>NC_133535.1:157749678-158395928 GCF_048544455.1 Silene latifolia | reverse complement strand
AAAACAATATTACATTTATATTTTACCTCTTTTGTAAAAAATAATCATTATTACATTATTATCCCCAATTTATCATGCAATCATTTACATAAATGTTGTCCTTCATTATTTACACTCTAAAATTACGCAACTATGCTTCTTATGCAATTTTTACCATAATTATTATTCATCACCTACACTCTAAAATTACGCAAATCTGGTTCTTATACTATACTTTATCAGGTTAGACTCTAAATATGTTTTTCTGAAGGACGTAACAAATTTTTATGTATTTTTTTATTAAAAATAAAAAAATAAAAATATTAATTTAATTATTTGTAAATTGTCTTTTTAAATGCGTAGTATACTATTTTAATTTTACCTGTTTTCATTATAAGGTTAATAGGCGTTTTAATTAAATCTTACATCACTTAATTGTATTTTAATGTCATATCAAGTAATGATATACTAACATTATAGTATTATTTTTAACAGTAAAGTAAAAATAGTCTAGGACAAAAATAACTTAATCTAAAGTGTCTTCTGATGAGAGTAAATTTTAGTTTTCTATCTCTTACTAAGATTATACTCCCTCCGTCTCGGTCAATTGTTGTCCTTTTATTTTGGCACAAAGACCAAGGAAATAGGAAAGGAGCAATAACTAAATGACAAGTGGAACAAATTGAATGAGAATGATCAAATTACTCATCAAGTTCATTCTTAAAATAGAAAGGATAACAAATGACTGAGACACCCCAAAATGAAAAAGGACAACAAATGACCGGAACAGAGGGAGTATTTAGTACGGAAGACATCATAACATTAAACTGCAAGTATAGTTAATTTATGCAATTAAATTGATAAGAAAGTCTCTTTATAAAACAAATCTAAAACATATTGTGGCTGTAGCATGAGAACTATACTAGTTATTCACTATACGTTTACATGATTATGTAAAAACCATTTTACATGACATTTATAATAATGACTCAGAGCAAAAGTCATTACTTGAACTCGAATTATATAATTTCAGGCTTGGTCTGAAGTCTGAACCCAAGAAAAATAATATTTGGAGTTTTGTTCCTTACGAGTAACTTTAAAATTACTTGCAAAATACGAGTATAATTTATTGCGTTGTTCAAATTTTATTCATCTTGGGAATTTCTCATGTCGAGCGTATTAAATTTGTACATTTTCTTTTAGTTATTAATTCGTGATAGACCCATCATTCCACCAACACGGAAAATAATCTCACTACATACGTTCATATCTTAACTTCGTATTTTTGAAGTGGTTCAACCCGACAATGTTAATGTATACGCTAACAGACAATGTACAAGTCATTTGAGTTTGAGCACGGGACACATGTCGATCTTGTCAACTATGGAGTATTTCCCAATTATTTATTTATTTTTATTTTTGACATAAATATTGAGGAGAAACTAATAACTACGATAAATAAATAACAAATGCACAAAAATGCAAATAACGATCATGTTATTCACTAAAAATATCATGAAAATAGAGTAAAAGGTAAATAAGGACAGAGTAATTGATATACTAAAAAATGCAATACGTAAATATATAGATGACCGAGATAGTATAGAATAATTTTTTTTTTTTTTGACAGCCTGGTATAGAATTGTTGTACACAAACACAAACCTTTTCTTTGCTGAAACCAGAATTACAAGCTGATTAAAGATCGACGGCCCTTTTTTTTTTAACGTGATTGATAGTTCTTTATTGTTATGATTTAGTGAAGAGAAAGTGCGTTATTTCAATGTCTTATATAGCACTGGTTGGCTACGTCTTTGCATGTCTTACGTGTCACGTGTCATTTTTGCGTTGGGTGCTTTCGGATTTATATCATATTATCGGGTTAGTTCAGGTTGAAATAATTCGGGTTGGTATCGGTTTGGTTCATTTTGAACTTTACGGATGCGTCACATCATGACGTGGATTTTATCCTGAGATAGGCCAGTTCACCCCGGGTTATTTTTTGTGAGTCATGGGTCGGGTCACTAGATCTGTTTTAGGTATATTGGTCGCGTCATTTACGGATCAAGGGGGGCAGATTATTTCAAGTCGAGTCATTTCGGGACAATGATTAAGAAAAAAAAAGATGTCTTTGATTATTACTTATTTATACTTAGTTTTGGTAATTGAATTTTTAGTTTAACCTAAATAATATGAAGTGTGATTTCAAATTATCATTCAAGTCCTTATTGGAGTTATTGGTTAATTACAATTTTATCTTGTCGGGTCATTTTCAAATTAGATGGTTTTAGATCGGATCGTCCTGGCTCACATAAGTCACGGGTCAACAAAGATCGTGTCATTTTGCTTGGCCAAGGTAAGACAACCATCCTACAAAACTTACGGAGTACAATGATTACTCTGTAAAAAAATAAAGTACACTGGTTTAGATTATAATAATTATATATAAGAAAAAAGACAAGGAAAAAATAACCATTTTCACATTATCACACGATATAGACTATGGTATACGCCTAGAGATAAGAGTGGCACGCGGGCAGTTGGACTTACACGCTTCAGCACGGCCGACGACCTATTTTAGCATGACACGAAATTGACAAGGCCAATATATCGTGGCAGTAGTTCGTAGTTGGGTCATTTTCACAATTAATTCTGACAATAAAAACACTAATAAAACAACGTAGTACTAGTTGGAGTAATGTCATTGTTGTCAAAAAAAAAAAAAAAAAAAAAAATGTTGGAGTAATGCACTGTGATAATTTTGTCACCATTTTCATTAATTTGTCTTCTAAACATTCTTTACCTGTAATCTACAAGCTTTTGCCATTTTGGTAGAGTTTGGTATAGGGGTGGCAATCGGGTCGGGTCATATAGGGTTTGGATCAGTCACCCCTTTCAGATCGGATCGGCTCGGGTCGGCTTCGAGTCATTATCGGGACGGGTCAAATAATGTGTTGAGTCGGGTCGGGTTATTTCGGATCAAATGGTGTATAGGATCGGGTCGGGTTTGGGTCGGGTCATTATCGGGTCCGGTTACTTTATCACATTACTTCAATTTTTGACCATTAAATTTAGTTTTTAAGCATTATTTGATTTAATTACTTCATTATTAATTCTGATGGGGCATATTCTGCACCGCTGACCAAGTCAACATGATTGAGCAAGGTCAAAGATATCCACAGCAAGTCAACGACTTGGACAATCTAGCCGATGCAGCCCATCGGCCCGTCAGCCTGGGTCTCGGCATGGTAACCTGCCAGCCGGGACACATATCCGCGTACTCATATCCAAGACCCCTCGGCGGCGAGTCAACAGGATCCGCCGGCCATCCATAGGCCCCTCGGCCGAGGGGTAGATCAGTCTTTCCACCTGCTAGCCACTTGGCCACTTGGCCACTACGTGACAAAAGGTGAAAGCCTATAAATACTCCTCAACCTTCATTGAGGAAAGGATCCGAACTAATCCACAACTAAACCTAAATACACTATTCATCTGGTAATATCTTCCTTATCTCTCTACAATACGCATTCAGCCAAGTAACAACTTATCCCTTAAGTTTACTGACTTGAGCGTCGGAGTGAGTACGCTTGGCACAAAGCCAAGCCCTCAGTTCGTTCATTGTTGCAGGAGAGGCCGTGAGGAACGATTGAGACCAAAGGAGAATCCAACTCAAGACATCATTCAACAAGCCAAGGGTGGTAACTATACTTGATCTGGAATTACACCCGGAACAATTGGCGCCGTCTGTGGGAAAAGACACTAGAAGCTAGTCACATTCATTCCCAAAAAAAAAAAAAAAAAAAAAAAAACAACAGAAACCCACCCAAAAAGGCTAAGAAGATGTCAAAACAACAAGACGCGGTCGTGACCGACGAAACCCCATTCCACCAGGATGACACCTTCAACAATTCTGGAGTCGTGCAGCCCTCCACCAGCGGGGTAATCCAACCGGAGTTCGGCATGCCAATAATGCCGGACACGCCGCTGCCAGCCAACCAGGTCACCATCATGGGACACGTGGTTGACATAGCAAAACTAAAGATGGTCCTGGACCTAATTAGTAATACGCCTGCTCACACTGTCACGCCGACAAGAGCGGCGGAAAACGCCCAGGAGACCAGGGCCCGAAACGTAACTCCGAGAAATTTGAACGGAGCACCGGGAGAAGCGACCCAGCCCAAGTCGCGGGGAGCCCAAAGTGGGCGTGGTAGACCTAAGTCCTTCCCGCACTCATGGGAGGACAGCGTCCCCGCAACACGAACGAGGCTTACCCCGGAGGAACCAGAGGAGTCCGACTCAGCAGAGTTGGAGAAGAAGTCCGAGTCGGGGAAGAAGTCCTTCCCGCTACGAGGAGAGGAGCCGGATTAGGAATGCGAGGAGCCGATCGCCGCGCGTCGTTCGATACGCGGTCGACACCCCCTCAACGCCTACGTCCTAGACGTCCGGTGCCAACTAAGCTCAAGTTACCACCTCTATCATACAAGGGAGACAAAGTGATCCGGCCGACCACGCCGAGGCTTTCGAGTCTTACATGTCGGTATGGGAACAGCCCGATGAGGTCTGGTGCCGAGTCTTCCCGACAACCTTGCATGGGATGGCTCAAAGTTGGTACAAGGGGCTTCCCGACGGCTCGGTATACTATTACGCCGACCTAAGAGACGCCTTTCTAGCCCAGTACTCTTGCAACAAGAGAAGGGCCGTGGAGACATCGGACCTCCTAACTATCAAGCAGGAGGGGGCGAGTCTCTACGAAGCTATGTGAAGAGGTTCGACGGAAAGGTCCAGCAGATTCGAGAAATTAATCCCGAATTGGCAGCCTTCGCGCTGATGAAGGGCCTCCCAAGGGGAGACTTGAAAAATGAGCTCATCAAGTGCGGAGGACTGAACTTGGACGCCGCTAGAAAGATGGCCGACCAGGCCATCAAGGTAGAAGACTATCACAAGACCTGGGTAGGCCCCAACGAGGCCGAGCACTCAGAAAAGAAGAGTCACCGGGAGGACAACCCGGATGAAAGACGCCGTGACAACAACGGGTCACGGTCCGACGAAAGACGCCGTGAGAACAATAGGTCACGGTCGGACAAACCTGCCAGGAGACAGGACTCGACGGGCGCCGGGTGGAGTTCGGGAACGTACCACCAGAGGCGGTATAGTGATAAAACCCCTCTCGTCGTATCGCCGCCGAGGTCTTTGCCCCGAGCAAAAGCGAGGGCCGAAGTGGGAGAGACCCCCCAAGCCAAAAAGTGACGGTGACACGAGCCAGTACTGTGAGTACCACGGCCACACCGGCCATTTAACCAACGACTGCCGGCATCTAAAGAATGCCATTGAAGAGCTGATCCGGAAGGGGAGCCTCGGCAAGTACGTTGCCAAAGGCCAAAAGACCGACGCCGAAACGGCTCGGGTAAGAAATCCGTCTTGAACGGATAGGGGTGATCCATGTTGTCATCGGGGCAACGAGAACGGAGGGTCCGCCCATGGGCACAAACGGCACCTGAACGAGCTATATCAGGCCATCAACTTTGTGCCCAACACGGCGATCCCCGCTTCCAACGTCCCCGATATAACCATCGGAAGGAAGGACTACGAAGGAGTCATCGCTCCTCACAACGACCCACTTGTAGTCAATTTGGACATATCCAACCACCTGGTCAAGAGGTGCCGATTGACACAGCGCGTACACGAACATCATGTTCGGGAGTGCTTCCTCGGCCTCGGCCGAAAGTCAAGGACTTGAGCCCCGCACCAACCCACTATATGACTTCTCCGGGGCGGCTTGGTACCACGGGATCAATCAGACCCCGGTGACGTTCGGCGAAAAGAATACGGCTAAAAATGTCCTAGCTGAGTTCGTGGTCATCGACGGCTCGTCCGCCTACAACGTTCTCATAGGCCGAGTCACCCTGAGCGAGGCTGACGCAGTGATGTCCATCCGGGCCCTAACACTGATGTATGTCTCGGACCGGGGGGAAGCATATAAGCTCGTCTCCAAAGACGAGAATGACGAGGTGGTCAACGTCCAGATAGCCGCCAGAGGATGCAACATGCAATCCCTCAAAGTGGCAAAGAAATCAGAGAAAGGGAAAGGTCTATCCTTACAACAAGAGGGCGACCTCATGGATGTAACTAGCGGCTAACTAGGACGTTGTGCCTTCGACAGGCCATTAGGACGCTGGTAATCTCGGGAATAACCTATGTAGCGGCGGAGGTGTCCAAAACAGTTGTGGGCACCCCGACGCATGTTTTTACCTAAATGAAAAATCATCCAAGTCTTCCATCAAAATGTTCACTCTTCCCATAGTCACTAGGAAGCAGCAGACGCCGACTCACACTGTCATACCGACAAGAGCGGCAGTCTTTATCAGTAAGCAGATGTCGGCTCACACTGTCATACCGACAAGAGCGGCAGTCTCATGAAGAAATAGGCGCCGTCGCAGTCACCCCAAGTAGTAGACACCACGGCAGTCACCCCAAGAGGTTGGACGCCGTCGCAGTCACTCCAAGTGGTAGACGCCACGGCAGTCTCCATGAAGAAATAGGCGCCGTCGCAGTCACCCCAAGTAGTAGACGCCACGGCAGTCACCCCAAGAGGTTGGACGCCGTCGCAGTCACTCCAAGTGGTAGACACCACGGCAGTCTCCATGAAGAAGCAGGCGCCGTCGCAGTCACCCCAAGTAGTAGACGCCACGGCAGTCACCCCAAGAGGTTGGACGCCGTCGCAGTCACTCCAAGTGGTAGACGCCACGGCGAGCCTCATGAAGAAGCGGCGCCGTCGCAGTCACCCCAAGTAGTAGACGCCACGGCAGTCACCCCAAGAGGTTGGACGCCGTCGCAGTCACTCCAAGTGGTAGACGCCACGGCAGATTCATGAAGAAGCAGATGCCGGCTCACACTGTCACACCGACAAGAGCGGCAATCACGACCAACGCAGTTGATACTCGCAAAGCAATCAAAATGCCTTAGAAGCGTTAACACGATTGAGATACGCGCTCTAGCGCCTCGGCCAAGCGAGGCGGAAACAAAAGAGACACTCAATTAATAACGTAAGAAGACAACCCAGACGAAGACAGAGGCGCTAAAAGTACAGTTGAGGCTCAAACACTAGCGCAAGAAAAAGAGGTAAGGTAAAAACCTCGGCCAGGCCGGAGGCAGAAGAAACGAGCTCTTATTAAAAAAATGTTCAACGAATTACAAGAAATTACAAGGACAAACCAAAAGACAAAAGGCTACGGATATCATCTCCCTATGTCTGCCGTTGCTCGCCATCGGCAGCGGTAGCAGCACCTTCTTCAAGGGGCAACCCAGTAGCTCCCTCAGCAGCCCCAGCCTTAGCCTCGGCAGCCTCAACTGCCCTTGCCCAATCGGCTTCCGCCTTGGCCGCCTTAGCCTTCTCAGCGATAGCTGCCGCCTCCTCGGCCGCTTTTTGCTCTATCTTCACTCTCGCCGCCTCCTTGACCCTCTCCTCCACGGCTTTCTCCTTAGCCTCGAGCTTATCGTCGAACAGCTTGTCGTATTTGTCCCACGGAAAGGAACCTTCAAGAGGAAAAAGCTCCTCAATTACTTCCCTAGCAGCTGCTTCGGCCAGATCCCGGAATTCGGAACACAAGTCGGGGAGCATTTTGGTTTGGAGCATCTCAATGTCGTCCTCCTTTTGCCTGATGATGGCCTCCTTGCTCCGGATCACCTTCCCCTGGATCTGAAATTTGCTCCTAAATTCATTCCTCTGCTGGAGATAAAGGTCGGCATGCCTCTGAACAAGGTCACACTTCTCCAGCAACTTTGCAGCTTCGGCCGCAGCAGCCTCGGCCTTGGCTCTCTCAGCAAGGACCTCCTTTTCAGCGTCCTCCCTAAGCTTTCTCTCAGCCAAGAGTGCTTTCTCGACATCTCCCCTAAGCCTTCGCTCATTGAGGAGATCCAGCCTCGCCTTCGCGGCCATCTTCTTAGTGACATCAAGCTCAAGAGCGGATCGAGCCACGGCCTTCTCTTGCTCTATAATGCGAGCACCGCCAGCTCGTTCCACCTCGCCGACTCCTCGACCAACCTCGCACCTTCCGCCACGAGCCGGGAGGGGGAAACCTTCTGGGATGAAGGGTCAACAGTGACATTTCGACCGCTAGTCTGCGGTCGGGAAAGGGAAACCTTCTGGGATGAGGACCCAATGGCGACGTCATGATCAGCCTGCGCGGGTTTCTCACTCACTTGCTGCTCAACAGGAGCGGCGACTGACAGCGGCTGATCTACAAAATTTAAAGAAAGCATCAGTATCAACATACATCGACATGCCGAAGAGCTGTCATCGGCAATACCGATGAATCGGCTAAACCGAGCCACCGGATAGATCGCACGTGCTTGGCCTTCTTGGCCGAAGGGCACACCTCCTCGTCGCAGCAGCAGGCTAAACGGCAGCGGTAAAGGTCGTCCGCTTTCTCTTACGAACAAGGGGAGACCCCTCCTCCTCGTCAGAATCATCCCCATTAGAGATGTAAACGATCTCCACCGTATCCTTTCGAACAGGGGGGATGGGGGTGGAAGCGATGTCGGCGCCACCACCGCCGAAGACTTTGTTCTTCGCGTACGGCGCGGCACTTGACTAACGACCCTCGCCTGGGCTTCCACCGCATTCAAGCGTCTCGGTTGCTGGTCCATAAGCTCATTCGGCGACGTCCCGCGGTCATGGGTAAGAGCCTTGGGATGCAAGTTAGCAACGGTCTTATCTTTGTGCAGCCCCATTCTCCGAGGAGGATATTCTCGCATGTGTCCGCCCAAAGCGGTGCAAAGGAAACAAAGCGGGAGTTAGGTGGAAGAAATAAATCAAAGTTCGAAGAACAAGAACATTGAGAGCGATGATGGGCCTTGCACCGACCCCACTCACCCCGCGCTAGGGGGGTATAAGACCGACATAGCAAAGCGGCTCATCCCGAAGAATGATCTCGCGTCGGGGGAATCCATCTTCTCGGCACCCCACTCTCATCCGTCTCAAAGAGCCTCATCGCGCCTTCTCATCCGCGTTAAGGTAGACACACTGGCATCCATCTTGAGCTTCTTGTATGAAACCCACTTGTCACGCTCCGCCTTAGTCTCGCACCGCAAATTAACCGGGTGCTGGAAGGAGCGAGGCAGCGGATAGTCATCCGGCACCTTAACGTACACCCACCGATCCCTCCAGTCCTTGCAGGAGATAAGTTTGTCAACAGAAGCATAACCATGCTCCGTTTGCACACTGTACCATCCGACACGGTTAGGTACTGATGGCCGGAGATAATGAAGCCGGCGGAATAAATTCACTGTCGGGGCCTCTCCCTTGAAGAGACACAGCCAAACAAAACCGACTATGGTCCTCATGGCCAACGGGTGTAGTTGGGCAACGGCAACGTTCATGGCCCTAATGATAGCCATAACGTACTCATTTAGCGGAAACCGGAGCCCGTACTCCAAATGCCGCATGTATACACCAAGTATGACCCGGGGAGGACAACAGACCGCTTTGACCCTCCCTAGGAATAACGATCTCGTACCCTGCCTCGCCAAAGAAGAAATGGTCCTCGAAAAGTCTCTCGCCGGAACAACGGGCAAGCTTATGGGTCCAAGCACGTCAAGGCGACCTTACAAGCGTCGCCGTGATCCATAACGCGCCTCTCTCCTCATTAGGGCGAGCCTTTTCAGCATCATCACCAAAATCGTCATCAACCTCATCGGAGTCATCCCATTCCTCCAAAACTCGAGGATCAACTTCAGGAGAAGGAGACCTAGCACCCCCCGGTGCAGAAGTACTAGCCCCAGCGTCGACAGAAGACATGATAGCAATAGTTACTTAACAAAATAAGAAGGAAGTTTGTTTGTTTACCTTGAAGAAACGCTCGCCGGAGTAACAACTCTGAAGATTAGAAGACAAAGAAAACCCTTGAAAGTTTAGAGGAAAATTTTAGAGAATGAAATTGGTGGCCAATTTCACGGGATAACTGCCCTATTTATAGGGAAAAGCCCATGAAGAAGGACCAATCAGAGAACAGCCCATGAAGCGTCAACCAATCAGCGTGCAGACACGTGTCGGACATGCAACCACGGGATGTCAATCGTTGCAACAGTTAGACGTCAATCAATGCAACAGTGACCAAGCGTCTTCAACACGCCTATTCATATCTCCTTGCCTATTCACCTTCCTCAACAAATTCCCAAGCATCTGCTCTCCGCCGGCCACATAATCAACCAAGCTAGAAAGCGCCGGCGGGGGGCAATCAAAAAAACCGGCACTCTCAACCCTGGTCTCGGCCAGCGTCACTTTCTTTTCCACACCGGATGCCCTTTACGCATCCATGTGGAGGGGGGATATGGTACGGCCTAAGAAAGACCAGGCCGAGGCAAAAGAAGCCGCCGCAGAAGAAGCCGATGCAGGAAATTTTTTACAAATTACTTGCGCAGAATATACGCTCAAACATACATCGGAGCCCATACCACGGCATAGACTACGCTGGGGGCAAATTGATGGGGCATATTCTGCACCGCTGACCAAGTCAACATGATTGAGCAAGGTCAAAGATATCCACAGCAAGTCAACGACTTGGACAATCTAGCCGATGCAGCCCATCGGCCCGTCAGCCTGGGTCTCGGCATGGTAACCTGCCAGCCGGGACACATATCCGCGTACTCATATCCAAGACCCCTCGGCGGCGAGTCAACAGGATCCGCCGGCCATCCATAGGCCCCTCGGCCGAGGGGTAGATCAGTCTTTCCACCTGCTAGCCACTTGGCCACTACGTGACAAAAGGTGAAAGCCTATAAATACTCCTCAACCTTCATTGAGGAAAGGATCCGAACTAATCCACAACTAAACCTAAATACACTATTCATCTGGTAATATCTTCCTTATCTCTCTACAATACGCATTCAGCCAAGTAACAACTTATCCCTTAAGTTTACTGACTTGAGCGTCGGAGTGAGTACGCTTGGCACAAAGCCAAGCCCTCAGTTCGTTCATTGTTGCAGGAGAGGCCGTGAGGAACGATTGAGACCAAAGGAGAATCCAACTCAAGACATCATTCAACAAGCCAAGGGTGGTAACTATACTTGATCTGGAATTACACCCGGAACAAATTCAAACATAACAATCTAATTACAAAATCACCTTCATTTTGATCAATAATAAGCTTAATAATTGTCGGTTCATCAATCTAATCGGGTCAGTATCGGGTCGGATCTGGGTCACATTCGGGTCACTGATCATCGGATCAAGTCGGGTTATGGATCGTCATCGGGTCGGGTTGGGTCGGTTTCGGATCACTGGTCATCGGATCATGTCAGGTTACGGGTCAGCATCGGGTCGGGTCGGTTTTGGTTTCGGGTTGCAATATTCTCGTGTGGGGTCGGGTTTGCTTAGGTTCGGATCGGGTAAGACTTTGGTATGTGGCATTATGCCAACACATATATATGTGACTTGACTACTCTATCGCCGTGCATGTCACATTACATTATTTACGTGAATTGCTCAAAAGCTGTTTAGTTGACACACGGGAATTGATCAATTGAATACATGGGTGAAGCCATTGTTAATTATAACAAAAGGTCTTGGTATAGACGGGTGGGGTGAACAGACGGGTAAAGACCTCTAATAAAATGGGTAGAGGGAACAAGGTGAGGCACCCCCATGTGCTTCCCACTCTATGGCAAATGAGTATTTTATGAGGGAAAATAGTGCCCGTCTATAATGAGAATTTGTGTAATTATAATTATAATGTCGATTGTCGAGTGATTAACGACTAATGAGAGAATAGAAACACTGATACTCCGTACGTGATTATGACGTCTTCTAAAGTACGTAGGGTGGTTAGATAATCTTAATTCTTAAATGGAATAATTATGGGGAAGTTGATAATTAATGTGAAAAAGTAAATCACCTTATTTTGATAACCAAATAAATCTTCACCGATTATAATTTTTTTTAGTAGGTCTTCTGAGATACGGCCTCTCAACAGTTTTTTGGAGGTGATAGTGTATATCATCCCTCTGTTGTAAATCACAAACGGGGTATCATTTCTTTCGATAAAAATATGCTCCAAGGATTAAAGCGTTGGTCTAAATAGCTTTATCGAAAGAAACGGTACCGTCAACAAAAAAACATTGATTTTATTTTGTCTTTCTCATAAAACCTAAATTTCACTCAAATTTTTCAGTTATGAATCTTAATTTTCATATTCAACAAGTAGCTATTTCGATTTATCAAAAAATTACATTAATATGCTTTGTATTACAAAAAAATGCATTGTGTAACTAGATTATTTGCGTGTTGATTTAGGGTAGGCCGTAGGCGGTAAAGGTATAACGCACTACACGATTGGCAAATTTCAATCAACTTGTCATTTAAGACTTAATTATTGCTTGTCAAATTGTTTAGGGTACAATTTCTTTCGATAAATTTCTTTCGCCACTAATTCAATATGAAAAGACTGACCAATATAATGTTGATATTGCTTGCCAATTTGAGATTTTAATTAAATAGACATTCAAGACTTAATTGTCTTGTCAATTTTTTTCAATGAATAAACTCTAATATACATAAGAGTACAGGGAAGATGAACGATGTGCGATGGGAGTGGACGGGGTCATGGTGGTCTGCATGTAACACCCTCATATACCACGGTGCCTTACCAAGACCACCTAATGCATGAGAATGCTACCATCTCGGTTACTCGAGGCATAGTAATCAAAAGTGACCATCAAGAAACATATTTAAAGTAAATAGTTTAAAGTGATTACATAAAACCTATTGTAAAAGAAATACGATACAAGTGTTCCAAAACCAAAACCAACTAAAATGATAAAAAACATGTCATGACACAATAGCGGAAGACTACTAGCTCACTCGTGCTGACTCATCCTCAATTAACCCGCGCGCATCCAAGCCATATCTACTAAACAACTGCTCACCATCCCCGAATGGATCACCATATTATTCAAAACAATTAAACGGATCAATTACTGTATAACGATATAAGATAATACAACAACAAGTACACAGTCACAATCCTCCAACACCGTCACATCACTAATCATCTGACTAACCCGAAGGTCTAGCCCTGCCAGATTACCAATCGTAACCAGCAATCCACACCGCCAGTGGGGGGGCCGCAGTCTTTCCCACCTAAGCCCCGCTCATCTCCATCGAGCAAACAACCCATGTTCCTTAATGTGCACATCCTCTTTGTGGCGGGAACGACAAGGGACGAATCAATGGCGTGAAACCACTCCCGCAAGTGACTCCACTCAACCGAGCGCGCACCTCGCAAACCACAGAAAATCAAATACGGAAACAAATTCTTATACTGAATACAAATAATATGGTACTTTATAATATTGGGATTGTAAGGACGGGAGAAACCCGAACCTTCCCATATTGAATACAATTACAAGTTGACAACATAATTGAACTCCTTAACACAACAATAACAACTGGTTACAACGCCATTATTCCTTATATGTTACCGTCAAACTAAATAGTGTCATATCGACTTATTTTAAATAAGTGCATATTAGAGAAGCAGTACAATGTCCCAAAAGAGCTAATCTTACATATTATAGTTTTGCAAGTCCGTCTCAAAGGAGACTAACCCGTCTTAGACAAATGCATGACCATCATCCGAATTTAAGCCGGATCCTTCTTTATACAGTAGTAGGCCAAGTTTCATTTCATCCGCAGTAAACCTATCATCTTGTGGTTGGCACTTACGAGCTGGATTATGATATTGTTTAGAGAGACTACTCCAATCCTATTTATTAAACGAACAACCACAGTGCTGAGTTGTCAGACTGTGGTTGAAAGTTCATTTTTTTATTTTAATTTTAAAAGTGGCCCACATTGTCCCCCACGTTCTCCTATCAACTTTTATTTACAAATCAGGCAATTCTCATTTTTGTGTTTTTTGTAATACTCCGTACAACATTCAAGTTGAAGAATTTGTGCAGTCCAATATCAGTATGTGACTGTTTTAAACTTCCCATTAATTAACTTGAATAAAATAGGAATTAATAACCTATATTAATGTAAAAATAACAATAACAAGTGAAATAATACAAATATACAATCTACCAATTGAACAAAAATAAAAAAACACATACACTATAATCTCATTAAATAATTTTATTTTACAGTTGGATAACTAATTATTCAGTAACATTCTAGACAAAATGTGTATAAGTGGAACGGTTCTCCCTCCACTAATGGGGTAAAAAATGTAGATAAAATTAAGCAAATTGAGCGAGGAAGCATAAGATCTACCTAAAAACGAAATTTAATAGAAAAATTTACTAAAAATGAAGTAAAAAAAAGTAGGAGCTTGGTCATCCAAAGCATGTGAGTTTATAGAGATCTATAGAATTAAAACATCATTTTAAAAATACATTTTGAAATGTTTTAAAAAATACTATTTTATCAAACAAACCACAAAAACTCAATACAATATAAACTAGAAGCTAAAATAAGATATGAACATGGTTATTTAAATTTTAAAGAAACAAAAAGCAGAATTGACGATTGGATCTATAATTTGTTTATTTTCGGAACTTTATTTAAAAATATAATTAGTTATAATTTATTTATTTTCGAAACTTTATTTTAAAAAAATATAGGTAGAGTAAAATACCATATAGTTGTAGATCTACATACTTCATGTTAAACCGCAGAAATACACGAGTTTTTACGCCGTATTGCGTCAGACTGAGATAGTTTATAGAGTGAGGTATAGGATGTGAAGTATTGTGAACGGAGTGAAGTAAGGAAAAGTGATGGGAGGCTAGGCGATGTCGCGGTGAAGAGAAAAAGGATGTAAACAGAGGGAGGTAGATGGAGGGATGTGAACGGCGTAAGATCATAGAAAAAAAATTGGGTTTGAAACGAGGAAATATGGGGGGTGAAGAAATGAGTACAATTTTACAAGGATATGTGAATGTTTGACTAATAGGTCTTGGTATAGATGGGTGGGGCGAACAGACGGGTAAAGACCTCTAATAAAATGGGTAGGGGGTACAAGGTGGGACACCCCCATGTGCTTCCCACTTTATGGCAAATGGGTATTTTGTGATGGAAAATGGTATCCGTCTATACGTATAGACGGATAGTGTGTAACACTACGGATTTTCCTTGGTGACTACTCGACCGAGTAGAACCTACTCGGCCGAGTAGTGCTGAGGTTGTGTATTGTTTTGGTTCTGCCGAGGAACACTCGGCCGAGTAAAGTGAACACTCGACCGAGTATGGGACACTCGGCCGAGTATACACTTACTCGACCGAGTGTCCGGTTTGGCGAAGTGTTATTTCGACGGTTTGATTAGGGAGCGTTTAAGATTTATTTTATATCCGCGTCAGTTTTCAAAATATCATTTCTACTTCATCATTCTTACGTAACCCTAATCTCTCCCTAATTACTCCTTAATCACCCCTTTGCTTTGTTGATTGCGAAACCTTCGGAGTCCTTACGTACATTTCCTCATCCTACTGTTGGTAAGTGTTATTCTATGTTGTTTGTATTCGTTGGGGTTCTTTGTGTGTTTACGGAATTGGGGAAATATGGGGATTGTGCAATGTGTAATTGTGTGATATGATTATGTTATAGGAGAAGACTTCGTAGAGGAGCCTTTCTGAGTGTTCAAGTCCTTTCCCACTGTTGATTGCTAAGGTAGGGTTTCCCTACTCAGTTTACTGTCAATTGATTTGAGATTGTGCTTGTTGTAATTGTTGTTATTTGCTGATCATCGGAGTATGGGGATTGTTGTGACGATGTTGGTATGAGCGGATTGAGATGGCTGTGATGTCATGTGATTGTGATTGTGGTGGAGTCACTTGCGGGAGTGGCTTCACACCCTAGTTCGCCCTCCGTGGAACCCGTCACGGGAGGGGATGTGCACATTAAGGGACAGGGATTGTTAGTCGCTCGTTGATGAGCTGGACTAGGTGGGGATGGGCTGCGGTCACCCACTGGCGGCGAGGATTACCTGTTGCGATGGGTAATCTGGCAGGGCTACACACTTCGGTGTGTAGTCGACATCTTGTGTGAGATCGATGATCATTTGGTTGTATTGTTGTTGTCTTGTATTGATTGAGTAATCGACCCGTGTTGTTGTTTTGTAAAACCTGCGGTGATCCATTCGGGGATGGTGAGCAGATTGTGACAGGTAATGCAGATGTTTAGCTATGGGACAGTCATGGGGAGTCACCACGTCAAGTCTAGCTTCCGTTGTTATGAGTTTAGATGTCTTGGATTTCATTTGTATCGAGACCTTGTACGTTTATTTTGAGTTGGTCTGAGATAATGTAATCTTTAACTTATATACTTTGATAAATGTTGTTTGGAAATTGTAACTTTGATATACTAACCTCGGGAAACCGAGATGGTAAATGACCTTTCATGCTAGGGTAGTCCTTGGTAAGGTACCTTGGTATGAGGGGGTGTTACAAAGTGGTATCAGAGCCGACGATTCCGGCACCTAAAACAAATGAACCCAATGAACTTAGGGAGTCTAAATAAAATGAACCCGGGGAGAGTTGTTTGGAGCTACCGCAAAGACTTGGGAGACGTCCCGGAGTCGCACTAAGGCCCTTACGATCTCAAGCCGGTCACATGGGGGGGAAACTGTTGTATGTTTGAGTTATGTGTGTTTGATATCTGTAGTTTGAATCTTGTGCATGGTTGGATTAAATGAGGAAAGAAGTGGAATATGGTAGTAGTTGAAAGATGTATCGACGATTTGTTGATGTTGAAACTTTGAGCATGGAATATGTTGGCATGTTAAGTGTTGGAACATGGTAAAAGATGAAAAGTGAATTGTGAAATTGTATCTGGTTGATATTGAGCATGAAGAATGTGATCATGTTACCTGTTTAATACAATGTTGAGCATAAAGTATGGTAGTGGTACATGTGCATATGAATATGATGATTTTAATGCTTGATTGTTGGTAGAAGCATGTGATTAAGGTCATGCGTCTGTATATGTAAATGTGGTGTTTAGTTTTAATGTGAATATGATAAATGTTCAACTATGTACTGGTTTTTAGAAGCATTGGGTCGTTATTGCTTGTTTTATGCATGTTAAAGTTGTTTTGAAAAGAAATTTTTGATTTGTATACAAACCGATTTTGGAAGGGTTGTCTTAAAACTGTCATAAGTCGAGTTCTAGAAAATATATTGCTGTGATTCCAAGTTCAGGTGATAGCTTGTCCTCTTACGATTCTAACGATAGGTCACACGCCCAGATTGACCAAGTAACGAGTGAGATATGATTGTTTTACGAAAACTGGACGGTCTTGAGAATGCGCCTATACTCGACCGAGTAGTCCCTACTCGGCCGAGTGTCTTTTATACTCGACCGAGTATTCCATATTCGGCCGAGTAATCTTTCGTGATAATACTTGTTTAGCGCCGGAGTCGTGAACTCGGCCGAGTAGTCTTATACTCGACCGAGTAAGGTCTACTCGGCCGAGTATTCCCAATACTCGACCGAGTAATCCTTCCGCGGCAATTGAGTTGCTTTCGGAGTCGAAAACTCGACCGAGTAATATAGTTACTCGACCGAGTACCTTGTACTTGACCTAGTATGTTATGTACTCGACCGAGTACCTCGTTGGGCGGCCACTTTGAGTCGGTGGCTATGTTCTTACTTTTGTTTTGAGTCGGTGGCTATGTTTTACTTTTGTTTTGAGCCGGTGGCTATGTTTTTCATTGTTTTGAGTCATAGGGTATATACACATGTATGTTTTGAGTCTTAACGCATTCTTTTATATGAGAGACGGTCTTGATACGTAAGTTACCGGAAGGTATGACAGGGAGAATGCCGGGTTATGAGAGATAAGTGTTGGATAAGGAAGACATGTGTTAATGTGGTTGTGAAAAAAAAAAAAAAAAAGAATGATGAGCTAATCGAGGTAAAGAGCATGTTTTGTGAGATATGATGAGTGAAATAGTCGTGTATTGAGTAGTATAAAAGTAAGTGTATATGGGCAAGGGTGATGTAAGTGCAAAGAAGCATGAGAATGAAAGATTGAGATGAGAGATACGAATAGTGACATTTCGGGATGTGTAAGGACTTATAGAGGGAGACGGTTAGCATTGTGTTGCTTAAGGATATATGTAATGAAAGGTTGCTTTAGAGGGATGGAGAAGAGGGTTATATAGTGAACTTAGATAGAGTTATGTCGCGACGTGGATTTGTAGATGGTGACCAAGTTTGGGAATTTGGAATTTTCACGATGTGAGCCTAGTGAGTAATTCTTTGGGCAGCTAACGTTATGAGATGAATTTTGGTTTCCTAGTGATGTAAAAAGGGAGATGCAATTGTTTGAACTTTAAACGTTGATTTTATGGATAGATTAGTGACAATTGGGAGTTATAGTATAATGAGAGAAGACCCATGGTAAGAAAGAGTGAGATGATATCGACATAAAATAATGGGGATTGAGTTTGGAGCAATGTGAAGGTAACCGGAGCACTTAAGAGTTAGACAGAAATAATGAAGAGTTGAATCATTAAGGGAGTTTGTCGAGGGTAAAAGAAAAGAATAGGGGAATAAAACTAGGAACATGTTCACTGAGGATATGTGATATAAAAGTAAGGAATCGTAGAGATGTATGATACTATCATGAGGATTTGAGTTACAGTTATATAGAAGTTCCAGGACAACATGATAATCATGAGTTTCGAGGAATTAAAGAAAGCAAAAGTTGGGTAAAGAATTTGCACGATATGAGATTTTGGTGGTGAGTCGGGTGACGATACGATTACGGATGAAATTGGAAATAGTGTTGAGGTGATTTTTGTTGATATATTTGATGTTTGTCGTTTGGGGATGAGAACCAAAGGGAGGAAAAGGATTGTTATATTAAGAAGTGATAGTAAGAGAGTAGTCACATGAAAAATGTTGGTGTCATAGTATTGTCACTAGTGGTTGAGGATGATGTTATTTTGGGGAAGTTAGTTGTTCTAATGAGGTTGATTTTGTGAAGGTGATTAATGTTTGGTTGTGAGGGATTTTAAGGTATGGATATATGAGGTATTCGTTAGTAGTTGGGTACAGATGATATGGCTACGTTCACTGGGTGGTGATAAATGTGTGTAAAAGAAGATATGTTATGAAGGGCACCGAGTTAAGTCCAGGATAAGAGGTATTCATTGTCAAGTGGTAACTTACGTAATCAGGATTGGCTATTTGGATGTGATTATGGGTCTTAGGAGTATGTAAATGTTTGTGTGAGGTTGTGACCTCACGAGATGCGGTATGGTGTGATAGTCATAAAGTTGTTATATGAATGTTTGTAATATATGTTGGATACGGTAACTTAATGGAATGATGATCAAAAAAAAAAAAAGGTGATAGTTTGGGTGGTCTGACAAGACTGGTTATACTTGCATGTGTATTCATGATATAGGTTTAATCCATGAAAAGTATGGATGGTATGCATGAGATTCTTGTCTATTTATTCCGTATTATGTATGGTGTTGTGATCTGGTAGAGCAGTTTTGAGTAAGTTTGTTGTCCAAGATGTTATATTGAGTCAGTGTTTATGGGATTGTGTATGGCACGGTACTTACCGTTGTGATGCGGGTATTTTCGCACTGTGGTGCGGCTGTTGGTGGCAATGTTGCGATGTTGTCACCGGTTGTGGTGGAGTAGGTGAGATGACTATAATACGAGTTTTCGTAAGTGCATACCAGTTAAACATAGATTGTTGTTTGGTTTGCTGCTGTTCCTTGTGAGTTTTGGTTGAACATAAAGACTGTTGTTTTGTTTTGTTGATGTTTCTTACCAGTTTCAGTTTGGGAATGAGGGTAGAGTATGATGTGAAAGAGAGTTGTATATGTTTTCGTTGTTGTCATGGTATAGTGATATTCTGTTGATGGGACACAGTTGTGAGAAGTTGTTACAGTAATTTTTATCTTGTTTTAAGATGAGGCATCGGTAGTCATAGTCATGGCAAGTGATTCGTGGAATATGTGTTGTAATGATCTGAAAGCGACAAGTGGTTCATAATCTTTTGTTGAGATAGTGAGTGCAGGATATTGGGAATTAGTGTCATGTTCAGTTATGTATGAGTTTTGCGGTAATGAAAGAAAAGAACTTGAGGATCTAGTGTGAGTGTACGTAACAAGTGTGGAGTGTGAATTATGCTTTTGGTGATATGAGTTTTATATAGTTTATATAAAGATATATGTCATGTTGCGGTAATGTGGAAGAGTTGAAGTTTTGGGTTAAGTTAAGGATTTTGAGGTATAGGTTAGGGGGTGTGACGAGTGAATTGAAGGATGAGAGTTGTTTAAGTAAGAGAGCCTAAGATATATGCATGGCGACGTATTCGATTATAAGTGGTTATCTTTGACATGTGGTGGTGATGAAGATAATGAGAGGTATAACGAAGGATCTAGTATTAGTGAGTTACGAGGACGTAACATTTATCTTAAGGGGAGTAGGATGCGATAAAAGAGATTTTGATGGTTGTGCATATGGTAGTATAATTGGAAGTAGAGTGTTGGTGTAGTATAAAGGACGGATATTTGTGTTGATTTTATTAAAGGTCATGACCGTGCTTGTTGTAGTTCGATGTTTAGCAATGAGAGAATATTTCAATGGTGTTGCGAGTTGAATGATAATGATTATGAGTCTAATAGTTTTGACAGTTGGAAGATGATGTTTATGTGTTTGAGTAAACTTCGAGGACGAAGTTCGTTTAAGGATGATAGAATGTAACATTCCGTTTTGATGATTGATCTTCTTTTGTGGATTGAGTGCTATTGAGTGTTATGGAAGTAATGTTATGGAGTCAGTATTGAGAGCCTATGCTATAGTTGAGACGATATCGTGAGCCATGTTGTGGAAGGAAGAGTAGTTTGTGGAGTGGTGTTAAGTGTCCATGTTTTATAGGTTGGGTTGGAACTTTGCGGTCGTGTTTCGTTTTGTTTGTTGTTTTGCTTTGACTCGGGATAATGATTTTTGTGGTGACTTGTATAGTTCCTTGGTGTTGTTATATGTGGTTGGTGTAGCCTTGTGGCGTAGTGTTGTGCTTTATTTTATAGTAGAGTGTGAACTTCGGGACGAAGTTCTTTTTAGGGGGGAAGATTGTAACACTACGGATTTTCCTTGGTGACTACTCGACCGAGTAGAGCCTACTCGGCCGAGTAGTCTTTGAGGTTGTGTATTGTTTTGGTTCTGCGAGGAACACTCGGCCGAGTAAAGTGAACACTCGACCGAGTATGGGACACTCGGCCGAGTATACACTTACTCGACCGAGTGTCCGGTTTGGCGAAGTGTTATTTCGACGGTTTGATTAGGGAGCGTTTAAGATTTATTTTATATCCGCGTCAGTTTTCAAAATATCATTTCTACTTCATCATTCTTACGTAACCCTAATCTCTCCCTAATTACTCCTTAATCACCCCTTTGCTTTGTTGATTGCGAAACCTTCGGAGTCCTTACGTACATTTCCTCATCCCTCTTTGTTGGTAAGTGTTATTCTATGTTGTTTGTATTCGTTGGGGTTCTTGTGTGTTTACGGAATTGGGAAATATGGGGATTGTGCAATGTGTAATTGTGTGATATGATTATGTTATAGGAGAAGACTTCGTAGAGGAGCCTTTACGAGTGTTCAAGTCCTTTCCCCTTTGTTGATTGCTAAGGTAGGGTTTCCTACTCGGTTCTTGTCAATTGATTTGAGATTGTGCTTGTTGTAATTGTTGTTATTTGCTGATCATCGGAGTATGGGGATTGTTGTGACGATGTTGGTATGAGCGGATTGAGATGGCTGTGATGTCATGTGATTGTGATTGTGGTGGAGTCACTTGCGGGAGTGGCTTCACACCCTAGTTCGCCCTCCGTGGAACCCGTCACGGGAGGGGATGTGCACATTAAGGGACAGGGATTGTTAGTCGCTCGTTGATGAGCTGGACTAGGTGGGGATGGGTGCGGTCACCCACGCGCGAGGATTACTGTTGCGATGGGTAATCAGCGGGGCTACACACTTCGGTGTGTAGTCGACATTCTTGTGTGAGATCGATGATCATTTGGTTGTATTGTTGTTGTCTTGTATTGATTGAGTAGTACTGACCCCGTGTTGTTGTTTTGTAAAACTTGCGGTGATCCATTCGGGGATGGTGAGTGATTGTGTGTAATGCGAGATGTTTAGCTATGGGACGGTCATGGGGAGTCACCACGTCAAGTCTAGCTTCCGTTGTTATGAGTTTAGATGTCTTGGATTTCATTTGTATCGAGACCTTGTACGTTTATTTTGAGTTGGTCTGAGATAATGTAATCTTTAACTTATATACTTTGATAAATGTTGTTTGGAAATTGTAACTTTGATATACTAACCTCGGGAAACCGAGATGGTAACAGCCTTTCATGCTAGGGTAGTCCTTGGTAAGGTACCTTGGTATGAGGGGGTGTTACATAGTGTCCGTCTATAATGAGAATTTGTGATGTTTGACTAGGGTTTTGGACTGCAATTTTAATTTTCTTTAACAGGTTGCGTATGTATTGTAATGCAAGAGTTGTGCACTTGTGTGTGCTACGGGGCATCATACTTCGAAAATTTATACTTCGTATTCAAAGTTTAATACTCCTTCATCATACAAAATTTGTGATATCAAAAATACTAATAATATAGTTATTATATTATTAATAAACACGTAATAAATTTACCCATTTCCTCATTTAAGACGGATAACGGATATATTCATCTTAACCTTAAAACGGGTCAAATATCACACATAACACAAAAACAAAATGCATTAAGATGAACAAAACGTTTGTACCATCTATGTAAGTGGAGTGTTATTTAATCCGTTACAAATAGTTTAGTCATTATAAAGCCCATCCTGCCCTACCAGCTTTTTAGCGGGTATGGACAAATATTTTTTGTAAAAAAAATAAATAAAAGAGTTGCGGGTTTACTCCGGCTCACCAAGTTAAATTGAGGGTATGAACTATGAACATTATAATAATACTTTTATAAAAATTAAAGTTAACATGCTTATAACGAAAATCACCCCATATAAAAAAGATAGGGAAAATATTACAATGCTTAACTTCAATTAAATATGGTGTTATAGTGTTGGATATTGCTAGCAAAATAAATTTCGTAATTAGACCATATAAGTACGTTATCGTTTTTCTTTCTTCTTTTTCTTCTTTCTTTAAAAGTTGTTATTATAATTTTTTTAATTATTGTCGTTGACCCATATAAATTCAGAGCTGGTCAATAGTGACCCATCCTACTAATGCAATATGCATATGACACGAAGTTAGCGGGTTCGACATTTTGACCAACTTAAGTAATTGGGTCGACAAAAAAGTTAACTAACTCGGGTTAGGGTTGGGGACTTATGACACAAAGCGACATAAATAACCCTCTTAATCTAAATGGGTTGAAATGAAGTTGGGTTGATTTGTTTAACCTATTTAACCCATAACTACCTTCTATCATATATAGTGGTAGACCAAGTTAAAAAAATCCAACGAGAGATGTTGAGATCTTACTTTTGGATTACTACATAACATTTAGAAAATGAATTATTAGTAAGTTTTTTTACACTTTGATTAAGTCAAGTTGGATGTGAAAGGGTTTGAATATGTCATTTTGGGTTAATTAAGTGGTTTTGGGTTAAAAAGTCAGGGTAAATGGGTTAAATAAGATCAAATTAAGTTGTTTAAAGATATATCAACTTAAAATGTTTGATTCTTGTATGTAATTAATTTATACCTATTTTTGGAATCTTTAAAACTCACTCTCGATGCATGAATCTCAATGGTTTGATGAGAGATTATTCATAATCAAAAGAACAAGTCTCATAAGAAGAGGATGAGAGACAAAAAATGTGAGATTGAGGCGATTGCCTAAATTTAGGATTGTATTTATATAGTGTGAAATTTCTATGGCGGTAAATGAAAAACGAGTCAATGTTTTCATTTTAAATGTACACGGGTCAAAATTTCACTTTAAACTTGCACAACTTTTACAAATGTGAACGAGTTTGACTAAATGAAAATGGAGTTTAACAATTTGCACGGGTCTGCAACTATAAACATAGGTTCACATTTGCTAATTTTGTTTTATTTTCATCCGAATAATTTGGTCTGATATGTAAGTTGTGTTTTTTTAAAGTCGACCTGAGTAACATGATAAAGTAGTAAGTCAAATTTAATTAACAAGAGTATATATCATACTAAAATAATTATCTGACCAATTGACCCGGTGCATTATAATATTATATATGTTAATTACAAGCGAATTTTATAATCCAATCTTAAAAACTTAAATATGACTTTATGACTTTAACTATTAGAATTTTGATTTCAATTTATTTAACAAAAAATAGAGAGATTTTATTGCTTTATTTTAAAACTTTGTTTTTAAAGATAATCCTTATTTTAGCTCTATAAGTTTTAATAGTTTAAAAATGACAAGAGATAAAATCTAAGATGTTAATCAATTAGTATAACTAAATAACAAAATATTTAGAGAGCAGCCCGTGCAAAGTTGCACGGGTTTAAATTTTAACATTTACTTTTGTTATGCTTTGATATATGACTATATAAATTGCAGTTTTATTATTGCCATATTTTAGATACCCTCGGTAGCTATAATTTTGATAATTGCAAACGAAATTATGATACGCATTGAGAACAATAAATATGACTTCAACTAAAGACCAACCACAATTAACACATACACCTTGATACAACATTCTAAATAACAAACCCGTGCAATTTGCACGGGTTTAAAACTAGTTATTTTCCAAACGTGTGATACCACCACCGGCCAAAAAACTGTCTTCCATTCCACGGTCTTTCACCTGACCCTCGATATATTTGAATCGCGTTGTCTCGACAACCATTGATATTGCGACTAGAGCAAACTTGGCTAATGTAGTAGTGTTCCCTTTAAAAACCAAGATAAGCATCTGAAGCTTGGAAGGCTAATGTAGTAGTGTTCCCGTTAAAAACCAAGTCCACCAAAACATATGATGAGAGGAATTGGCTGAGTTGGTCACTGATATGTTACACACTTTTGGTGTTCCAGCGCCAAAAGTTTGTGGACCGAAGATCAAACAAGGGTAAAATGTTGAACCGTGGACCAGACCATCCTTTTATTGGTCTGGTCCGTTCGAGACCAAATAAATGCGGGGCGGGCTGGAATTTTAGGACCAGAGCAAGGTCTGGGCCAACAGCAGGCCAAGGCCGGGCCCGGAGGGGTCGTGCCTAGTTGTATAAAATAATGTGCCAATGCAGGCTGGGTTGGGTCAGCCCATGCTAATGGCCAACTCTATTAGTGACAGACCCACCACTCCACCAACACGGAAAATAACCATACGTCCATACTACATATCATAGCTTCGTATTTTTGAAGTGGTTCAACCTGACAATGTACATGTTCTGTAGTCTCTAGCCAATCTTGGCCGAAGTCAAATTGAGTCTGAGCATGAACAAATAACTAGTCACCCCCCAACATTAACAATTGCAATAACGCTTAATATAAGAGCAAATGTTCCGATTATTTGTCGCCACCACATCGTTCTCATGACGATATTAAAAGCGACGTTCAGGCCAAAGCTGAATTATGTGATTGATTGAACCCACTGGGGGAGAAAATTTTCAACGAGGGTGAACGAGTAATGATATTAACGAAGTTTAAATTTTTTTAGTAAATATTAACTAAAACCTTTGCGATAATTTTCATCTGCCAGCGGGGGCGAGCGCCCCTGCTAGCTCCCCTAACTCTACCACTACGTATCTATGTGACTTGACTACTCTATCAACGAGCATGTCACATTACGGTATTGCTGTTTGGCTGTTATCGGGGAATAATTTCTTAAAAAACACATGAATTGGACAATTTATGTGAATTGCTCAAAAGTTGTTTTGGTTAACACGCGAGAATTGAATACATGCCTGAAATCATTGTTAATTAATATTGAAATAGATAAATAAATGACCGAGATGAGAATATTGTTATGCAGTAATAATAGTCAAGACAAACCTGTAGTTTTCTAGCTGAAGCCGAAATTAAAAGCTGAATTATGTGATTGATTGTTTTTTATGTGACTTTTGTTAATGAAGAGAAAGTGATTTATTTCAATGCCTTATATAACACTGGTTGTCTAGGACGACATTTATAATACTGCCTCGACTTTGCATGTCTTATGTGTCTCATGCATGTATCACGTTTTTTCTATTTTTTGTTATTGATCTTGTACACAGGACCAACTTTCGGATGAGTCAGGAAAGTTCATCGATTTTCAAACCACTTTGAAAGATTTTAAAATAATTAATTATTTCGAAAATTTCCCATGGTACGCAGTTATACACAAACGGTCCGTTTTTCTTAAGACCATTGCTTTTGGTCTGAAATAATAAGACGGGTAACATGTCATCATTTTACAATAAAATGTTGTTATTTTCTGATAACATGTTACCATTATTGTTCACATCATTTTCAGGGTAAAAAATAACACCTCTAGTCATAACATTTTGTGAATTAATTGGTTACATTTTCTTAAAAAATGGCAACATTTTATCCGTTTGACAAATAAGACCAAAAGTGTCAGTCTGAAACAACAATTTGTGATACACAAAAGTTGTTGGGTAAGGCCCATGCACAAAAGATTTGTAAAACACATTTTGATTTACTAATTTTTTTATATAAATGAGTTATAACATTTATTATGTTAAGAGATCTGTCAACGCAAATATGAATAAGACCGTCTTACAGAAAAATAACTAATTTATTCACGGTCATGTCTCTTTCACTATCAACTTTGACGATAAATTTAAGACGAATATGTCCGTTTTAAACAAAAAATTGTGTTGACAATATATACACCACAAAACAACGTAGTACAAGATGGGCTCTGAGCCTGTGATAATCTGTACACAAATTCTTGTTTGTGACGGCACATATCCGTCACTCTTGAGTGACGGATACCATTTTACCTCACAAAATACCCACTTTTTCTCTCTCTGCAATACTGTTCATGTGGTCCCCTTTCTCCACTAACCCATTTTGTTACCATTTTATCTCACAAAATATCCGCCATAAATGGTAACCCGTCACAAGGGAGACCAATTGTAATCTGTATTGGTCTTTTAAACATTTTGCACGTTTAATTTACAAGCTTTTACTTCGTACCATTTTGGTAGAGTTTGGTACGTGACATTATGCAAACATATAGACTGATTATGTTATATTAAGGTGTCGTTTGATTATCGTCGAGAAATTAAGTTTCAACCACTTAGGAAAAAAAAATGAATTTGATAGTTTAATGAGTTGCTCAAAAGTTATTTGGTTGGCACACGATAATTAAATACATGCATGAGTTTGCATTTACGTAGGGGGTTAACGTTTTGAGATAGATATACACAATGAGTATACAAAAGAGTGTGTTTTGAATTTAAACTTTTCCTTGACAGGTAGATATAATCATATAATGTATACTTACGCCGAATTGTAAGATATAATGTATACTTCAGTAGTTGGTAATAAATTCTGAAAAACGAGGAAATGTATTTAAAATACGGAAACAAATTCACGTACCGAATAAAAACAGTACCACAAATTCTCCAGCCTTCCCTTATTGAGTTCAAAATACAAGTAGACGACGTAATTAAACTCTTTAATACAACGACATTACCCCGGTTACATTATTCCTATACACACATATCGAGGAAATGTTACATTACCGTCTAAATAATGTCGTAGCGACTTATTTCTTTTTAAGTGTATACATATATTATTGGAGGACATAGTCCCAAAAAAGCCAATCTTACAAAAATAGTTTTGCAAGACCGTCTCAATCGAGACTAACCATGGTTCAAATTTAAGCCGGATCAATTATGCAGGACGAGACCGAGTTTCATTTCTTCTTCAGTAAACTCACCTCCTCCTAATTTGCAAGATTTATGATATTTTTCCGAGATTTTACTCCAATTATTTTCCAAAAGTGTAATACGAGGACCAGCCGCAAAACTGCCGAACATTCCATGACTTTTCACCTGATCCTCGATATATTTAAATCGCGTTGCCTCAACAACCATTTGAATAGAGATTAAAGCAAACTTTGCTACGTTTTTAGCCGTGAAATCTTTCCCTACCGCGGTAATAGCAGTTTGAAGACTACTAACCCCTAGACTTAATTTATCCCTCGAAACACCGGCCTTCTTTTCTAAATCAGTGTAACTGCTTGAAACGGGAAGCTCCGGTCCTAAAATCTCTGCATTCGGAAAAATACTCTTATATTTACCGTGCAATTTTTTGTACTCGTCCGAAAAAAAA
The DNA here is from genome assembly GCF_048544455.1 of Silene latifolia. Taxonomy (NCBI): domain Eukaryota; kingdom Viridiplantae; phylum Streptophyta; class Magnoliopsida; order Caryophyllales; family Caryophyllaceae; genus Silene; species Silene latifolia. The sequence continues at coordinate 158,367,649 of NC_133535.1, read as the reverse complement.
TTGCCTCGTAATTTATTGTTTTTCGAGTCCCGGTCTTGAAAACCGACAAGGTAAGCGTCCGAAGCCCTTAATGCTAAGGTAATGGTGTTCTGATTAAAGGGTACTATTAAGTTCACCAAAACAAATTTGTCATTATTTGCTTTTTTGGTCGCGGGTATATCGCACACTTTTGGTGTTCCACGGCCGAGTTCTTCTCTCAGAGAAACCAAAAATTTCGAATATTCTTCAGAATCAGAATCAACGGTCCAGGTCGGGCTCGCAGAAGCTGCTGCTATAATTAATGATATCACCATGTACCATACTGATATGCTAGACACCTTCATCTTGACTGAAAAGGAAATAGATAACTATTGATTAATACGGTCAAAAATGGAAATAAAAACGCCCCAACATGCATTAACAATTGCAACTATTAATATAAACAACAAATGTTCGAACTTGTCAATTATTTCCTAGGTATATCCTGATTATTTGTTTACTTTTATATTTGACGTAAATACTAAGGAAAAATTAGTAATTACGGTTAATGGGTAACAAATGAACTAAAATGCAAATAACGATCGTGAATAAGTAAACAAGTAATTGAGATACTAAAAAAAATCTAGACAGAGTTAATAATGCAATAGTTAACACACACCTGAAACCGAATTAAAAGCTGAAAGATTAAGAGATGGAAATTAGGCCTTTTTTTTATACGTGATTGATAGTTCTATATGTGTTTGTTTAATGAAAAGAAAGTGCGTTATTTCAATGCCTTATATAGCACTGGTTGGCTACGTCTTTGCATGTCTTGTGTGCTTCGTGTCACTCTCGGGTTGGATGGTTTCAGATATGTCTATTATCTGGTTAGTTTGGGTTGGGTAAGTTCGGTCGGGTTAGGTTTAGACATGAAAAACGGGTCAATTGGGTAGGATTCGGGTCAAATAAGATTGGATCGGGTCGATTTCGGGTTTTCTAGAGTCCGGGTTACGTCGGGACGTTTATTTCAGATTTGGGTCGTTTTCGGGTCAACTATTAACATGTTATTTATTGATAATAATCAACGTGCAACAATAAATATTCGGGTCGATTATATTGGGTCAGGTCAAATCGGGTTCGGGTGAAGCTTAGGTCTTGAGTTCGGGTGTAAGGTCTGGTACGAGTCGAGTTATGCAGGTCAAGTCATGGGTCAAAATTGCCATGTGTAGTTGGGTCATTTCGAATTTTACAGATGTGTCACCTTACGGTATGGATTTTACCAATAATAATTTGACCGACAAACGGGTCGGGCGAGTTCGGACTGGATCAATTATTTGTGTCACATTTTCTGGTTACTTTTGGTCCGATAAGGTCATTTCAGATTCCGGGTCTGTTTCAGATATGTTGGTTAGGTCATTATTTTCGGGTCAAGGGAGTTGGGTTATTTAGGTAAAGTCATTTTAGGTCAATGATCAATGGTTAAGAGAGAAAACAGTACGCCTTTTTATTATAATACCCATTTATAGTTTAGCTTTGATAATTGTTCTTTATTTTAACCTAAATTATATTGGGGGTGTTTCGTTCAAAAGTTTGGAATGGATTGGAATAAAATGAGATATCACGGGAGAATGGAGTTAGAACCCCATAGTGTCATACATGCTCGTTATTGCATTGTTTGGTTTACTCAAATTATATAGAGGGGGAATGGGTTTAGAAACCTGAGGGTAAAGGTGGATATGGATTCCAAGGGCTTGTGGTGGAATTAGAATCCATTAGGAATGAATTCTAACTTCATTCCAAACTGCCCGAATCAAACACTAGAATGACTCAAATTCACTCCTTTTCATTCCAACTCCCCCCAACCTAACACCCCCTGTGTGATTTCAAGTTAGTCATTCAAGTTTGTATGGGTCGTGTAATTCGTGCCATTTCGAGTCTCGAGTCAGCCATTTTTGCTAAGTTTAATGTAATCCTACGAAACTAAACAATACATAATACGGAGTATAGTAGTATAAATATGTTATTTTATACAAATATAATTAATATACAATGTACAATGATTTAGATTATGATTTGTAGTACTCCCTTTGTCCCTTTGTCTTAATCGTTTATTTACCTCTTTTATTTTATTTTTGAGAGTATTTTAATGAAAAACAAATAAATAATTAAGACGAAAGCAGTAATTAATACCCGGAAATTTTTGCTATGGTCTATGCATTAATTATTCGGAATAGGGCAAATATTGTAAATATATTATTAGAGAATTGTTACCCATCTTCTCCTCTTACGAATTAATAAATAAATATAAATTCATCCACTTGCAAAGCGAGCGACGTTCATGTGAAAGATGGTAATACGGATTAACAAAGTATTAATGGATTCAACGTCATGTCTTTTTGACGATCAATTGATCAATTCTGACGACAAATACACTAAATAACACAACGTAGCACAAGATGGGTTGTAAAGTTTTTTGTGTAATTAATAAAAGAATAGAAACAATGATACTCCCTCCATTTTAATTCCAAAACACATCATTTCTCTTTTAGACATTCATCAATGTATAAACTGTAACGTAAATATCTTGAATTTTACATTATTAAAAAAAATATAAAACTTTGTTTTTCTTATTGTACTTATAAAATGGATCACACAAGATTATCTCATATGATTATATTTTCTTTTAAACTACGTAGGGTGGTTAAGTAATCAAATGACTACACAAAAGCATTCTCCTTAGAAAACAAGTAATTCTCCTTGCCTGGCTAGCTCTCCACACACGACTAACGAGTGACAAAAGATTTACAAAAGAATTTGACAATCTGGCAAAAGCTGCAAGCCTCATTTGAAAGAAAAATATGACGAGTTCGCTGTCCAATTGCAGTGTAAATTATGGGGACAGACACAAATTAAACAAACCCTAAAACAGACAAAAGAGCAATTTTCAGGGAATGCAATAAACTTGGGAATTTTTATAAAAATAGCAAATGGTCTCGAAAAATTATGAAACTTGGTGATAATTTAGTTAAGACGGCAAACTTAAACTGTGCCAAATCTCAGAATTTTACACACACTCTAAGTATTTTAAATAAATGGAAAACCAGACTGAAATAAGTGAAATCTCAGACAGCTTCCTTAGAAGACTCTTGTGACTGTTTTTGTGATATTTCCTGGACACAATAGGGGATATAATTTCAAATTTACTCTCAAGCAAGCACAGAGATTAAACTTAATAATTTAGGGAGCCTGGAATGGATTTACTCAAGCAAGCACAGAGTAAACACACAACAGACAGACAATGCACTCAGAATAGTTCAAGCAAGCACATACCTATCCCAAGTAGCACCACAGATCCTTAATCACCTTCTAAGCAAGCACAAGAAGATATTAAGTCTGACTTATAACTAAGACTCAGCAAAGTTAGAAGATTTGCAAATTTTGAGAGAAATCTCAAGGTTTTTCATTAATCAAAGTTGAGTAAAACAGACTGAGGAATGGTCCTTATATAGGCCTTCCTGCGAAGTTTTCAGTACATGATAAACCCTAGACAACTCCATCTAAGGGCCAGGATTAAACTTAGAAAGCAAACAAGAGTAGTGGACTTATTTTACAACGGATACAAAAGAAATTAAGGCAAACTGAATAAGAACAAAAGAGTTGCAGGTTGATAGTGACATGTTGTCCTTGGCTGCTAAAACCTTTGGCTGTTTGTTGAAGGTCAAATGGCTTTGGTGCAGGCATCTTCTGTGGCTCAAGGCTCTATAAAATGATTGTTGAACAGGCCAAGATTTTCTTTGTTGAGAGTTTTTCCCTTGTTTGGCCAAAAATGACAACTTTACTTTATCTGATTTACCCTCCTGTAACTATCTTTTCAGTCTGAATTTGTGTGCAATGCTTTAGGAATTTGGCCTGGCTCCTTAGGATTAATTTGTGACTAGTTGAACAAGGATTCATTTGCCAAGGTGGTCTTGGTGGCTAGCTATTCTTGTTCTTGTGGCCGGATGAAGCTGGACTGGCAGTTGAGGTTGCCTGAGTGTTGTTACTAGTTTGAATTGTGCCTGGCATCTGTGGTGGAACATGAGGGTGCTTTGCTTGTGCCTGATCAGTCACAAAAACATTGTTAGCCAGGTTACCAGCTCCTGCTGCACGAATGGTGTTGAGTCTGGGTACCATACTTTCACATATTCTTATATAATGTTCAATTGTTCATTATTTTAGTTGTTACAGAGAGGCTTGTTAGTTGTTATTACGAATATGATGACGTTTTCTCATTTACAGTCTTTCATACTGCAAAGACAAGAATATCGTAATTTAAGGGAAGTTGTATTCTGTATACGTGTATAATTGTAGCTTGTAACTCGAAGCCCATAATTGGCCAAATTATGTAGCAACCTTCAGAAAATAATATCTCATATAGAATCCTCCTATATTACAGAACTTGTCCAACTAAAAAAAAAGAAGCCCAAACATAAGACATTACGTATATATTGAGCTTTATACTTTATATCTTATATATCGAAAACTTAACATATTTAAATATATAAGTTATGAATTTAAAATATTATAAGTTATTAAAAATAAAAATATTATTTATTTATTTTTAACTTAAATAATAGACCATACACAATAATTTCTGCTAGAAAAATGCAGTGTAACATGGCCTTGCTTCTTGGGCCCAACTCTCGGTTTATTATATTTGGTCCATAACTTGGACTGACCAAATTGTATGGTTTGTGTCCAGGCTTAATTCACATTTAGCCCGATTATATTTTAATTTTTCTCACCCGTTTAGCTCGTTAGCAATACTCCCTTCTATTCAATAAATTCTTTACATATTTTCTTTTTGACTAATTTGCTAAACATAATATGCAGTTTACTCCCTCCATATTCCGTAATAATTTATGAAAAAGGAGAAAATATATATATTTAAGGATAATGATAAACACAGTCTTTAGAAAACAAATTCACATATCTAATAAAAACAGTACAATCGTACAAGTAATTAAGTAAATAACATTGGGATGATAGGGATGGGAGAAACCCGAACCTTCCCTTATTGAATTCAAAGTACAAGTTGATGACAATAACAACATTACTTATTCCTTAGATATAACAGTCTAAATAGTGCCATATTGACTGTTTTTTTAATATAACTGCATATTAGAGAAGTAAAGTGTCCCAAAAGAGCCAATCTTACAAAATAGTTTTGCAAGACCGTCTCAAAGGAGACTAGCTAACCCGTCTTCGACAAATGCGAGAGTGGCATGACCATCATTCGAATTTAAGACGGATCCTCCTTTATACAATAGGAGACCAAGTTTCATTTCAGCCGCGGTAAACCTAGAATCCTGTGGTATGCATTTACGAGCTGGATTATGATATTGATCCGAAATTGAACTCCAATTATTTTCCAAAAGTGTAATACGAGCACCAGCCTGAAAAGTATCGTCCATTCCACGATTTATAACTTGATCCTCAATATATTTGAATCGCGCTGCCTCAGCAACCATTTGTATAGAGGTTAGAGCAAATTTCGCTACCTCTTTCGCAATATCTTGACCTTTAGCAGTAAAATCCTTCCCATAAACCTTATTAAAGGAAGTTTGAAGAGTACTAACCCCTAGATTTAGATTATCCCTCGAAACACCGGCTTTTTTTTCTAAATCAGTGTAACTGCTTGATAAGGGAAGCGCCTTTCCTAGATCCTGTGCTTTCGGAAAGACGGTCCTATAATTACCGCTCAATTTTGCATACTCGTCTGAAAAGAAATTCGCACGTATTTTCTTGGTTTTCGCATCTATGTCCTGAAAACCGACAAGATAAGCATCGGATTTTCTTAAGGCTAATGTAATGGTGTTCCCATTAAAGGGTAATACTAAATTCACCAAAACAAATACGTTATTATTGTTTCTGTTGGTGACTGGTAGATTGCAAACTTTTGTGGTTCCTCGGCCGAGTTCTTCCCTCAGAGAATCCAAAAATGTCGAATATTGTTTAGAATCAGAAGCAACGCTCCAGGTTGGGTCCGCAGAGTCTGCTACCACAATCAAGGCCATCACCATGAACCATACTGAAATTATAATAGACATCTTCATCTTTGATCTTGTATCCTGTTTGAATTGATTAATTACTAGATTAGTATTACTTGTGTATTGAAACAACGATGAGAAGATCGATTTGTAAACAGGGGCGTTTTCAGTGGAAATTCACGAGGAGCAAGTTAGAAACTCAACAAGCCCTTGATATTGGCTAAGTCAAAACTCGGCTTGAGATAGGTCAAATTGAGCTCGAGCTTGAACCAAACCTAGTTAAACCGGAGCACAGTAAGGCTCAGTTCGGAAACTTGTTTGAGCTTGTTATGTTTTAAATTACATAGTTTTTATTAATAATATTTACTTAAATTACATTAATTTATAATTTTATGATAAATTAATTAAGATATAAGTTTAGAAAAGAAAATAATATAAGAAATGTTATGTTAAGCTAATTATCGGAAAAATACTAGTTTGAACTGGACTTTTTAACTTAAAAATTATGATGGAAAAAAAATAATGCTCGAAAAAATGGTACTAAAACAGAACTCAATCTCAGGTTTCGTAAAATATCATATGAATCGATCTCGAGCCTTAATTACTAAAGCTTGAGTTTGGGCTTGGAATTGATTTTTACAATGTGAACTGAGCTAAATCATAGGTAAGCTCGAGCTCGGCTCGACTCGGTTACAACCCTAAATTCATTTTTTTTTTTTGTGTTACTCGACAGCCCTAAATTCATGAGGGTGGAATGCCAGGTTGGGGGGTATGGAAAACATGACTCGAGCAAAGTTGTTACTTGAACTCGAATTATATAAATTCTGGATTATCTGGGAATTTATTTCTCAGCATTTAAATTACTAGCAAAACTTATTTTATTAGGTTGTCCAAATTTATTTATCTTGGCAATTTCTCTTATCAACGTGTATAATTTAATTTATTAAATTTGTAAATTTTCTTCTAACTAAAGTCAATCAGTGACGGATCCACCAACATGTAAAATAACCACAATGTATATCTCGATATCACGTTATTTATTTATTTTTACTTTTTGAGTTTTGAAACCAATAGTGGATAATAAATTGACCATATTATATTATAGGATGATGATCAAAGTATCTACTAAAACATTCTCAAAATTAAATAAATAACTAAATGAAAAATTAAAATAGGTAAATAGATGAACGAGACGAGGAGACTCGATTTCTTACCTTATCTGAAACCTGAATTAAAAGCGGAAATTAGTAAATGGAAGGCCTTTCTATTATTTGATTGATTGATTGATGTATATGTGTTTTTGTTAATGAAGAGAAAGTGTATTATTTCAATGTCTTATATAGCATTGATTGGCTTGGACGTTTATAACTCACTGCCAAAACTTTGCATGTCTTATGTGACTCGCGTACCACGTTTTTTTTTTCTATTTTTGTAATTAAATCTTGTAAGTAGGACCAACTTTGGATGATGACTAATGAGTGAGGACGATTTGTCGACTTTCAAATCAGTTCGAAAGATTTGGAAATAAATACATAGATCATTTTGATTATTAAAATGAGAGTATTTGTCTAAGTATATTTTTCAGACCTCCAAGTAACTTTTTTTTAAATCGAGTAATGGAGTTGTACCAAAAACGTTGAATGTGTTGACGAGTTTGCCGAAAAATAATTTTAGAAGTAGCAAAACTATTCAGATGTTGACAGTGACAGAGTTAGGATTATTTGCAATTAGGGTGCTAAAATATTTAACTAAAAAGTTATAAAATTTCTATTTTCGAAGTGCTATGTTAATCTCCTTAACTTCACCACTGATAGTACAACATAACTAATCATGAGCAATTTAGCATAGTTGTACAAAAAAAAAAGGCTACACATATGACATACCAGTTAGACTATACTAAAAGATATAGACAATTTTTACACTAAATTATCAAATCAGCTACACTTTCATTAATAATCTACACTATTATGATAAATAATATTAGCTCATTTATCTAATTAGACCTCACAGTACTCAATTTATTGGTTAATTATAGAAAAGTATATGACATATTTGTAAAACATAGAAAGTATATGACATATTTGAGCAATAATAATAAACCTTTTGTCTAAAAAAAAATAATAAAAATAGTACACTTTTGTCTAAAAAAATAATAATAATAATAAACCTTGTATAAATTGTTATGTAGGGTGTCATATACAAGAAATTTGTAAAACAAATCTTTTGAGTATGTGTCTCGATGGTGTGATTCCGATTAGGCTACTTGTTCCTTAACTCGTCGCTGAGTGATAGGGCGGTTCGTTTTTCTTAACAACTCTCCCGTCTCATGAAAACCAAGAAACAACACACTGTTTCTTGTTCTTCTGCTGAGGCTGAATATCGGTCATGGACTCTGTCCCATGTGAATGAAAATGGCTTCACGGTCTTCTTGCAAGCTTGGATGTCCCATTATCTTTCCCTATGCGCTTATTTTGCGATAGCCAGTGTGCTCCATCTTGCACAGAATTCCGTTTTTCATGAACGAACAAAGCATAGATTGATTGTCACTTTGTTCGAGATGTTATTACAAAGGATTTAATCCAGCCGTCACATGTCTCTACGACCGAACAACTTGCTGACATCTTCACTAATCTGGGAGCGAACCAATTTATTAACTTTTTCGCCAGTTGGGGCATTCTTGATCTACATGCTCCAGTTTGAAGAGGTATTGATGTAATATCGTATCTTCTCAATAATATCGTAATATGCTTTATGCTTTATATTGTTACGGGAATATTCCTATATGGTTACGGAAATATCTCCCGATGATTTGATCTTCCGGTTTATTAGGAGACCCTTGTATTATATATACCGATTAATTTTATTGAGAATATCACCACTTCTGATTCCATTCTCTTTACAATATAACTAATTTGTTACAAGTATTTAAATGAGTTATAATATTTATGTTCAAAAAAATCTGTTTACATAAATATGAATAAGTCCAACTTATAAAAGAATAACTAATTTAACATAAATATGAATAAGTCTGACTTATAAAAGAACAATTGAATTTGTGTTTATTCATGGTCGTGTCTCTTTCCCAATTAATTTTGACAATATGTACACCACAAAACAACGTATACAATATGTGAATATGGGCTGTGATAATTTGTCACTACTCAGTACTCACTACCTTATCTCCGATTGGTGTTTTAGAACATTTTGAACGGGTAACTACAAGCTTCAACACCGTACCATTTTGGCAGAGTTTAGTACGTGGCATTATGTCGACATATTGACGGAATAACATAATTGAATTGAATACATGCATGAGTTTCTATTTATGTAAGGGCCTTCGGTTAATTCTTTCATTAAGGAGGAGATGATCGTACATGAAAAAAAAAAAAAAAAAAAAAAAAAAAAAAAATAAACAAGGATTTTTTATATAGTATTCTCGTGTTTTAAATTAAGTAAATAACTGCAATTTTTCTAATTTATGTGAATTTTTACTGTGGCCTTGTTTGGTTGCCCGTTAGAATATAATTCCACGAAATATCGAATTCATAGGATTTAAGTTCCCACATTAAATTCACGTGAATTAGCTAAATCCGTTTGGTTGCTGAGGTAAGAGTTCAATTACACAGGAGTTTGCAATTACCTAGGAGGTTAGGTAATTCAACTCCTCCATTATGAAGGAGTTTGATACTCCTTGGAAAATAGAATTCCTACATCATAGCAAAAAAAAAGAGCAACCAAACAAGTTGCAATTTTCTAATTAATGAGATTTTACAACTTCCATGATTTAGAAGGGGCAACCAAACAGACTTTTATAATGTTTTCTATATGTGAGTGCGGAGTGTCCCTAACTTCTCTACGTTTTTATTCTAAGTATGTGAAAGTTAATAGCCATTTTCATATACAAATCGCTATTTATCATTTCATATTTCTTAAAGTTAACGTAAAAAATGACCTACACAATTCACAAAGCCACAAAGGCATTAGAAAACATGCCATTCTCCTCGCCCTGCTCTCACTCACAAGCTCATTCGTAGTAAATCAAGAGGGTCTTAGTATGTCTTCGGGTGATCCCTAAGACTCGGTATCAAACTTCAATATATTCTTGTAAAACGTTCATTATTTTAGTCCCCTTCATGTTGTACATGACATCAGGCTGCTACGAGAATTTGGCGTGGCTTGGTGACGCTATCTCATTTACTGTATTTTCTCGTATGAAAGTGCAATACTATGAAGAGTAGGTTTTCTGAGAGATGGTCTCTTAATAAGCTTTATTGAGAGACTATTGTATAATTTAAAGAAAAAGTGGTACTAAAGGTAATAAAATATGTACAAATTACGATCAATGATAAAATGGGTACATTTATTATGTAAATAGATACGAAATTAATATGTTACGATCAACAACAAAAGGGGTACGAAATACAAATAAAAGGGTACGAAATATTGGTCTCTCAAAAACTAAGTGAGAGACCGTCTCTCCCAAGTTTTAGGGTACTACGAATACCAGGCCCGTCTAACAGGGGGAGCTCTATGTGCATTTGCACTGGGCATCAAATTTCTGGGGCCCAAACTTGACATTACCCATCCCCCTACTACTAAGAGAATAAAAATTCTCTTTGTTTTTCCCTCCAAATGCTTCTATCTAAATAAAGAAATAAGTAAAACTTTCTTTCTTTAAACTATTATCTTTTCATTAAAATATAATAATTATATTATAATAAACTTTAATCTTATAATTAAATTTAAAATTATAATTTTTCATCAAAATAAAATAAAATTGATTTTAAATTATAAACTATAAGTTGGTAAATTTTTCATTAAATGCAATAATTATAACTTTAGAAAATAACTTGACACATTACTACCATTAACTTTGTGACAAAAAAAAAAATCATTAAAATAATTGGAGACAACTTATAAAATGAAATCCTTATTTTTATGGTAAAAAAAAATATAGATTTCATAAAAATACACCTTTCATTACTTTAATTTTCCATTATTATAAATAACATCCTAAAAAATAAATACTCTATACATACCGCACATTGTGCGGGATCTATACTAGTAAATTGAGCAATTGAAAAAAAAAAGAAAAAAAAAAGGAAAGTAATGAAGTAAAGAAGACAGAAGGCACGCATACTGCAGCACATTCCAAATTGCAATCCTCAATCTTCTCCTTTCCCAAATATAATTAAATTTCTTTCCAAAAAAAAACTAAACTTGCTCTTAATTCCATAAACCTATCTGATCTTTTTTTTAATCTTTAAATATGATTACAATTCATAACAAGTCATTCCAAGTTTATAATTAGAGAGATTAGAATCAAAACTTTGTCACTTATCAGTTTAAATCGTCTACAAAAATCTTACTCTTGGGTTTCATGGAAATCGAAATAGGTACTATTTCTTCTCAATCTTAAATTCTTAATAAATTTTAATGAATTTAATTATAATTTTAATGTATTTAATAATAATGTATTTGCAGCCATTGGAGGTAGGACGAGGAGTCGGAGATCAATCGATCAGACAGTCATGACTCGTGATGCCGACTATAGTTCTCAAATTCGTTCTTTGATTTTGTAAATTTGAGGCCTCAATTGTTTTTTTTTTTGCACCGGGCCTCCACTTTTCTTGGGACGGCCCTGATGGATACGAGAACATTGTAGTAGACTAGTAGCCTTGGGAGAAGTTGTACGAAGCATATAATTTTGTTAGTTAAATTTCCTTTAAAACGGACAATCAGTCTTAAGTTTAAAACGAGTTAAATAACATCTTAATTGTATGGATGAGACAACTATTTTATTGGCCTCCGACATATTTGACTTGTTTTATGTCTGAGACGAATATTTCCATTTTAAACAAAAAATTGTGATAATTTAAAGTTATAATAGCACTTTCGGGTAGGGATGACGATGGATCGGGTTGGATTGGTTTTTGCGAAATCTTAATCTGATCCGCTTACTTTTTGGATCAAGGACTCATATCCAAACATGATTCGTATTTTAAAAATCATACCCGATTCATTATTTATTTTTCAAATTCATACCAGATCCAAAACTTGACTTGATTATACTCATCTTATATGACAAAATTGAAATTTCAAGTTTAATAAACCTAAATTTTCAAAAATATTTAATGGGATCGAAATCGGTTATGAATGGGTCAGATTTTGATTTAGTTCGGGTATTCCAATAGTAAATATGGATATGAATTTCATTTTTAAATATTGAATCGGATATGAGTTTTTAAAAGTTGAGTTCGGATTTAATATTTTTCCTTTGATTCTATTCAGTTTCAGTTCGGTTTGGGCTATAATTCCGGAACATAGAGGGATGTAACTAGTGACTCCAGGCTCATATTTGGCCTAATCATGTACAACATTCCGCAAAAGATAGTGTAACATGGACTTGCTTCTTGGGCCCAACTCTCTTACTCTTCTACTTGGACCGACGAAATTGAGTCCAGGCCTTATTCACAATGTAGCCTGTTTATATTCACTTTCTTACCCGTTTGGCCGTTTGGTTATCGATAATACTCTCTCTGATTCAATAGATTCTTTGTTTATTCTTTTTTTTGCCGATTCTTAACATAATATATGCAATTATCCACTCGCATGTGAACATCGCACCAAAAGTATATGTAAGTAGTCTTTTGAATAGGGATTGGTCTCCCTTGTGACGGGTTACCATTTGTGGCGGATATTTTGTTAGTTAAAATGGTTACAAAATGGGTTAGTGGAGAAATGGGACCACATGAATAGTGTTGCAGAGAGAGAAAAAGTGGGTACTTTGTGAGGTAAAATGGTATCCGTCACTCAAGAGTGACGGATATGTGCCGTCACAAACAAGAATTTGTGTTTGAATAGAAGGGAGTGTATAATATACTATTGATTATTGATAAAAATGTGACATTCCCTCAAATAATGCAAAGGAAGGATAAAATACTATTAAGCGTACTAAAAATGTCACAACGTTATATTACAAAATTATGCATTACTAATACACTGTATAATTAGTTATGCACTTATCACCAGCATAATTTATTTTTCTTACATCTTATCTTCGTGGAATTTTCTTCATTTCTCCCATTTCAAAGCTTTCTTTGACAAATTTAGAGTATTAATGCTATTAACATAGTGTTAATTGGTCATGTTAACTTATTAGGCTCATAAGAAGTGATGCTCATGATTTCAGGTTCAAATCCTGTGAGCACCAAGTTTCCTCTAAACCAAGAAACGTGGTAGAGAAACTGGTAGGAAAAGAAACACGATCCGGTACGACCTCCCCCAACGGCTCAAGTTTAAGAGTATATATTATACGGTTTTCGGAATTTAAGGGTCTCAAGACAAAAATATTCGTAAATCATACGGACGGTTCCTCGGGTCATATAAAGCAGCCACACAAAATTTTGAGAAGCAACAGAGGACATTTGAGAGTGCTGGTACGCGATAAACGAGTCTCGGGCGAAAATCGGGTACTCCTTAAAAATAAATGAATACTTCTTAATTAGGGCTGAAAATCGAATACGGTAACTCATGAAGTGACCCTAGACATGTGGTAGAAAAACTGGGAGTAATAGAAACATGACCGGTACGACCTCCCAAACGGCTCAAATTTAAGTGTATAATACACGGTTTTCGGGATTTCAAGGTACCAGAACAAAAATGTCTATAAACCATACGGATGGTTTCTCGGGTCAAATAAAGTAGCTACACAAATTTTGAGAAGCAACAAAGGACATTTGAGGGTGCCGGTACACGATAAACGAGTCTTCTATGAAAATCAGGTACTTCTTAAAAATAGATAATTGCTTCTTAATTAGGGATTAAAATCGAATGCGGTAACTCATGAAGCTATCCCAAACACGTGATAGAAAAACAGGTAGGAAAAGAAACATGACTCGAAACGACCTCCTAAATGGCTCAAGTTTAAGTGTATAATACATGGTTTACGAGATTATAGTATCCCGGAACAAAAATGTTCGTAAATCATATGGATGGTTTCTCGGGTTAGACAAAACATCCACACAAATTTTGTGAAGCAACATAAGACATTTGTGGTGGCGGTATGCGATGAACGTTGACTCATGAAGCAACCCCAGACACGTGGTAGCAAAATTTGTAGGAAAAGAAATATAGCCTGGTACAACCTCCCAAAAGGCTCAAATTTAAGTGTATAATACACGTTTTTCGGGATTTAAAGGTCCCGGGACAAAAATGTTCGTAAATCATACGGACGGTTCATCGGGTCAGAAAGCAGCCACACAAATTTTGAGAAGCAACAGAGGACATTTGAGAGTGCCGGTACACGATAAATAAGTTTCGGACGAAAATTAGGTTAAATACTACAATTAAATAACATTGGGATGATAGGGATAGGAGCACAAAATCTCATTATAGACGGCACATATCCGTCTATAACTAAAGACGGGCCAAATACAATACCACATTTCTAAGAGGACAAGCAACAAGTGGGATGGTGGGGGCAAAAAATGTCATCACTTTCAAACTATTTGACTCGTCTTTAACTATAGACGGATATATCCGTCTATAGCAAAACTAGCTGGGATAGGAGAAACCCGAACCTTCCCTTATTGAATTCACCGTACAACTCAACGACGTAATTGAACTCCTTTTAACACAACAACTAGTTTTTTGACCCGTGAAAAATCACGGGTGTCATTTAAAGTTATGTTTTCATCAAGACATTTTTCTAAATCTATTGTACATCATTTTACATAAATTCATGCTACTGACTTAGTGAGTACCAAATGATGATATTTGGTGTTGTATTAATGCTAATAGGTTCGTCTAGTAAGATCTAAATAAACACGAACTAATGAAAGTAGGAATACAATGATACATAAGCCAACTAAATTACTGTGGTAACATACCAATCAATTGAGCGTAAAATGATACATGATACGGATTTAGTAAATAACCAAATTATTTCCATAGTCGTTGTCTTTTCGATATCCAGAACCCATAATGGCTCAAAATTATTGTCATGTATTGGTTAAAATAGAAAATCTCCGGAAAAAAAAATTTAGGAAAAATTTGAGAAACATGCTAACTCATAAAAATTCACATACTTGTAAGTTGTCATTTTTCATGTATTGATATCCAAATGTGTCTTTCTTCTGAAATTTATCAATTGTACATACAAATCAGTATTATGCCAAAATCAGATGCACACGAAATATAATAAAACATTATCAAATGAGAGTAAATGATTATAATGGAAATTAAAAGAGAACATGAGAAAAACAAATTAGCTTTAGGATGATACAGAAAAATGCATATCTATTGTTATGCTTATGGAATGAACATTATCATTTTGAGATAAAAAAAAAAGTAGGAATTAAAAACCATATTTTTATGAAAGTTTTCAAAGGTAAACTAAAAATATGAATCATTATAAAGGAACTTGAGAAATGAGTTATGGAGAAAGAAGATGAAAAGTGTAATTAAAAGTTAATGGTGAATTGAATTAGGTATTCATGTGGAGGGAGATAAAAAGTTTATTACCTTTATTATAAGATTTTAATTGTAGGAATAAATATTAGGGGAATTATTTAAAACAAATATGATATTTATAAGATTATAATTGTAGGAATAAATATTAGGGGAATCATTTAAAAAAAAGATATGGTAAGACTTGCAATATGACTTCTTTGAAATCACATGGTTATGCCACTTAGCTTATCACTTAAAATGTGCGTGATGTTAGCTTTTTTATATTATTGTATATGTTTCATGTTATGTTGTCAATAATTAAATAATCAACAACAATTATTGGATTCAGAAAATATCCTATGGAATAAATGTTAATGGTTTATCTAGCCTTTTATATATATTGCATAGATTTATTATTATTCCTTATAGATTTAATTATAATTTCATGTTATGCTGTCAATATTCAAACAATCGGTAAAAGTTAATAAATTATTGAATTTTAAAAATTTCACTAATTTTGTGGCCCGTGAAATTCACGGGATGTTTTGTTTTGAGTGTGATGTTTCTAGTGCTTTTATTAATTGAAATTTTATAAAATATCAAAACATATAGTAAGTTCACCTTATGAATAATTCATCATTGATTGCGTACTAAGATTACGGGCATTTACATGTTAACATAAAGATCAAAATCGATAAATTAAATAAGCCAAAGTAAGTGAATATTGCTATTTTTTCGAAGGTAAAATGATGGGAAAAAAACAAACAAATACCAAAATAAAAATATACATTTGAAAAAAAAAAGAAAAAAAACTATTAGTCATTCACGTTGATGTCATCAATCTTGTAGAGTTGTAGTTAGTCTCCAATATATAGTTATTTAAGCTATCTTAGTATTTTACTTCTTTATATAGTCTTCTTTTTCCAACGAATCGACCCTATAATAAAAAAATAACTCAATAATTAGTCTGAATTAACCAACAAAATTGTGAAATTTGTTTTATGCAATATTATCGTTGTTAACTTAAGTTTCCTCTTAAATAGTGAAAGAAAAAAGGGAATGGGAATGAAGTCGTAGAGAATGAGTATTACCTTTGAATAACTCAACACCACAAATCTTGATATCCCCTAAATGAGAACAAAACAAACACAAACGATGAAATTGAAAATGTGATGAACATTTCATAACCCAATGGAACTTACATAAAAAGTAAATAAATTAGTTAATAATTTTAAAACCTTAATACACTTGGCTTGATGTTAATAGAATAATAGGAAAGTTTAATGATACATTTAGTTCTACTGACGATAGAGATAAGAAAAAATTTGGCTTATAAATTTTGTCTTCCATCAAAAATATATAAAGAATTGAGGATGTGTTTTATGACTTTTGAGCATCCTTTTTTCATTATTATCAAAATTAATATAGGCATAAATATCAATCAAGGTTCACGACTTTTGAGCATCATTTTTCATTATTATGAAATTTAATATAAACATTAATAAGGAATAAAGAGAAATGAAATGTATAAGTTTTGCTTGATTATTATTATTATTATTATTATAATTTATTTATTTTACAAGATCCACTTTACAGGAGAATTATTTAAGATGTTGTCTTATTATGTAATTAAAATATGACATGTAAATGATGATAGTTAGTTTTGCTTGCCTTTTAATTGAGTCCATTTTTGAAATAATGGTCAAAAATAAAATATTTGTCGTTTTGGGTCGGTTTTGAAAATATTTGTCAAAATGGTGTCCACGTAGGCTCGAGATTTCTAGACCTGAAACACGCCACTACTAATGGCGTGTTTTGTGAAGGAAACACGCCATTAGTAGTGGCGTGTCTTTATAACAATTTTTTTCCTCAACTGACTGAACTTTAAAAAAAAAAAAAAAAAAAAAAAAATTACATAAGACACGCCATTAGGAGTGGCGTGTTTCCCCTCTGAAACCCGCCATTCCCAATGGCGTGTTTGTTTTAGTCCATTTTTTAATGAATTTTCATTCCGTACTCATTATAAACACGCCATTGGTAGTGGCATGTTTTAGGTCCAGAAATCCCGAGCCTACGTGGACACCATTTTGACAAATATTTTCAAAACCGACCCAAAACGACAAATATTTTATTTTTGACCATTATTTCAAAAATGGATTCCTTTTAATTAGATTTATATATTTTATATTTAGATTATTGAGTTATAGATTTGTCTCATTATTATGAAATTTAATATAGACATAAATATGGAGGAAATGAGAAATGGAATGTAAAAGATTTGCTTTATTCATATCCTTATTTTATTTTTTTATTTTTTTTTACAAAATCTACTTTGCATAAGAGTGGTTTAGAAATTATCTTATGAAATTTAAAATATGACATTCAGATGATGGTAAATAGTTTGTCTTACTTTTTAATTATAGATTATAGTTTTATAAATTCAAATATTATTCCATGCATGTTAAATTGTCAATATAATTAAATAATCAATAAAAATGAATAAGAATTAATGGGGTGTGAAAATGTCATGTGAAATGAAATTGAATGTTCTAAGCTACCCTTTTAATTAGACAATATAAATTTTATGCAATGTTATTGAT
The DNA here is from genome assembly GCF_048544455.1 of Silene latifolia. NCBI lineage: Eukaryota > Viridiplantae > Streptophyta > Magnoliopsida > Caryophyllales > Caryophyllaceae > Silene > Silene latifolia. The sequence goes on along the minus strand of NC_133535.1, from coordinate 158,349,609 downwards.
AATTGAGTATCTCATCTTCCTGAAATTTCAATACAAACACAAAAACAATAACTAAATAACATTCTTACTATTAATAAATTTAAAACATAATAAGAATAAAAAGCGAAAGAATTCATTTAATTATCTATGTATGTATACTTTACCTTCCAACTTTTTGAATAAAAATGAAAATTAGGATTGTTATAATAGTTATATAGGAAACTTTTTGTTATTAATTATTGATTAAATTCAAAAATTTATTCAATTTATTCGAGGGAAGGGGAACGATTTTGTGAATTAAAAGGGAGATAAAAAAAATTATGATAACTACAAATTATAATGATGGTGAGAGAAAACCAGAAAACCATCCTATTAAATAAAAGAAATTAAAGGTTAAATAAATAAGTAGATTAATAACCAAATTTATGAGAGGAAAATAAACAGTTTGTATTAATTTATTTTTTGTGTTTGCAATTAATATTTTTTTTAATTTTTTTTACTTATAAGCATGTGACAGTTTTAAAGATAACTTTTAAATACATAATCTGGCCTTTTATAATATTGTATAAATAATCAAATAACCAATATAGATGAATTAGTATGTACCAATAAAAAATCGGCATGTGAATCAAAATTAAATGTTTTTAGTAGCCTTTTAACTATATTGTATAGGTACAATTTTTTTTTTTTTCAACTTCATTTATTCTTCTTCGTTCTTAATTTCATGTATTCGTTTTTATTTCAAATACATATAATACTACTCCATATGAAATATCTTGAAATTATTAACTTATAATTAATGCGTATTTTTTTATTGTAGTTTTTTTTAGTTAATTAAGTTTAAAGCTAATAGAATATGGATGGATTTGTAAAAGAAATAAGTGAATTAAATTAATGTAATATAATAATAAATTTGTAATCCATGTCATATTAGTTTGCCAAGTCACATTGTTATTGCATACGTGGCTTTTTTTCATCTCATGTGGCATTGTCTACGTGGTTTTTTTTAGACTAGCCTTTTAATAATGTTATATAGATTATAGATAACAACATTACCCTGATTACAACGTCATTATTCCTTAGATATTACAGTCTAAATAGTGTCATATCGACTTATTTCTATATAACTCCATAATAGTCTATTAGAGAAGGACGTAGCCCCAAAAGAGACGATCTTACAATATAGTTTTGCAAAACGGTCTCAAACGAGACTACCACATTACCCGTCTTAGACAAATGCGAGAATGGCATGACCACCATTCGAATTCAAGCCGGATCCTGTTTTGTACAGAAGGAGACCAAGTTTCATTTCAGTTGCACTAAACCTAGAATCTTGTGGTTGGCATTTACGAGCTGGATTATGAAATTGGTCCGAAATTGAACTCCAATTATTTTCCAAAAGTGTAACACGAGCACCAGCCTGAAAAGTGTCGTCCATTCCACGATTTATCACCTGATCCTCGATATATTTAAATCGCGCTGTCTCAACAACCATTTGTATAGAGATTAGAGCAAACCTTGCTACATCTTTAGCCATATCCATACCTTTAGCAGTAAAATCGTTCCCATAAACCTGTTTCATGAAACTTTGAAGAGTACTAGCCCCTATTTTTAGTTTTTCCCTCGAAACACCGGCTTTTTTTTCTAAATCAGTGTAACTGCTTGCACAGGGAAGCGCCGGTCCTACTTTCTCTGCATCCGGAAACACGGTCTTATATTTACCGCTCAATTTTGAATTCTCGTCTGAAAAAAAATTCGCACGTATTTTCTTGGTTTTCGATTCTATGTCCTGAAAACCGACAAGATAAGCATCTGAAGCTCTTAAGGCTAATGTAATGGTTTTCCCATTAAAGGGTGATATTAAGTTCACCAAAACATATTTGTCATTATTTTTTTTGTTGGTCACTGGTAGATTGCAAACTTTTGGTGTTCCAAGGCCGAGTTCTTCTCTCAGAGAATCCAAAATTTTCGAATATTCTTCAGAATCAGAATCAACGGTCCAGGTCGGGTTTGCAGAGATTGCTGCCACAATTAATGATATCACCATATACCATACTGATATGCTAGACACCTTCATCTTTTCTCTTGTCTCCTGTTTGAATTTATAACTAGATTAATATTACTTGTGTGTCGAAACAAGATTATGTAATAATGCATCTAGTATGACATTTACTTGTGTGTCGAAACAAGATTAAATAGGGGTATTTTTAGTGGAAATTCATGGATTTTGATTGAACCCTACTGAAAAAAGATAACATGTTGTTTAAGATTAGGGGTCTTAGGTTCAAACCCAACAATCTAGATCTTTTATAGTACTAGTAATGGTAATTTAACATTTTAACAATAAAAAAATGTTTTATTTAATAATCGAACCCTCAAAGGTGAAATCCTAGAAACGCCCTTGGTTGTAAATGAGTAGCTCGACAAGCCATTGATATTGGCTAAGTCAAAACTCGGCTCGAGATTGGTTAAACTGAGCTCGAGCCAAGCTGGTCCCAAACCTAGCTAAACGCGAGCACACTAAGGTTCGGCTTGGAAACTCATTTGAGCTCGATATGTTTTAAATTACTTAGTTTTTATTAATAATAATTACTTAAATTGTACGAGAATTAATTTTATGATAAATTAATTAAAATATAAGTTTAGAAAAGAAAATAATATAAGAAATGTTATTTTTTTTTGGCAAATTTCTCTCGTTGACGCATATAATTTAATTTATTAAATTCGTAAATTTTCTTCTAACTAAAGTCAATCAGTGACAGATCCACCAAATGTAAAATAACACAATGTATATCTCGTTGTCGACACCGGTCATGAGACTCCTAACATGCCACATTGCCACCACACTCCATCACAGAGTCTAGCTTCATATTTTTGAAGTGGTACAACCCGACAACATACATTCTCTTACCAATCTTGTTTAAACTCAATCAAGTATCTTCTACATCTGTTATTTATTTATTTTTACTTTTTGAGTTTTAACACTAATAGTGAATAATAAATTGACCAATAATTACAATATACAATGATGGTCAAAGTATCTACTAAAAACATTCTTAAAATAAAAAGTAAATAAATAAATTATAACATGAAAATTTTAAATAAGTAAATAAATGACCAAGACGAGGAGACTAGAGAGTATTATTGCAGAGTAATAATCAACACAAATCTCTAATTTCTTACCTTATCTGAAACCTAAATTAAAAGCTGAAATTAGTAAATGGAAGACCTTTCTGTTATTTGATTGATTGATTTATATGTGTTTTTGTTAATGAAAAGAAAGTGTTATATCTCAATGTCTTATATAACACTGATTGGCTACGACGTTTATAACTCACTGCCAAAACTTTGCATGTCTTTATGTGTCTCATACCACTTTTTTTTTTCTATTTTTCTATTTTTTGTAATTAATCTTGTAGGCAGGACCAACTTTGGATGATGACTGATGAGTAGAGAGCTGTAGAGCTGTCAAGTCTGACCCGATTTGTATCCGAGCAAATTCGATTCGATAGAACTCGAAAATATTACAACCTGAAATCGACCCGACCCGACTCGACGACGTCCCGTAACTCAACATGACCCGATGATAAGTGACTCGAATCGGCGCGACCCGATGACGACCCGTAACCTGACATGACCGATGATCAGTGATCCGAACTGGACCCAGCCCGACCCTATATTTACTCTACCCAATTAAATTGATGAACCAACAATTATTAAGCTTAAAATTGATTAAAATGACCGGATTGGGCTACTTGTTCCTTAACTCATCGCTTAGTGACAGGTGGTTCGTTTTTCTTAACAACTCTCCCGTCTCATGGAAAACCAAGAAACAATAACGTACCCACTGTTTCTCACTCTTTTGCTGAGGCTAAATATCGGTCCATGGGTCCATGGCCTCTATCGTACGTATGTGAATTAAAATGGCTTCAAGGTCTTCTTGCAAGCGTAGATGTCTCATTATCATTCCTTGTGCACTTATTTAGCGATAGCCAGTCTGCTCTTCATCTTGCACAAAATCCCGTTTTTCATGAACGAACAAAGCACATTGAGATTGATTGTCATTTTGTTCAAAATGTTATTACAGGGGGTTTAATCCAGCCATCACACGTCTCTACGACCGAACAGCTTGTTGACATCTTAACTAATCTGGGAGTGAACCAATTTATTAACTTTTTTGCAAGTTTGGCATTCCTGATCCACATGCTTGAGCTTGAGGGGTATCAATCAATCAATACTATATATTAATTCCAGAAACCAAGGGACTTCAATGTAATTAAAGAAAGTTATATAAATTAATTATAATATATAGTTTTAAAACAATAGCACCGTGTGATGGACCCGATTAAGGGATCTCAATGTAAATATTATATAGTTTGGGTTAAAATTAAATTATATAGAAGCTTGGTAATTTTCCTAAACATTTGTAAAAGACTAAAACATGGTCAATTTCCTTAAAATAAAATAATTAATTAAGATGATCAATTTCCTTAAAATAAAATAATTAATTAAGATGGTCAATTTCAATGAGATTTTGTGTTAAAAAAGAAGATGTTTGATAATTTTCCTAAATATTTATAGAATACTAGAAGATGGTCAATTTACTTCAAATAAAATAATTAATTAGTATAAACATGCAACATTGGCTATATTTATATGATATTAATCACTCATTTGAATAGTAAAAGTAACAATATTACCAGCGAGAGCGAGATTAGTGAAAGTGGTAGAAACAACGGGAGTAGTGAAATAATCAATATTAATACGACAATAGTGAAAGTAACAATAATTACGGCAGGAATAGTGAAATTATCAATATTAATGTGGCAGTAGTGACAGTAACAATAATTACGGCAAGTGTAGTGAAAGTAACAATGATTACGGGCAAGTAGTGAAATGTTATTACTATTGTTTCATTAATAAGAGTAAAATATTAATAGCGGGAGTAATGAATTTGTCTCAAAATTTATTTCATCATAATTTTTGGATATGTCATAGAAAAATATATTAATGATAAATTTATGGGTTATCCAACTTAAAGTAAATTTATTTAATGAAAAAAAAATTTTATGGTAAGTAGAGGTAGTCCGGGCGAAGCCGGACACCAATACTAGTTAGATATAAAATCGTATCTTCTCAATAATATCATAATATGCTTTATGCTTTATATTGTTACAAGAATATTCTTATATGGTTACGGAAATATCTCCCGATGATTCGGTCTTCCGATTTATTAGGAGACCCTTGTACTATATAAACCGATTAATTTTAATGAGAATATCACCACTTCCGATTCCATTCTCTTAACAATATAACTAATTTGTTACAAGTATTTAAATGAGTGATAATATTTATGTTAAAAAATCTGTTTACATTAATATGAATAAGTCCGATTTACAAAAAAATAACTAATTTAATATTAGGGCACATGATAAAAAGTTAAGTCGAGAGTTTGTTGAAAATATATCATGGCAAATTAGAGTTGAAACTCATCTATATCTATATAAAAGTATAAGGGGTCGTTTGGTTACCCACTAAACAATGCAGGAACTTAAATTCATGTGAATTGCAAAATGGGTATGTTGTTTGGTTACCCCAATTCACATGAATTGGAAGTTCCCATGAATTCCAATTCCTCCACAATGGAGGAAGTTGCTTACCTAGGCCCCCCTAGGTAAGTTAGAATGCCTACATGAATTGCACTTCTTCCATGACAACCAAACATTTTTTTGCAATTCACATGAATTCCAAATTCACGTGTTTTATGACTTCCTAGGCAATACAAATTCCTATATGCAACCAAACGACCCCTAATAGAAGAACCACCATCCATTATACTGTACACGTGTCACCCTCACATTAAAAGATTTCCCGCTCAAGAAATAAACCCTAAGATTATACCTTAAAAATTATACCGAGTATATTTGTGTAACTTAAGCTTTAAGCGGCTCTTGCTTTTCCCCACTAAATGAGGCGTTTTAACCCTAAATGATCAAGAAGTTAATGTTATTTTTTTTCAGCCGTCATTCTCTACATCTAATTCATATATTTCTTCAAAACTATCCAAACCATATAAGATTTCCTTTCTTATCTTCATGGCAAAATTCTACTTTTTCTATAGTTTGATGCCGTGAAGCATCTTGATATTCATGAGTCCGGTTTCCTGCAATTTTCTTGCTCGAAAGTCTTCAATATTTACGAGGTTAGGGTTTCTTTATTTTAACCCTAATACATTATAAATCGTAGTTTGTTTATCCGAAGTTTGAGTATTTGGGCATGAAATGCCAAATGGTTCGGTATTATGGTTCAGTTTGTTGAATACATGTAAGTTATATTTTAATAAAATATATAGAATTGATCGGAATGGGGATTGGAGGGGGTATGTGATTTAACTGATTATGTTTTTCCTACCCTTTTAGAGTCACCTTGATCGATTCTTCTCCATCACTTTGCATGTGTCGCTGATTTCCCCACTTTAATAATTACAGATGATCTTATTATATGAGTCGTCTTCTTCTCATCAAACCCTTCCCAAATCATCCTATAAGTTGTTTTCCGGGATTTTTCTCACGTTTTTTTTTTTTTTGTGAATATCATGGTGACATGGTGGCTAGCTCTTAGTTTTACACTTATTCATTTAAATAGACAATAGTGATTGGGACAAAGGGAGTATATGGGTAGCATTTAATTGAATTATATCAAGCGTCTTTTGTTATCTTAAGGAATAGAATTTTAAACAATAGGTATTATGAATGAAGTTTACGTACGAGACATGTTTCTAAAGTACTCCCTCCGTCCCGGTCATTTGTTGTCCTTTCGTTTTGGCACAAAGACCAAGGAAAGAGGAAATGACTAATTACTAAATGACATGTGGATGAAATTGAGTATGAATGATCAAATTGTTCATCAAATGCAATTCTAAAATAGAAAGGACAACAAATGATTGAGACACCCCAAAATAGGAAAGGACAACAAATGACCGGGACAGAGGGAGTATATATGATATAATTAATTAGAAATATGTGATGTTTATTGTATATAAAGTGAAATAGTGCTATTTACAAGACATGAGGTTTAAAATTGTTAAAAGAAAAAAAAAAACCAATACTATATGCCTTATGTACATGTGTATTTCCTTTACTTTCATAGTGCAATATTGTTGTAATATACTTACTAATATAGTCTTTGCTAAGTGTCGGATAAAGATTATATTATACCCATATATCTTATACTCCCTCCGTTCCAGTGATATGTTTACACTTCCTTTATTTTGTGAGGGGGAAATAAAGAAAGTGTAAACATATCACTGGAACGGAGGGAGTATGTCATCATGTCGAATATGGGTTTGACCCAAGAATTGAAGAGTTTTTTTTTTTTGGAAAGAAAGAACATAGATAAATAAATAAAAAAGAGTTAGGTTACATCAAGGGGGCGGGTCGGGGGAGAGAGGCGCGCAGGCCAAAACAAAGTCTGTAGTACAAAGATCAACAACAAAAGGAGGGGCAAATGCCCACTCAAAACAACCTAGTGCGGGGCTAACATCATGGACGGAGTAATGAGCAAGAGCATCCGCCACACGGTTGGCCGTTCTCTTCTCAAACACCAGCTTCAAATGGGGAGAGTCCTGCAAGAGGGCCCTACACTCAAGAATAATATTAGCAAAGGGACCACACGGATCAATAGGACGGAGGATGGCACTAACGGCATCAAGACAATCAGAGGCAATCAGAACATTGTCCCCAAGGACACTAGAACGTAGAATCCCATCACGGATAGCACGGACCTCACTAAGGAAAGGGCAAGTACCAGGGAACCAGGTAGACCAACCAAGAACCCAAGACCCATGACAATCTCTAATGACACACCCCGAACTGGCTAAACAAGAAGAGGGAGAGAGAGCCGCGTCAACGTTGGCTTTAAGCCAACCAAGCGGCGGAAGGGCCCAGCTCAGTATCACGACCTATGCATCCTACCATATCTAATATTGTTGAAAGATTGTCTTATTATGTGCTTGCTTATTAGTTGCATGGTTTGTGAATGTGTTTTTATATAAATATTGGGTAATGTTGATTTGTTTTATCTTTTTTAAGATAAAAAAGCACTGATTTGGAGAAGATCTGGATCTGTGTTTGAGACGATTACAAAGCATTGGGCTGTTAGTAGCATTGTAGAAAATTTGGCAGGCAAATATTGAAAAGATTTTTTCCCTGAATACTTTCTTAAGCCCCTTTTATCAGAGGTTGTATGAGACTCTGAAAGAACCTTTGATGCACTACTTTGTTTTAGTCCTTTCCAAAATTATAAAAACATTTTATACCCAATGTGAAATTAACTTACCTTAAGCTTTATGTTACATAGCCGTGCTTCTGCTTCTGTTTTTTTCCTCTTTGTAGGTTGTGTATACATAACATACATTGTACAAAAGATTTTCACCAATAGTTCACCCTACAAAGGATATATTAGATCATTATTTTAGTTTTCTTAGTTTTAAACTTCTTAACTTCTTAGCTACAGTATCTATTAAAGCACTCATTTCATTTGTGTTTTTGATCAATTTTAACATATGAATCGAGAATGTTTTCCTTGTGTTGAAAGTTGTAACTAGGGTTAAAGCTATGTCATCTTATCCTAATCTCACTCGTGGCTAAGAGCTCGGGTACCGTAGTAACATTAATTTTAATGATATCATAGAAATTAAAGTTTATCATTATTTCTACGTTGGGTTGCACCTTTTTTTCCGTTGACAAGGAAACCCACAGCTAGAGGCTGCAATCATTGACACGATCTGTTTATGTAATTGGGTCGGTTTAGGATTGAGATAGTGGTGATCCGTTTAAAGTTGACACGAACACGACTTAACCTATTTGTCAGGTCTACCCACAAGACCACAACTACTATCTTTGGTGTGCATTGGGTAAACCCATGGGTGTACGTTATAGCCTGCAAACCACGTATATCAGGCAAGTGATTTACTCGAAGTTTAGAATGTATAGCCTCAGGCGATAAATAGTCCACAAGATTGCTCTTGGGAGGTTTGAATCCGAGACCTTGGAAATTTCACCTATAATTTATTTAAATAATTATTCTATAATTTATATTCATGTCCAAACGTTAATTTATGTACGAAGTACTTGCGGAATGCGGATATGTTTCATGTTGTACGTTGACTTATTAGCTTCCAGTGATCCCAAACTCATTTTTAAAATGTTAATTTAATAAAATAACCACAATCCTTTAAGACATATCTTTTGTCTAATACTATATAAATAGGCACTCAAATAATCTAACGGAGTACTTTATAATTTTTTAAAGGTACATATTTTATATATGTCCGTGCAACTTTGCACGGGTTTTAAACTAGTATTTAGTATAACTAGTGATATAATATTGAAAATTATTCCCTACTTAACTTCTTAGGACACATGTTAAAAAAACTCTTAACATAAATATGAATAAGTCCGACTTAGCAAACAACAAGTGAATTTGTGTTTATTCATGGTCGTGTCTCTCTCCCAATCATTTTTGACAATATGTACACCACAAAACAACGTATACATGGGTTTGGTGTAGTGGCTGCTCACTTCATCCCTTAACCATGAGGTCAGGGGTTCGATCCCTGTCCATGGGAATGAAGCAAACTCCCCGCGGCGAGGGGATTATACACTGTTATCGACGGTGGACACCCCGATTTACACCAAAAAAAAAAAAACAACGTATACAAGATAACAAGATGGGCTGTGATAATTTGTTACTACTCACTAGTCACTACCTTATCTCCGATTGGTGTTTTAGAAAATTTTGAACGGGTAACTACAAGCTTCAACACCGTACCATTTTGGCAGAGTTTGGTTAATTAATTCATTACGGAGGAGCTAACTAAAGAAGAAGAAGAAGAAGAAGAAGAAGAGTAAATCATTCGATTTTAGATTAACTAAAGAACCAATAAACAATTGCCATTTTTCTAATTTATGGGAATTTTTACTAAATAAATCATAGGTAAAAAGTCTTCACTATCACGAATCTTACTTTTTTAATGTTTTCTTTATATGAGTGGGAGTGTCTCTAACGTCTCTACATTTTATTTTAAGTATGTGATAGTTAATAACCATTTTCGTATACAAATTGATATTTACCGTTTCATATTTCTTAAAGTGAACGTAAAATAATGACCGAGTCAATTCACAAAGCCACAAAGGCATTAGAAATAAACATGCCATTCTCCTCGCCTCGATCTCACTCACCAGCTCATTCGTAGTAAATCAAGAGTGTCTTAGTATGCCATCGGGTGATGCCAAGACTCGGTATCACACTTCAATATATTCTTGTAAAACGTTCATTATTTTAGTCCCCTTCATGTTGTACATGAAACCAGGCTGCTACGAGAATTTGGTGTGGCTTAGTGATGCTATCTCATTTACTAAATTTTCTCGTATGAAAATACGAGAACATTGTACCCTTAGGAGAAGTTTTACGAAGCATATAATTTTGCAATTTTGTTAGTTAAATTTCTTTTAAGACGGATAATCAATCTTAAATTTAAAACGAGTTAAATAACATATTAACTGCATAGATAAAACAACTAAAGTTGGCTGGTGTAAGTGGTAAGAACTCTCATCTCTTAAACAAATGATCAGGGGTTCAATTTCGGACTGTCGGATATTGGTCCTGGTCAACACCAAAAAAGACTGCATAGATGAAACAAATATTTTTATTGGTTCTCAACATATTTGACTTGTTTTATGTTTGAGACGGATATTTCCGTTTTAAACAAAAATTTCTTATAATTTTAAAATTATAATAGCACTTTTGGGTAGGGAATTCGTACCCGATTCATTACATATTTTCAAATTCATACCCGATCCACCACATAATTCATAACCCGATCCAAAACTTGACTTGATTATAGAAAAAACTCATCTTGTATCATAAAATTGAAATTTCAAGCTTAATAAATCTAAATTTTCAAAAATATTTGATTGAATCGGATTCGGTTATAAATGGATAGGATTTTGATTTGATTCGGGCTCTCCACTAAGTAGATTTGGATATGAATTTTTAAATATTCAATCGGGTATGAGTTTTTAAATGTGGATTCAATCAATTGTTTAATAAGGCGGTCTTATACTATAAGACCGGCCTTTTAACTAAAAGCCCAACAAAATCCTTGACAGTTTACAAAATTCTTAATTATCTCGTTTTATTTTACACTCTCATCAACATTTTCACCCCTTTCTCCATTTCTGCTTTTACAGTTTTACCTCATCTTCTACAATGAAACAACCAATTTATCCACACCTCTCCAATCTCTTTCCCTCCACATCTCCCAATTTAAACCCTTGAAACTCCATCTTTAAGTGAATAATCTAAGATCTCATCATCTTTTTAAATAAGGTATGTTTTCAACCGAAATTAATTTCTTTATTGTATGCTAAGTTTGGAAGAACTTCTGCATCATTTTGATAGTTTACAATAATTTCAATGTCATCTTTTTATACAGATGAATGAAATGATTGATGTATTTTGTTGTTTTAAGGGTTTTTTTGTTCTTTCTAGTGGTACATACGGAGTAGATGGATTGGCATCAAAACTTTCACTCTAGCATTTACGAAGTATTATTTTTAAGTCGACAAAATAAACTACGTATAAGGTTTGAGGTTTTAGTTTGAAAACTCATAGTTTTAACTTCAAAAGATCACCAATAATTAACTTTGATATCTCAATCTAAATTTTACTATCTAATTGTTAAACCAGGATTTTAACTTAAAATCTCGGTTTTTTAAGTTCAAAACTTGTTTTGGGAAAAAAAAAAATATAACAAATTGAAAGGTCTATAATTTATACATTTTATCGTCAAAAGCTAATTAGCTCAAATGGAAGAGCATGTGCATTGCATAAGGTATGGGTTCGCGTCCCATATTAGCTAATAAAATCTCTCATAACAAATTTATAAAATCGAATGATTTGAAGCCTTGAAGGGGTGAAATAAACAGTGATTGTTGTTGATATCACCATTAAGTACCTAAAATTGAAATACGAGGTCTTAAGTGAAATACTTTGTATTTTAAGCTTAGTTACATTTTTTTAGAGTAGAAAAGGTTGGGTCCTAAATTATTGGCTAGCATGATAATTTTAAGTAGATTTAAATTGAACTCTCAATAAACTTAGAATTTAGGCTCCGTTTGGCAAGATATTTTAGGTACCTGATTTGGTCAAAATAGCTTATTTGACCAAATTCCAGCACTTTATTTTTCTGTAAGCGTTTGGTAAGTAGTTTATTTAACCAAATAAGGTACCTGAAATGAAATGCTACCTAGAGTAGCATTTGAGATTTCAGGTACTGATTTGATTTGATTTTCCGTTTTTACACCTTAAATTTATACTATTAAATTATTATCATATCTTTTTACGTAATTTCATCAAAATCAGTTAGCTTTTCAATTAGTTTGCCAAATTTATACTATTAAATTATTATCATATCTTTTTACGTAATTTCATCAAAATCAGTTAGCTTTTCAGTTAGTTCGCCAATGCACACCCACGGTAATGAAGATTGCCCACCAAGAATGCAAAGGAGCTGCCACGATAAATGTCGGACCGAAACCGCAGGCCAGCCGTAGAACCCTGTGATTCTCCATTCTCTATCATCCTCTCGAATAGTGAAGTCCATATAGTGAACCGACACAGACATAAAAGAGCAATTTATTTCTTTCTTCCACAGAAAAGCGAGACCCCCCGATCTTCCCACACTATCCACTTCTAGACCGTCATACCCATCCAAGCTTTCTCTCACCCTTCTCATTTCACGACCACACAATTTTGTCTCGCATAGGAAAAGCATGGTCGGGGTCTCTCTACGTATCAAGGCACGTAGAGCTCTAGCAGTGTCGGGGTTGCCCAAGCCCCGACAATTAATGCTTAGGAGATTCATTTTGCCTGGCGGGGTTGAGTTCCCTCAACCTCCGCCTCAGGTATTAAGACGCCCCCGTCTAATTGACTTTTCACCCCGCCCCACATCACGGTCACCACCACCATCCTCCTCCTCACGGACTCTCTTCCCCCTCCCTGGCAACACTTCCCCCTGATTCACCCCTCCCCCCATAGCATATCCCTCTCTCGCTAATCGCTTCCAACTCTTCCCCTGAACACTCATTCCACCCTCCCTTCTAACCCCCTCCAATTGTTTTTTAAACGAACCCACCATCACCTGCCCTCTCCCCTATAAACCTCCATACTAGCTTGCCACCCCCCATCCTCCTCCCCCCACATTTCGAGCTCAGGCCCCCTCTTCTCCTCCTCCTCCAATTGTACATGTTCAGGTCTGCCCTCTTCCTTCCCTTCTCTATCCTGCTCCACCTGTACTACCTCTTCCCCTACACGCTGCACCACTTCTAACCCTCCTTCTTTTTGAGCTCCCCTTTTTCCATAATCACCCGCCACACTACCTTCTCTCACCCCCACCCCCTTCTTGCTCTTCAAATCAATAGAAATCGATTGCAACTTGCCGATCATACATGTAATATCAGCCTGATCATCATGCATTTTGGATCTTTCAAACTCAGAGTTCAAATCCCTCTTAGCTTTCCCCGGACCCTCATAAGTTGTTTTTGTAATCTTCCATGGCGATGCCCGCAGCCACTTCCCACACAACAAATCATCTTCCTCGTAAGGGCCAAGGTCACAATTTTTCTCCCCGTGCCCTACAATCCCACACCCGTTGCAATAAATAGGGAGCCGCTCATATTTAACATCGAAATTTACAATATGCCCCTCCTTCATACGAACTGGGACATAAACCTCCAATGGTCGTCGTACATCGTGCAAAACCCGAATTCTAATAGCCCTATCAAGCTCATTATTCGTACCCATTTCAACAGCAACAAATTCTCCCAATTTCGTCCCAATTCTCCGTATGTTAGCCAAACTCGATCGTCTCGAAATAGGTAAATCGTAAACTCGGGACCAAATAGGACAAAGAAATAAAGGAACATCCATAATCTTACCTGCTTCATTTGGCTCATTAAAGCACCACACATACTTGTCAAAATGCCATGGTTGTCCCTCCAGCACCCTGGCCTTATCCCGTTCTGACCCGAATTTGAAGACAAAAGTCTTCTCTTTTGCATCGACCACATTCCCTAGCATGGGTTTCGAAGGATTCCACACTTTGATCATCGTATCGATGGCCGCCCGAACGTTAATAGACTTCGATGCCCATATCTTCCCAACAAGCATACATTTCATTTTCCTCACCACTTCATCAACCTCCTCCTCCCATTCCACCGCCTCCTCTCCCCCTCCCATGTCATCACCAACGTGCTTTTTCCCTTCCCGCCGCTGCCCCCGTGTTTTACCATTCATCTGACCCTGCATAAGAAACAAACAACAAACTAGAACAAACCGAATAACCAGACACACGATGAAAATCGTGAGAGGAAACCTCAAGTAGAAGGAGAAACTAAGAGCAATAGACCGAAACCCTAGGAGTTTTTGAAGTTTTTTTTATGGCGGCAAAACCCTAGACACTAGTTCCTTATATCCCAAAATATTATTTATATATATTCCGTATATTTTTAGCTAATAGACCTTACAGGTTTACAAAAATAACACAATAATCTGTACTAGAAAAATGAAGCGTAACATGGCCTTGGTTCTTCGGCCCAGCTCTCTGTTTTTTTTTTCTTTTTGGTCCGACCAAATTCTGTCCATGCTTAATTCACATTTTAGCCCGATTGTATTCAATTTTTATCACCTGTTTAGCTCGTCAGCAATACTCCATCCTATTCAATAAATTCTTTACATATTCTTTTAATTTTTCTCACCGGTTTAGCTCGTCGGCATATTGAATAAAGAAAGAATTGAGTGAATAGGACTATAGGAGGGAGTATGTTGGTATAAACTAAGTATAATTCTATAAAGGATAATTTCCAACAAAATATTGTGTATAAAGTTGTAGTTATATTGCGAAGGAAAGATTATTAAGAAACGTACCAACTGTATGTCCAGAGTTACATAACAATGTTGAAAAGGCAATATAAAAGAGAAGGTAGACGAAACGTTTTGAGATAGATATACAAAATGAGTACACAAAATTGTGTACGTTTTGAATTAAAACTTCTCCTTAACAGGTAGATATAATGTATTCTTGCGGCGAATTTTCTAGAGATTAATACCTCGTAATATATATTTCATATTCCGTAATAATTTGTGAAAAACGAGGAAATATATACTTAAAATGTGAAAATAAATTCACATACATGATAAAAACAGTACAATACGTGTGAATCAGAGATATGTGCACAAGGCTTCACACGAGCAGCTACTGACAGTCCAGCAATCTCATCACAGCAAACTCCATTTATCATTGAAGATATTTTCCATAGAAGTCTCTAGAAGATGTCATAACAAACTTGTAACAACTTGTAACTGATTTGACCTTCTCTAACAAACTTTGACTGTAGCTGACTAGGACATGATTAGGATTAGTTAGTTAGCTCCACTTGTATATATAGATGCTCATGTACTCATTTCAGATTAAGTTAATACAATCACAAATTCTATTTACATTTGTTGTTCATATCAAATTCTTCTTTTACTTGAAAGCTTGAGTTAGCATCAATGGCGTCCATCTATGTTGCTGATAATTCACATCATCTGACACCATTTCACATGGTATCAGAGCAGGAGTAACTTCCTGTTTCTGCATATCAGTTCTTATTTCTTCCGCAAGCACTCTGTGTTTCTTTCTGCTTCTTTTTTCTTTCTCAATTGTTTACGTTTTACTTTACACAAAAACTCACAAAAATAATCACACCTTCACAACAAAATGACGAATTCTGAACAAAATCCTACAGCTGATGCTTCCTATAGCAATCCATATGATGATCCTCTTTTTTTGTCAAATTCAGATCATGCTAGCATGATTCTGACAACTACTCTTTTCAATGGTGTTAATTTCATCTCTTGGAGCAAAGGTGTTGCAATGGCGCTCAATTCAAAGAATAAGCTTGGATTTCTTACTGGAGTAATTGCAAACCCTGGTTTAACTTCTCCAAAGTATCCTCAATGGTTTCGATGTGATAATATGGTTAGATGTTGGCTTCTGAACTCAATTTCTTCTAGTATTAAAGACGGATTTGTCTCCTGCAAATCTGCGAAGTTGTTGTGGACTGATATCTCTGAGAGATATGGACAGTCAAATGCTCCATTACTGTATCAATTGAAGAAGGAATTGAAGAACATTTCACAGGAGAACTCGTCTGTTGTTGAATATTTCAACAAGCTCAAAAGACATTGGGATGATATTGAGGAGCTTGAAGAAATTCCAGAATGCACTTGTGGAGCCATGGATAAATGTACTTGTCTTCTGTATAAGAAGTTGCTTGAGATTTCTTCTCGTGAGAAGGTGATTAATTTTCTCATGGGATTAAGTGACACCTATGAGATTTTGCGTACAAATATTCTATCCATGGATCCTGTTCCTCCAATTAACAAAGTATACTCCATAGTGCAGCAAGTTGAAAGTCAGAAAATGATCACTAATGTGCTTAATTCTGGTCAAGACACTAGTGCTATGAATTCCTACAGATCTGGTGGTGCAGCTGGTAAGCAACCTTGGAATGTTTGGAAAAGAGATGCTCCTAAGAAGTTCAAGGTTGATGAGCGTTGGTGTCCTCACTGCAACAAGAGAGGTCATACTCTGGAGACTTGTTTTATCAAAAATCCAGCTCTCAGAGAAAAGTTTATGGCTCGTTTTTCTGGTAATGTTTCACAGGCTCCTGAAGAATCAATGACTCAGGCACCAGCACAGTTTGCAGCTTCTACCTCACAAGTTCCTCCTATAATTCCTGGATACAATTCTGGTTTTAATTCAGGATATACTCTATCAGCTGCTGCTCCTGTTCAGTTTAATCCAGAATTGTTGAGTTCTTTTTATAATCACATGATGCATATGGCTCAGAATCAGCAGG
Organism: Silene latifolia; assembly: GCF_048544455.1. Taxonomy (NCBI): domain Eukaryota; kingdom Viridiplantae; phylum Streptophyta; class Magnoliopsida; order Caryophyllales; family Caryophyllaceae; genus Silene; species Silene latifolia. Next base: position 158,332,663 of record NC_133535.1, on the reverse strand, counting down.
TTCATAATACTCAGCAGGATAATCCTCTTGATGCTTCAGATGTATCTGTGAATTTCGCAGGTACAACTACTATTCATTCTTTTGCACCTGTTCATTCATCTTTTGATTGGATCATAGACTCAGGTGCCACAGATCATATGAGTGGCAATTCTACTTTGTTTGCTTGTCTCAAAAAGCTTCAAACACCTATTAAAATAGGTCTTCCTGATGGTTCCATACAAATGGTGACACACTCTGGAAATATACACTTAACTAATAACATTACTTTGCATAATGCATTGTATGTGCCAGCATTCAAGCACAATCTGTTGTCTGTTGGAAAATTGCTTGCTTCTACTGGCTTATTGATTCATTTCTTTGTTCATCATTGCATTATACAGGACCCTGTTTCTAGCTGTCCAGTGGCAGTTGGATTACAAGAAAAGGGCCTGTACAAGTTGAAGTCTTCCATTAAACAGTCTGTTAAGTCTTCTATGAAACAGTCTGCTAGTCTTAATGACTCTTTTGTTCCTAATACTGTTGTAAATAAGACTGCTCAGTATACAGCAGAATGTTGTAATAGCTCTAGTGCTCTTAAGTGTAAAAAAACATGCTCATGTGGAGCTTCTTCATGCTAGGCTAGGGCATACATCATTAACAAAAATGCAGTGTATTGATGATACTGATTGTAAGGATCTAAAATCCTATGTCTGTGATACTTGTTTTAAAGCAAAAATGCATAGGTCACAGTTTCACAGAAGTGACAGTAGAGCTCTTAAATGTTTTGATCTTATTCATGTTGATCTATGGGGCCCATACAAAACTCCTTCCATCACTGGTGCTTATTATTTTTTCACTATAGTTGATGATCATTCTAGGGTAACTTGGACATTTTTGCTCAAATACAAAACCCAAGTAACCTCCATATTTGAAGGATTCTTAGCTCAAGTGGTTAATCTTTATCATTCTACTGTCAAAACTGTTAGAAGTGATAATGGTACTGAAATTGTACAAGAATATTGTTTACAACTAATGCTTAAAAATGGCACAGTCCATCAAAAGAGTGTACCAGGCACACCCCAACAGAATGGTAGGGTGGAACGAAAGCATAGGCACTTAGTTGAGACTGCTAGAGCACTCTTATTACATGCCAATTTGCCTAAATCCTTTTGGGGGGAAAGCTTGTTGACTGCTACTCATATTATCAACAAGTTACCTACTGCTATTCTTGGATGGAAATCACCATATGAAATTCTGATGGGAAGAAGTCCTGAGTACAGTGAATTGAGAGTTTTTGGATCTCAATGTTATGCTTTGAAGTATACACCTCACAAGGATAAGTTTGCATCAAAGGGTAGAAGATGTTTGTTTATAGGCTATCCTTATGGACAGAAAGCCTATAAACTGTATGATCTTGACACTCATCAAGTTTTTGTTAGTCGTGATGTGATTTTCCAAGAAAATATTTTCCCTTACAAAACTCAGTCACTAAATACTTCTCATTCTACCACAGCATCACCACAGTTTCCTTTTGTGTCTCCTTTTGTTGCTGACACAGATGATGAGGGTATTTTGCCTCCTTCTTCTGTGCTTCATAATACCTTGCAATCCCAACATTCTAATAACACTACTTTAAATAATGATATCCCTACTGTTTTCTTTCCTGACATCTCTCCTACTCCTCCCCAAACACTTACTGATGATGTTATTCTTCCCCACTCTTCTCCTCTCACCACCACTTCTCCTACTAATTCCCATCATTTCAGTCCTCTTAACAACATCCCTCCTGGCTCCAGATGTTCTACTAGACATAGACAGATGTCTTCCAAACTCAAGGATTTTGTTGTCCCTTCTAAAATTCAAACTCTACTTCCACCTGCTTCTAATACTACATCTCCATCTGCTGTCAATCCCACTACCCAATCTTCTAGTTCCTCTGTTTCCTTGAATGCTATGCTTCACACTCTTGAGCCCTCTACATATAAGCAAGCACTGTCTGATCCTAACTGGGTGGCGGCTATGGATAAGGAACTTCAAGCCGTTGAATCCAATGGAACTTGGGAGTTGATGCAACTACCTGTTGGTTTTAAAGCCATATGGTCTAAATGGGTGTACAAGGTTAAATTTAAACCTGATGGTTCAGTAGAAAGGTATAAGGCCAGGCTTGTAGCCAAAGGTTATAGTCAAGTGGAAGGGAAAGATTACAAGCATACTTTCTCACCTGTAGCAAAATTCGTGACAGTAAGGATTTTACTGGCAGTTGCAGCATCAAGACAATGGCCTATCCATCAACTTGACATCAACAATGCCTTCTTACATGGCTTCCTTGATGAAGTTGTTTATATGCAACCTCCAGAAGGCTATACCAAGGCTCAACCAGGACAAGTGTGCAAATTAAAAAGGTCCTTGTATGGTTTAAAACAAGCCTCTAGGCAATGGAACAAAGAACTCACTAAGCTTCTCATTTCTCATGGTTTTGTTCAGTCCAAAAGTGATTATTCTCTCTTTGTTAGGACAATGGATAACCTTACTACCATTGTCTTGGTGTATGTAGATGACTTATTAATAACTGGCAATCACACTACTTTCATTCCTTTCTTAAAGCAAGTCTTGGATAAGGCGTTTACAATTAAAGATCTTGGTCTCATTAAATACTTCTTAGGCTTGGAAGTAATGCAGTCTGCTACAGGTATCCTAGTTAATCTGAGAAAGTATGTGGTGGACATACTTAAAGACACGGGAATGGAAGAATGTAAAGCTGCACCATTTCCTTTACCCAGGGGTCTCCATTTATCCACAGAACATGGCACCCCACTCTCTGATCCTGAAATATACAGACGGCTCATTGGAAGGTTACTATATTTGAACCTAACCAGGCCAGACCTTTCCTATGCAGTCCAGCACTTGAGTCAGTTCTTAAGCACACCAAGGGAGACTCATATGCAAGCAGCATTACATGTGGTCAGATATCTCAAAGGCACCACAGAAGCAGCTCTTTTTTATCCTGCAAACAACCCTTTACAGCTTACAGCATTCTGTGATGCTGATTGGGGCTCATGCGCGTTCAGTTGTAGATCTGTCACAGGCCATTGTGTTTTCTTAGGCAATTCTTTAGTTTCCTGGAAAACTAAAAAACAAAAAAACAGTTTCTAAAAGTTCTGCAGAATCCGAATATCGAGCCATGTCATATACCACATCAGAAATTGTTTGGATACATGCCCTATTACAAGATTTTCAAGTCTCAGTTCCTTTGCCTATTGAATTACATTGTGACAACAAGGCTGCACAACACATTGCTGCTAACCCTGTCTTTCACGAACGTACTAAACACATTAATGTTGATTGTCATCATATCAGGGAAAGACTTGAAGAAGGATTCTTGTCTACAGTCCATGTTAAATCTCATCTTCAGTTAGCAGACTTGATGACCAAGCCCTTGGGGCAGCAACAGCATCATTTCTTATCTGCCAAGTTGGGCTTGCATCTTTCTTCTTCTTCTGCAGCTCCAACTTGAGGGGGGGCTGTGAATCAGAGATATGTGCACAAGGCTTCACACGAGCAGCTACTGACAGTCCAGCAATCTCAGCACAGCAAACTCCATTTATCATTGAAGATATTTTCCATAGAAGTCTCTAGAAGATGTCATAACAAACTTGTAACAACTTGTAACTGATTTGACTTTCTCTAACAAACTTTGACTGTAGCTGACTAGGACATGACTAGGATTAGTTAGTTAGCTCCACTTGTATATATAGATGCTCATGTACTCATTTCAGATTAAGTTAATACAATCACAAATTCTATTTACATTTGTTGTTCATATCAAATTCTTCTTTTACTTGAAAGCTTGAGTTAGCATCAATGGCGTCCATCTATGTTGCTGATAATTCACATCATCTGACACCATTTCACAATACGACATGTAAATAACATGGGATGATAAGGATGGGAGAAACCCGAACCTTCCATTATTGAATTCACAGTACAAGTTGACGACATAATTGAACTTCTTAACACAACAATAACAACATTACCCTGGTTACAACGCCATTATTCCTTAGATATTACAGTCTAAATAGAGTGTCGTATCGACTTATTTCTATATAAGTGCATATTAGAGAAGGACAGTGTCCCAAAAGAGCTCATCTTACAAATTATAGTTTTGCAAGACCGTCTTAAAGGAGACTATTTAACCCGTCTTAGACAAATGCGAGAGCGGCATGACCATCATTCAAATTTAAACCGGATCCTCCTTTATACAGTAGCAGACCAAGTTTCATTTGATCCGGAGTAAACCCAGCAACGTTTGGTTTGCACTCAAGATCTTTGTTATGATATTGCTCTGAAATTTTACTCCAATTATTTTCCAAACGTGTGATAAGATCACCGGCCTTAAAACTGTCAAACATTCCACGCTCTTTCACCTGATCCTCGATATATTTGAATCGCGCTGCCTCGGCAACCATTTGTATTGCGATTAGAGCAAACTTGGCTACAACTTTACCAACATTCTTTTTTGGATCATTAAAATCCAGCCCATAAACCTGTGTAAAGGCTGTTTCAAGACTAGGAACCCCTAGACTTACATCTACCCTAGAAACTTGGGCCTTAGTTGCTAGATCACCGTAACTGCTCTCAACGGGAAGCTTCGGTCCTAGAGTCACGTCTTTGTTTCCAAAGATGGTACTTACTTTACCCTTCAATTTTTCGTACTCGTCCGAAAAAAAATTGGCCCGTAATTTCTTGGTTTTCAAATCCGTGTCCTGATAACCTACAAGATAAGCATCTGAAGCTCTTAAGGCTAATGTAATTGTGTTGTCGTTTAAAACCAAGTCTACCAAAACATATGATGAGGGTCTGCCTTTGGGGGGATCGGTGGTCACTGGTATTTTACACACCGGTGTTCCGGTGCCGAGTGCTTCCCTTAAAACATTCAAAAACGACGAGTATTCTTCAGAATCATAATCGACGGTCCAGGTCGGCCACGCAGAAGCTGCTGCCACAATCACCGCCATCATCAACCACCATGCCCATATACTAGACACCTTCATCTTTCCCCTAGTATCCTGTTTGAAATGATTGCTTTCACCGGTTAATTATTTTATACAAGGGAGATGTAAACTCGACTGAACAGGAAATAATTAACTATTGACTAATACGGTCAAAATGGAAATAGATAAATTAGTGACAGACCAACCATTAACAATTGACAATTGCAACCCTTTATATAAGAGCAAATGTCCCAATTATTTATTTACTTTTATTTTTGACACAAATACTAAGGAGAATTTAACAATTACGATTAATCGGTAACAAATGAACCAAAATGAAATAACGATCAAGTTATTCACTAAATTTGTTATAGAAAAAAAAAGGTAATATATAGATGACCGAGACGGGATTGAATTATTGTATTACTCCGTATCTATTACGGATTAACTATTAACTAACTCAATGCGTCTTGCTTGTGACAGTCACAAATTATAACGGCACAAATGTTACCACTTTAAGATAAAATGTAACCATCAATAAAATGTAAATAGTAGACTATATAACCAGTTGTATATAGATTTTGAGTTTTATAATAGAGAATTTGAGCTTATATGTACATTTTACGAGCTTTATTGAAAAGAATCTGAGCGCCTTTATATAAATTTTAAACTCAAAATATTATAATGAAACTTAAAAACAATACATATAAGTATTGAAAATATTACCTAAATCGTCTCTAAGATTCTTTTCTATTCCTATTTGTGAATAATTGTATTACATTAAGAAAATTACAACTCATGTGAATATTGTATACTGGGACTCATGTAATAGTATAAATAGACATCTTGTATCTCATTGTTATTTATGCAATTTCTCAATAAAACCTATCTTTCCAACAATAAGCTCAATTAAATTTTAATTTTGACACCTAAAAAATTTAAATATAACTCAAAAATTTTAAAAGCTCGGAAAAATTGCATATAAACTCAAATAGATTTGTATTGGTTGTACCATGCTCATATACATCTGGATGTATAATTTTATTTTTGCATAAAATGTTACATATCCAATAATGATCACATTTTAAGTCCGTCATAAATTGTGACGTGTTCACACCTCTCACAAATGAAAATTTGTGTAACTACATTATTGTTACTTCAAACAGGTAGCCTAACAAAATCTAGACAGTAGAGTTAACACAAACCTTTTTTATTTTGTTTTTTTTGCTTAAACCAGAATAAATAAATATAAATTCGTCCAATTGTGAATTAATAGTTCATGACAAGATAAATTTATTTCATTGTCTATTAGAAAAAAGGTTGGAGAGAGACTCAAATGAGAAGATTCTTAGCAAAACTCATCGGTTGCCACATCGTTCGCAAGAATGCATAGGCAAAAAAGCAATATCTTTGTCTTATATATACAAGTGGTATAATATTTGACTCATTTTAAGTTGAAGACGGACAGTGTTGTCTTAACTCTTAAATGAGAATTTGTGTTTACCATTTTAGTAAAGTTTGGTATGTAACTTGACTACTCTATCAACGAACATGTCACATTACGGTATTTTTACTTTTGAGTTTTGGCACTAACAACTTAAGAGAAATTTATAGCTACCGTTAAAGTATCTAGTAAATAAAAACATCCTTAAAATAAAAATAAATAAATTACTGTAACATGAATTATCGAAACTGGTAACTAAAGAACCGAGACAAATAATGAAATATGGAGAATGTTATGCCGTAATAGTCAAATACAAACCTGTAGTTTCTTAGCTGAAACCAAAATTAAAAGCTGAATTTGTTATGTGATTGATTGTTTTAATAAATGTGTTTTTGTTAATGATGAGAAAGTGATTTAGCTCAATGCCTTATATAACACTGGTTGGCTAGGACAACATTTACTGTAGTATCACGTTTTTTCTATTCATCTTGTAGGTAGGACCAAGTGACCAACTTAGGATGAGTGTGTAAAATTCGTCTATTTTCAAACCAATTCGAAAGATTTGGAAATAAATACATAAAACATTTTAATAATTAAAAATAGGGTTGTGAACTTTGAGATTCAAGGGTTTATCTGTTTTAGTTTGTTATTTTTATCGTATTGTTTATATTATTTTGGGCAATTAGTTGATTCATTTAAAAAATATAGTCTTGAAATACATAAAAGTTAGTTGATTAATGCCTTATTTCAATGACAATTTTGGTTTATTTTCAAAACTATATATTGTATTTTAGTTGTTATTTTGATTAATATACTAAAAACATATGGTTTTTAAAAAAGTTACCTTTCAATGAGTCCAGTAATTCATGACAACCATTTTAGAAAAATTAAATGCTTAATGTTGCTTTTTGATTAGATTGTAAAGATTTTGTACTAAAATATCTATGTAAAAGTTTGAACGCCGCTTTGTCTTCCGGCAAATAAAGTTAGTAAGTGAAGACGAAATGGCAAATTAATGCATAATGTTGAATTATTTCACCTTTTTTTCCTTTTTTTTTTAGAATGATAAATCTCACAATGTAAGGACCTTAAAACATATAGAATTAATAAGGTTTTTTATCTTCTCAATATTTTAATTGTCATAAATCATATAGTAGGATAGTTATGAACTTTAATAAAAGCTAGTTTTAGTATATCATCTAGGCTAATTCTCACTTGTGACGGAGGTACCCGTCGCAAGCTTGTGACGGGTACCATTTTGTCTCACAAAATGCCCATTTAGAGGGGAGAGGGAAGCACATGGGGTGCCCCCACCTTGTCCCTCTATTCGTTTTGTGAGTGGAAATACCCGTCGCAAGGATTCGACCCGTCGCAAGGGAGACTTACTGATTCATCTATACCAATTTGTCAAAAATTCTAAATTTTATATTTTTGCATAAATGATAAAATGAGTTAAATAATAGTCTACTACAAATCTCACTGCAATCTCATATGTGTTATAAGAAATATCACATATGCATTAGATAATATGACATGTACGCATAAATAGAAGTATTAGATTAATTTACATTTAGCCATTATCTTTGTTAATAGAATTTTTTTGTCCAACTTGTTAATAAGATTGAGATCCTCGCAACTCCAATTTCATTTTATGAGAGCTATTTTTCAAAGGAAAAATGATGAATAAAAAAACAACACATACCCCAATAAAACATACATTTGAAAGTTTCTGAAATACTAAATTTTATTTATGAACCTAAAAATAATTAGTCATTCACATTCATGTAGTCAATTTTGTAGTTAGTTTATAACATAGTATTGAGTGGAATTGAGAGAATATTTGTTTAAGCAATTCTACTATTTTTCTTCTTCAAATAGTCTTCTTTCTCCAATGAACTATCACTAAAAAAAAATCCACTGAGTGATTAATAACAAACAAAATGGTGGAATTTGATTTATGTAATATTAACCTTATCGCTATTAATTTAATTTTCCCCTTAAATAATGTAAGAAATAGGGTATTGAATCATAAAGATGTAAGTATATTTACCTTTGAATAGCACAACTCCAAAAATCTTGATAGCCCCTAAATGTGAACAAAATAACATATATGTGAAGGTTAAAAATGTGAAGATTAGTTCATAACCAATGGAACTTAAAAATACATAAACAAATCTATAAAATACTATTAAAAGCCTAGGCTAAAATGACTTATAAACGCCACGTAGACAAAGCCACGTAGGATTATGAAAAGCCACGTAGGATTATGAAATGACACGTTTGATTAAGGAATGCCACGTGCGGTTAAAATTGCTTGAAGTTGAGCAAAAACCGATGATTATAGTGAATTAATTAATTATTATATTTTATATTTTTATTATGTTTTGAATTAATTTGAATTTTATTAGTTTTTTGTGTGTGTGTTTGTATTAATATTATGGATCTTCTTATTAAAAGGCTAATCTAAAAAAAAAAAATGTGTCATGCCAAAAAAAAGTGACATGTATTACCAATTTAAGAAAATAAAAAAATAAGTTCAAAAAATTAAAAAAATATAAGGTATAAACACAAAAATAAAAGAAATAAAAAAATTGTAAACCATTGATCTTCTCTCATAATTTTTGTTATTTATTGACCTTATTTATTTAACCATTACTTCCTTTATTTAATTAAATGACCTTTTAACTTTCCTTTCATCATTACTATATATATTCCGTATTTATGTACCATATTTTTTTTTATTTTACTTTCATTCATAAAATTTTGAGAGAATTAGTAATAGAAATTTTCATATATATAACTATTATATTCACCCTAATTTTCAATTTTATTCAAAAAAATAGCACCTAAAGTATACATAGAAAAGTAAATTAATTATTTCATTTTTTATTTTTCTTATGTTTTGTATTAATTTTGTTATTGTTTTTTGTGTTTGTATTAATATTGTAGGAGAATGAATGTCCAACTTTATTCAAAAAATTGGTAGGTAAGGTAGAGTTAAAGAATTAAATTAATTATTTCGCCTTTTATTTTTATTATATTTTAAATTAATTAGAATCTTATTAGTTATTTTTTTGTGTTTATATTAATATTGCAGGAGAATGAATTTTTAAATTTATTCAAAAAATTGGTAGGTAAAGTATACATATATAGAGAACTAAATTAATTATTTTACTTTTTTATTTTTATTATGTTATGAATTAATTTGAATTTTATTAGTTTTTCTTTTTGTGTGTGTGTGTGTTTGTATTAATATTAATTGTTCCGGGTGTAATTCCAGAGCAGTTATTTGTTACCACCCGTGCTTGTAGAATGACGTCTTTGATTGAATCCTCCTTTCGGTCTCCTGAAACAATGAACAAACTGAGGGCTCGGCTTTGGACCGAGCTGACTCACTCCGACGCTCAAGTCAGTAAACTTAGAGAGAAGTTGTTGTTACTTGGCGAAGTGTATTTTGTAGAGAGATAAGGAAGATATTACCAGATGAATAGTGATTCTTAGGTTAACTTGTGGATCCTTTCCTCAATGAGAGTTGAGGAGTATTTATAGACTTTCACCTTTTGTCACGTAGTGGCCAAGTGGCCAAGTGGCTAGCAGGTGGAAAGACTGATCTACCCTCGGCCGAGGGACCCATGGCAGGCCGGCGGGCCCTGTTGACTCGCCGCCGAGGGGTCTTGGATATGAGTTCGCGGATATGTGCCCCTACCGGGCTAGTGTCCTAGCCGAGGCACAAGAGACAGCCGACAGTCGCGTCGGTCAGGCTGTCTAAGTCGTTGACTTTGCTGTGGATATCTTTGACCTTGCTCAATATGTTGACTCGGTCAGCGGGTGCAGAATATGCCCCATCAATTTGCCCCCAGCGTAGTCTATGCCGTGGTATGGGCTCCGATGTGTGTTGAGCGTATATTCTGCGTAAGACAAAATTTTCTTTCTCGGCCTCTTCTACCTCGGCTTGGTTCTGCTTAGGCCGTACCATATCCCCCCTCCACATGGATGTGTAAAGGGCATCCGATGTGGAAAAGAGAGTGACGCTGGCTGAGACCAGGGTTGAAAGTGCCGGTTGTTTTCGATTGCCCCCGGCCGGTGCTACCTAGCTTGGTTTATCATGTGGCCGGCGGAGAACGGATACCTAGGAATTTGTTGAGGAAGATGAATAGGCAGAGAGATATGAAGGGGCGTGTTGAAGACGCTTGGTCACTGTTGCATTGATTGACGTTCAACTGTTGCAACGATTGACATTCCGTGGTTGCATGTCCGACACGTGTCGTTCGCCGATTGGTCGACGTTTCATGGGTCGTGCCCGATTGGTCCTTCTTCATGGGCTTTCCCCTATAAATAGGGCAGTTAGTCCCTGAAATTGGCCACCAATTTCATCTTCTCTAAAATTTTCTTCTCTCTAAACTTTCAAGGGCTTCTTTCTCTTCTAATCTTCAGAGTCGTTACTTCGGCTAGTGCTTTTCTTCAAGGTAAACAAACAAATTTTTCTCAATCTCTTATTTTGTTAAGTAATTGTTGCTACCATGTCTTCTGGCGATGCCGGACCTAGTAACCGTGCGCCGGGGGTTCCCGCCGCGTCTTGATGAGGAGGAGATACTAGACGCCATCCCGATAAGGTCTGGGGGCCCTAGGTCTCCTTCTCCCGAAGTTGATCCAAAAGCTTTGGAGGGTTGGGAGGATGATGATGATGTTGATGATGACGATGATGATGCTGAAAGGGCTCGTCCTAATGAGGAACATTAATATAAGTTAAAAGTCTAACCTAAAAAATTTTTAATGTAACATGCCAAAAAAAAAGTGACATGTATTACCAATTTAAGAAAATTAAAAAATATAAGTTAAAAAAAGTATAAAAAAATATAAGGTATAAACACAACCAAAAAAAAAATTGCAAATCATTACTCTCCACTCATAATTTTTGTTATTTATTGACCTTATTTATTTAACCATTACTTCCTTTATTTAATTAAATGACCTTTTAACTTTCCTTTCATCATTACTATATATATTCCGTATTTATGTACCATATTTTTATATTTTACTTTCATTCATAAAATTTTGAGAGAATTAGTAATAGAATTTTTGATATATATAACTATTATATTCACCCTAATTTTCAATTTTATTCAAAAAAAATAGCACCTAAAGTATACATAGAAAAGTAAATTAATTATTTCGTTTTTTATTTTTCTTATGTTTTGTATTAATTTTGTTATTGTTTTTTGTGTTTGTATTAATATTGAAGGGGAATGAATGTCCAACTTTATTCAAAAAATTGGTAGGTAAGGTATAGTTAAAGAATTAAATTAATTATTTCGCCTTTTATTTTTATTATGTTTTGAATTAATTAGAATCTTATTAGTTATTTTTTTGTGTTTATATTAATATTGCAGGAGAATGAATTTTTAAATTTATTCAAAAAATTGGTAGGTAAAGTATACATATATAGAGAACTAAATTAATTGTTTTACTTTTTATTTTTATTATGTTTTGAATTAATTTGAATTTTATTAGTTTTTTTTTTTGTGTGTGTTTGTATTAATATTATGGAGTTTCTTATTAAAAGTCTAACCTAAAAATTTTTTAATGTAACATGCCAAAAAAAAAGTGACATGTATTACCAATTTAAGAAAATTAAAAAATATAAGTTAAAAAAAGTATAAAAAATATAAGGTATAAACACAAAAAAAAAATGTAAATCATTGATCTCCTCTCATAATTTTTGTTATTTATTTACCTTATTTATTTAACCACTATTTCATTTATTTAATTAAATGACCTTTTAACTTTCCTTTCATCATTACTATATATACTCCGTATTTATGTACCATATTTTTTATTTTCCATTCATTCATAAAATATTGAGAGAATTAGTAATAGAATTTTTCATTTATACAATTATTATATTCACCCTAATTTATATATAACTATTATATTCACCCTAATTTTCAATTTTATTCAAAAACAAAATAGCACCTAAAGTATACATAGAAAAGTAAAATAATTGTTTCGTTTTTTATTTTTCTTATGTTTTGTATTAATTTTGTTATTGTTTTTTGTGATTGTATTAATATTGCAGGAGAATGAATGTCCAACTTTATTCAAAAAATTGGTAGGCAAGGTATAGTTAAAGAATTAAATTAATTATTTCGCCTTTTATTTTTATTATGTTTTGAATTAATTAGAATCTTATTAGTTATTTTTTTTTGTGTTTATATTAATATTACAGGAGAATGAATTTTAAAATTTATTCAAAAAATTGGTAGGTAAAGTATATATAGAGAACTAAATTAATTGTTTTACTTTTTATTTTTATTATTTTTTGAATTAATTTGAATTTTATTAGATATTTGTTTTTGTGTGTGTGTTTGTATTAATATTATGGAGTTTCTTATTAAAAGTCTAACCTAAAAAAATTTTAATGTAACATGCCAAAAAAAAAGTGACATGTATTACCAATTTAAGAAAATTAAAAAATATAAGTTAAAAAAAGTATAAAAAATATAAGTTATAAACAGAACCAAAAAAAAATTGTAAATCATTGATCGCCTCTCATAATTTTTGTTATTTATTTACCTTATTTATTTAACCATTATTTCATTTATTTAATTAAATGACCTTTTAACTTTCCTTTCATCATTACTATATATACTCCGTATTTATGTACCATATTTTTTATTTTCCATTCATTCATAAAATTTTGAGAGAATTAGTAATAGAATTTTTCATATATACAACTATTATATTCACCCTAATTTGCAATTATATTCAAAAAATAGCACCCAAAGTATACATAGAAAAGTAAATTAATTGTTTTGTTTTTTTATTTTTCTTATTTTTGTATTAATTTGTTATTACTTTTTGTGTTTGTATTAATATTGCAGGAGAATGAATTTCCAACTTTATTCAAAAAATTGGTAGGTAAGGTATAGCTAAAGAACTAAATTAATTATTTTGCTTTTTATTTTTATTATGTTTTGAATTAATTAGAATTTTGTTAGTTATTGTTTTGTGTTTATATTAATATTGCAGGAGAATGAATTTCAACTTTATTCAAAAAATTTGTAGGTAAAGTATACATAAAGAACTAAATTAATTGTTTCACTTTTTATTTTTATTATGTTTTGAATTAATTTGAATTTTATTAGCTATTTTTTTGTGTTTGTATTAATATTATAGGAGGATGACATACTCACATATCAATAACAATACACGAGATTGGAAATAATGGCTATGGATCTTCTTTACAGATTTTTTATTTGTTTGGATGACTCTTTTATTTTTGTCGATTTTTCTTTTTTCTACAATGTTGTATTTGAAATATCGAATGGTAGCAAAAATCTTTAATAAGTTGTTGACATGTTATATTATTGTCCTTCACTCTTTCCTACACTTTAGTCTCTTTTGTAACACTTATGTTATATTCTTATTTTGTCAAACAGGTTAGAAATCAAATTGCTTGGCCAAACTGTTAAAGTACGATGCACATATTTCAATTTGATCTTATCATAGTGTTATAATATGCATAATAAATATTATGCATGATTAGTAATTAGGTAGAAACCGATTCTTATTCTCCAATTCATTGTTCTAAGTCCAGTGCTTTCAAGCCTTTAAATCATTTTTTTTGTTTTCCATCAAATATACTATTCTGTAACTCACAATATTTTTTGAATAATTTTTTGTGAATGATTTAATTTCTTTATATTTTATTTTCTCATGAATTAGGAAAGACAAATATTTCGTATGAAGTATAAAAGTATTGTTTTGATTATAATTTTTGATGAATGATCGAATATGAAGAAGCTATGTTTGGAATCGTATATGCATAAATCTCTATTTATTGCGTGATTCCGAGAAATGTGTAATTAGGTTTGCTTATCTTATACTACTAATAGTTATTATTAGAGTTCACCTATAAAGTTTTGATCTTTACTTTACTCTCTTACTTTTTGTCCCAAATCTAATCTTATATATACTACGGAGTATATTATTAGAACACAGATTGTGATATTTTAAATATATGTAATCTTTCCTTGGAATTATTCGGAATAATTGTTAAAGTTGCTCACATAAAAGTACACGACCGTTTCTTTGCAAGATAAACATAGTGCCAAATACTTTAAAATGCACCAAAACGACAAAAAAACAATATCTTCATTCAAACAATAAAGAGGCAAGTTGCAGTGTTTGTTGGTGAAGAAAACCATTGATATTCTATAATCTTTAAGCCAATCAAAGCAATGGTCAAATAAGAAAGAGACAATTGAAGAATCATTAATTAAAGAGGCAATTGAAGAACCATTAATTAAAAAGGCAATTGAAAAATCATTAGCAACTCAAACGAGAAAATTGAGAGTAATTGATTTTCTTTCTATAAAATCTCATCCATATACCAATTCATAATGTCTTATTTGATACCAGGTTGTCCAAATCAACATTACCCGTCCTTACAAAAGTTAGTTTTTTTTTATCTCTCTGTAATTTAGAGTATTTTATTGGATTTTTGTGTCTCCTTTTTCCTTTTCTTTTTGTTCATGTATTTATATTTAATAGTCTTAATTGGAGGTGCCAATTAAATTAATTAAATTGATAATTTAATTAATGCTGCTATTGTAGGAGGTATGTATATGGTAGTACGATCCTAACATGGATGTGCTTTGAAATTCACGTAATTATTTTGCATACCGAATGAGAAATATTTTTACGAGACCAAGCTATTCACATTTTGGTTTGCCTATCATCCCGAATCAAAAATTTGGAGTGTATTAAACTTTTGTTTTAAAATACCGCTCCCTCAGTCGTGTTCATTTATTTACCTTTTTTAAAAATGATTTGTAAGTGGTTTTTTAGTTAAACTTAAACAAATGATTGAGAGAGAGAGAGAGAAGGACTACTCCATATAAGTTATTCACAAATTACACACTTAAACACAGTCAATTATTAACGGTCCCGTGATTTTCACGGGCTCTAAAACTAGTTATTAATTTAAAACCTTAATACACTTACCTTGATGTTGATACAATGATAGGAAAGATATTTGACACATATATTTAATTCTTTTGGCGATGAGGGTAAAAAAATATTGGTTTGAATTTTGGCTCACAAATGTTGCCTTCCATCAAACATTTATAGCCAAATGAGGATGCGATTTTATGACTTTTGGGGTTTTTTTATTATTATCAAATTTAATATATACATAAATATGTATAAATATTTTATGACTTTTGAGCATTCATTTTCCTTATTAGCAAATTTAATATAAACATAAATATAGAGTAATGAGAAATGAAATATATAAGGTTTACTTTAATTTTTTTTTTTTTTTTTTTTTTAATCCACATTGCATGAGAATTGTTTACGGAGTTATCTTACGAACTAAAAGATGGTAGATATTTTGTCTTCCGTTTTATTTATAAATCATATTTATAGATTTACATATGTATTCAATTTAATGAAATTGCAATAATATTTAAGAAAGAGTTGCATATATAAATAGTTTAAAATTAGAGTGATGTAAATTTTTATTTTTCGTTTAACTAATTCTAGTTTTAAAAATTAAAATGTCAATGTTTAATGTAAGTATGTTATTATTTGCCTTTAATATTTACAAATTCTTTATTATTTCATAAACGGCGTAAAATTAGAATTATGTGATATTTATTTGTTACTTTAAATATTCAAAGAATAAACGTAGAAATTTAAAATTTAGTATGAACTTTGATTTTTAATTGTTGTTTAATTTATCTAGAAATTAAAAAGGCCAAAATTTAATGTTTGTTATGCTAATTTTTTTTTGTGTAAATATTTTTTAATTTGTGTATCTTTTTAAATGGATCATTATACGAACATGAATTACCCTCTTAATTAAACACGTCATACTACATGGAGGATTGATGACGTGAAATTTTGGTGGTGCAAGGTGGCATTTAGTAATGCGATGTGACATTGTCAACGTGACTTTTAAGGTTTACTATTTTAATAATATTTATAGATTTATAGATGAGAGTATTTGTTGGAGTATGTTTTTCAGACTTTCAAGTAACTTTTTTTAATCGGGGTTTTTAAATTGATCAATGAAGTTGAACCAAAACCGTTGAATGGGTTGACGAGTTTGCCGAAAAAATATTTTAAGAAGTAGCAAAATTATCAAGCGGTTAACAGTGGCAGAGTTAGGATTATTTGTAATTAGGGTGCTAAAAAAATTAACTAAAAGCAATAAAATTTGCATTTTCCGAGTGCTCTATTGGCCTTCTTAGAGCAAGTCCAATGGTTTGCCTTAGGGACTTGCTTGCAATTTTAAGAAATTACAAGCTAGTGGCTAGACCATTGGACAACTCCATGTAGGATAGCTTAAACCAAGCAACTAGCTTCATTAAGCTAGTAGCTTAATTGGCCCTACAACTAAAATACAACCAATAGAAATTAATTGATTTGTTAAAATTTGGCTTAAGCTAGTTAAAATGTAAGCTAAACCATTGAAATAAATTTGTAGCCTAAAAATAAACTAGCTTAAAAAGTGATATGGCAATGGTAAGCTAGTTGCAACTAGCTTACCATTGGACTTGAGCAAGTCCAATGGTGTAGCTTAGGGACTTGCTTGCAATTTCTCAAAATTGCAAGCTAGTTGCTACACCATTGGAGGAGGACATGTTGAATGGTTTGCCTTAAGCTTGTTGCTTCATTAAGCTACTTGCTTAGATGTGCCCACAATTACCAAGCAACCAATAGAAAATTAGTTCCAACAATTTTTTAGTTTATTTTGCTTTTTTATTTATTATTAGTATTTGATTTATATTCTTCAAGCTAGTATAAAAGCTAACTACACCATTGGAATAATTTACTTGCTTAGAATTGTTGTAGCTTAGGAGATGATGTGAATTTGTCAAGCTAGTCTATTGTTGCTTACCATTGTACTTGCTTAGCTTCACCACTGATGGTGCACCATAACTAATCATGATCAATTTATCAAGATTCTCTCCATTTCCTTAAAAGAAATAAAGATCAATTACCTTTTAAGGGTCCAGATCTAATTCTGGATTGTTCGGGTGGTTGTAAATACATTTGAGCGGGAAAAGGTAAATAAATGAAAATGAGATATATAATAATATAATATGGGTCTATTGGGGAGGATATAGAGAGAAAGAAATGGAGAGGATCTAAATTGGAATCCCCCTATAACTTAAAAGAACACAAATTCTCATTGAAGACGGACACTATCCGTCACAAGCTAAAGACGGATAATACCCCTCTTACAATATGCAAGTGGGAATGAAATGGAGCACCCCACTTACCCTCTCACTTGTGATATTGTGAGAGGGGCAATATCCATTTTCAGCTAGTGACGGATAGTGCCCGTCATCAATGAGATAAGCTGAAGAACACAATTCTCACCTATAATATTTTCCGGTTCAAAAGTATCATAGCAAGTGGGCCAATGTTTATCATTATATCATTCTATAAAGATAGTGGACAATCGAGTTGAGCCCACAAAAGTTATTACAGAGTACCATCTTTAAATCACAAATTCTCACTTAAGACGGGCACCATCCGTCTTAAGTTGTAGACGAATACTATTTTGTGAGACAAAATGCCCAAATAAAGGATAGTGAAAAGAGAATGAGTTACTGTATATAAGAGAGGCGTCGGTCAAATGGAAAGTGAGTAACGACAGGAAAGAATTGACAGGAAATAAAATGTAAATAAGGAGGTAATTTGTTAAAAGTTCCTTAAAGTTAATCACAAAATCTCATTGAAGACGGGCGATATCCGTCACAAGCTTGTGACGGATACCGTTTCCTCTCACAAAATGCCCATTAAGAGGTGAGTGGGAAGACGCGTGGGGGTCCCCACCTTGCCTCTCTCTCCTTTTTGTGAGAGGTCGCGAAGCTCATGACGGGATTAGCGTCAAGCAAAGACTAAAAGTGAAAGTTAATTAGGTAAATTTTTAAGATGTTTCCAAAAATAACTACAAAAAATTAATTATACAAGCCAAAACGAAATATGCATAATTTTTATAGAGAATATTTTTGGGCTGACTATTCCCGTGTAATAGCTATTAGTTAATTTTCGTGGCCTTGCCCCTCATTTGTACCAACAAAAAAAAAAGGATTGTCAATTTATTCATTATCTTTATAGAGGATATTTTTGGGTCTCTTTCACGATCAACTACTATAGTCTGTACAAGAAGGGCTGTGTTAATTTGTCATTTTACTCCCATTGGTCTTTTAAACATTTTGCCCCGTACCATTTTGGCAGAGTTTGGTACGT
Organism: Silene latifolia; assembly: GCF_048544455.1. Classification (NCBI taxonomy): domain Eukaryota; kingdom Viridiplantae; phylum Streptophyta; class Magnoliopsida; order Caryophyllales; family Caryophyllaceae; genus Silene; species Silene latifolia. The sequence goes on along the minus strand of NC_133535.1, from coordinate 158,313,982 downwards.
GGCATTATGCCGACGTAACGGAGTATATCACATTAAGGTGGTGTTTGATTGTGATTGAGAAATTAAGTTTCAATAAATTTAAAAAACACATAAATTGGACAGACAATTTAGTAAGTTACTTAAAAGTTATTTGGTGATACACGATAATTGAATACATACATGAGTTTCTATTTACGTAGATGGTTTAGTTTAATCTAATTATTTCAGTACGGATGAACTGACCATTTATGGGAAAAAAAAAAGTAAATTGTTTGTTTTTTAGCCAAACAACTGCCATTTTTCTAATTTATGGGAATTTACCATATATTCATGTACTGGCAAACTGACAACCAAACAGACTTAGGTATAAATTTTCACTATTACCTATCTGTTAGCACCTAAAAATGTCAAAGTATCATATTAAATGCTTTAAGGGTATTTGGGCCCTGGGAGTAGGACAGAAGTTATTTGGGCCTGGAAAATCCTGTGGTCCAAGAGGAATAAAAAGTCGGAAGTCTAGAAGAAGGGTCTTTGTGGGCGCTGGCGTAGCAAGTTGGAGAGGATGAGCGGTTGTTTAACCTCTCCCCCACTAAGACAGAAGTTATGAAGGAAATTGCCTATATAAAAGGCATTTATCCCAGAAAGAAGACACATCAAACAACAACTACAACATAGTCTATCATTAGACATCTATCTTAGGAGTAGATTAACTTTTAGTCCGGCGATACCGACCCTATCATGGACGTATTTTCGCCACTTATCCTTTAGTTTGTAATTTAGCTTTGTTACCTTCCACAAGGATTTCTTGTGAGGACTTTAGCTTGTGTTGTTATTGGTATTTTCTTGATATATAAGTATCATTGAGAATTCTTGTGTTTTACTTTGGTATTTTTATCATTCACTATCATATGGTGTTAAATTATAATAAGTAATTTAACACTAAATAGATTACGCATCTACAACCGTGACTCGAACCCTTGCTTTTAAGGGTAGATCACAAAGTATAGGAGGGTAGTTACGACCTCCACGGTACCTAGAGGTACTTAGCTTGTTTCCAAACAAACAAGTTTTTGGCGACCACAGTGGGAGAATTAATTCAAATTGATCCTTCTTAACATAATATATCTCATTTAGTGAGAAATGTACTCAACTAGATCTAAATCTAGAATGGAAAAAGCGAATAACCTCAATAATGAGCAAAGCGCTCAGAATGAGAATACGTCCTTGCGAAAAACATCTAGCAGCGATTCATTGGAGACTACCCATGAAAGGAACTCGGCAAGCCCTCGTTTCGGGTCTACTCCTAATGAAGAGTTTCTCAATGCACATGAAGATTCTGATCATGCGTTCATCATATCAGAAGAAATAAGTGACTCTAGTAAGCGTTACTTACGTAAACTACATAAGAAATATGTAGGATCTTTGACAAATGTGGTTATTGAAGTACGAGAAGCTATGAGAAATGATTTTCATGAGCATTATCGTTTATTTACTCAAGAAAATGCTAGAGTCTTTACAAATATTGTGAAGTCAATCGCTGATAACCTTGGAAATGATCAATCAAGGGAATTAGAAAGGATGATGCAAGAGATGAGAAATCTCTTAACCGCTACACAAAAAGCTTTATCAAAAGATATGGCCCAGGAATTATTAAGCCAATTAGAACCATTGATAGCTAAACACAATAGCTTAAATGTACGGTTGTGTCGATTATTGGATGATGGGTTACAAGAGATGAATACACGAATGAACAATGGAGAACATATTAGGGGCGATCCTAGAACCATTAATTTGGGTGCTAGTGTGCCTGGATCACGAAATCCTATACCTACTCAGACTAGAGCATATGAAATATCATTCGAACGTTCTGGCGCTCATAACCAGGTGTTCGAAGACGGTGAGTCATCTAGACATTTTGGCAATAATCAAAATGCATATGGTCCTCAGCGCCGTGCTCCTGTTGAACGAGGTGTTGGGTACAATGGTACTCGTTCACCAGGACTAACGCTGGATACCAGTAGGGTGTCATTTTACCAAGATGACTATCCTACCCCTAGCGCACAACCCGTAGCAGGGAATGGGGGAATAGACCCACCATTAGGTTATCCTATTAGGGGTAACCGCGCACAACCTCCCCCATGCATGAGCGACTGGATGGGCAATAGGTGGACCTCAGAGCCTCAGGACTTTAGACATCAGGCGCATGTTGGTAATGGTAATGGACGCAACAATCCATGTTTCCAAAGGCAAAACCTTAGCCAGGCGGGCCGTAACAATCCCTATGCCAGAGCAGGAGGGGACCCAGGGAACCCATTTTATCAGTATCCCCCTGATCAATTTTCTGATCAAGGACAAGCCTATGTGTTAGAACACATTAGATTGATGATGCCAAGTCCCCTTGTTATTTGATTGTTTGCTCTTAGTTGAAATAATTAGTGAATGAAGCAATCAAATGGACTTTCAACAATGATTCAAGATGATCAAGCCAATCAAGGAAGTCAAGACAATGATACTTTCCAAAGCCTTAGTCGATATATGTAAGAGTAAGTGTAACATTCTCATTTAAGTCAAGTAATGGCAAAACCATGCAACGGTCTGTTTGTCACCGTGGTTTCGGTACTATCATACGGAGGAATTTTCGTCCAAATGTTTTTAAAGTGTCAAAACTTTGCAAACTTTAAACCTTAAACATTTGAATTTTCAAAAGCTTGAAAACAATCTGAAATTTTGGAGTCACAAGCCCACTTGTCTAAGCCTCTAGATTTGTGCAAACACCTTTTACTAAAATGGCAAAAAAGACTTGTCAAACTTCTAAAGTAAGAAAAGCTTTTTGCCATTTTGGTAAATTGTCACATGTTGAGTGTAGAAGCTTAAGTTTTATGATTTCTTAAGCCCCAAGCCTACAAGTCTAACACTTACCATCACTCAAAGCTATCATTTTAATATTGGATTTAATTTTTCTAAGTGTACTTACCTAAGAATAAATCCACTATAAATAGAGTGTCTTAGTCACATTTATTTCTTAAGACTTCCAAAGCATTTATTGTAAAAACCTTGCAAATCATTTGTGCATTGAAAGCTTTGTTCTTCAAGTATTTGCAAAACGTTTTTCTGATTTTAAGTCTTCAAAATTGTTTTCGAAAAAGCTGTAAAACCTCCAAGTATCAGTTCGCTGTACTGTGACATGATGAGTTTGTTCCATGATTCTCGTGTTAGATCTTCATTGTAATCTCCATGTTCATTTAAGTGAACTCTTGAGATTCAAGATTCTGTAACACCTTGAGATAGAACCCATAAACTCTTGAAGCGGAGTAGCTTTAAGTTTGAGTGCAACCGGAGTAGGTTGGCGAGTTATTTTCATTGTAAGGGGTTTAGTAAGTTTGAGTAAATTTCTAAACAAGCAATAAAATAACGGTTGGACGTAGGCCTCGGAGTAGAGGCTGAACCAATTTTTAAAATGTCGTTTGTTTGTTCATTTACTTTTACGTTCTTCCACTTTGCTATTTCTCGCATGTACCTAATCAAGTTCTGTGTCACAGTCACCTATACCGTGACATAGAACTGCTGTACCTCTTGTGAACTTACATTCAATTAAGTTTCTCAAGTCTTGTACTTCAATATTCTTTACTTAAGTTAACTAATTAACCAAGTTAAGAATAAAATTTTTAAAAGGTACACCTAATTCACCCCCTCCCCCTCTTAGGTGTTAAATCGTTCTTAACTCTTCAATTGGTATCAGAGCCTTGTGCTCTTGATATTGGTTAAATCCAAAGAGTTGATCCTATAGTTATGAACGATTCAAAACACACTAAGTATCCCATTTTCAAGGGAGAAAACTATGCCTGGTGGAAACATCGCATGGAGCACTATGTCAAAAGTGCGGACTATGAATGTTGGTTAATCATTCAAAAGGGTCCCCTCAAAATCGAAGTGACTAATGCTGATGGCACTAGCTCCTTGAAAAGTGAGGATAAGTATGTTGAGGCTGACTATAAGAAAATCGAGAAAAACTCTAAGGCCATGTCCATTCTTCAATATGGGATCGGTGACCAAGAGATTAATCGTATATCTGGATGTGCTTCGGCCAAAGAGATTTGGGACACCCTAAACCTTGCCTATGAGGGAACGTCACAAGTCAAAAAATATCGTATTGATCTTCTCATGCAACAATATGAGATGTTCAATATGGACCGAGATGAGTCAATTAATAGTTTGTCTTCACGTTTTTCTAATATTGTCAATGACCTTAAGAGTTTAGGTAGGAGTTTTCAATCCGAGGATTTAGTCCGTAAAATCCTTCGTAGCCTAACTGAAAAGTGGCAACCGAAGGTTACGGCTATTGAGGAAGCTAAGGACCTTTCATTGCTCACCCTTGATGAACTTATGGGCTCACTTATGGCTCATGAGTTAACTCTCATGAAGCGTTCTAGTGAAAGCTCTAAAGGGAAAGGACTCGCTCTTAATGCTCTCTCAAGTGATGAGGAGGATGAAGATGATGAGTTTGCAATGTTCACTAAAAACATTGTTGGCATGATCAATGGTCGAAACTCTCAAGGGTATAGCAACAACTCTAGTAAACGCCGTTTTCCTAAGAGAAGATCTAACTCCACTGTTGGTTGCTTTAAATGTGGTGACAAAGGTCACCAAATCAAAGAATGCCCAAAGTGGAACGATATCAAATCTAAGGAAAAACGTGACTTTGCAAAACGTGATTAAAAAAACAAGGTAATGACTGCTATTTGGGGCATGTCTGATTCTGAAGAAGACGATGTCCTTGAGGATGAATTAGACGCCAAACTTAGCATCTCGTCTAGTTCCTCAAAAAATGCTTCCAAATCATCAAAGAAAGAAGACATCAAGTGTCTTATGGCTCACTCCGTGGATTGGACTCGATTTGGACCATGAGGTAATTAAGCTCAAGAAAAAGGTTCGATCTTTCTCTAAAGACAAAGTTTGTCTCCTCCTAGATCAATTCATAGATAAATGTCGTGTCCAAACTAATAAGTTGGAAGCTATGCAAATCGAAATTGAGGACATAGCTGAGGAAAATGTAGTCCTTAAAGAAAGTCTAAATGAGAATGATCAACCTAGTTCCATGTTGGGTCTTGAAAAAGAAATCAAAAAGCTTTGAAAACAAAATTTGTTTTTAGCCAACAAAGTTGATGAAACCAAAGTTACAACAGATCCTTGTCTTTGTTGCATCCAGTTCTAAAGGAAATGTGTCATCACTAACACAAGAACGTGACCAACTTTTGATTGACTTAGCTACTTGTCACAACGAAAAAGATGATCTTGTTAAGATTCTTTGAAATGTTAAATGATGAGTCTAGTCATGTCAAAAGTGCCTTAGAACGAGCTCAAAAATTAAATGATGACCTTCTTGCTCAAATTGAGATGTTAAAAAGAGTGAACAGGACTCATGCCACAGAGGTCTCTTGTGGCATCCGATTCAAGAAAAGAAATAGATACTCTCTCGAAATTAGTGTCTTCTTTAACTAAGGAACGTGAAACTCTTCTAGCTGACCTCAAATTGTGTCAAAGGGATAATAAACAATTGGAACAAATTGGAATGTTACTTAGTGATGAAGCAAGACTTGCAAAACAAGCTTTCGACAATTTAGGTAAATTGAATCTTAATCATCTTGCTAAAATCGAAACATTAACTAAAGAGCTAGATGAGGCTAAGATGTTCTACTTAAAATGGGAAGGAAGTCAGAATGTTTTGGAGTTTCTCTTAAAACAATCACAAGAATATGAAAAATATGCAAAGAATCTTTGGACTTGGTTTCAAATGCAACAAGAGCACACACTTTGTTGCACTCGAAACCAGGATCCAAGTCAAACCGACTTAGAAGAAGAAAGTATCTTTGGTCTTCCGAGTACATCATTTGTAACTATTGTGGCAAAACAGGTCATGAGTTTAATGGTTGTGACAAAAGAGTCCGTGACTTAGAAAGAAACACTAAGAATGCTAAACAAGTGTGGATAAAGAAAGATGAAGTCAAAAAGGTCATTGTCAAGAAGGAGCCCAAACTTGTTTGGGTTCCTAAACTAAATGTTTGATTTCTTATAGGCATTAGTGAGGGGCGCACAATTGGTACTTAGACGGTGGATGCTCTCGTCACATGACGGGAGATGAAAACCAATTCCTCTCGCTAGAAGCCTACGATGGTGGCATGGTGACTTTTGGCGACAACAAAAAAGGTGAAATCATTGGTATTGGAAAAGTTGGTAAGTCAAAGTCATTATGCGTGGACAAAGTGTTGCTTGTCAAAGGTTTGAAACACAATCTCTTGAGCATTTCACAACTTTGTGATCGAGGTAATATTGTTGAATTTCTTGCTAGTGAATGTAGAATCATCAATGGTAAAACTAGAGAACTCATACTTGAAGGTAAACGTGTTAAAGACGTCTATATGACTAACTTGTATGCATTGTCGGGTCAATCACTATCATGCATGAGTGTTCAAAAGAACGACCCTTGGCTTTGGCACAAACGACTTGGTCATGTAAATGCTAAGACACTTAACACCCTTAAGAAACTTGATCTAGTTGACGGCATTCCTAACATTAAATTTGAATTTAAATCACTTTGCGATGATTGTGTTAAAGGAAAACAAGTTAAGTGCTCTTTTAAATCCAAAAAGGTTGTTAGCACCTCCTTACCTCTTGAACTCATTCATATTGATTTATGTGGTCCCATGCGAGTTGTGAGTAGAGGTGGAAGTCGTTTTATTTGTGTCATTATAGATGACTTCACAAGATTTGTTTGGCTTCTCTTCTTAAGTTCTAAGGATCAAACATTTGATGAGTTCTTAATTTGGGTCAAAAAGGTTCAAAACAAATTTGGATATAAACTTGTCTCATTAAGATCCGATCATGGAACCGAGTTTGAGAACTCGTCATTTGAGTCCTATTGTAATGAGTATGGTGTTAGTCATAACTTTTCGGCCGCAAGAACCCCACAACAGAATGGGGTTGTGGAACGAATGAATCGAACTCTTGAAAATATGGCTCGGACCATGCTCATTAGCTCTAAGGTTCCCAAGAATTTTTGGGCCGAAGCCGTAAACATATCTTGTTATATTTACAGCCGTGTCATGATTAGAAAAATCATTGAGAAAACTCTCTATGAACTACTACGAGGAAGAAAACCTAATCTTTCACATTTAAAATGCTTTGGTAGTAAATGCTTTGTGCACAATAATGGAAAAGACAACCTTGGCAAATTTGATGCTCGTAGTGATGAAGGAGTTTTTGTTGGTTATTCCGATCATAGTAAAGCATATAAAGTCTATAACAAAAGGACTATGAAAATGGAAGAAAGCGTTCATGTAATATTTGACGAATCTAGTCTTTTTGTGTCAAACACACAGGTTGATGATGAGGATGATGAATATGATGATGATTTTGAGATTGGTATGATACGACATGAAATGGATCAAGTGGTAGAAGAAGCCGAGCAACAGTTGGAGCCTTTGTTGCATGAGGAGGATGTGCAAAATTCGGGGGAACTAATCGTCCTCCTACACAAGATGATGCTACCTCATCCAGGGGAACAAGGATGGTGAAGAACAGCCCAATCTAATCATAAACGAACCACAATCACCTCCTTCAAACATTCCTCATGCAACAGTCCCCTCTCACATTTGGGCATTTAACAAACCGAATCTTCTAACTCACTTATCCCCAAGAAATGGAAACACCAAAGCTCACATCCCTTATCAAACTTAACCAGTGACCTAACCTCTGGAATAAAAACCAGATCATCGCTTCAAAATTTCTGTGCACACAATGCCTTCATCTCAAAAATCGAACCAGACCATGTCACAAGAACCTTGGTGATGAATCTTTGGATGATTGCAATGCAAGAGGAATTGGAGCAATTTGAAAGGAACAAGGTATGGCATCTTGTCCCTAGGCCCTCCCAACGCATCGTAATTGGTACACGGTGGGTCTTTCGCAATAAGCTAGATGATGTTGGAGAAATCGTAAGGAATAAAGCTAGACTAGTGGTGCAAGGTTTTAACCAACAAGAAGGAATTGATTACGATGAAATCTTTGCACCGGTAGCTAGGCTTGAAGCCATACGAATGCTTGTAGCTTTTGCGTCTTTTCAAGGTATAAAGCTTTTTCAAATGGATGTCAAAACCGCATTTTTAAATGGATACCTTGATGAAGAAGTGTTCGTTAAACAACCTCTGGGCTTTATAAACAACGAGTTTCCCAACCACGTTTTTAAACTAGATAAAGCACTCTATGGTTTAAAACAGGCTCCTAGGGCTTGGTATGATAGGCTTTCAAAGTTTCTATTGGAAAATGGTTTCATACGTGGGTCCGTGGATAAAACGTTGTTTATCAAGTCACAAGGAGATGAACTGTTGCTTGTGCAAGTATATGTCGATGACATTATTTTTGGTGCAACTAACAATGTTCTTTATAAGTACTTTTTCGATTTGATGACTTGAATTTGAAATGAGTATGATGGGAGAACTTGGATTCTTTCTTGGTCTTCAAATCAAACAATGTGAGAATGGAACGATGATTCACCAACAAAAGTACTTAAAAGAAATGCTAAGTAAGTTTGGGTTGACTAATTCTAATCCTATGCCTACACCCATGGTGTCTAAAGTCAAGCTTGACAAAGACGAAAACGGTAAGAGCATTAGTGAAAAGGTATATCGAGGTATGATCGGTTCCTTACTTTACTTAACCGCTAGTCGACCCGACATACAATTTAGTGTGTGTGCTTGTGCCCGTTTCCAAGCAAATCCTAAAGAATCTCATTTCAAAGCCGTCAAACGGATTTTTAGGTATTTGATTGGAACACAAGGGCTATATCTTTGGTACCCAACTCACTACGAACTTGATCTTGTAGGTTTTTCGGATGCGGACTATGCCGGTGATACATTGGATAGGAAAAGCACCTCGGGCATTGCTACTCTCCTAGGACCGTGTCTCATTTCATGGGCTTCGAAGAAACAAAACACCGTTGCATTGTCCACGGCCGAAAGCGAATATGTGAGTGCCGCTCTATGTTGTGCACAAATTCTTTGGGTACGTCAACAATTGCATGATTATGGCCTTACTTTCGAGACTACCCCTATTTTTGTGACAACACTAGTGCAATTAATACATCAAAGAATCCTATACAACACTCACGAACTAAACACATCGACATACGACATCATTTTCTACGTGATCAAGTTGAGAAAGGTCATATCTGTTTAAGCTTTTGTAAAACGGAAAATCAAATTGCGGACATTCTTACAAAACCGTTAGAAAGAGAACAATTCGAAAGACTTCGGTCGGAAATTGGTTTATTAGGTGACATACCGCTAAATTAAATTACGTTTTTCCAATGATTGATTAGAGGGAGGAATTACGTGTAATTAAATGTTAGTTAATATGGTAGAATGCATGCAAATGTCGAACAAATGTAACTGACAACCGTATGAGTGCACTTGAGTTATTTTTGCATTGAGCTTCCCAAATCACTTTATGTCCCATCATACTTAAAAGCCTACACCCTAGCCTCACATTATCAACACTCAACCGTCCTTCACCTAGATTAATTACACCAATCCCTCATTTATATCCATGTTTCCACTAACACTTCCTATTACTCACTAAATAAACAACCAACCCTCACCTTTTTCGGATTCCCAAAACCGCCATTAACCTCCCTTTTTCTCCTCTCTCTTAAAATGCCTCCAAGACTTTCAAAAGAATTACTTCAACTCAGAAATACCTTCAATCCAAAATACATTGCCAAGAAAAAGATGGCTCCCAAAACCGCTGCAAAACCAGATGAAATCATCCCTGCCACTGCCAAACCAACTGTTGCACGAAAGAAGACAACTGCCAAAAGGGGCGGTGGTCGTGGCAGAGGAGGAAAAAGTAGGAATCCTCTTATTTCTCTCCAACTTGATGCTGAAGTGGATATTGACACCGATGAAGAGAACTCCGGTTCTAAGGCAAACAAAAATGATGAAGAAATTCAGAAATCAAATGAGGTTGCCAAAACCAATGAAAAAGAAGAACAATCAAGTGAGATTAAAGAGGGGGAAATTGGTAGTGAGGAAAAATCAGAGAGAGATGAAGAGCAATCAAAAGAAAGCGAAGAAAAATTAGAGGGAAACAACGAAAAAGAAAGTAAAGAGAAATCAGAAGGAGAAAAAGAAAAATTAGATGAGAAAAATGAAAGGGATTCAGACGGAAAGGAAAGGAAGGAGGAAAGTGATGTTGCAATTGAGAAGAATGATGATGATGTGCTCTTAAAAGATTTAGTGAGTGACACTTTAGAGAAGGATAAGAGGAGTGAAATTGATGCAACGGAGGCCTCCAATGTTGAAAAGGAAATCGGTTCCAATGCTGAAAAAATCGATTATGAAGTTGTTGATGTTGAGGATCGTGATGATGCCACTGTGGTGTTTGATGATGGGCTTGACCCATTATTTTCAAAACCCGCATCACGAACCCGGTCCAAGAGGAAGATGCTTGAAATATTTGGTGATGATGATGAGGATGTGACCCCGGAGGCATCCCCTCCAAAACCCAAGGCTACTCAAAGAAAAAGGGGATCCGGATCAAAATCCAAAGCACCCAAAAGGGCTCGTTATCAGCGGGATTTACCAAGCATAGATGAGAATGAAATCGTTGAGGAGAAGGTGCCTCTCAACACATGCATGGACCTTGTTGTTGCTCCTTATGCCGAATCATTCAAGAATGATATCCTCAACCATCTCAATTCTCTCGATCTCCCGGAGGAGATCTTCAAGCTATGTCACGGTATGCTGATTTGTTGCTTTCACAGTGGAAGGCGCTACAAGAAGTCCTGGTATGACACATCTCTTGCTTTCAAATACTTCAAAGAGGCTATGTATGCACAGGGTTGGGTGAATCTGTTGGACAAATATAGTCCTACGTACTTGTCCGAAATCATCCAATTCTATGCAACAGTCAAGGTAGATGTTGAATCTGGAACTCTTTCAGCCTTTATAAATCAGAAACCCTTTGTCCTAACCATTGACCAACTTGCTGCTCATCTGGATATTTGTGATGTCGGGCTTACCTCCTTCCCAAAACATGATTGGGGGGAAGTTGATGAGGTTACCTCTACCCAGGTCATGAAGGTTGTTCGACCTCATGATAATGATGGCCCTACCAACATATATGCCTTTGAATTAACCGCACCCATCCGGTTCATCTTTAACCTGGTTTTTCGTAACCTTGTCCCTTCCAACAATAGCCGTGGGAGATGTTCACTCCTTGACATGCTCCTAATCCATCACATTGTCAAGCACAAACCCATTAACCTTCCCCGTCTTATGTTTCACCGAATTCTTGAAATGTCCACTGAGTTCCAAAGTGGCAACTTTGACAAAAATGCCGTGGTTCCTTATGGTATGTGGCTCTCGATCATTTTTATGAGGGAGGGGTTAGTGTTGAAGGGAAGCCCTGCGATTGAGAAATTGAGTGATGAAATGACACCGGGCCTTCTTTCTCGGATGAACTTGGAGATTAAGAATGGCAAATTGGAAAGGAAGAATCAGTCCGGTTCTACAGTGGGTTCTACCGTTGAAATGGGTGTGGTACTAGCAAAGTTGGATGAGCTCCTTGGGATTGTGAATCGGCTGGTCAAAGAACAGGGCAAGTTGAGGGATGAAGTTGGTGATCTTCGCACTATGAATGAAGATCTTCTTGAACGTCTTCAGAATGCCTCCTAAACTCATGCCTCTTTAACCCGTCTCTCCTCTTGAACTTTGGCTCTTTGTTTTTTTTTAAGACACTCTCTTGCACCTTCGGTTGTTTGTTTTTATCTTGCTTGAACTATTTGCGTGTGTTTTAATCGTGTTGCTTGCCTTTTTGAACATGTTTTCTCCTCCTTTGACGATGTCAAAAGGGGGAAGTAGTTTAATTATGCCATGTGTGATCTTCTAACTCTTAGGCTAACGTCCACCTTAATTATGTCTTAGCTTCCATGATTAGATGTTTTACTTTGGCCAAGCATGTTTGCACCTTTCGACTACCTTGATCATGTTTATTAATTATGTTTATGTTGAAATTGACCAAAGACCGACTAACCATGGGCTAAGGGGGAATATCACACATGTTTGGACTTGTCATCATCAAAGGGGGAATTTGTTAGAACACATTAGATTGATGATGCCAAGTCCCCTTGTTATTTGATTGTTTGCTCTTAGTTGAAATAATTAGTGAATGAAGCAATCAAATGGACTTTCAACAATGATTCAAGATGATCAAGCCAATCAAGGAAGTCAAGACAATGATACTTTCCAAAGCCTTAGTCGATATATGTAAGAGTAAGTGTAACATTCTCATTTAAGTCAAGTAATGGCAAAACCATGCAACGGTCATTTGTCTGTACCGTGGTTTCGGTACTATCATACGGAGGAGTTTTCGTCCAAATGTTTTTAAAGTGTCAAAACTTTGCAAACTTTAAACCTTAAACATTTGAATTTTCAAAAGTTTGAAAACAATCTGAAATTTTGGAGTCACAAGCCCACTTGTCTAAGCCTCTAGATTTGTGCAAACACCTTTTACTAAAATGGCAAAAAAGACTTGTCAAACTTCTAAAGTAAGAAAAGCTTTTTGCCATTTTGGTAAATTGTCACATGTTGAGTGTAGAAGCTTAAGTTTTCTGATTTCTTAAGCCCCAAGCCTACAAGTCTAACACTTACCATCACTCAAAGCTATCATTTTAATATTGGATTTAATTTTTCTAAGTGTACTTACCTAAGACTAAATCCACTATAAATAGAGTGTCTTAGTCACATTTATTTCTTAAGACTTCCAAAGCATTTATTGTAAAAACCTTGCAAATCATTTGTGCATTGAAAGCTTTGTTCTTCAAGTATTTGCAAAACGTTTTTCTGATTTTAAGTCTTCAAAATTGTTTTCGAAAAAATTTGTAAAACTTCCAAGTATCGATTCATTTGTCTTTGTGACATGATGAGTTTGTTCCATGATTCTCGTGTTAGATCTTCATTGTAATCTCCATGTTCATTTAAGTGAACTCTTGAGATTCAAGATTCTGTAACACCTTGAGATAGAACCCATAAACTCTTGAAGCGGAGTAGCTTTAAGTTTGAGTGCAACCGGAGTAGGTTGGCGAGTTATTTTCATTGTAAGGGGTTTAGTAAGTTTGAGTAAATTTCTAAACAAGCAATAAAATAACGGTTGGACGTAGGCCTCGGAGTAGAGGCTGAACCAATTTTTAAAATGTCGTTTGTTTGTTCATTTACTTTTACGTTCTTCCACTTTGCTATTTCTCGCATGTACCTAATCAAGTTCTGTGTCACAGTCACCTATACCGTGACATAGAACTGCTGTACCTCTTGTGAACTTACATTCAATTAAGTTTCTCAAGTCTTGTACTTCAATATTCTTTACTTAAGTTAACTAATTAACCAAGTTAAGAATAAAATTTTTAAAAGGTACACCTAATTCACCCCCTCCCCCTCTTAGGTGTTAAATCGTTCTTAACTCTTCACTATGGTGCTATTCCAATGCCATTTATGGCGCAGGTTGAACATATGATAGAGAATTATATGAACACCGGTAACCAAAGGAGTCGACGGATTCGTCACGAAAAACCATACCCTGAATGGATAGATAGACAATACCCATATCCACCGGGTTATAAGATTCCTGATTTCACATTGTTTTCGGGCGATGGAGAAGTGTCAACGATGGAGCATTTAACTAGGTTTACCAGTCAATGTAGAGAAGCTGCGGATAATGATTATTTAAAATTAAGATTATTTCCCAGTTCATTGACCAAAACTGCTTTTAGTTGGTATGTTCATTTAGCGCCCAATTCTATACAAGATTGGAAGGCGATGAAAAACCAATTTCATAATCATTTTACTAGAATAGATCCTGGTATTACGATTAGTGATTTAACTAGAATCCAACAAAAAACAGGGGAATCTGTAGAAGACTATCTAACTAGGTTTAAGAATGCCAAGATTAGATGTCATTTAAATTTACCCAAGGGGGAATTCATAAGGATTGCTCAAGATGGTCTAGCAATTCCATTCAGGAAGCGCTTTGATGGAATTATTTTTAGGAATTTTATGGAACTTACCGAGTCAGTTACTAAATATGAGCAAGTGTTGAGCGAAGAAAGCCAACAAAGGCATAGAGCTTTTAATTGTATGAATTTTGAAGAAGAAGAAGAATTTTGTGAAATAAATATTGCAGAAATTCCTAAAGGACCTTCTTTTCAATGTGCGCCATTGGAGCGAAAAGAGATCTCTGCAAATAGAGATATGAAAAATAATAAAAAACACCTTTATACTTTTGATATAACAAAAGGAGAAGAAATTTTTAGGTACTTACATGCGAATAACATAATTAAAATAAAAGGAAATCATAAAATTCCTTCAACACTAGAAACAAAAGGGAAAACTTTTTGTTTATGGCATAATGCTAGATCCCATACAACTAATAACTGTTTTGTATTTCGAAATACTTTGCAGGATTTGATTGATAATGGTCAGATTTTGTTTTCAAGTGGGGATAATGTCAAGACTGATGATGATCCGTTTTCAGTTTTGAATTTTGAATGTAATATGTTCGATTTTTCTAAATCCATCATTTCTGCTGATGATTTACAGGAAGAGCGAGCGCAGCGTTTCTTTGACCACTTGATAGACCAACAGTTGTTGATCTTCCCAAAGATTGACAATGCTGATATGGAAGGAGTATGGAAATGGCATATGACTGAACTTCACACCACTGACAAATGTCAGACTTTCTGAGCTTTTGTTGCAAGACTTGTGCAAAAGGGGAAACTTCCCTTGCTTCCTATTGATGGAGAGGCTTTGGACCTTGGTAGCAAAGAGAAGATCTTGGAAGCCATGAAGGGTAAATCTGTCAAAATTGATAGGAATACTGACTCTAAGACTTATAAGGATGTTTTGGAGGCAGATCCAGCTCATTCACGGTTGATTCAGAGCATGAAGAATCTTCGAAGGAATATGTGCTTTGGATGTGCAGACATCTTGCACTTTGAGTTGGTGCGAATCCAGGCAATTCCAAATGATCCTAAGTGGGTCCCGGCATATCAGCGCCGATCAATGAAGAGGGTCCGAGAGTTAGAAGCTGGGGTTTCTAGTAAGGGATCTAGGGGAATGCAAGTGTTAGGTACAGTAAGGAAACCTCTAGAGGAATTGAAGAATCAGACCAATATCCCTATGTCCAAGATGCCAACAAAGACTCAAAAGAAGAAACAAGCTAAAGTCCTGGCTGCCAACGCTCGCGCTAAGTTTGGGATGCAGTTAATGCAAGAAGCCATGGTTGCTGATGTCAGGGTTCAGGAGCAGAAAGTGAAAAAAATGAAAGAAATAGAGAAAGAAGATAATGCTGATATAAATGCTCTTAACAAGATGAGCGACTTAGATGCTTGCGTTGACGCTATAGATAAGCTTAGCGATCAAGTAATGAATGCTGAGAAAGAAGATGGGGAATTAGAGGATTTTTCTGATTCAGAGTTAGATCTACTTGTAACGGATGAGGATCTCCAGCCAATTCAATTTGGGTCCATAGATCCAAGTACTTTGGAATGCATGATGGTAACTATGTTGCCAAAAGAGTTCAGCGCTAAAGCCTCAGAGAAAGTGATACCAGGTATTTCTGATTGTGTCATTGCTAGTAATTTTATCCGTAATGATTCTTTAGATTGAGACCTGACTGATCAAGAGATAAATGGAATTATTAAAGCCCTATTTGTTAGAAGAGGGGTTGACGCTGACCATTGTAAACCTTTATACATTAAAGTCAAATTAGAAAACCATATTTTAGGTAAGGCTTTAATTGATAATGGCGCTACGACTAATATTGTGCCAATCGCTATTCTTCAGTTAGTAGGAAAAACAGAAAAGGATATAACTCCTTGTAAGGTGTCAATTACTAGCTTTACTGGTACCACAGAGTGTTGTGAAGGCACGATTTCATTAGCCATAAAAGTGGGGTCATGTACAAAAACAATGCCTTTTTTCGTGGTTAGAAGTATAACCACCTATAATATTTTGCTCGGAAGAAGTTGGTTACATAAAACCTACTCTATTCCATCTTCATTACACCAGTTATTGGTAATGTGGAATGGTAAAAAATATGAAATAATCTATGCTGATATTCCATCAGTGGAGATTAATGTAACTAACTTGGATTTTGATGATAAGAAACAGATCCCAGCGCTGAGGATCGAAACGCTTGAACAAATGCAGACAGTAGACCTAGAAGAGCAGAATATCTTCAGCAAGGTTGAACAACTTCGAATAGAAGAAGTAGAAGACACTCAAGAAGAAAAGTCCAGAAGCAACAGCGGGAACTCAGGAATGGAGTTTACTTCCGTTTAATTACTAGAATTTAGTAATAGTTGCTTGCATTTTTATTTACCTAAGAATATTGTAATGACTTTGTTAATTAATAAGAATTACAATTTGGAGATTAATGATTCTTCTATAGAAATAGTTGATGAATTATGTTCAAAAGATGGTAAATCTGAATTAGATACACCATTAACATGGATAGAAAGGCCATGGGTAAAAAATGAGGACATAAGGCGAGAGTCTCAAGATCCTTTGGAAGAGGTGAACTTGGGTACTACAGGGGAACCTAGATTCACATATATGAGTCAAAATCTGTCGAGCGCTGAGAAAAGAGCGTTGAAGGCAATCCTCTTTGAATATAGAGACTGTTTTGCATGGGAACATCATGAAATGTCGGGCGTTGACCATAGTATTGCAAGGCATCGGTTGCCTATTAAACCAGGGTAGAAACTTGTGATACAACAACCTCGAAGAATGTCATCCGAAGTCATTCAAGCTGTTAAAGAAGAAATTAGCAAACTTTTAAAAGCAAAGTTTATTCGGCCTGTTAAATATGTTGAATGGGTTGCTAATATAGTTCCAGTAATTAAGAAAAATGGAAAAATACGGGTATGTATTGATTTCAGAGATCTGAATAAGGCTACCCCTAAAGATGAATATCCAATGCCTTTAGCGGATATATTAATTGATGCAACAACTAGACATAAATATTTAACATTTATTGATGGTTATGCAGGATACTATCAAATTAAGATAGAAGAAAAGATTGTTATAAAACAGCATTTCGATGTCCTGGATCATTAGGGACATTTGAAGATCAACTCGGTCGAGTCACCAGCCTTACTCGGCCGATTCATGGTATTATTACATAATCTACCCGCATGCTTAGCTCACTACACATCGTTACACATAAAACTATCACTATTGAATCAAATAAGCTATACACATCATTATTTAAACACAACAACAATTCACTTCCCATCACACTGTTGGAAAATAGGGGCTTTTTATGCCTTGAGTATTTTTCATTTGTCCCACATTGGTAGTGAAAGGCTTGTTTCTTGTGTTTATATAACAACCCTTCTCATACCATATCACTAGTGGGTCATGGGAAGCTTTTGTGGAAGCCTTGCGAGGTGCTTAATTCAGCTCGCACACGCGCGCGCGCGCGTGCCCGTGCCCGAGCCCGGCCCGGATCCGTGATTTGTGATTCCGGATTCGGGATTCTGGGATTCTGGAATCGGGATTCTGGAATCGGGAATCGGGAATCGGGAATCGCCTGCGGCGGGCTGTGCCTATCTTTTTGGGCTAGAGCCGCGTGTGTTTTTGAATAAGGATGAAGTGTCCAGGTTCATAGGAGCCTGTCCAGGTGCATAGTCAAACCGAATCGTCTGCAATTAAGAGCTAAATCTTCTGTGTTAATGGCCTCTTAATTGCATTTGACTGCAGTAATTGTGGTGTCGTTTTGGCTCCTCACCTGCACCTTTTCTCCTATAAATAGGACCTGCTTTCTCACTTCAGAAACACACAACTATTCTCTTCCTCTCTTCATTCTCTATAATTTCTGGGTAAAGATAAATATTGTCGTTCCAATGCTCTCAGTCTCGAGTGGGCGCGCCTGAGTGCAGTAGTGTAAATCCTTGGGGAACTACCGGTCATTTGCTGATCGCCACCACGGTCGTACCGGAAATATAGTTTTCAAGGCAGTGGCTCACATACCACGTCACTACAAATTCGGTCATCTCTTCTCCTTTTCATTGTTACTGCAATTTTAGTCTAACAATTTGAAAACTATATTTTTGTTGCTGTAACAATGTCGATCATGTCTAAGAATGCTCCTGATTTGTCAAAAGTCGAACCCTTAGATGGTCAGAACTATAAGCTTTGGTCTCAAAAATTACTGATGTTCTTTGAGCAGTTTGAAATTGATTACGTTTTATTTTCTGACCCGCCTACGCCAGAATCGAAATTGCTTTGCATCATCTGTTGAGACCACACCTCCTGCAATTTCTGTAGTCAAGTCAAATGAAGAGGCTATTAAAAAACATGATAAGGATAATAAAACAGTTAGGTTTAACCTCCTTAATCTTATGACTAATACCCTATTTGACTTGTTCATGGTTCATAAATCTGCTAAAACCATATGGGAATTACTTGAGAAAAAATATGGGGCTGATGATGCGGGTAAAAAGAAGTATGTCGTCGGGAAATGGCTGGGGTTCCAAATGGTAGATGACAAACCTATAATGGAACAAGTACATGTCTATGAGAATTTCTGTGCTGACGTAGTTAATGAAGGGATGAAACTAGATGAGATTTTTCTAGCAAATGTGTTACTGGAAAAATTCCCCCCTTCCTGTTCTGACTATAGGAACCATCTGAAACATAAGAAAAAAGATCTTTCTTTCCAAGAATTAGTGAGTCACATGAGGACCGAGGAGGCAAATCGTCTCAAAGACAAAACCATTAGTGTGTCTGTAAATGCTTCTAATGCTTCTGTCAAGGCTAATTTGGTTGAGTCGAGTGGTCCGTCCAATGTTGAAAAATTCAAGGGTAAGGGTAAGGCCAAGGTTGGTCAGGGGAAGAACCAGGGTCCTGCTAAGAAAAATGGTCCAGGGAAGCATACGAAACCAGTTGCTAAAATTCAGAAACCAAAGGGGCAAATTGTATGCTATGTCTGTGGAAAAGCTGGTCACAAAGCCTACCAATGCTCCGAAAAGAAATCTCTTTGGCGAATCTTTGTGGATTGATGACATCATTCTTCTTTGTGGTTGTGGAAGCTAATGTGGTGGGTAATGTTCTTGAATGGGTCTTGGACACGGCGCTTCTAGACACCTCTGTCTTTGATAAGGGGTTATTTCTTTGAGTTCGAGGAGGTAGCTGATGGGGAATGCGTTTTCATGGGTAACTCTTCATCCGCTCCGATCAAAGGCAAAGGCAAGATCTTTCTCAAACTCACCTCGGGGAAAACACTTGCTCTAAATAATGTTTTGTATGTACCCTCGTTACGTCGAAACCTTGTGTCTGGTGCCTTATTAAACAAAGCTGGGTTGAAACTTGTTTTTGAGGCTGACAAGGTGGTAATGTCGCGTAATGGGGAATTTGTGGGCAAGGGTTATCTTTCTGGGGGTCTTTTTGTATTGAACACTGTTTCAGTTTCTAATAATATTGCTTCTACTTCTGCTTATATCGCTGAGTCTATTGAAGTTTGGCATGGTAGATTAGGTCATGTGAATGTTGACTATATTAAAAAACTTAGAACTATGTGTTTAATTCCAAGTTTGACGAGTCAAGAATTCTCTAAATGTGCTAGCTGTGTTGAGACTAAATTCACAAAGAAACCTAGTAAACCTGTTACCACTAGGAAAACGAGTCTTCTTGAGCTAATTCACACCGACCTAGCTGACTTCAAAAATGTTGCAAGTAGAGGTGGTAAAAATTATTATGTCACTTTTATAGATGACTGTTCAAGGTACACCCGTGTTTATTTGCTTAAGACAAAAGATGAAGCAGAACATTCGTTTATAAGTTTTAAGAATGAAGTCGAAAACCAACTTGATAGAAAAATCAAAAGGGTAAGGTCTGACAGAGGAGGCGAGTATAAATCAAACTATTTAGCCGAGTTTTGTGAGAAAAACGGTCTAATACATGAGACTAGTCCACAGTACTTACCTCAATCCAATGGAGTAGCTGAACGAAAAAATAGAACTTTAAAAGAAATGATGAATGCTATGCTTTTAAGTTCTGGCCTTTCTGAGGATATGTGGGGGGAAGCAATTCTATCGGCTTGTCATATTCTTAACCGTGTACCTTATAAGAAGTTAGACAAGACACCCTACGAGATATGGAAAGGCTATCCTCCTAACCTGAGCTTCCTAAGGGTATGGGGATGTTTAGCTAAAGTGGGTTTACCTAACTTTAGAAGACCTACAGTTGGACCTAAAACCTATGATTGTGTTTTTATAGGTTATGCTCAAAATAGTTCTGCATATAGATTCATGTCTTTGAGTGATCGTTCTATATCTGAAGCTAGAGATGCTGTGTTTTTTGAGCATGTTTTTCCATTACAGAAGAATGTTGATTCATCCCCTAGTTTGCCTGTTACATCTGTTGATATCTCTTCACATGCTAGTAGTAGCACTTCTATTGATCATGTTGCTGAACCTAGAAGGACTAAGAGACCTAGATGTTCTAAAAACTTTGGACCTGATTTTGTTTCAACATTCTTTGTCTGAACATGGTTACACTGTTTGTGCTAGTGATGAGTTTGTTTCAGCCTTTTTAATAGAAGATGACCCAAAAACCTATAGTGAGGCAATGAAATCTATTGATGCTAATTTTTGGAAAGATGCTATTAAAAGTGAGCTTGATTCTGTTGTATCTAATCAGACTTGGGAGTTGACTGATTTACCTAAAGGTAGTAAACCCATTACGAGTAAATGGATTTTCAAAAAGAAAATGAGACCTGACGGTACAATAAAAAGATTCAAAGCTAGACTTGTGGTTAGAGGTTTTACACAAAAGAAAGATATTGATTTTTTTGATACTTATTCACCCGTGACCAAAATATCGACTATTAGAACTCTTGTCGCCTTAGCTGCTATTCATAACCTTTTTATACATCAGATGGATGTCAAAACTGCTTTTTTGAATGGTGAGCTAAGGGAAGAGATTTATATGTCGCAACCTGAAGGGTTTGTGGTAGAGGGTCAAGAGAATAAGATGTGTAAACTGAATAAATCACTATACGATGCGAAACAAGCACCTAAAAAAGTGGTATGAGAAATTTAACAACACTTTGGTAAGTAATGGCTTTATGGTAAACAATTCTGATTCATGTGTTTATTCAAAAGTAATAGAATCTGATTGTGTGCTTATATGCCTTTATGTTGATGACATGTTATACTTGGTAATAATTTGGAGGTAATAATTAAAACCAAAGAATTTTTGTCATCACAATTTGAGATGAAGGACTTAGGAGAAGCTGATGTAATCCTAGGAGTTAAGGTTATTCGAAACTCTAAAGGAATTTCTTTAAGTCAATCTCATTATGTGGAAAAAGTGTTGAAAAAGTTTAACTGCTTTGATGTTGTGCCTGCTAGGACACCCTACGATGCTAGTATACACTTATGTAAGAACTTGGGTAAGAGTGTATCCCAAGAAAAGTATGCTAAAATCCTAGGTAGTGTGATGTTTCTTATGAACTGTACTCGACCAGATATTGCCTATGCAGTTAGTAGACTGAGTCGTTACACACATAACCCTAGTAGTGAACATTGGAATGCTCTTCGTCGTTTACTAAAATACCTAAAAGGAACAGTTGACCTTTGCTTGCATTATAGTAAATTTCCTGCTGTGTTAGAAGGATATTGTGATGCAAATTGGGTTTCAGGTAACGATGAGATCTGTTCTACTAGTGGTTATGTCTTCACCATGGGTGGAGGTGCTATATCGTGGAAGTCTACTAAACAGACTTGTATTGCACGCTCTACCATGGAGTCGGAGTTCATAGCTCTTGAGTTGGTAGGACAAGAGGCTGATTGGTTGAAAAACCTATTAGCAGATGTACCAGTGTGGGGGGGACAGAATATTCCGGTCTCCTTACACCGTGACTCACAAGCAGCTATTGGTGCTGCTAAGAATAGTGTCTATAATGCGAAGAAAAGACACATTCGAATCAGGCACGCTGCAGTTAGACAACTCCTTGATAATGGAGTAATCGCTTTAGACTATGTGAAGTCCGAAAGCAATCTGGCTGATCCTTTTACTAAAAGATTGACTAGGAGACTAGTCGTTGAAACGTCGAGGGGAATGGGACTTAAGTCCTTAAGTCAAGAGTGACTAGGCCTAAAGTTTCTATTCCTATGGCGTTATATGATTCATAGCCTTAACTGGTGGTGCTTTTGAGACGCACTTGATGTATCATACATAAGGTTGGACTTATGTCCTTAATGGCTCATGTAAGAAGTGCTATTGAGAAGCACTTGAGCCACCTACGTAGGTGTGTTGATTACAAAGACTATGAGAAGTCTTCTGAACACATCTATTAGTACCGAGGTAAACGCAATGCTCTAAAAAGAGCGCGTTGCACTTTGAAATCGCGGAACGATCACAATTCTGAAGGTATGATATGTGTTGTGGGGGGTATCAACCGAAGCTCAGCTAGGAATTCAAATCGCAAGATATTCTCTCGCTGTAAGTAAATTGTTTCCTCATCTCACTAAAGTGTCAATTCAAATCGAAAGATATTGATACCTAAGTATCCAATCCTTCCTTTACCCAGGAATTCTTCTTTCTCTTTCTGTGGTGCCCCTAGTGGGAGATTGTTGGAAAATAGGGGCTTTTTATGCCTTGAGTATTTTTCATTTGTCCCACATTGGTAGTGAAAGGCTTGTTTCTTGTGTTTATATAACAACCCTTCTCATACCATATCACTAGTGGGTCATGGGTGGCTTTTGTGGAAGCCTTGCGAGGTGCTTAATTCAGCTCGCACACGCGCGCGCGCGTGCCCGAGCCCGGCCCGGCCCGGATCCGGATTCGTGATTCCGGATTCGTGATTCGTGATTCGGGAATCGGGAATCGCTTGCGGCGGGCTGTGCTTATCTTTTTGGGTCAGAGTCGCGTGTGTTTTTGAATAAGGATGAAGTGTCCAAGTTCATAGGAGCCTGTCCAGGTGCATAGTCAAACCGAATCGTCTGCAATTAAGAGCTAAATCTTCTGTGTTAATGGCCTCTTAATTGCGTTTGACTGCAGTAATTGTGGTGTCGTTTTGGCTCCTCACCTGCACCTTTTCTCCTATAAATAGGACCTGCTTTCTCACTTCAGAAACACACAACTATTCTCTTCCTCTCTTCATTCTCTATAATTTCTGGGTAAAGATAAATACTGTCGTTCCAATGCTCTCAGTCTCGAGTGGGCACGCCTGAGTGCAGTAGTGTAAATCCTTGGGGAACTACCGGTCATTTGCTGATCGCCACCACGGTCGTACCGGAAATATAGTTTTCAAGGCAGTGGCTCACATACCACGTCACTACAAATTCGGTTATCTCTTCTCCTTTTCATTGTTACTGCAATTTTAGTCTAACACACACTATCATCATCATCCTCTTTATTCGACAATTCTCAACATTCATCCAAACAATCAATTTGCAATATTCAACACATGTATACACTTAACGAATCCCCTTTACCACACCCTTAGTGACCAGTTAGGAGTTACAAGGGCAAACTTGCGGTTTTAGGACGTCTCCCAAACCTTCGTGGTAGCTCCTAATAACTCCTACCCGGGTTCATTTTAATTTATGGACACCCTATGTTCATTGATTCATTAGTTCAGGTTCTAGAATCGTTTCTCTCTGATACCACTTTGTAACATCCCCATATACAAAAGTGCCCTACCAAGGACCACTCGAGCATATGAAGGGGTTACCATCTCGGTTGCCCGAGGTAGTACGCATCATAGGAAAACAAAACAGAATACTTTAAAAGAATAAAAGAGTCAAACGGTGATTACAACCCAAAACCAAAACTATAAAGAATCCAACTGATACAACTCCAATATAAAAACCAAGTCTAATAGTGACATCGTCTAGCAGCTATCGTGATGACTCTCCTCAAAATCCCGCATCAGCTAACAAGTACAGCCACGACATCCACAATACCTGCTTAATCAACTGCTCATCATCCCCGAATGGATCACCGCAGGTCAAAGACAACAAACAACCGGGGTCAGTACACGCATATACATATTAACCAGCTAAGCCAAAATACAACAGCGGAAGCAAAATACTCCATCACTGACTACACACTAAATGTGTAGTCCTGCCAGATTACCCATCGCAACAGGTAATCCACACCGCCAGTGGGGACCGCAGCCTTACCACCTAATCCCCTCTCATCACACGAGCGAACCCAAGTCCTTAATGTGCACATCCCTCTTGGTCGAGAGACCCAAGAGGCGACAAATGGGGTGTGAGACCACCTCTCGCAGTGGCTCACCAACAACAATGCTAACCATCACAATCAATCGCTAAACGATATAAAACATCCACATTTCATACAACATATATTATCATCAACCATAAATCAATTATGCAATACCGAGTAGGGAAACCCCACCTTATTCGTACGCAGTCCAATCAACAAGCACGTCAATCAATCTAGTCGCAGAAATCCCCTTCTACGAATCCTTCACCTATTCACATATACGTATATAATTATTACTAACCCTAATCCGTCAACTAATCGATCTATACATTAACATAAACCCATACAATAATATTAAAACCATAGACACTTACCCCTTGATTGGAATTGGCAAGACAAAGACCGAACCCTAGCTTTGGAGTGATTAGAGAAAAGTGAGAGAACACAGAGACGTCGTAAACCCTTTTTGATAAAATGTGTAAACTGTTTTAATAAAATGATTAAGAAATGTTTAATCTCTTTTTATACTAATCACTCGAAAACCGAAATGTTTAACTCTCCAGACCGCTAACTCGGTCGAGTTACCAACTCACTCGACCGAGTAAGCCAAACTCGGCCGAGTCAACTTCATGACTCGGTCGAGTAAGCCCAGCTCGGCCGAGTCACACTATGACTCGGTCGAGCTACCACTCGACATGTACTCCAGAATGATATCTACCCAAACTCATCAGCCAACTCGGTCGAGTTAGGCCAAGAAGACCGAGTTGCCTTACCCTGACTCTGTCGAGTTGCTCGCCAACTCGGCCGAGTAGACTGCCATAAATGTGGGGTATTACAGTGTCGACAGGTGGGTTTGCCTTGTAGCTTGATGATTTGGGAGCGGTCTTCATACGACTTGTCGTCACTAGTAGCTTAGCTTTTGACATTGGACTCCTTTTTATTAGTTAGTTGTACTATTTGAGGTGGCCTTGTGCACCTCCTTATACTAGTATTTGATGATTTCACACTCTTATTTCAAGGTATGTAATAATTAAACTTTTATCTTAAAGTACTTCTATATGGTGAGTTCGCACTACTACCTTGGGAAACCAAGTATGTAGCACCCATAAGGATCGGAATGGCTCAAAGCCCAAAGGTAAGTGATCCGATTTTGGGGTGTTACACATACCTTGGGGAGGTGGGGGGTAAGGAATTAGATAGATTGAGGGGTAAAGAAGGGAATTTCTTTCCCTTTGTTTGTATCAAACAAACAGCATCAACGAAAATCATTAACTTTGTTTCTCTCTCCCTTTCTTCTAGACCCCCAACCAAACGCCCCCTGCTCAAAAGACGAGGTGGGAGTGAAATCTTCCTGTTTTTGTAAGGATTTAGCCGAGGGAAGCCTCTTATTCTCAAGAGGCACACCAAAGCGTTAAAAAGCATGTGCATTAGAGCATGTACGAGGGTCTGGCCTTTTTTTAGAGATGCCAAAGCCTGCTTTTGAAGCAGAAATCTTTGAAGAAGTTTTAGCCGGTATCAAGTGACACTACCGCTTATTCTGTATACTATTTAGGGTTAATTCTATAAAGGATAATTTCCCGCAAAATATTGTGTATAAAGTTGTAGTTATATTGCGAAGGAAAGATTATTAAGAAACGTACCAACTGACTGGCAACTGTATGTCAGAGAATTACATAACAATGTTGGAAAGGCGGTATAAAAGAGAAGGTAGACGAAACGTTTTGAGATAGATATACAAAATGAGTACACAAAATTGTATACGTTTTGAATTAAAACTTCTCCTTAACAGGTAGATATAATGTATTCTTGCGGCGAATTTTCTAGAGATTAATACCTCGTATATTAATAATTTGAGAAAAAAGAGGAAATATATATTTAAAATGTGAAAATAAATTCACATACGAAGTACGTGATAAAAACAGTACAATACTACAAATAAATAACATTGGGGATGATAGGGATGGGAGAAACCCGAACCTTCCATTATTGAATTCACAGTACAAGTTGACGACATAATTGAACTTCTTAACACAACAATAACAACATTACCCTACCTGGTTACAACGCCATTATTCCTTAGATATTACAGTCTAAATAGAGTGTCGTATCGACTTATTTCTATATAAGTGCATATTAGAGAAGGACAGTGTCCCAAAAGAGCTCATCTTACAAATTATAGTTTTGCAAGACCATCTTAAAGGAGACTATTTAACCCGTCTTAGACAAATGCGAGAGCGTCATGACCATCATCCGAATTTAAGCCGGATCATGTTTTATACAAGAGGAGACCAAGTTTCATTTCATTCGCATTAAACCTAGCATCTTCTGGTTTGCAATTACGAGCTGGATTATGATATTGGTTAGAGAGACTACTCCAATTATTTTCCAAAAGTGTGATACGATCACCGGCCGCAAAACTGCCCCCCATTCCACGATCTTTCACCTGACCCTCGATATATTTGAATCGCGCTGCCTCGGCAACCATTTGTATTGCGATTAGAGCAAACTTGGCTACATCTTTACGAAAATTCTTTTTTGAATAATCCACCCCATAAACCAGTTTAAAAGCTGTTTGAAGACTAGGAACCCCTAGACTTACATCTACCCTATTAACATCGGCCTTATTTACTAGATCAGAGTAAGTGCTTGCAACGGGAAG
Organism: Silene latifolia; assembly: GCF_048544455.1. Classification (NCBI taxonomy): domain Eukaryota; kingdom Viridiplantae; phylum Streptophyta; class Magnoliopsida; order Caryophyllales; family Caryophyllaceae; genus Silene; species Silene latifolia. Next base: position 158,287,057 of record NC_133535.1, on the reverse strand, counting down.
CGCCTTCGGTGCTGCAGTCACTTCATTATTTCCAAAGATGGTCTTTTCTTTACCCTTCAAGGCGCTGTACTCGTCCGAAAAAAAATTGGCCCGTAATTTATTGGTTTTCGGATACCTGTCCTGATAACCTACAAGATAAGCATTTGAACCTCTAAAGGCTAATGTAATTGTGTTCCCATTGGAAACCAAGTCCACCAAAACATATGATGAGGCTTTGGCTTTGCTGGTCACTGGTAATTTACACACTTTTGGTGTTCCACTGCCGAGTGTCTCCCTTAAATCTTCCAAAAACGACGAGTATTTTACAGAATCAGAATTAACGGTCCAGGTCGGCCGCGCAGAAGCTGCTGCCACAATCACCGCCATCATCAACCACCATGCCGATATACTAGACACTTTCATCTTTCCCCTTGAATTGTATCCTGCTTGAAATTATTGCTTTCACCGGTTAATTACTTTTAGAGCAAATTAAAAATTACTTCCTTATATAATTTTTTTTCTAAAATTACTCCCTTAAAATACACTTTGTTTAAAAATAGTTTCAAAATTCCAATTTAAGAAACTTGTTCCGTCTGTTTTTGAATTCTCCCTCCATTTGTTACATAATTATAACTTTTAAAGTATAAATTGGCTAAGCCACAAACGTAATAAGTTCAATAACAGACCGAATAAGTTACCTAAATTGGAGTTTTGAAACAATTTTAAATAAAATTTTATTTTAAGAGAGTAATTTTAGAAAAATATTATATAAGGGATTAATTTTAAAAAACTGAATTTTAAAAAGGAGTAATTTTTAATTTACTCTTACTTTTATACAAGGGAGATGTAAACTTGACTGAAAAGTAAATAAATATAACTATTGACTAATACAGTCAAAATGGAAATAGATAAATTAGTAACAGACCCACCACTCCACCAACACGGAAAATAATCATACTACGTAGATATCATAGCTTCGTATTTTGAAGTGGTTCAACCCGACAATGTACATGCTCTCTAGTCTCTAGCCAATCTTGGCCGAACTCAAATTGAATCTGAGCATGGACAAATTGAGACACGCCCCAACATTAACAATTGCAACTCTTAATAAAAGAGCAAGATGATGTCCAGATTATTTGTTTACTTTTATTTTTACCACTTAGGGGGAATTTAACAATTACGATTAATGGGTAACAAATGAACCAAAATGAAATAACGATCAAGTTATTCACTAAATATGTCATAAAAAAATAAACAAACGTAAATAGGTAATTATATATAATAAAAAATGCACAGCTGCACAAGTAAATATATAGATGACCGAGACGGCGAGACGGGATTGAATTGTTGTATACTTGTATTACTCCGTATGTATTACGGACTATTATTGTTACTTCAAACATGTGGCCTAACAAAATCTAGACAGTTAATACAAGGGTTTTTGTTAACTATTGCATTAATGCAATAGCTAACAAACCTTTTTTTTTTTTTTTTTTTTTGCTGAAACCAGAATTTAAACCAGAATAAATAACTATAAATTCTGTCCACTTGTGAAGTAATAGTTCATAACAAGATAAATCTATTTCATTGTCTATTAGAAAAAAAGGTTGGATATAGACCGAAATGAGAAGTTTCTTAGCAAAACTCATCGGTTGCCACATCGTTCGCAAGAATGCATAGGCAAAAAAAGCAATATATCTGTCTTATATATACAAGTGGTATGATATTTGCCCCGTTTTATGTTTAAGACGGATAGTGTTAGTTTAACTCTTAAATGAGAATTTGTGTTTACCATTTTAGTAAAGTTTGGTATGTAACTTGACTACCCTATCAACGAACATGTCACATTACGGTATTTTCACTTTTGAGTTTTGGCACTAACAACTTAAGAGAAATTTATATCTACCATTAAAGTATCTAGTAAATAAAAACATCCTTAAAATAAAAATAAATAAATAACTGTAACATGAATTATCGAAATAGGTAACTAAATAACCGAGATAAATAAGGAGAATGTAATGCTGTAATAGTCAAATACAAACCTGTAGTTTCTTAGTTGAAACCAAAATTAAAAGCTGAATTTGTTATGTGATTGATTGTTTTAGTAAATGTGTTTTTGTTAATGAAGAGAAAGTGCTTTATTTCAATGACTTATATAACACTGGTTGGGAGATAAGGGTAAGATAAGAAATTGAACTTTTAGTTTTTTTCTAGTTAAGGACCCGAACTTCTAAACATTCCAGTTAAGAACTTCAAATGACTTTCCGTTAACATTGCCGTTAGTTTTTGGATTAGGCACTTTAGCTTTTATGACAACTTGACAAATGACAAGCCAGCACTTATTGTTCCCTTATTGTATCCTTCCATTATCCAATTTGCGTGATAATTGTGAATTGTTGTCAGTTGATTTTGTTACAAAGAGCAAGGAAAGATGAGTGAGTCAATTATTAGACGATAAGTGGACCAAATTGAGTGTGAACGATCAAATTGCTTATCAAATTCATTCTTAAAATAGAAATGACAGCAATTGATTGAGACATCCCAAAATAAAATAGGACAACAAATGACCGAGACAGATAGAGTATGTCTTTCATTTCTAATGCATACTTCTCTTTGATTTTGAAGAGTTGTAGTGAATATAATTAATTTTCTTTCGCCGTGTATGTACAAAATTACACTAGGGGTCTAAATTAAAAGAGTCGATTTAAGCTGGGACTCGGGTGGATTCGGGCTCGGCTCGATTTTTTTAGCTTAAACTCGGGCTCGACTCGAAGCTCGTCGAGCCTAAAAAATTGAAGCTCGAGCTCGACTCGGGAAAAGGTCGAGCTCGTTTTATTATTATATATTTTCATTTTCTCACCTTTTAAATCTAACTAAATATAATATTTTTTTTAAAACAAATAAGATTATAAAATATTAAAATATACTTCGTATTATATTATAGTATACTTATATAAATGTTTAAGCAACATATAATTTGAAATAACACTAATACTACAATGTAAAGATTATACAAAAAAAAATATAAACGGGCCCAAACGAGCTTGCGCGCCGAGCCTTCCTGAGCTCGGACCCGGCTTGTATCTAGCGAAGCTCGGATTGACCGAGCACCAGCCGATATGACAACTTAAATTATAATATTAAAATAACTGAAATATGAGGACGCGTCGATTTATTTCTTACTTGGATTTTTGACTTAATTATTATTATTTTTTGCAAAATTTTAACTTAATTATTTAAATACAAATTAACTCCGTTTAATCTACTAGTTGAATAAATTCCCAAATAATTTCTTCATAATCCATTGTTTACTCTACAAGATTATATTATGTCGTAGCTTTTAATGAGAATATCACCACTTCCGATTCTATTCTCTTAACAATATAACTAATTTGTTACTGGTATTTAAATGAGTTATAATATTTATGTTCAAAAAAATCTGTTTACATAAATATGAATAAGTCCAACTTATAAAAGAATAACTAATTTAACATAAATATAAATAAGTCCGACTTACAAAAGAACACGTGAATTTGGGTTTATTCATGGTCGTGTCTCTTTCCCAAATCAATTATGACAATATGTACACCACAAAACAAAGTACGGAGTATATACAAGATGGGCTGTGAATCTGTGATAATTTGTCACTACTCACTACCTTATATCGTGTTTTAAAACATTTTGAACGGGTAACTACAAGCTTCAACACCGTACCATTTTGGCAGAGTTTGGTACGTGGCATTATGTCGACATATTGACGGTAGATAACATCCCTTATACAGTTATACTAAAGAATAAGAGATCTCCAATTTTTTTCCACCTAAATAAAAACTACTCTATAATTGGACTTCATTATGTCGTATATAAAATTGGGTCATATTGTTTAATTTCATATATGGGGTAATTACTTATTATGTTACATAAATAAAATTATACTGATTATAAGTATGGTATGAAAACAATAATTTACTATTATTATTTTTAAAACTAAACTTAATAACTACAATAACTACTTAACGGTTATATTACGTCAGTGGATATAATAATATAATAACAATATTTTTTTTAATGAAGTTGACAAAATAGTTCGATTAAAACCGACAATCTTATACGGATTAAAAGTGTTGAAACTACTTTTTTTTTTTTACCTTTTAACAATTACTATACTAATTTAAATTTTATAACTAAATGTCAACCGGAATACATGCATAAATTTATAGTATTTAATTCCGGGCCATATTGTTTAACTACAATAACTACTTTTTTTTTTTTACCTTTTAACAATTACCACATGAATTACTATTTTCTCTAATTTGTCCATCTACAAAATCACGCATTTGGGCGAGATCTATACTAGTAATTGAATACATGCATAAATTTATAGTATTTAGGTAAGGTGTTTAGGTTAATTCTTTCATTAAGGAGGAGCTAACCGTTCATGAAAAAAAAAGGATTTTTTATATGGTATTCTCGTGTTTTAAATTAAGCAAACAATTGCCATTTTTCTAATTTATGTGGATTTTTACTATGGCCTCGTTTGGTTGCCCGTTGGAATATAATTCCACCGAAAAATCGAATTCATGGGATTTAAGTTCCCACATTAAATTCACGTGAATTAGCTAAATCCGTTTGGTTGCTGATGGTAGGAGTTCAATTACACAAGAGTTTGCAATTACCGGCTAGGTAATCCAACTCCTCCATTATGGAGGAGTTTGATACTCCTTAGAAAATAAAATTCCTACATCATAACAAAAAATGAGCAACCAAAAAAGTTGCAATTTTCTAATTAATGAGATTTTACAACTACCATGATTTAGAAGGGGCAACCAAACGAGACCTATATATTTCTGTAGTGGCAAACTGGCAACCAAACAGACTTTTATAATGTTTTCTATATATGAGTGCGGAGTGGAGTGTCCCTAACTTCTTTGCCTTTTTATTCTAAGTATGTGAAAGTTAATAACCATTTTCATATACAAATCGCTATTTATCGTTTCATATTTCTTAAAGTTAACGTAAAAAAATGACCGACACAATTCACAAAGCCACAAAGGCATTAGACCAAGTCCAACGGTAAGCTAGTTGCAAGTAGCTTACCTTTGCAGCTTTGTCACATCAAATCTTAAGCTACAACAATCTTAAACTACCATACTTGTACATTGGTTTTTTTAGTGGGTCCACTTAAGCTACTAGTAATGAATCTATTTGCTTAACCCAAGCAATCCTACTAGGCTATCTCCAATGGTTTAGCCATTAGTTTCCAATTTTAAGAAATTGCAAGCAAGTCCATAAGTTAAACCATTGGACTTGCTCTTAGAAAACATGTCATTCTCCTTGTCCTACTCTCACTCACAAGCTCATTCGTAGTAAATAAAGAGTGTCTCAGTAACCAGGGGCGTCTTAAAACAAATGGAGACCCAGTGCAACACATGAAAACGAGGCCCCAATATGAATGCATAAGTCTATTATAGTTCGATGTTTGTATTCAATTTCATTAATATAAGCTTGTAATCCGGTTACCAAAAGCAGAGGCCCGGTTCCCACGCACGTGGACTTATACACCCTTACTTAGTATGCCATCGGGTGATGCCTGAGACTCGGCATCACACTTCAATATATTCTTGTAAAACGTTCATTATTTTAGTCCTCTTCATGTTGTACATGAGATCAGGCTACTACAAGAATTTGGTGTGGCTTGGTTACGCTATCTCATTTACTGTATTTTCTCGTATGAAAGTGTAATACTATGAATACGAGAACACTGTAGTAGACTAGTAGCCTTAGGAGAAGTTGTACGAAGCATATAATTTTGCAATATTGTTAAATTAAATTTCCTTTAAAACGGACAATCAGTCTTAAGTTTGAAACGAGTTAAATAACATTTTAACTGTATAAATGAGACAAATATTTTATTGGCCCTCCGACATATTTGACTTGTTTTATGTCTGAGACGAATATTTTGGTTTTAAACAAAAAATTGTGATAATTTTAAGAGAAAATTGTTGATTATAGCATTTTAAAATCACTTTTTAAAAATTGCAACCTTATAAATTTTTTTTTGAAAATTACAGCCTGAATATCACTTTTCTTTAAAAATTGCACCAAGATGACATTTCCAGCGAATTGTGTTAGTCTGTGACCGAAATACCCTTACCTATTTGTTTGCATACTCACCCAGTTCATTTCACTCACCTTTCATTTAACCTTAAACCCCTCATCTTCCTCCACACTACTCTCTCAAAATATTCCCCACAATTGAAGAATCCTAATTATTTTTAAATTGGGGAAAATTGATGATGAATACTAATTAATTTTAAGAGAAAATAAAAATAATAGAATTACAATTAAATAAAATTAAATTGATTAGGGTAGAATGTGAATAAAAGAGACAAGATAGATTAGGTAATATTGGTGAAGAAGAAATGGAGAATTAGAGAGAAGATGGAGTTGTGAATTTTGATGAAAATGAAGATCATAAGGGGTTGTATAAGTTGAAGGTAAGGGTATTTTTGTCCTAAAAAATGAACTCAAGTAAGAAAAATTCAAATTTGTCTCAATTTTCTAACGGAGTAAAACTTTTGATTGTAATTTTTGATCAGAACTGTTATTATGGTTGTAAATTTGTAATTTTCAAAAACAATTATATAATGCTGAAATTCTCAAAAAGAGGTTTTTAAAAGGCTGTAATCAACCGTTTTCTCTAATTTTAAAGTTACAATAACACTTTCGGGTAGGGATGGCGATGTATCGGGTTGGATAAGTTTTTGCAAAATCCAAATCTGATCCGCTTACTTATTGGATCAAAGACTCATATCCAAACATGATTCGTATTTTAAAATTCATACCCGATTCTATTATTTATTTTCAAATTCATACCCGATCCAAAACTTGACTTGATTATAAATTCATCTTATATGACGAAAATGAAATTTTCAAGTTTAATAAACCTAAATTTTCAAAAATATTTGACGGGATCAAATTCGGTTATGAATGGGTCAGATTTTGATTTGGTTCAGGCTTTTCAATAGTAAATTTGGATATGAATTTCATTTTTAAATATTGAATCGGGTGTGAGTTTTTAAAAGTTGAGTTCGGATTTAATATTTTTCCTTTGATTCTATTCAGTTTCAGGTCGGTTTGGGCTACAATTCCGGAACATAGAGGGATGTAACTAGTGACTCCAGGCCCATATTTGGGCTAATCATGTACAACATTCCGCAAAAGACAGTGTAACATGGACTTGCTTCTTGGGCCCACTCTCTTACTCTTCTACTTGCACCGACTAAATTAAGTCCAGGCCTTATTCATAATGTAGCGTGATCATATTTTCAGCACAAATTGTTCTATAAGACCTATATTTAGGTAAGACTAACCCAATAGCATAAGGCCCAACAAAATTACATAATAAAAATATGAAATTATACTTTTATTTTAATAACCTAATATTTTAAATTAATAACTTACATATTTAAATAGGTTAGATTTCATTATAAAGTATAAAGTTATCAAAATAAGATCAAAAACTTAATATCTCAATGTTTTTGCTTGGGCTTTTCTTCTATTGGGTCAGTCATATGCTATAAGACGGTCCTATAGGAGAGTTGCTGTATTTTCAGTTTCTTACCCGTTTGGCCGTTTGGTTATCGATAATACTCTCTCTGATTCAATAGATTCTTTGTTTATTCTTTTTTTGGCCGATTCTTAACATACTATATGCAATTATCCACTAACATGTTTTTTCTTAAACACCGCACCAAAAGTATATGTACATAGTCTTTTGAATAGGAGGGAGTGTATAATATACTATTGATTATTGATAAAAATGTGACATTCCCTCAAATAATATAAAGGAAGGATAAAATACTATAAAGCGTACTAAAAATGTCACAATGTTATATAACAAAATTATGCATTACTAATACACTGTATAATTAGTTATGCACTTATCGCCATCATAATTCATTTTTCTCACATCTTATCTTCGTGGAAATTTCTTCATTTCTCCCATTTCAAAGTTTTCTTTGACAAATTTTGAGTATTAATGCTATTAACATAGTGTTAATTGGTCATGTTAACTTATTAGGTTCATAAGAGCCATTAAGAGGTGATGCTCATGACATCAGGTTCAAATCCTGTTATCATTAAGTTTCCTCTAAACCAAGAAACGCGGTAGAAAAACTAGTAGGACAAGAAACACGATCCGGTACGACCTCCGCCAACTGCTCAAGTTTAAGAGTATATATTATACGGTTTTCGGAATATAAGGGTCCCAAGACAAAAAATATTCGTAAATCATATGGACGGTTCCTCGGGTCATATAAAGCAACCACGCAAATTTTGAGAAGCAACATAGGACATTTGAGAGTGTGCTGGTACGCGATAAACGAGTCTCGGACGAAAATCAAGTACTCCTTAAAAATAAATGAATACTTCTTAATTAGGGCTGAAAATCGAATACGGTAACTCATGAAGTGACCCTAGACATGTGGTAGAAAAACTGGGAGTAATAGAAACATGACCGGTACGACATCCCCAAACGGCTCAAATTTAAGTATATAATACACGGTTTTCGGGATTTCAAGGTACCGGAACAAAAATGTCTATAAACTATACAGATGGTTTCTCGGGTCAAATAAAGTAGCTACACAGATTTTGAGAAGCAACAAAGGACATTTGAGGATGCCGGTACACGATAAACGAGTCTCCTATGAAAATCAAGTGCTCCTTAAAAATAGATAAATGCTTCTTAATTAGGGATTAAAATCGAATGCGGTAACTCATGAAGCTATCCAAAACACGTGATAGAAAAACTGGTAGGAAAAGAAACATGACTCGAAACGACCTCCTAAATGGCTTAAGTTTAAGTGTATAATACATGGTTTACGAGATTTCAGTGTCCCGGAACAAAAATGTCCGTAAAACATACGGATGGTTTCTTGTGTTAGACAAAACATCCACACAAATTTTGTGAAGCAGCAGAAGACATTTGAGATGCCGGTATGCGATGAATGAGTCTCGGACGAAAATAAGTTATTTCTTAAAAATAGATGAATACTAGTTATTTAGGGCTTAAATCGAATACGTTAAGAACACTCACAATAGAGAGAATTGAGTCTCCTCTTAACCATCTCTCTTCTCTAAGAGCATGTACTATAGAGAGTACATCATCATCCTCTTATTTTTTTTTTTGCCCTCTCAATTTTTAACACATCATTTTCTCTATGACCCACAATCATTTCCACTATCTTCATCCTCTTCTTATATATTTTTGTTCACAATAGAGAGAATCCTCTTATCTATCATTTACCATTTTAATTATATTTTAACTTCTATTAAAATGAAAAAATAAAATGTAAATATTAAAAATGAAAAAATATGATTGGCTAGTTGGCCCAAGGGCCAATATTCCACTTCCTCTAATTTTAGAGGAAGTGGAGAACATCCGAAGGATGTTCTATGCATTGTCCACAATAAAGAGGACCTCCTCTTAGATGAAAGAGAGTGCTAAGAGGAGGTTACTTCCTCTCTATTGTACATGCTCTAAGAGGGCATCCTCTCTATTGTGGGAACTATGTTGGGTGTCGTCTTGTATAGAAGAAGATGGGTGTTTCCTCTAGTTTTAGAGAAAGGGGACATAGGCTCTTGTGCCCACAAGCTAATGTTAATTTACCATATGATGGATAATATTTTAATTTATAATTTTTATTTATTATGGAAAAACAATTATTCAATATACTTTTAATTGTTATTGTATATTCATATTTGTTTTGGTGCATCCAATATTTGGAAGAAGTCAACTGTTGTAGTATATACATAGACGCATGTTGTACATATTTATCACCAATGCATGCTACTTTGTATTGTTGATATAAATTTGATGTATTTTGTTTTATGAATTTTATATGTTATTTAATTTAGCAACACAAACTTTTTTAAAGTTAGTTTTATTAATTTGTATATTATTAAAACAATATAAAGTAACCCATAATATTAAATATAAATAAAATATAATAAATATAATAATAAGAAAAGTAATATAAGAAGATCATCTCTATTGTAGAGGAAAAAAGGCGTAGTGGAAATAAAGAGGATGTAGATAGTAGGAATTCTAGGAAATGAAGGGGATGAAAGAGGGAATGATGTGTCAAAAAAATAGAAAGAAGCAACCCCAGACACGTGGTAGGAGAAACCCAAACCTTCCCTTATTGAATTCACAGTACAACTCAACGACATAATTGAACTCATTTTAACACAACGATAACAACATTACTCTGGTTACAACGCCATTATTCCTTAGATATTACATTGACGACATAATTGAACTCATTTTAACACAACGATAACAACATTACTCTGGTTACAACGCCATTATTCCTTAGATATTACATTGTAAATAGTGTCATATCGACTTATTTCTATATAACTGTATATTAGTCTATTAGAGAAGGACTTAGTCCCAAAAGAGACTAACCCACTACCCGTCTTAGACAAATGCGAGAATGGCCTGACTATCATTCGAATTTAAGCCGGATCATCGTTTATACAGTAGGAGACCAAGTTTCATTTCGTCCGCAGTAAACCTAGAATCCTGTGGTGTGCAGTTACGAGATGGATTATGATATTGGTCTGAAATTGAACTACAATTATTTTCCAAAAGTGTAATACGGGGACCGGCCTGAAAACTGCCCGTCATTTCATTAGCTTTCACCTATCCTCGATATATTTGAATCGCGCTGCCTCAACAACCATTTGTATAGATGTTAGAGTAAATTTCGCTACCTCTTTCGCATTATCCTGACCTTTAGCATTAAAATCCTTCCCATAAACCTTACTAAAGGAAGTTTGAAGAGTAATAACCCCTAGATTTAGATTATCCCTCGAAACACCGGCTATTTTTTCTAAATCAATGTAACTGCTTGATAAGGGAAGCGCCTTTCCTAGTTCCTGTGCTTTCGGAAAGACGCTCTTATATTTACCGCTCAATTTTGCATGCTCGTCTGAAAAGAAATTCGCACGTATTTTCTTGGTTTTCGCATCTGTGTCCTGAAAACCGACAAGATAAGCATCGGATTTTCTTAAGGCTAATGTAATGGTGTTCCCATTAAAGGGTAATACTAAATCCACCAAAACAAATACGTTATTATTTTTTTTGTTGGTGACGGATAGATTGCAAACTTTTGGTGTTCCTTGGCCGAGTTCTCCCCTTAGAGAATCCAAAAATGTCGAATATAGGTTAGGATCAGAAGCAACGTTCCAGGTTGGGTCCGCAGAGTCTGCTACCACAATAAAGGCCATCACCATGCACCATACTGATATAATAGACATCTTCATCTTTTCTCTTGTATCCTGTTTGAATTGAATTGATTACTAAATTAATATTCTAGATCCGTCACTGACTATACTTATTTAATAATTGAACACTCAATTAATATTCTCGTTTGAGTTCGTTATGTTTTAAATTATTTTGTTTTTATTAATAATATTTATTTAAATTATACGAGTATTAGTTTTATGATAAATTGATTAAAATATAAATATATTATTTGAGAATTGTTAATATTTTTGAGAATTGTTAAAATATAAACTTACGGAGTATCTGTTAGTATTTTTGAGAGTATTTTAATGCAAAACAAATAAATAATTAAGACGAAAACACTAATTAATACCCGGGAATTTTTGCCATGGACTATGGTTTATGCATTAATTATTCGGAATAGGGCAAATACGGTAAATATATTATTTGAGAATTGTGATTTGTGACCCATCTTCTCCTCTTATGAATTAATGAATGTTGGAAATAGGGGCTTTGTGAGGCTTCTCTTTTTTTCCAATTGTCCCACATTGGTGAGGAAAAGAGAGTTTCATGTGTTTATATATGTCCTCTTACCTTACACTATCACTAGTGGGTCAAGGGAGGCTTTTGTGGAAGCCTTGCGAGGTGCTTAATCCAGCTCGCACACGCGCGCGCGCCGTGCCCGGGCCCGGCCCGGTTTCGTGATTAGGGATTTGGCAATCGCCTGCGGCGAGCTGTGCCTATCTTTTTGCCCTACTACAAAAACAAACAAAGAGGATGGTTCAAAACCGTTTTGTTTTTATGTGTTGAGTTGAATAAGTCAGTCCAACTGACTGTCAACAGGTGAGGGTCATGCTCCACGTTTTGTGCCCTTGACTGCAACTTCTTAGGAGCACGTTTTGCTAAACAAAACTGCTTCTGTTTTTGGCTATAAATAAGAGCCTGACCTCTCTATAAAAATACAACAACAATCACACTCGCTTCTCTCTTTCTCTTCTCTGCTCAATATTAAAGTTTCTGGGTACTGTTATTAATTTTCGTTCCAAGTCTCACAGTTCCGAGTTGGCGGAACTGCGTGGAGATTGTAGTGTTATCCTTGGGGAACTACCGGCACTAGCTGATCGCCACCACGGTCGTACCGGAGAAATAGTTTTCAAGGCATTGGCTTTTACCACGACACTACTTACGGGTTTTATTTTCTGATCGCTTATAATTCGTCTTCAACTGGTATTTCTATTCTCCTTCTGTTTCTGCATCTTTCGAATAACAATTTGAAAACTATTTGTTCTTTGCAACATGTCATTATTTCGAAAATTGTTCTGAATTGGCGAATACGGAATCGTTAGATGGTCATAATTATAAGCGTTGGTCCCAGAAATTATTGATGTATTTTGAGCAGTTAGAAATTGATTATGTTTTATTTAATGACCCGCCTAAACCTATCACCCCTACTGATGTTGAGACGGCCCCTCCTGCTGCTAAAGATGTTAAGTCCAATGAAGAGGTTATTGCAAAATTTGTCAAGGACAACAAAACTGCTAGGTGGCACATTCTGAATAATATGACAAACACCCTGTTCGACTTATTTGCTGTGAATAAGTTTGCTAAGTTTATTTGGGAGTCTTTAGAAACTAAGTATGGGACTGATGATGCGGGGAAAAAGAAGTATATTGTGGGAAAATGATTGGGATTTCAAATGGCTGACGGGAAACCTATCATGGATCAAGTCCATGTCTATGAAAACCTATGTGCTGATGTTGTGAATGAAGGCATGAAACTTGATGATATCTTTATAGCTAATGTTCTGCTAGAGAAATTCCCTCCCTCCTGGTCTCATTACAGAAACCAACTTAAGCACAAAAAGAAAGACATGTCCCTTAAAGAACTTATAGGACATATGAGGACCGAGGAGGCTAATCGCCTCAAAGACCTTCCTGCTAGTCAATCGTGGATGGTCCTTTATTCTTTCTTTGTTAAAGCTAATCTGGTTGAGTCTGGTGGTCCGTCTAATGTTGAGAAATATAAGGGTAAGGGTAAGGTCAAGGTTGGTCAGGGTAAGAACCAGGGTCCTGCTAAGAAGAATGGTCCAGGGAAGCATACCATACCGATTCCTAAGATTCAGAAAGCTGCTAAGGGTCCTATTGTCTGCTATGTCTGTGGAAAACCTGGGCACAAAGCCTACCAATGTTCTGAGAAGAAATCTGCTGAGGCCAATGTTGCTGTGACTGATGATGTTATCGCACTTTGTTTGTGGTTGTGGAAGCTAATCGGTGGGTAATGTTCTTTGAATGGGTCTTGATCCGGAGCTTCGAGACACCTCTGTGTTGATAGGGGTTTATTTGCTGAGTTCGAGGAAGTTGTTGATGGGGAATGCGTCTACATGGGTAATTCTTCATCTGCAAAGATCACAAGCAAAGGCAAGATCTTTCTCAAACTCACCTCGGGGAAAACACTTGCTCTCAATAATGTTTTATTTGTACCCTCATTGCGTCGAAACCTTGTGTCTGGTGCCTTGTTAAACAAAGCTGGTTTGAAACTTGTTTTTGAGGCTGGCAAGATGGTAATGTCGCGTAATGGGTAATTTGTGGGCAAGGGTTATCTTTCTGGGGATCTTTTTGTATTGAACTCTGAATCTGCTATTAATAATATTGCATCTTCTTCTGCTTATATCGCTGAGTCTATTGATGTTTGGCATGGTAGGTTAGGTCATGTGAATGTGGATTATATTAAAAAAACTTAGAACTATGAGTTTAATTCCGAGTTTGACGAGTCAAGAATTCTCTAAATGTGCTAGCTGTGTGGAGGCTAAGTTTACAAAGAAACCTAGTAAACCTGTGACTACTAGGAACACGAGTCTTCTTGAGTTAATTCACACCGACCTAGCTGACTTCAAAAATGTTGCAAGAAGAGGTGGCAAGAATTATTATGTTACGTTTATAGATGACTGTTCTAGATACACCCGTGTCTATTTGCTTAAGACTAAAGATGAAGCAGAACTTTCTATTATAAACTTTAAGAATGAAGTTGAGAACCAACTTGACAGAAAAATTAAAAGGGTAAGGTCTGATAGAGGTGGTGAGTATAAATCCAGTTATCTAGCTGACTTTTGTGCTGCAAACGGTTTAATACATGAGACTAGTCCACCTTACTTACCCCAATACAATGGTGTAGCTGAACGTAAAAATAGAACCTTAAAAGAAATGATGAATGCTATGCTTTTAAGTTCTGGCCTATCTGACGATATGTGGGGGGAAGCAATTCTTTCAGCTTGTCACATTCTTAACCGTGTACCTCATAAGAAAATTGACAAGACACCCTACGAGATTTGGAAGGGCTATCCTCCTAACCTGAGCTTCCTTAGGGTATGGGGGTGTTTAGCTAAAGTGGGTTTACCTGATTTTAGGAGACCTACCGTTGGACCTAAGACCTATGATTGTGTGTTTATAGGTTATGCTCAAAATAGCTCTGCGTATATATTTATGTCTTTGAGTGACCGTTCTATATCTGAGGCTAGAGATGCCGAATTTTTTGAGCATGTTTTTCCTTTTCAGAAAACTGTTGTACCATCTCCTAGTTTATCTGTTGCATCTCCTGATTTGTCTTCACATGCTAGTGCTAGCACTTCTATTGATGTTTCTGTTGAACCTAGAAGAAGTAAAAGACCTAGATGCCCAAAGAACTTCGGTGATGATTATGATACAACTATGTTGTCTGAACTTGGATACACTGTTTGTGCTAGTGATGAGTTTGTTTCGGCCTTTTTAATAGAAGATGACCCAAAAACCTATAGTGAGGCAATGAAATCCATTGATGCTAATTTTTTGAAAGACGATGCTATTAAAAGCGAACTTGACTCTATTGTGTCAAATCAAACTTGGGAGTTGACTGATTTACCTAAAGGTAGTAAACCCATTACGAGTAAATGGATCTTTAAAAAGAAAATGAGACCTGACGGTACAATAGAGAGGTTCAAAGCTAGACTTGTAGTTAGAGGCTTTACACAAAAGAAGGGTATTGATTATTTTGATACTTACTCTCCTGTGACCAAAATTTCGACTATTAGGACTCTTGTCGCCTTAGCTGCTATTCATAACCTTGTTATACATCAGATGGATGTTAAAACTGCCTTTTTGAATGGTGAACTAAGGGAAGATATCTATATGTCTCAACCTGAAGGTTTTGTGATTGAGGGTCAAGAGAGTAAAGTGTGTAAACTGAACAAGTCGCTTTATGGACCGAAACAAGCACCTAAACAGTGGTATGGGAAATTTAACAACACTTTGATAAGTAATGGGTATGTGGTTAACAATTCTGATTCATGTATTTATTCAAAAAAGATGGAATCTGATCGTGTAATTATATGCCTATATGTTGATGACATGTTAATACTTGGTAATAATTTGGAGGTCATAATTAGAACCAAAGATTTTTTGTCATCACAATTTGAGATGAAGGACTTAGGAGAAGCTGATGTGATCCTAGGAGTTAAGGTCATCCGAAATCCCAATGGAATCTGTCTAAGTCAATCTCACTATGTTGAAAAAGTGTTGAGAAAGTTTAACTGCTTTGATGATGTGCCTGCTAGAACACCCTATGATCCTAGTGTACACTTGTGTAAAAACTTGGGCAAGAGTGTTTCCCAAGAAGAGTATGCTAAAATCCTAGGTAGTGTGATGTTTTTAATGAATTGTACTCGACCAGATATTGCTCATGCAGTTAGTAGACTGAGTCGTTATACACATAACCCTAGTAATGAACACTGGAATGCTCTTCGTCGTTTACTAAAATACCTAAAAGGAACAGTAGACTTATGTTTGCATTATAGTAAATTTTCTGCTGTGTTAGAGGGATATTGTGATGCGAACTGGGTTGCAGGTAACGATGAGATCTGTTCTACTAGTGGTTATGTCTTTACCATGGGTGGAGGTGCTATATCATGGAAGTTTTCTAAACAGACTTGTATCATACGCTCCACCATAGAATCTGAGTTCATAGCTCTTGAGTTGGCAGGACAAGAGGCTGAATGGTTGAGAAACCTTTTAGCTGATATACCAGTATGGGGCGGACGGCTAAGACCGGTCTCCCTGCACTGTGACTCGCAGGCTGTTATTGGTGTTGCAAAGAATAGTGTCTACAATTCAAAGAAGAGACATATTCGAATAAGGCACGCTGCAGTTAGACAACTCCAAGACAACGGAGTGATTGCTTTGGACTATGTGAAGTCTGAAAACAATCTTGCTGATCCCTTTACTAAAGGGCTGGCTAGGAGACTAGTCATTGATACGTCGAGGGGAATGGGGCTTAAGTCCTTAGGTCAAGAGTGAGACTTGACTAGGTCTAAAGCTTCTATTCCTATGGCGTTGTATGATTTATAGACTTTATGGTGGTGCTTTTGAGACGCACTTGATGAATCATACACCAGGTTGGACTTTGGTCCTTAATGACTCATGTGAGAAGTGCTATTGAGAAGCACTTGAGTCACCTACGTAGGTGTAACGATCATTAGACTATGAGAAGTCTTCTGAACACATCTATTAGTACCGAGGTAAACGCATAACTCTAAAAAAGAGCGCGTTGCACTTTCGTGGAACGATCTTAATCTGAAGGTATGATATGTGTTGTGGGGGGTATCGACCGAAGCTCAGCTAGGAATTCAAATCGCTAGATATTCTCTCGCTGTAAGTAAGTTGTTTCCTCATTGCACTAAAGTATCAATTCAAATCGAAAGATATTGATACCTAAGTATCCAATCCTTCCTTTACCCAGAATTCTTTTCTTCTTGTCTCTGGCGCCCCTAGTGGGGGATTGTTGGAAATAGGGGCTTTGTGAGGCTTCTCCTTTTTTCCAATTGTCCCACATTGGTGAGGAAAAGAGAGTTTCATGTATTTATATATGTCCTCTTACCTTACACTATCACTAGTGGGTCAAGGGAGGCTTTTGTGGAAGTCTTGCGAGGTGCTTAATTCAGCTCGCACACGCGCGCGCCGTGCCCGTGCCCGTGCCCCGCCCCGCCCCGGCCCGGCCCGGATCCGGATCCGGGATTCGGCAATCGCCTGCGGCGGGCTGTGCCTATCTTTTTGGGCTGTGTTTTTATGTGTTGAATTGAATAAGTCAGTCCAACTGACTGTCAACAGGTGAGGGTCATGCTCCACGTTTTGTGCCCTTGACTGCAACTTCTTAGGAGCACGTTTTGCTAAACAAAACTGCTTCTGTTGCTTCTGTTTTGGCTATAAATAAGAGCCTGACCTCTCTATCAAAATACAACAACACTCACACTCGCTTCTCTCTTTATCTTCTCTGCTCAATATTAAAGTTTCTGGGTACTGTTATTAATTTTCGTTCCAAGTCTCACAGTTCCGAGTGGGCGGAACTGCGTGGAGATTGTAGTGTTATCCTTGGGGAACTACGGCACTAGCCGATCGCCACCACGGTCGTACCGGAGAAATAGTTTTCAAGGCAGTGGCTTCTACCACGACACTACTTACGGGTTTTATTTTCTGATCGCTTATAATTCGTCTTCAACTGGTATTTCTATTCTCCTTCTGTTTCTGCATCTTTCGAATAACAATGAATAAATATAAATTCATCCACTTGCAAAGCGAGCGACGTTTATGTGAAAGATGGTAATACGGATTAACAAAGTATTAATGGATTCATGGTCATGTCTTTTTGACGATCAATTGATCAATTCGACGACAAATCTATATATATATATATATATATATATATATATATATATATATATATATATATATATATATATATATATATATATATATATATATATATATATATATATATATATATATATATATAAAAGAGAGTTTTTTTCGAGCGATTCTAGAGCGTCCACATCATCAAAAATTAATTTAGGAAAGTTTCATAAATAATATTTCCACACAAAAATAAAGTGGAGAATCTTTTAATTATTATAATATCTATATTTCCTATTTATTATTCATGAGAAGTTTCTAATTTTTATATAAAAACTTTGACATTTCATCTGGCAAAAAAATGTCGTTATAAAAATTATGAAAATAATATAATTAGATTCGTGGCAAAAAATGATTTCATTAGAGTATATATTTCATATGATTTGCACATACGAGTATTAAAGATGGTGTACTTCTTTTAATATGTTATATGTCCCACATTGAAAAACAATGTTAGTGTGGTGATTATAATACGTATAAATTATATAATTGTACCACATCGAAAGATTAACATAAGGTGGGTGATCCTATGATTATAAATAGAAGTCATCATTGGAACCTATATACCAACTAAAAACCTTTTGAGTCTCTTAAGTATTGTTTTGGAGAGCTCTTAAGAGTTTATATCATTAACTTCACAGTATGATATATACATATTTTTTCTATATTATGTATTATATTCAAGTGATGTTTATAATCTTTATATAAAAACTTATACATCTCATTTGCCAAAAAAATATTATAAAAAAAAACGTGAATCAAATAAGATCCCACATGACCATATTTTGTCTTACATATTGCAAGGAATCGTAAAGATTCTATTCGTTCATGAATAGTGTAAAGAAAGGAATGTTGTATTTGGTCTTGAATCGAGGGAGTATAGTATTTGCTCATTATTATTAACCTGGGTTAGATGTCTAATTATGTACGAAAAAAATGGTGTATTTCTAAGTATGTTATTTGTCCCACATTGAAAAATATGTTGGTGTGGTGAATATATTACGTATAAATAATAGAATTGTCCCACATCGAAAGTTTAGCATAAGGTGGGTGATCATATGGTTATAACTATAAGGTATCCTTAGAACCTAAATATCAACCCAAAACCTTCTGAGTCTCTTAAACATTGTCTTGGAGAACTCTTAAGAGTTTATACCATTAACTCCACGATATGATATATATATTTTTTATATAATGTCCAAGTAATGTTTATAATTTTATTTAAAAACGTATACATCTCATTTAGCAACAAAGTAACATAATTTTTTTTTTTTTTTTGAAAAATTATATAATTAGATTCGTGATAAATAAATGCTAGCATTAGAATATAATATCATATTATTTGCACATATTTTAATTACGATGAGAAGTTAAAAAAATGTATTATACGAATATTAATAAATAGTACTCCTATAGTATTTGCTTATTATTATTAATAAATTGGGTTAGATGTCAAATTAGGTGTGAAAAAGATGGTGTATTTCTAAGTATATTGTTTGTCCCACATTGAAAAATAATGTAGGTGTGGTAAATATACTACATATAAATAGTTGAATTGTCCTACATTAGAAGATTATCATGAGGTGAGGTATCACATAATTATAAATATGAGTCATAACTTAGGGGTATTAACCCAAAACTTTTGAATCGCTTAAAAATTATCTTAGATGGTTATTATAAGAGTTTGTATTAACGGCAAACCTTAGTTACAACAATACCATACAAATATTAATCACGTAGATATTTATAAAAGCGATTATATATTACTGATATTATAATGTTTATTTTAAGACAATCGATAATATAATAACTTTATTTAAGACAAAGTCATAATTAAAAACTAAAATGGGTGCTAAATATACATAAACTAGCTTTGTGGCCCGTGAATTTCACGGGATATTTTGTTTTTAGTGTTTATAGTAATTGAGACTTTATAAAATACAATCACAAAGTAAGATTACCTCATGAATAATTCATGATAGATCGTGTACTTAAAATACGGGCAGGCATTGACATGTAAGATCAAAGTCGATAAATTAAAGAGTGCTATTTTTTCAAAGCTAAAATGATGAAAAAAAATCAACAAATACCAAAATAAAAAGGCGAATTTAACAAAAATAACCCAACCTTTGATAAGTCTTCCAAAACTAACCCGACCTTTTAACTTAAACAATAATAACCCAACCTTTGTATTTTTGTCACATAAATATCCCGAAATCTCAACTAAACAAATTTCTACCACATATTGATAAATGATATTTGTAAAATAGTTTCATAAATCTTTAAAGTCTATTTTGTGATATCATATATAAAAAAACTCATAACCAAAAAACTGAAAAAATTATAATTTCTTTAGTTTGTCAATGGAAAATTAATTATAAAACAAATATATATTTTTTTTTGAAAAGAAATAACAAATAAGATAGATTTTAAATTTGTGGAAATAGTTATGAGAGAAATACTTTTGATTTTTTAAACCGTGGATTTGAGGAAACAAATAATTTTTTAAACATATCATTTATGCATTTTGGGATTTTGAACAACAGTATAATATTTTTTTTTATTTTTTTTCCATGCTTCAAATTGTTCTTAAATAATTTTTTCATAATTTTATATAATTACTTATTCAAATATATGGCCAATAAGTTAATGGATTGATTAATATATGATTAAATTATTATTTTTCGAAATATAAGTAAAATGTTGGGACATTTCTGCAACACAAAAGCAAACGTTGGATTATTCTTGTTAAAATCAAAAGGTTGGGTTATTTTCGGAATACTTAACAAACGTTGGGTTACTTTTGTTAAATTTGTCAAATAAAAAAGGGAGAATGCACATGGTGCCCTTGAGATTTGTCATTTTGCACGATATACCCAAAATTTTGATCCGGAAAACTTTAAGAGTCATAACTCGTGTTTAAGAGATCGGAATGTGATGGGTTTTTTTCATATCGTTCGTCTTTTCGAGAACTACGATTTGGAAAAAAAAAATTGTCGTATTTGGATCCCGTGGCTTGGAGTTTTAGTATGTCAAAGTTTTTTTGACCGAACAAACTTTGAGTAACCATATCTCTTGGTAACGAATTCCAAACTTGAATTTTTTTTTTTCAAATCGTAGTTCTCGAAAAGACGGTCGATTTGAAAAAACCTCGTCACATTTCGATCTCTTAAACACAAGTTATGACCTCTTAAAGTTTTCCGGATCAAAATTTTGGGTATATCGTGCAAAAGGGCAAACCTCATGGGCACCATGTGCATTTTCCCAAAAAGAAATACAGTTGAAAAAAAAAAACTAAAAAACTATTACTCATTCACGTTGATGTTGTCAATCTTACACTTAGTTTTTAATATATAGTTCTTTAAACAATCCTAATATTTTACTTCTTCATATAGTCTTCTTTTTCCAATGAATCGTCCCTATAAAAAAGTAACTCAGTAATTAGTGCGAATTAACCAACAAAACAGTGGAATTTGTTTTATACAATATTATCGTTATTAACTTAAGCTTCCTCTTAAATAGAGAAAGAAAGAGGGAATAGGAATGAAATCTTAGAGATCTAAGTATGTTAACCTTTGAATAGGTCAACACCACAAATTTTGGTAGACCCTAAATGAGAACAAAACAAATACATACGATGAAGTTGAAAAATGTGATCAAAACTTCATACTAATGAAACTTGCACTAAAAAAGAAATAAATTAGTGACACATTTAGTTCTACTAACAATAGGGATGAGAAAAATTTTGGTTAATAAATTTTGCCTACCAACAAAAATATATAAACAATTGAGGATGCGTTTATGACTTTTGAGCATTATTTTTTCATTATTATCAAATTTAATATAAGTATAAATATGAATTAAGGTTCATGACTTTTAAGTTTTGAGCATCATTTTTTTCATTATTATGAAATTTAATATAAACGTAAATAAGGAGTAAGGAGAATAAGGTTTGCTTGATTACTAATAATTGTAATTTTTATTTTTTTTACAAAATCTAATTTATACAAGAGTGGTTTAAGATATTATCGTATGTAATTAAATATGACATATAGATTATGGTAGATAGTTTGGCTTGCCTTTTAATTAGATTTATAGATTATAAATTTTTTATTTAGATTATAGAGTTATAGATTATTCTCAGTATTATGAAGTCTAATATAGACATAAATATGGTGTAAGGATAAATGGAATGTGAAAGGTTTGCTTTATTATTATTATTATTATTATTTTTACATAATCTACTTTGCATGGGAATGGTTTAGAAATTATCTTCCGAAATTAAAATATGACATGCAGAATAATAATGGTAGATAGTATTGCTTACTTTTTAATTATCTTATGGAATTAAAGTTAAATAAATAGGTAGATTAATAACCAAATTTATGAGAGGAAAATAAAGAGTTTATATTAGTTTTTTAGTGATTGCAACTACTATTTTTTTTAATTTTTTTGGTATTTATAAGCATGTGACAATTTTGGAGATAATTAACTTTTTAATACATAGTTTTGCCTTTTTATAATATGTATAAAAATAAATAATTAAGTAATTAATATAGATTAATTAGTATTAATCTCTATAAAAATGCCATGTGAATTAAAATTAAATGTTTTAAGTATCCTTTTAATTATATTGTATAGATAGATAGATTTTACCTCAGTTTCGTGCCTTTTGTATTTCCTCCCTCTTCAGATTACCTACGTGATGTTTTGTCTTATCTGCATTTACATACATTTCCCGATGCTTTAAAATTCATATAAAAAATATATTGACCAAAAGGTAAAACATCAACATGGCAAAAACTTCACAAACGAATCAACATTGTCACATTTAAATCATTGAAATTAAACCAAATGGGAAACATGAATTTAAATATAAATTAAAGGATTTATAAAACCAATAACATAACAAATTAAAATATACTTTATTGGACATAACAACAACAATACTCAATATACTCTCCATAATCAAATAAATAAATTAAACCATAAAATATAATCCACAACTTAGAAACTCCTAGGCAAATGAGCAATAGATTTTAAATAAATATTGTGAATATAAACTATCATAGGTATTTTAGGTTTTATAATTTATAGCCATCACACAACCATAGACTCCCATATTTTAATTTTATTTTTAATTTATTTTGTGGTATTATTAAATTAGATAATTGATTGCTGAGTAACTCAAGAGGTGAATTAATTAGGGAAAAATGTTAATGAAAATTATGGGTATTAAGTAGTATAAAGAAATCTAATCAATTTATTAACATATTGTATTACAAAAATTAATTAGATAGGAAGAAATTTTAATTAATTTGGTGGGTGTTAAGTATTATGAAGAGTTTTAATCAATTTAATATAATGTTTAATTAAAAAATGAATTAAATAGGAAAAAGTGTTAATAAAAATGGTGGGTGCATCCGTGCAAGTTAAGTAATATGAAAAGTTTTAATTTATTAACATGGTTTATTACCAATTTTAATTAATATGTCAATTTTAATTTTAAATTATGACATTTATTAACATGTTTTTATTACAAAAGTTCAATTAAAATGTCAATATTGATTATAAATTATGAAATTTTGATGTAAATTTGTAAGGGTTACATAAATTAAATTAAGTTATAGAAAAATGAATTAAATCTATAAAATAAGACAATTATGTGGCAATGAGTTTTGATGCTCACATTTACGTGGCATTTACGTCGCATTTTTGGATCCTACGTGGCTTTGTCTACGTGGCATTTATTAGTCATTTTAGGGTAGACTTTTAATTATATTTTATAGATTTGTTTGTGTCTAATAATGATAATCTCTGCACTAAAATAGAAAATTTATGAATTATAATACAATCAAGTGTTGCATAAAAAGATCTTGAATTCACAAACAAATCAATAATGAGCTTTTTTACTTTGATAAATAGTAGAATTAAATCTTTTTAACTTTCAAATATAGGTAATTATTATGCCTCATTACATTTGAGTAACTAAAATACATCATAATTTTTAACCATTAATCAAAATCGCACCAGAAAAAAGAAATATTTTGTATTTGTTTATACATTCTATTGTCCCCCAATTACATCTTAAAAGTCGTGTTAGGAAAAAAATGTAATTTAAATCATATCATTTGTACATATTTTAATTATGACAAAAAATGGAAAAAACGTACAAATATAAATAGATAGTATAATATTTTCTCATTATTAAATCGGGTTGGATATCGAAATAGGTGCAAAAAAGATGGTGTACTTTTTCGTGTGTTATTTGTCCCACATTAAAAAATAATGTAGGTGTAGTAAATATACTACATATAAATAGTTGAATTGTCCCACATTAGAAAATTCACATAAGGTGGGGTGATCTTAAAAATTAATTTAGGAAAGTATTATAAATAATATTTTTTGATGTAAAAAATAAAGTGGAGAATCTTTTAATTATTATAAAATTTATTTTCTATATTATATTCAAGTGATGTTTCTAATTTTTATATAAAAACTTTTACATTTCATTTGCAAAAAAAATATCATTAAGAAAATTATGAAAATAACATAATTTGATTCGTGGTAAAAATGACATCATTAACGTATAGATTTCATATAATTTGTACAGATATAAAATTGTGTACTTCTTAGTATGTTATATGTCCCCATTGAAAAATAATGTAGGATTATATAAAAATAATAGAATTGTCCCACATCGAAAGATTAACATAAGATGTAGTGGTCTTATGATTATAAATATGAGGCATCCTTGGAACTTAGTTATCAACCTAACATCTTTTGCGTCTCTTAAATAAGATGTTTTGACTTTTGTTCATATCTAAATAAATGATTAGAGATAAGATGTAAATATTAAGACCTTATAACCAATTTTTTTAAACTAAGTTAGTTAACCCGTTGCAACGCACGGACATCCAAACTAGTACACTAATAACACAACAAAGCACAAGATGGGGTGTAAAGTTTTTGTGTAATTAATAAGAGAATAGAAACAATGATACTCCCTCCATTTTAATTCCAAATACATCATTTCTCTTTTAGACGTTCATCAATGTATAAACTGTGACGTAAATATCTTAAATTTTACATTATAAAAAAAAATATAAAACTTTGTTTTTCTTATTGTACTTATAAAATGGATCACACAAGATTATCTCATATGATTATATTTTCTTTTAAACTATGTTGGTGGTTAAGTAATCAAATGACTAGACAAAAGCATTCTCCTTAGAAAACAAGTAATTCTCCTTGCCTGGCTAGCTCTCCACACACGACTAACGAGTGACAAAAGATTTACAAACGAATTTGACAATCTGCCAAAAGCTGCAAGCCTCATTTGAAAGAAAAATATGCCGAGTACGGTGTCGAATGGTGTCGAGTCTGGGTACCATACTTTCACATATTCTTATATAATGTTCATTATTTTAGTTGTTACAGAGAGGCTTGTTAATTATTACGAATATGATGACGTTATCTCATTTACAGTCTTTCATAGTGCAAAGACGAGAATATCATAATTTAAGGGAAGTTGTATTCCGTATACATGTATAATTGTAGCTTGTAACTCCAACCCCATAACTGGCCAAATTATGTAGCAACATTCAGAAAATAATAACTCTCATATAGAATCCTCATATATTACAGAACTTACCCAATTAAAAAAAAAAAAAAAGCCCAAACATAAGACATTACGTATATATTAAGCTTTATACTTTATATCTTATATATCGAAAACTGAACATATTTAAATATATAAGTTATGAATTTAAAATATTATAAGTAATTAAAAAAAAATATATTATTTATATATTTTTAACTTAAATAATAGACCTTACACAATAATTTCTGCTAGAAAAATGCAGTGTAACATGGCCTTGCTTTTTGGGCCCAACTCTCTGTTTTTGATATTTGATCCATAACTTGGACTGACCAAATTGTGTCAAGGCTTAATTCACATTTTAGCCGGATTATATTTTAATTTTTCTCACCTGTTTAGTTGTTAACAATACTCCCTCCTATTCAATAAATTCTTTACATATTCTCTTTTGACTAATTTGCTAAACATAATATGCAGTTTACTCCCTCCATATTCCGTAATAATTTATGAAAAACGAGAAAATATATATATTTAAGGGTAATAAACACAGCCCTTATAAAACAAAATTCACATATCTAATAAAAACAGTACAATACTACAAATAAACAACATTGGGATGATAGGGATGGGAGAAACCCGAATGGGAGAAACCCAAACCTTCCCTTATTGAATTCAAAGTACAAGTTGACGGCAATAACACCATTACTTATTCCTTAGATATAACAGTCTAAATAGTGTCATATCGACTGTTTTTATATTTACATAATAGAGAAGGACATAGACCCAAAAAGACGATCTTACAAAAATAGTTTTGCAAAACCGTCTCAAAGGAGACTAGCTAACCCGTCTTCGACAAATGCGAAACTGGCATGACCATCATTCGAATTTAAGACAGATCCTCCTTTATACAGTAGGAGACCAAGTTTCATTTCTTCCGCAGTAAACCTAGAATCCTGTGGTATGCATTTACGAGCTGGATTATGATATTGATCTGAAATTGAACTCCAATTATTTTCCAAAAGTGTGATACGAGAACCGGCCTGGAAAGTGCCAAACATTCCACGATTTATCACCTGATCCTCGATATATTTGAATCGCGCTGCCTCAGCAACCATTTGTATAGAGGTTAGCGCAAATTTCGCTACCTCTTTCGCAATATCTTCACCTTTAGCATTAAAATCCTTCCCATAAACCTTATTAATGGAAGTTTGAAGAGTACTAACCCCTAGATTTAGATTTTCCCTCGAAACACCGGCTTTTTTTTCTAAATCAGTGTAACTGCTTGATAAGGGAAGCGCCTTTCCTAGGTCCTGTGCTTTCGGAAAGACGCTCTTATAATTACCGTTCAATCTTGCATACTCATCTGAAAAGAAATTCGCACGTATTTTCTTGGTTTTCGCATCTGTGTCCTGAAAACCGACAAGATAAGCATCGGATTTTCTTAAGGCTAATGTAATGGTGTTCCCATTAAAGGGTAATACTAAATTCACCAAAACAAATACGTTATTATTGTTTTTGTTGGTGACTGGTAGATTGCAAACTTTTGTGGTTCCTCGCCCGAGTTCTTCCCTCAGAGAATCCAAAAATTTCGAATATTCTTCAGAATCAGAATCAACGCTCCAGGTTGGGTCCGCAGAGTCTGCTACCACAATCAAGGCCATCACCATGAACCATACTGATATTATAATAGACATCTTCATCTTTTATCTTGTATCCTGTTTGAATTGATTAATTACTAGATTAGTATTACTTGTGTATTGAAACAACGATGAGAAGATCGATTTGTAAACAGGGGCGTTTTCAGTGGAAATTCACGAGGAGCAAGTTAGACACTCAACAAGCCCTCGATATTGGTTAAGTCAAAACTCGGCTTGAGATCGGTCAAACTGAGCTCGAGCTTGAACCAAACCTAGTTAAACCGGAGCACAGTAAGGCTCAGCTCGGAAACTTGTTTGAGCTTGTTATGTTTTAAATTACATAGTTTTTATTAATAATATTTACTTAAATTACATTAATTTATAATTTTATGATAAATTAATTAAGATATAAGTTTAGAAAAGAAAATAATATAAGAAATGTTATTTTAAGCTAATTATCGGAAAAATACTAGTTTGAACTGGAATTTTTAACTTAAAAATTATGCTGGAAATAAAATAATGCTCGAAAAAATGGTACTAAAACAGAACTCAATCTCAGGTTTCGTACAATATCATATGAATCGATCTCGAGCCTTAATGACTAAAGCTTGGGTTCGGGCTTAGACTTGATTTTTACAATGTGAACTGAGCTAAATCATAGGTAAGCTCGAGCTCGAGCTCGGCTCGACTAGGTTACAACCCTAAATTCATTTTTTTTTTTTTGTGTTACTCAACAGCCCTAAATTCATGAGGGTGGAATGCCAGGTTTGGGGGCCATGGAAAACATGACTCGAGCAAAGTTGTTACTTGAACTCCAATTATATTAATTCTGGCTTATCTGGGAATTTATTCCTCAGCATTTAAATTACTTGCAAAACTTATTTTATTAGGTTGTCCAAATTTATTTATCTTGGCAATTTCTCTAGTCGACGCGTATAATTTAATTTATTAAATTCGTAAATTTTCTCCAAACTAAAGTCAATCAGTGAGAGATCCACCAACACGTAAAATAACCACAATGTATATCTCGATATCTCGTTGTCTCAGTTATTTATTTATTTTCTTTTTGAGTTTTGACACTAATAGTGGAAAATAAATTGACCAATAATGGCAATATACAATGATGATCGATATCTACTAAAAACATTCTTAAAATAAAACGTAATTAAATAACTATAATATGAAAAATTAATATAGGTAAATAGATGAGCGAGACGAGGAGACTCGAGAGTATTATTGCACAGTCATAGTCAGCACAAACCTGTAATTTCTTACCTTAAGAGCTGAAATTAGTAAATGGAAGGCCTTTCTATTATTTTGATTGGTTGATGTATATGTATGTGTTTTTGTTAATGAAGAGAAAGTGTTGTTTTTCAATGTCTTATATAGCATTGATTGGCTAGGACGAGGAGACTCGAGAGTATTATTGCACTGCCAAAATTTTGCATGTCTTATGTGACTCGCGTACCACGTTATTTTTCAATTTTTGTAATTATTCTTGTAGATAGGACCAACTTTGGATGATGACTAATGAGTCGTGTACCACGTTATTTTTCAATTTTTGTAATTATTCTTGTAGGTAGGACCAACTTTGGATGATGACTAATGAGTGAGGACAATTTGTCGACTTTCAAATCAGTTCGAAAGATTTGGAAATAAATACATAGATCATATTGATTATGAGAGCCAAGCGTCTTGCTTGTGACGGGTTAAATTCGTCACAAGTCGAAGACTTCTCACAAAAAGGGAGATGCGACAAGGTGGGGCACCCTGCATGTGTTATAAAATTTAACTAAAAGTTATAAAATTTTCATTTTTGGAGTGCTTTGTTAACCTCGTTAGCTTCGCCACTGATACAACAACATAACTAATCATGAGCAATTTAGCACAGTTGTATAAAAAAAAGGTATATGACATTCCCAGTTAGACTATATTAAAGGGGAGACGATTTTTACACGAAATTATCATATCAGCTACACTTTCATTAATAATCTACACTGTTATGATAAATATTAGCTCATTTATCTAATTAGACCTCACATTATTTAATTTGTTGGTTAATTATATATATAACTAGTTTTGGAGCCCGTGAAAATCACGGGATCGTTAATAATTGATTGTGTTTATGTGTTTAATTTGTGAATAACTTATATGGAGTAGTCCCTCTCTCAATCGTTTGTTTAATTTTAATTAAAAAACCACTCACAAATAATTAAAAAAAAAAAAAGTAAATAAATAAACACGACTGGGGGACCGGTATTTTAAAACAAAAGTTTAATACACCAAATTTTTGATTCTGGATGGTACGCAAACCAAAATATGAATAGCTTGGTTGTTTTGAAGTGAGGACACAATCCGTCAAATTGAATTTTCGGGTACTTCTGGTCTTATGGACAATCTTGACGCCATAGAAGTATTGGAACATGAAATTGCGCTCCATTGTCGTCCCTTGTTTTCAAAGGACGGGTAATGTTGGTTTCGACAACCTGGTATCAAATAAGACAATATGAATTGGTATTTTGATGAGATTTTATAGAAAGAAAATCAATGACTCTCAATTTTCTCGTTTGAGTTGCTAATGATTCTTCAATTGCCTGTTCAATTAATGGTTCTTCAATTGTCTCTTTAATTAGCGATTTTTCAATTGTCTCTTTATTATTTAACCATTGATTTGACCAACTTAAAGATTATAGAATATGAATGGTTTTTTTCACCAACAAACATTACATTTTGCCTCTTTATTGCTTGAATGAAGATACTGTTTTTATTTTCGTTTTGGTGCATTTTAAAGTACTTGGCCCTATGTTTATCTTGCAAAGAAACGGTCGTGAATTTTTATGTGAGCAACTTTAACAACTATTCCAAATAATTCCAAGGAAAGATTACATATATTTAAAATATCACATTTTGTGTTATAATAATATACTTCGTAGTATATATAAGATTAGATATGAGACAAAAAGTAAGAGAGTAAAGTAAGGATCAAAACTTTATAGGTGAACTCTAATAATTATTACTTCGTATTATTAGTATAAGATGAGCAAAACTAATTACACATTGGAATTGAAACAATGAATTGGAGAATAAGAATCGTTTTCTAACTAATTACTATTTATGCATATTATAACACTATGATAAGATCAAATTGACATGTGTATCGTAATTTGGCTAAACAATTTGATTTGTAACTTGTTTGACAAAGTAAAAATAAAACATAAGTGTTACAAAGGAGACTAAAGTGTATGAAAGAGTGAAGGACAATAATGCAACAACATGTCAACAACTTATTAAAGATTTTTGCTACCATTCGATATTTCTAATAAACCATTGTAGAAAAAATGAAAAATTGACAAAAATGAAAGACTCATCCAAACCAAGAAAAAAAAATCTGTAAAGAAGATCCATAACCATTATTTCGAATCTCGTGCATTGTTATTGATATGTGAGTATGTCATCCTCTTATAATATTAATTGATGGGGCATATTCTGTGCCCGCTGACCAAGTCAACATATTGAACGAGGTCAAAGATATCCACAGCAATTCAATGACTTAGACATCCCAGCCGATGCATCCTTTCGGCCTGCCAGCCTGGGTATCGGCATGGCAACCTACCAGCCGGGGCACATACCCGCGTACTCATATCCAAGAACCCTCGGCATGGAGTCAACCAGGCTCGCCGGCCTGCCATAGGTCCCTCGGCCGAGGATAGATCAGTCTTTCCACCTGCTACGCCACTTGGCCCACTTGGCCACTACGTGACAAAAGGTGAAAGTCTATAAATACTCCTCAATCCTCATTGAGGAAGGGATCCAGAATCTAACCTAAGAACCACTTAAATTGGTATTATCTCTCTCATCTCTCTACAATACACGTCATCAAGCAACATTCTACTTAACCACAATAGGTTCACTGACTTGAGCGTCGGAGTGAGTACGCTTGGCACAAAGCCAAGCCCTCAGTTTGCCCATTGTTGCAGGAGAGGCCGAGGAGAGCAGTCAAGGCTAGAAGAGGCATTATTCGAGAAAGCTAGCGTGGTAAACAAACCTACTTCGGAATTCATACCCGGAACAATTGGCGCCGTCTGTGGGGATACAGATACTAGAAGCTAGTCATTCCCAAACACAAAAAAAAAAAAAAAAAAAAAAAAAAACCCACCCAAAAAGCTAAGAAGATGTCAAAAGAACAAGAGGTGTTCGTAACCGAAGAGCCCCTCCACCCAGAAGATACCGTCCACAATTCTGGAGTTGTGCAGCCCTCCACCAGCCGGATAATTCAACCGGAGTTCGGGATGCCAATAATGCCAGATACGCCGCTGCCCGCCGACCAGGTCACCGTCATGGGGCGTGTGGTTGATGCAGCAAAGCTGAAGCAGCTCCTGGACCTGATTGTCAGCGCGCCGGCTCACACTGTCACACCGACAAGAGCAGCGGGACCCGTCCAGGAAGCTAGGGCCCAAAAGGTGACTCCGAGAAACCTGAACGAAGCACTAAGAGAGGCTGAGCCTACCAAGACGCCGGGGAGCCCAGTGTCGGTGGTAGAACTAAGCCCTTCCCGCACTCGCGGAAGGACGATGTCGCCGCGACGCCCACGAGGCATGCCCCAGACGAGCGAAAGGAGTCCGACTCAACAGAGTCGGAGAAGGAGCCCGACTCACCAGAGTCGAAGAAGGAGTCCGACTCACCAGAGTCGGAGAAGAAGCCCTTCCCGCCACGGGGAGAGGGGCCGGACTAGGGATGCGAGGAGCCGATCGCCGCGTGTCATTAGACACGTGGTCAGACAGCCCCTCAGTGCCTACGTCCTAGAGACCCAGGTGCCGCCAAAGCTAAAGCTACCGTCTATATCATACAAAGGAGAGGGCGACCCAACCGATCATGCCGAGGCTTTCGAGTCTCACATGTCGGTGTGGGAGCAACCTGACGAGGTCAGTGCCGAGTTTTCCCAACGACCTTGGTTGGAATGGCGCAAAGCCGGTACAAGGGGCTACCCGATGGGTCGGTATACTCCTATTCCGACCTAAGAGACGCGTTTTGGCCCAAAGACTCTACCAATAAAGGAGAGCCGTCGAGACATCGGATCTCCCGACCATCAGCGAGGAGGGAGGCGAGTCACTCCGAAGCTATGTGAAGAGGTTCGATGCCGGGGTTCAGCAGATTAGGGAGCTGAACAGCGAACTAGCGGCCTTCGTGACCGATGAAAGGCCTCCCCGCAGGGGACTTGAAAACGAGCTCATCAAGTGCGGTGGCTCGAGCCTTGAGTCCGCCAGAAATTGGCCGACCAGGCCATCAAGGTCGAAGACTATCACAAAATATGGGTAGGCCACGGCGAGGCCGGCACTCGAAAGAAAGAGCCACCGGG
The DNA here is from genome assembly GCF_048544455.1 of Silene latifolia. NCBI lineage: Eukaryota > Viridiplantae > Streptophyta > Magnoliopsida > Caryophyllales > Caryophyllaceae > Silene > Silene latifolia. The sequence goes on along the minus strand of NC_133535.1, from coordinate 158,254,479 downwards.
AGGACAAGCCGGATGAAGGGCGCCGTGACAATAATAGGTCACGGACCGACAGCCCGCCAGAGGAAGAGAACCGGCGGACGCCGGGGAGTTCAGTCCGTACTATCATAAGAAGTACAAGGATCACACCCCCGGTCGTATCGGCCGCCGAGGTCTTCTCCCGAGCGTAAACGAGGGGCGAGAAGTGGGAAAGGCCCCCAAACCTAGGGGGACGGTGACACGAGCCCGCATCTTTGTGAGTACCACGCCACACCGGTCACTTAACCAACGATCACGGCATTTGAAGAATGCCATTGAAGAGCCGATCGAAAAGGGAGCCTCGGCAAGTATATTGCCGGAGGCCAAAAGACTAACACCGATGGCTCAGATAAAAAATCCGTCTTTCAACGGATAGGAACAATTCATGTTGTCATCGGGGGAAACGAGAACGGCGGATCCGCTCACGGGCACAAAAGGCACCGAACGAATCGATCGGGCCGTCAACTTCGTGCCCACTACAGCGCCCGCGCTTCCAACATCCCGAACATAACTATTGGGAAGAAGGACTACGAAGGAGTCATCGCCCCACATAGCGACCCACTCGTAGTCCACTTAGACATAGCTAACCACCTGGTCATGAGATGCCTGATTGACACGGGTGCTTACACGAACATCATGTTCGGGGAGTGCTTTCGGGGCTCGGCCGAAAATTGCGGACCTTAGCCCATGCACCAACCCATTGTACAGCTTCTCCGGGGCAGGCTTGGTCCCCCGGGGGTCTATCAAGTTACCAGTGATGTTCGGCCATCCGACGCGGCCAAGAATGTGATGTCCGAGTTCGTGGTCATCGACGGCTCATCCGCATACAACGTTCTCATCGGTCGTGTCACCCTGAGTGAGGTCGATCTTTGTAATGTCCATCATCGGGCCCCGACACCGATGTATGTCTCGGACCGCGGGGAGGTTCATAAACTCGTCTCAAAGAACGAAAAAGACGAGGTGGTCAACGTCCAAATATCGGCCAGAGGATGCAACATGCAATCCTTCAAAGTGGCAAAGAAAGAGGAAAAAGGGAAGAACCCATCCTTAAGACAGGAGGACGAACCGATGAGCACCAACCACGTCGCCATGGTCGAAGGGGCGGAGACCGAACAGATAGAGATTGATCCGGGGACGCACCGTGATCGTCGGTGTCGGCCCGGAACCAAAATTCGTGGCCGATCTCCTAGACCCGCCGAGAAGGAACAAAGATGTCTTTGCATACTCGGCCGCCGAGATGCCAGGTGTAAGCCGGGAGGTCATCGTCCACAAGCTGAACGTACTCCCAGCGCTCGCCCCTGTGAAGCGAGGGTGAGAAACTCCTCGGCCGAAAAGGAAGATGCCATCAAGGCCGAGGTCGATAAGTTGTTAGATGCGGGCTTTATCATCCCTTGTACATACCCTGAATGGCTAGCTAATGTTGTAATGGTTAAAAAGTCATCAGGGGGTGGAGGATGTGTGTTGATTTTACGCAACTTAATAAAGCATGCCCGAAAGATTGCTACCCCTTGCCTCGGATAGATAGCTTAATAGACGCAACGGCAGGCTACACAATGCCGAGCCTCGCTCGACGCCTTTTCAGGATACCATCGGTATTCATGGCAGAGGAAGACATGCCTAAATGCGCATTCATCACCATACACGGCACCTACATGTACAAGATGATGCCGTTTGGTTTGAAAAAACGCCGCGCGACTTACACAAGACTGGTGGACAAAGTGTTCCAAAATCAAAAAGGGCGAAACATTGAGGCTTACGTCGACGATGCTATTGTCAAGAGCAAGTCCGACGGCGAGCACCTAGCCGATTTACACGAGACATTTTGTTCACTAAGGAAATACAAGATGAAGCTTAACCCTACAAAGTGCAACTTCGGTGTCCGGGCAGGTAAGTTCCTCGGCGTGCTTGTCAGCGCCAGGGGAATTGATGCCAATCCAGAGAAAGTGCGAGCAATTCTAGACCTGCCGGAGCCGAGGAATCGCAAAGAGGTCATGATATCGACCGGGAGGATGGCGGCCCTTGCCCGTTTTATCTCTCGGTCGGCCGACAAGAGCACCCCATTCTTCAAAGTGCTAAAGGGGAATAAGGACTTCTGCTGGGGGGAGGAACAGAGCACGGCTTTCAAACAATTAAGGCCCATCTCGCAAACTCTCCCGACCCCGTCCGGCACCGACGCCGGGGGAAACACTATATCTATATCTAGCAAGAACCTCGGCCACGGCCGGTCGTAATCGTCGTCGAGAAGAAAACAAGCAAAAGACCAATCTACTTTATCGCCCATACATCGTTGCCTCGCCGAGAGAAACTACCCGCCGATTGAAAAAGCAGCCTTTGCCGTGGTTGTTGCCGCAAGGAAGTTGAAACCCTACTTCGACGCACATCCCATGACGGTCTTAACCGACCAGCCGTTGGAAAAAGCATTGGAAAAATTCGAACAATCAAAGCAGACTTATCAAATGGGCAAAGAGAGCTATCCGGCTTCGGCATTCAATACAAACCGAGGCCTTCGATAAAGGGGCAAAGGCGCCGGCAGACTTCTTGGCCGAATGCACGATCGGGAAGAATCGTGTCCCGGCATGTGGGAGGTATATACCGATGGATCCTCCACAACGAACGGCTCGGGAGCCAGCATCCTTATCATCGGCCCAAACGGGACGAGTTCGAGTACGCTTTGAAGTTTACCTTCTCGACCTCAAACAACGAATCCGAATATGAGGCGGTGATAACCGGAGTTGAGTTAGCCAGAGCCGCGGCGTAACACATCATTTTGAAAACAGACTCTCTCTTGGTGACTAACCAATACGAAGGAGAGTACGAAGCTCGGGACGATGGGATGGTAAGATACCTGGAAAAGGTAAAAGCCGAGACCTCAAAATTGAAGTCATTCAAAATGCGACACATCCCTGTGTCCGAGAACAACCGGCCGACGCTCTCTCAAAGCGCGTTCAACCATAAAGAATATCACCGAACCGTCTTTGGTGGACATCAGAACGCTAAAAGCATTGACGAAACCATCGGCATGGTGTGCGACGTGGAAGCCGAGACGACATGGATGACTCCGATAAAGAGGTATAAACTGTCAAATGAATTACTGGGGGACCGCAACCTCTCACAAAAGATAAAGAGGATCGCAGCAAGGTACTTGGTATTCGAAGGAGAGTTATACAGGAGGTCCGTGACAAGGCCACTCCTAAAATGTGTCGGTCCAGCCGATGCAGAGCTAATCTTGTAAATACACGAAGGCATCGTGGACATCACATGGGGGCAAGAACACTAGCCCACAAAGCTCTCCGAGCCGGCTACTACTGGCCCACCATGCTTGAAGATTCCGAAACAAAACCGAAAATGCAACAATCATCGGATGCACGCTCCGGTGATACACGCACCTTCCCGAGACCGCAACAGTGCTTAATCCCCTTCCCTTTGCACAGTGGGGAATGGATCTACTAGGGCCATTTCCAACGGCATCCGGAGGAAGAAAGTTCCTAATCGTCGCCGTCGACTACTTCACCAAATGGGTTGAGGCGTGGCGCGTGCTGCGAAAACCGCGGCGGCCGTAAGAAAGGTGATCCGGGAAAATGTCATAACTCGTTTTGGGTTACCCAAGTCATGGTATTCGACCATGGCCGAGAATTTTGGAGTGACACAATAATGAGCTGGTTGGAAGAACTCGGCATCAAATTTGCATACTCCTCCGTCCGCCACCCCCGAGAGCAACGGACAAAGCGGAGGCGACCAATAAAACGATCCTCAACGGCTTGAAGAAGACAGTTGAAGACCTCAAGGGAAGATGGGCCGATGAGCTACCCGGCGTTCTATGGTCCCTCCGGACCACGGAGAAAGAAGCAACGGGGTACAGTCCTTTTCACCTAGTCTACGGGTCCGGCGCCCCGCCGATTGAAGCAACGGTGCCAACATTCGTAACGGCCACTTTTAACCCCAGATGAAAACGAGGAAGGCCTAAGAACCTCCCCGGACCTGGTCGAAGAAAGCCGAGATACGGCACGCCTCAACTTAGCAAAGATATCGAGCCGAATGAAAAGGGCCTACAACCGAAGAGTCCACAAAAGGGACTTAAAAGTAGGAGATCTGGTCCTAAGGAAGTCAGCCGCCACCAACAAAGGAAACATCCATGGCAAGTTGACGGCCAATCGGGAGGGTCCCTACAAGGTAGTTGAAGAAATGAGGCCGGGTACATACCGGCTGACGGACATGGGAGACGTACCTTTGATGAGCCATTGGAACACCGACAACCTCGTAAAATACTTTGTATAACAAATGAGTTGCCCAAAACAATTGTTGGCACCCCAATGCATATTCATATCTAATGAGGAGTCATCCAAGTTTTTCATCAAAGTGTTAATCCACCCCAATCAGAAGGCATACTAACATATGTACACAGCAGACAGAGCCAAAACCTCGATCATCCCGGCCTTTAACGGGAGTGACGGGGGGACGAGCCGATATGCTAACATATGTTCAACGGCGGTCAAAACGTAAACTCCGTTGCCCGTGAATCGGCCGGGAAGAGACGAGTGAACGCGACGCTTCGGCAAATTAAGACCGAGCTTAAAGACGTTAAACACAGTTGAGATACGCATTCTAACCGCCTCGGCCAAGCCGAAGGTAAAAACGAAAAGCGCTCAATTAATTAACGCAATCGCCTCGGCAAATTAAGACCGAGCTTAAAGACGTTAAACACAGTTGAGATACGCATCCTAAACTGCCTCGGCTAAAGCCGAAGGTAAAAACGAAAAAGCGCTCAATTAATTAACGCAAGAAGACAAGTGAAGGAATAAATCAAAAGGCCTCGGCCAAGCCAGAGGCAAAGCAAGCAAAATCTCATTAAGGAAAAGATAACGAGTTACAAGAAGGAGAAACACAGACGACGGCCGTCCCCTTTGGGATAAGCCAAGACTCTACCTACCAAGGTCTTACAAAATACAAGGAAAGGAAAAAGCAAAAGGTTTCGGACTGGTTCTTTAAAGCGCCAAAAGGATGGCAGGGAGAAAAGGCTTAATAGTTGGCCCCGAATAGTGAAGCTATCCGAGACGCCGGTGAGCTCGGTGACGACCGCCCGTCTCCCTATGCTCGTTGTCGCTTGCCCTTACCGCCATCGCCAGCGTTACCCTCGGTGAGCGACTTAGATGCAATCCGGGCAGCCTTAGCATCCTCGGCTTTCTTGGCGGCCTTAGCATCCTCACCGCCTTATCCGCCGCAGCTTTCTTAGCATCCTCAGCTGCCTTCAGTCTAGCGGACTCCTCCTTGGCCGCCCTCGTCTTCTCTGCAAAGGCCGCCTTTGCAGCGGTCGCCTCCTCCTCCTTCTTGGCCCTCGCATCCTCGGCAGCCTTATCCGCCGCAGCCTTCTCTTTAGCTTCGAGCCTATCGTCGAACAGCTCGTCAAATTTTGTCCACAGAAAGGAGCCATCCGGATAGACCTCATCTATCACCTCCCTGAAAGCTTCTTCGGTCAGGTCCCTATACTGAGCACACATGCGAGGGAGGATCGTGCTTTGAAGTGTCTCAATATCCTTCTCCCTTTGGGCAAGGATAGCACTAGTCTCCCTATGCGACTCCGCTTGGAGCCGATACGCCCTTTTCGACTCCTCCCTTTGGGCGACAACAACGTCGTAGCCGCCCTTGTACCGTCCGTTCCTCCTTCAACTTGGCGGCGGCAGAATCGCAGCCTCTACCTTGGCCTTCTCGACGAAGCAGCTTCTCCATTTCCTCGACCGCGCTTGTGCAAAGCAAGGAGGTCAAGCTTAGCCTTCCGGCCACACCCTTTGCGGCAACAACATCGAGCCTCTTTGCTCTATCAACGGTCCCGTCTCGGCCAAGGCCTTTTCTTGCTCCCTAATACGAGAGCCGACCAGATCGGACCAAATCCCAACCTTCTTGCTCGCCTTTGTACCCTCCGCTATGAGCCGGTCGTTGGATATCGACGCGAGTACGGAGTCGGCATTTTTTCCCGCCGTCTGCATAGGCCTCTTCTCAACTCGCCGCTCGTAATTGGGATGATCGCGCCGGTTGATCTACAAAAATTCAACCAAAGAGTCCACGTCAACGTTCATGGACATACCAGAGAGCCGGTCATCGGGTATATCTAATGAGCCGGCTAAATCTGAGCCGCAAGTTAGACTGCACGGAGGGCTTGCTCTTCTTGGCCGTTGATCCGTTTCTCGCTACCGGCATTAACATGAGCGACGGAAGCGAAGCATCGGTGGCATGGGTAGATCTTTTCCTCTTACGCCTAAGCGGAGATCCTCAAAGATCGGAATCCTCTCCATCGACAATGTCAACGACCTCCACCTCTGGTGGAGGCGGAACAGAGGTTGACACCGTCGCCGCCGTAGACTTGGCTTTTCGGACCCGGCGAGGAATGGCAGCAGCTACCTTGGCCTGGGCCGCCGTATCGTCCAAGCCCTTCAGGAGGTCAGTAGGCGACGGACGGCGGTCATGCACATCGACCTTCGGATTCTTCTCCTTAACGTTTCCGTCTTTGTCCAGCCCCATCTTCTCGAGGAGTTGCTCAGACAGTTCGGGACCAAAGTGCTCTGTAAAAGAAACAAAGCAAAACTTAGACAAAGGGACATGTCAAGAAACAAACAACGAAAAACATTAAAGCAGAAATGGGCCTCACACCGACCCCACTCACCCTGTGCTAGGGCCGGTATGAGGCCGACATAGCAAAGCGGCTCGTCCATCAAGATGACTTGCGTCGGGGGCAACCAAACCTTCGGCGCCCCATCATCATCGACCTCGAAAAGCTTCAGTGCCTGCTTCTCGTCCTCATTAAGATAGACATTCCCGGCGTCCATCTTATTCTTGCCCTTGGGGATCATCTTCTCACGCTCCCCTTTGCTCTCGCACCGCAAGTTAACGTGGTGCTCAAAAGACCGAGGCAACGGATAATCATCTGGGACCTCGACATACACCCACCGTTCCTTCCAGCCCTTGCAAGAGGTGAGCTTAGGCACGGTGAGATAGCCTGGCTCAGTCTGCACGCTATACCACCCCCGGCCACCTTGAACATTCATTCGAAGAAAATGAATTCGGCGGAATAAGTTTACCGTTGGGATCACCCCCCTGAAGCGACACAGCCACACGAAGCCGACTATAGTCCTAACAGCCAAAGGGTGAAGCTGCGCCATTACCGCAACGTTCATCGCCTTTGAATGATGGAAGAGACGTACATATTGAGAGGAAACCGGAGACCATACTCCAAGTGCCTCATATATACGCCGATGTGACCCGGGGGAGGACAACAGACGGCCTGGCCCTCTCCAGGGATGACAATGTTGTACCCCTTGCCAAAAAAGAAGTGCTCTTCGAAAAATTCAGAGCCAGAACAGCGGGCGAGCCCATCGGTCCAAGCACGATTGGGGCCGATGGTGCAGACATCGTAATGATGCAAGACTGTCGCCCTCTCCGCACCAGAAGGATTCCTTCCCTCATCATCGACATCATCTTCCCACTCCTCCAGAACTCTGCGGTCAACTTCCGGGGAAGGAGACCTAGGGCCCCTCGACCTTAACGGAATTGCGGCTACCACCTCCTCCTCATCAAAACGCGACGGGGAACCCCCGCGCACGGCATCGGGACCGGCATCGAGAGAAGACATGGTTCACAACAATTACTTAAACAAAACAAAAAGTTGAAAAGGTTTTTCGGTTTACCTTGAAGAAAAGTGCTACGCCGACGTAAAAATTCTGAAGATCGGAAAAGAGAGAAGGACTTGGAATTTTGGAAAGAAGAAAATTTTTTAGAATGAATGAAATTATTAACTAATTTCATTCATTGATCTGGTATTTATAGGCAAAGGCCCATAAAGGAGGACCAATCAAAACGCAGCCCATAAAGCGTCAGCCAATCAACGAAGAGACACATGTCGTCGCATGCGACACGGAATGTCAATCGACGCAACAGTTGAATGTCAATCAAAGCAACAGTAACCAAGCGTCTTCAACACGCCCCTTCATATCCCTTAGCCTATTCATCTTCCTCAGCAAAACTCCTAAAGTATCTATTCTCCGCCGGCAACACGACTAACCAGGCTAGGCAGTACCGGCCGGGGGCAATCAAAGATACACCGGCACTCTCAACCTTGGGTCCGCCGGCCAGCAGCACCTTCTCTTCCACATTTTGATGTCCATTACACATCCATGTGGAGGGGGGATACGGTACGGCCTATACAGAAGTAAGCCGAGGGAGAAAAAGCCGGGAGCAGAAAATTTTCACTTGCACAGAATATACACTCAGCATACATCGGAGCCCATGCCACGGCATAGACTACGCTGGGGGCAAATTGATGGGGCATATTCTGTGCCCGCTGACCAAGTCAACATATTGAACGAGGTCAAAGATATCCACAGCAATTCAATGACTTAGACATCCCAGCCGATGCATCCTTTCGGCCTGCCAGCCTGGGTATCGGCATGGCAACCTACCAGCCGGGGCACATACCCGCGTACTCATATCCAAGAACCCTCGGCATGGAGTCAACCAGGCTCGCCGGCCTGCCATAGGTCCCTCGGCCGAGGATAGATCAGTCTTTCCACCTGCTACGCCACTTGGCCCACTTGGCCACTACGTGACAAAAGGTGAAAGTCTATAAATACTCCTCAATCCTCATTGAGGAAGGGATCCAGAATCTAACCTAAGAACCACTTAAATTGGTATTATCTCTCTCATCTCTCTACAATACACGTCATCAAGCAACATTCTACTTAACCACAATAGGTTCACTGACTTGAGCGTCGGAGTGAGTACGCTTGGCACAAAGCCAAGCCCTCAGTTTGCCCATTGTTGCAGGAGAGGCCGAGGAGAGCAGTCAAGGCTAGAAGAGGCATTATTCGAGAAAGCTAGCGTGGTAAACAAACCTACTTCGGAATTCATACCCGGAACATTAATAAAACACACACAAAAAAAATAACTAATAAAATTCTAATTAATTCAAAACATAATAAAAATAAAAAGTGAAACAATTAATTTAGTTCTCATTGTATAGTTTACCAACCAATTTTTTGAATAAAGTTGAAAATTCATTCTCCTGCAATATTAATATAAACACAAAAAAGTAACTAATAAGATTCTAATTAATTCAAAACATAATAAAAATAAAAAGCGAAATAATTAATTTAGTTCTTTAGCTATACCTTACCTACCAATTTTTTGAATAAAGTTGAAAATTCATTCTCCTGCAATATTAATACAAACAAAAAAAATAATAACAAATTAATACAAAACATAAGAAAAATGAAAAATGAAACAATTAGTTTACTTTTCTGTGTATACTTTAGGTGCTATTTTTTGAATAAAATTGAAAATTAGGGTGAATATAATAGTTATATATATGAAAAATTCTATTACAAATTCTCTCAAAATTTTATGAATGAAAGAAAAAAAAAATATGGTACATAAATACGGAGTATATATAGTAATGATGAAGGGAAAGTTAAAAGGTCATTTCATTAAATAAAGGAAATAATGGTTATTAAATAAATAAGGTAAATAAATAAAAAAAAATTATGAGAGGAGATCAATGGTTTACAATTTTTTTTTCTTTTTTTTTGTGTTTATCCCTTATATTTTTTTAACTTTTTTTACCTTATATTTTTTAATTTTCTTAAATTGGTAATCCATATCACTTTTTTTTAACCATGTCACATTAAAAGTTATCACATCACAATTAAACTTGCAATGTCACATTTTTTTGTTAGCCTTTTAATAAGATTTTATAGATAGAAACTATTATAGGTTTTATAGGTTTTATAGCCATTATACAACCATAAAATCCAATATTTTAATTTTATTTTTAATTTATTTTGTGGTATTATTTAATTAGATAATTGATTGCCGAGAAACTCAAGAGGTGAATTAAAAAGGAAAAAAATGTTAATGAAATTTATTGGTGTTAACTGTTAAGTAATATAAAGAGTTTTAATCAATTTATTAACATATTATATTATAAAAATTGATTAAATAGAAAAAATAAATTAATTAATTTGGTGGGTGTTAAGTATTATGAAGAATTTTAATCAATTTATTTCCGTGTTTAATTAAAAAAAAATGAATTAAATAGGAAAAAATGTTAACAAAAATGGTGGGTGGTAAGTAATATGAAAAGTTTTAATTAATAAGTTTTAATTAATTTATTAACATATTTTATTATAAAAAATTTAATTTTAATTATAAATTATAAATTTTATTAACATGTTTTATCACAAAAATTTCAATTAAAATGTCAATATTAACTGATGGGGCATATTCTGCACCGCTGACCAAGTCAACACATTGAGCAAGGTCAAGGGTATTCACAGCAAAGTCAACGACTTAGACAGTCTAGCCGGTGAAGCCCATCGGCTGTCACTGGTCTCGGCCGGATAACCGCCAGGGACACAACCGCGTACTCATATCCAAGACCCTCGGCGAGCTCGCCACAGTCCATCGGCCGAGGGTATAACAGATCTTTTCACCTGATAGCCACTTGGCCACTACGTGACAAAAGGTAAAAGCCTATAAATACTCCTCAACCTTCATTGAGGAAAGGATCCACAAATTGATCTAATAACCACTGTTCATCTGGTAATATCTTGCTTATCTCTCTACAATACACTCTTAGCCAAGTTACAACAACTTCTCTCTAAGTTTACTGACTTGAGCGTCGGAGTGAGTACGCTCGGCCAAAGCCGAGCCCTCAGTTTGTTCATCGTTTCAGGAGACCGCAAGGAGGATTCAAGCAAGGACATCATTCTACTAGCTACGAGTGGTAACAAACACCTGCTCTGGAATTACACCCGGAACAATTGGCGCCGTCTGTGGGGAAGCAAACTAGAAGCTAGTCACGTTCATTCCCAAACAACAAAAACAAAAACACAAAAAACCCACCCAAAAAGCTAAGATGTCGAAACAACAAGTAGTCGTGACCGACGAAACCGAGCTACACCAAGATGATACATTTCACCATTCTGGAGTAGTGCAACCCTCCACCGGCGGAGTAGTCCAACCGGAATTCGGAATGCCGATAATACCGGACACACCACCGTCCGCCAACCAGGTCACCATCATGGGACAGGTGGTTGACGTAGCAAAACCGAAGACACTCCCGGACCTGGTGGGAGTACACCAGCTCACATGGGCACGCCGACACGAGCGGCGGAAGCCGTCCAGGAGGCCAGGGCCCAGAGCGTGACCCCAAGAAACTTGAACGGAGCACTGGGAGAAGCAGGCCCTACCAAGACGCCGGAGGAGCCCAAAGTGGTCGTGGTAAACGTAAGTCCTTCTCGTACTCGAGAGAGGACATCGCCGCCGCAACACCGACGAGGCACACCCCGGGGGAACCAGCGAAGCCCGACTCAGGAGAGCCGGAGAAGAAGCCCGAGCCGGAGAAGAAGTCCTTCCCGCTACGAGGAGAGAAGCCGGACTAGGAACGCGAGGAGTCGGTCGCCGCGTGTCATCCGACACGTGGTCAAACACCCCTCGGTGATTATGTCCTAGACACCGCCGTGCCAACCAAGTCAAGTTGCGGCGTTCACATATAAAGGAGACAGCGACCCGACCGACCACGCCGAGGCTTTCGAGTCTTACATGTCGGTATGGGAGCAGCCTGATGAGGTCTGGTGCCGAGTCTTCCCAACGACTCTGCATGGGATGGCTCAAAACTGGTACAAGGGGCTTCCCGACGGTTCGTATATCTTGTTTCGCCGACCTAAAGGACGCCTTCTTAGCCCAAAGACTCTTGCAACAAAAGGACGGTCGTGGAGACGTCGGACCTCCTAACTATCAAGCGGGAGGAGGGCGAGTCTCTACGAAGCTATATGAAGAGGTTCGACGGCAAGGTCCAGCAGATTCGGGAAATCAATCCCGAACCGCGGCGGCAGACCGATGAAGGGCCTCCCAAAGGGAAACTTAAAAGACGAGCTCATCAAGCACGGGGCCACGGGCCTAGACGCCGCAAGGAAGATGGCCGACCAGGCCATCAAGGTGGAAGATTACCACAAGACCGGGTAGGCCCCGGCCGAGGCCGAGCCCTCGAGAGGAAAAGCCGCCGGGATGATAGTCCGGATGAGAGCGCGCGTGACAATAATATGTCACGATCCGATGATAAACGCCGTGACAATAACAGGTCACGGTCTGATAGATCCGCCAAGAAACAGGGCCCGACGGGCGCCGGGGGGAGTTCGGGAATGTTTTACCAAAGGCATTACAATGACAAAACCCCTTTGGTCGCATCGGCCGCCAAGGTCTTCGCCCGAGCGTAAACGAGGGCCGAAGTGGGAACGGCCTCCCAAGCCAAAAGGAGACGGTGACTTAAACCAAGATCTGCGAGTACCACGGTTGCGCCGGCCACCTCATCGACAATCGCCGCATCTCGAAGAATGCCATTGAAGAGCTAATCCGTAAGGGGAGAGCTCGACAAGTATGTGGCCAAAGGCAGGAAGACCGACGCCACGGCCAGATAAGAAAACCGTTTTTCAACGGATAGGAGTTATCAATGTAGTAATCGGAGGTAACGAGAACGGTGGGTCCGCTCATGGGCACAAACGGCACCGAACGAGCCGTATCGGGCTATCAACTTTGTGCCCAACGCAGCGACCGCCGCCTCCAGCGTTCCCAATATGACTATTGGAGGGAAGGACTACGAGGGAGTCATCGCCCCTCACGCCGACCCACTCGTAGTCAACTTGGAAATATCCAACCACCTAGTGAAGAGATGTCCGATAGACACGGCGCCTACACGAACATCATGTTCGGGAGTGCTTCCACGACCTCGGCTTGAGAATCAAGGACTTGAGCCCTGCGCCCATCCACTATACTGACTTCTCCGGGTGGCCTCGGTACCCCGGGTTCAATCAAACTACCGGTGATGTTCGGCGAGGGGAAAGCGGCCAAGAATGTCCTAGCCGAGTTCGTCGTCATCAACGGCTCATCCGCCTACAACGTCCTAATAGGCCGAGTTACTCTGAGCGATGCCGACGCGAAGAATGTCCATCCGAGCCCCGACGCTAATGTACGTCTCGGACCGGGGAAGCGCATAAACTCGTCTCCAAAGACGAGAAGGACGAGGTGGTCAACATCCGGATATCTCGCGAGAGGATGCAACATGCAATCCTCAAAGTGGCGAAGCGATCGGAGAAGGGGAAAAGCTCATCCTCACAACCGAAGGGCGACCTTATGGATGCAACCGACGGCCGACAGGGGGAACAGCGCCTCTAGATAAGGCATTAGGAAACCGACAGACCTTGTATAGCGCCGGAGGTGCCCAAAAACACATTTGTGGGCATCCCGACGCATGTTAATATCGAATGTAAAATCGACCAAGTCCCCCATGAAGATGTCCATTTTCACCACAAATCACTGGTACGAGTAAAGAAGCCGACGCCGTCTCATGTCGTCGATTCGACAAGAGCGGCGATCGTTAAAAGAAGCCGACGCCGTCTCATGCTGTCGATTCGACAAGAGCGGCGATCGTTAAAAGCCGACGCCGTCTCATCTGTCGATTCGACAAGAGCGGATCGTTAAAAGCCGACGCGCCGTCTCATGTGTCGATTCGACAAGAGCGGCGATCGTTAAAAAAGCCGACGCCGTCTCATGCTGTCGATTCGACAAGAGCGGCGTTATAATCGTTATAAGAAGCCGACGCCGTCTCATACCGTCGATTCGACAAGAGCGGCATCGTTATTGAAGCCGACGCCGTCTCATACCGTCGATTCGACAAGAGCGGCGTCGTTATTGAAGCCGACGCTGCCGTCTCATCTGTCGATTCGACAAGAGCGGCGATCGTTATGAAGAAATGTAGCGTTGTGGCGTCACCCCAAATAGTAGGCGCTTCGGGCGATCACTTAAAGTGGTAGACGCCGCGTAACACGCTATCCGGACGCCACCACATCGTCATAGACAAGAGCGGTGTTCCCCATGAAGAAATGTAGTGCTGTGGCAGTCACCCCAAATAGTAGATGCTTCGGCAGTCACTTAAAGTGGTAGACGCCGCGTAACACGCTATCCAGACGCCGACTCTTACTGTCGTACCGACAAGAGCGATCTCCATCGAAAGCGACACCGCGACGATCGCCGCGCCAGCCATAGATTGATAAACAAATCAAAATGCCTTAAAAGCGTTAAAAACAGTTGAGATGCACACTCTTAAACCGCTCGGCCAAGCCAAGGTTCAAACAAGAAGAGACGCTCAACTAATAACATAAAAGGGCAACTCAGACAAAAACGAGAAAAGACCTCGGCCATGCCGAAGGCAAAAGAAACGAACTCTTATTTATAATAACAGTTTGCAGGCGAAAAGAATGGAGATAACAACCTACCATAGGATACAAAATACAAGGAAAAAAGCAAAAGCTACAATTATGTCATTTGAGGCACCAAAGGATGACGGGAAGGAAGAGCTTAATCATCGGCCCCCGAACAGCTGAAGCAAATCTGCTGTAAACTTGTTCTCATCAAGCAGCACATGATGGTGTGTGAGGAGCTGAAGCAGATCTGCTGTAAACTTGTTCTCATCAAGCAACCTATGCCTGGTGCTGCTTACCGTCAGGAGCGATAGCCGCATCTTCTTCAATAGGCAACCCAGCAGCTTTCCTAGCAGCCTCAGCTTTGGCCTCGGCGTCATCAGCCGCCCTCATTTTCTCAGCTTCCTCCTTGGCCACCTTAGCCCTCTCAGCAAGAGCAGCTTTCTCCGCGGCCGCCTCTTTATCAATCTTTGCCTTCACAGCCTCCTTGGCCTTCTCCACCATGGCGTTCTCCTTAGCCTCGAGCTTATCATCAAGCAGCTTGTCATATCTACCCCACGGAAAGGAACCCTCAAGAGGGAAGAGCTCCTCGATCACTTCCTTAGCAGCTCCTTCGGCCAAGTCCCGAAATTCAATAAGCGCAGATTGGGAAGCATGATGTCTGGAGCATCTCAATGTCACCTCTTTCGCTTGATGATGGCCTCTTTGCCCCGAACCACCTCGCCCGGGCCTTAAACAGGCCCTCGGATTCGTTCCTCTGCTGGAGATAGAGGTCGGCACGCCCTTGAACGTGGTTACACTTCTCAAAGCGACTTCGCAGCCTCGGCCGCCGCAGCCCTCGGCCTTGGCTTTCTCAAAGAAGGACCTCTTTTTCGGCGTCCTCCCGAGTTTTTCTCGCCCAAGAGCGCCTTCTCGGCATCTCCCCTAAGCTTCCGCTCATTTAGAAGACCCACTTTGCCGACGCAGCCCACCGCTTAGCGGCATTACGCTCATGAATGCTCGAGCCACGGCCTTCTCCCGCTCCATGAGACGAGCGGTGAACCACGTTCCACCTTGCAAGCTCCCTAATTAGCTTCGTGCCTTCCTCTATAAGCCGGGAGACGAAGCCTTCCGGGGATGAAGGGACGGTGGTAACAATTTGACCCCAACCGCGGGCCGGGAGGAGGAAGCCTTTCGGGATGAAGGGTTGACGGTGACGCCTTGATCACCAACTCGCGCAGAGGTCCCCTCCACCGCCGCCCAACGAGAGCAGAAGCCGGCCGCGGCTGGCCTACAAGAATTTAATAAAGACGTCGTATCAACGTATATCGACATGTCGGAAGCCCGTCATCGGGGAGCACCCAATGACTCGGCCAAATTTAGGCCACGGAATGAATAGGTACCGTGCTTCGCCTTCTTGGCCGGAGGAGGCACTTCCTTGCCAACGGTAGAGGTCGCCTCCTTCCTCTTTCGGATAAGGGGAGATTCCTCCGCATCGGAGTCCCCCTCGGAAGGAATATCAACAACCTCCACCTTTTAGAAAGGGGGTGGGAGTTGGAGCCAACGTCGACGCCCTCGCCGCCGAAGACATCAAGTTTTCCGCGTCCGACGAACAACGCCGCTGATAACCTTCGCCTGAGCCTCCTCCACGCTCAAGCCCCTCAGCCGCTGCTCCATAAGATCGTCCGGCGACCTCCTACGGTCGTGGGTTTGAGCCTTGGGATGCAAGTTGGCAACGGTCCCATCTTTGTGCAGCCCCATTCTCTGGAGAAGATCCTCAGACAAGCCCTTTCCAAAGTGGTCTGCGAAAGAAACAAAGAAAGAGTTAAGTAGAGGAAATAAACCGGAATTCGAGGAGCAAGAGCATTAAGAGCGGCGATGGGCCTCACACCGACCCCACTCACCCTGTGCTAGGGCCGGTATGAGGCCGACATGGCAGAGCGGCTCATCCTGAAGGATGATCTGCGTCGGGGGAATCCATCTTTTCGGCACCCCACTCTTGTCCACCTCAAAGAGCCTCATTGCGCCTTCTCATCCTCCCGGAGATAGACACCGCTAGCATCCATTTTGAGCTTCTTCCGGAAACCCATCTATCGTGCTCCCGAGTCTCACACCGCAAGTTAACTCGGTCTTTGGAAAAAAGCAGGCGGCGGATAGTCATCCCAAGCACCTTAACGTACACCCACCGGCCTTGCCGATCCTTGCAAGAAGAAAGTTTGTTGACAGAGACATAACCCGGCTCCATCTCCCACACCGTACCATCCGAAGCGGCGAGAAAATGGTTTGAGATGGTGAAGCCGGCGGAATAAATTCACCGTTGGGGCCTCTCCCTTGAAGAGACAGAGCCAGACAAAGCCGATTATGGTCCTCATAGCCAACGGGTGCAGTTGTGCAACGGCAACGTTCATGGCTCTAATAATGGCCACAACGTGCTCATTCAACGGAAACCGGAGCCCATACTCCAAATGCCGCATATACACGCCGGTGTGGCCCGGTGGAGGGCAACAGACGGCCTGACCCTCCTCAGGGATAACAATTTTGTATCCCCTACCGAAGAAAAAATGGCCCTCGAAAAATTTTTCGCCTGAACAACTGGCGAGCTTATGAGTCCAAGCACGGTCAGAACGGACCTTACAGGCGTCGCCGTGATCCATAACATACTGCCTCCCTTCGTTAGGACGAGACCTTTCCTCTTCATCACCGAAATCATCACCAAAATCGCCATAGGAATCAGAGTCCTCCCATTCCTCAAGAATTTGAGGATCAACTTCAGGAGAAGGAGACCTAGGGCCCCATGACGCGGGTTTACTAGGTCCAAAGATCGTTGAGAAGACATGTTCACAACAAACTACAAACGAAATAAAAGAAAATTTGTTTGATTACCTTGAAGAAATACACTCACGGATCGAAGACCGAAGATTGGAAGAAAAGAAAGCCCTTGAAAGTTTAAAGAGGAAGATTTTGGGGGAAAATTTTGAAAATTTGAGGAAATGAAAATAATGGCCAAAATCACGGAGTAACTACCCTATTTATAGGGAAAAGCCCATGAAGAAGGACCAATCAGGGCACAGCCCATGAAGCGTCAACCAATCAGCAAGCGGACACGTGTCAGACATGCAACCACGGAATGTCAATCGTTGCAACAGTTGAATGTCAATCAATGCTACAGTTACCAAGCGTATTCAACACGCCCATTCACATATCTTCGCCTGTTCATCTCCCTCAACAAAATCCTAGGCGCCTGCTCTCCGCCGGCTACATGATCGACCAAGCCATGAAGCACCGGCCGGGGGCAATCAAAAAGAACCAAGCACTCTCACTGGTCTCGCCGCGTCATATTACTTCCCACATCGGATACCCTTTACGCATCCATGTGGAGGGGGGATATGGTACGGCCTAACAAAAACCACGCCGATGCTTCAGAAGAAGCCGATACCTGAAATTTTGCAAAAATACTTAGACAGAATATACGTTCACATACATCGAAGCCCATACCACGACATAGACTACGCTGGGGGCAAATTGATGGGGCATATTCTGCACCGCTGACCAAGTCAACACATTGAGCAAGGTCAAGGGTATTCACAGCAAAGTCAACGACTTAGACAGATCTCTAATGGTGAAGCCCATCGGCTGTCACTGGGTCTCGGCGATTAACCGGCGCCGGGACACAACCGCGTCTCATATCCAAGACCCTCGGCGAGCCCGCCACAGTCCATCGGCCGAGGGTATAACAGTCTTTTCACCTGATAGCCACTTGGCCACTACGTGACAAAAGGTAAAAGCCTATAAATACTCCTCAACCTTCATTGAGGAAAGGATCCACAAATTGATCTAATAACCACTGTTCATCTGGTAATATCTTGCTTATCTCTCTACAATACACTCTTAGCCAAGTTACAACAACTTCTCTCTAAGTTTACTGACTTGAGCGTCGGAGTGAGTACGCTCGGCCAAAGCCGAGCCCTCAGTTTGTTCATCGTTTCAGGAGACCGCAAGGAGGATTCAAGCAAGGACATCATTCTACTAGCTACGAGTGGTAACAAACACCTGCTCTGGAATTACACCCGGAACATTAACTATAAATTATGAAATTTTGATGTAATTTCTAAGGTTTTCATAAATTTGGGAAAACAATATATTTAATATACAAAAATCATTTAAGAATATAGATAATGTCTTTTATGATTATAGATAAGTGAACTAAATTAATTTATAGATAAATGAATTAAATTAATGCCATGTAATAATAAATTAATGCCGGTTAACAAAATGAGCGGAAAAAGGGAGATTGTCGTTGTCGGTAGGAACAGTGATGATAAGAGACGGGGTAATTGGGTATGAATGTGTATGTGGCATTTGGGTTATGGGGCTGAGGTGGGCTTCAAATGTCTGCGTGGCTTTTTTTATCCTACGTGGCATTATCTACGTGGACTTAATTGAACATTTTAGGGTAGCCTTTTAATAGTATTTATAGATAAAGAAGAGAGGCTAGAGAAAGAGTGTGAAGTACAATATAGAAAAGTATATGACATATTTGAGCAATAATAATAAACCTTGTAGAAATTGTTGGGTAAGGTGTCATATACCAATTCATGTACTATACCACCAGTTGTACGATGTAGAATCTGAACTGTGTAATAAAGTATTCGAGTTTTATTTTAAAGAATATGAGGTTTATTAGAAAGAATCTGAGCTCATTCATTTATTAAAAATATGAACTTTGAATTAGCTCAGAAAAAATACATATAAGGTCAGATTCTTATACCTTGGTTGTACAATGCTTATATACAACTGGATGTATAATCCTATTTGTGATCATATACTCATATGTCGACATATTGACGGAATATATCACATTAAGGTGGTGTTTGATTATCATCGGGAAATTAAGTTTCAATTCGTTTGAAAAATATATGAATTAGACAAACAATTTAGTAAGTTGCTCAAAAGTTATTTTGTGGTACAATATATAATTGAATACATGCATCAGTTTCTATTTACGTAAGGGGTTTAAGTTAATTCTTTCATTACGGAGGAGCTAACTGGAAAAAGAAAGAGAAAAAAGTAAATCATTCGATTTTAGATTAACAAAAGTACCAAACAATAGCCATTTTTCTAATTTATGGGAATTTTTAATATATAAATCTTAGGTATAAATCTTCCTATCACGAATCTTAATTTTATAATGTTTTTTATATATGAGTGCGGGGTGTCCCTTACTTCTCTACGTTTTTCTATTCTAAGTATATGAAAGTTAATAACAATTTTCATATACAAATCGCTATTTATCCTTTCATATTTCTTAAAGTAAACGTAAAAAAATGACCGACACAATTCACAAAGCCACAAAGGCATTAGAAAACATGTCATTCTCCTCGCCCTGCTCTCACTCACGAGCTCATTCCTAGTAAATCAAGAGTGTCTTAGTATGCCATCGGGTGATACCAAGACTCGATATCACACTTCAATATATTCTTGTAAAACGTTCATTATTTTACTCCCCTTCATGTTGTACATGAGATCAGGCTGTTACGAGAATTTGTCGTGGCTTGGTGACGCTACCTCAGTTACTGTATTTTCTCGTATGAAAGTGTAATACTGTGAATACGAGAACATTGTAGCCTTAGGAGAAGTTGTACGAAGCATATAATTTTGCAATTTTGTTAGTTAAATTTCCTTTAAGACAGGACAATCAGTCTTAAGTTTAAAACAAGTTAAATAACATTTTAATTGTATAGATTAGATAAATATTTTATTGGCCCTCCGACATATTTGACTTGTTTTATGTCTGCGACGAATATTTCCGTTTTAAACAAGAATTTGTGATAATTTTAAAGTTATAATAGCAATTTCGGGTAGGGATGGCGATGGATCCAGTTAGATAGGTTTTTTGTGAAATCCCAATCTGATCCGCTTACTTTTTGGATCAAGGACTCATATCCAAACATGATTCGTATTTTAAAAATCATACCCGATTCATTATTTATTTTTCAAATTCATACCAGATCCAAAACTTGACTTGATTATAAACTCATCTTATATGACAAAATTGAAATTTCAAGTTTAATAAACCTAAATTTTCAAAAATATTTGATGGGATCGAAATCGGTTATGAATGGGTCAGATTTTGATTTGGTTCGGGTATTCCAATAGTAAATATGGATATGAATTTCATTTTTAAATATTGAATCGGATATGAGTTTTTAAAAGTTGAGTTCGGATTTAATATTTTTCCTTTAATTCTATTCAGTTTCAGTTCGGTTTGGGCTACAATTCCGGAACATAGAGGGATGTAACTTGTCGCTCCAGGCCCATATTTGGCCTAATCACGTACAACATTCCACAAAAGACAGTGTAACATGGACTTGGTTCTTGGGCCCAACTCTCTTACTCTTCTACTTGGACCAACTAAATTAAGTACAGGCCTTATTCATAATGTAGCCTGTTCAAATTTTCCGTTTCTAACCCGTTTAGCCGTTTGGTTATCGATAATACTCTCTCTGATTCAATAGATTCTTTGTTTATTCTTTTTTTTGCCGATTCTTAACATAATATATGCAATTATCCACTCGCATGTGTTTTTTTAAACATCGCACCAAAAGTATATGTAAGTAGTCTTTTAAATATGAGGGAGTGTATAATATACTATTGATTATTGATAAAAATGTGACATTCCCTCAAATAATGCAAAGAAAGGATAAAATACTATAAACCGTACTAAAAATGTCACAACGTTGTATTACAAAATTATGCATTACTAATACACTATATAATTAGACATTAATTATGCACTTATCACCAGCATAATTTATTTTCTCATATCTTATCTTCATGGAATTTTCTTCATTTCTCCCATTTCAAAGCTTTCTTTGACAAATTTAGAGTATTAATGCTATTAACATAGTGTTAATTGGTCATGTTAACTTACTAAGCTCATAAGAGGTGATGCTCATGAGTCATGACTTCAGGTTCAAATCATGATAGCACCAAACCAAGAAACGTGGTAGAAAAACTGGTAGGAAATGAAACACGATTCGGTACGACCTCCCCCAACGGCTCAAGTTTAAGAGTATATTATACGGTTTTCGGAATTTAAGGGTCCCAAGACAAAAATATTCGTAAATCATACGGATGGTTCCTCGGGTCATATAAAGTAGCCACACAAATTTTGAGAAGCAACAGAGGACATTTGAGAGTGCTAGTACGCGATAAACAAATCTCGGGCGAAAATCGGGTACTCCTTAAAAATAAATGAATACTTCTTAACTAGTTTAGCTCCCGTGCATATATGCACGGTATATATATAGAGTTTTACTTTTTTTTTAGTGTATTATATTTATGAAATTTAAATTAACTAACTTCTTTTTTACGTTTCTCATCGTTATATTTTGATTTGAAAAATCAAAGTCAAAATCGTATTAATCATTAAATGAGCATTTTAATGAAAGTTTTTCCTATTACCGAGAGATTAATGGCGTTATTTTATAAAATTTTACTGATAATATATTTTTAGCTTCAACTTTTTATCATAGAAAATCAATGAATTTTTTTTCGTATGATTCTTTAAACAAAAAAAATTACTTTTTATATCTTAAAAAGATTGGAGATAATTTTGTGTAAAATGTAAAATACTAAACGACATAAATATATAAATCTGAAAGATTATGTATATTATAGCCCACCATACTTATAGAATATGCTAAAATAACTAAATTTTATTTTAGGAAATATGCTTAGGCGGGAAAATTTGGAGTTTCGCCTATTCTTTTAGTAAATAGGGGATTAGGGCTGAAAATCGAATACGGTAACTCATGAAGTGACCCTAGACATGTGGTAGAAAAACTAGGAGTAATAGAAACATGACCGGTACGGCTTCCCAAACGGCTCAAATTTAAGTGTATAATACACGTTTTTTGGGATTTCAAGGTACCGGAACAAAAATGTCTATAAACCATACGGATGGTTTCTCGGGTCAAATAAAGTAGCTACACAAATTTGGAGAAGCAACAAAAGACATTTGAGGGTGCCGGTACACGATAAACGAGTCTCCTATGAAAATCGGGTACTCCTTAAAAATAGATAAATGCTTCTTAATTAGGGATTAAAATCGAATGCGGTAACTCATGAAGTTATCCCAAGCACGTGATAGAAAAACTGGTAGGAAAAGAAACATGACTCGAAACGACCTCCTAAATGGCTCAAGTTGAAGTGTATAATACATGGTTTACGAGATTATAGTGTCCCGGATAAAAAATGTCCGTAAATCATACAGATGGTTTCTCGGGTTAGACAAAACATTCACACAAATTTTGTGAAGCAACATAAGACATTTGTGGTGGCGGTATGCGATAAACGAGTCTCGGACGAAAATCGGTTATTTCTTAAAAATAGATGAATACTAGTTATTTAGGACTTAAATCGAATACGTAACTCACGTAGCAACCCTAGACACGTGGTAGCAAAATTTGTAGGAAAAGAAATATAGCCCGGTACAACCTCCCAAAAGCCTCAAATTTATATGTATAATACACGTTTTTCGGGATTTAAGGGTCCCGGGACAAAAATGTTCGTAAATCATACGGACGGTTCCTCAGGTCAGATAAAGCAGCCACACAAATTTTAAGAAGCAACATAGGACATTTGAGAGCGCCGGTACACGATAAATGAGTCTCGGACGAAAATCAGATTAAATACCGTAATAATTTATGAAAAACGAGGAAGTAGTACAATACTACAATTAAATAATATTGGGATGATAGGGATGGAAGAAACCCGAACCTTCCCTTATTGAATTCACAATACAACTCAACGGCATAATTGAGCTCGTTTAACACAACAATAACAACATTACCCTGGTTACAACGCCGTTACTCCTTAGATATTGCAATCTAAATAATGTCATATCGACTTATTTCTATATAACTGCATATTAGACTATTAGAGAAGGACTTAATCCCAAAAGAGACGATCTTACAAAATAGTTTTGCAAAACGGTCTCAAACGAGACTACCCCATTACCCGTCTTAGACAAATGCGAGAGTGGCATGACCATCATTCGAATTCAAGCCGGATCCTGTTTTGTACAGAAGGAGACCAAGTTTCATTTTAGTTGCACTAAACCTAGAATCTTGTGGTTGGCATTTACGATCTGGATTATGAAATTGATCCGAAATTGAACTCCAATTATTTTCCAAAAGTGTAACACGAGCACCAGCCTGGAAAGTGTCGTCCATTCCACGATTTATCACCTGATCCTCGATATATTTGAATCGCGCTGCCTCAGCAACCATTTGTATAGAGATTAAAGCAAACCTTGCTACATCTTTAGCCATATCCACACCTTTAGCAGTAAAATCGTTCCCATAAACCTGTTTCATGAAACTTTGAAGAGTACTAACCCCTATTTTTAGTTTTTCCCTCGAAACACCGGCTTTTTTTTCTAGATCAGTGTAACTGCTTGCACAAGGAAGCGCCGGTCCTACTTTCTCTGCATCAGGAAAGACGGTCTTATATTTACCGCTCAATTTTGCATTCTCGTCTGAAAAAAAATTAGCCCGTATTTTTTTGGTTTTCGCTTCTATGTCCTGAAAACCGACAAGATAAGCATCTGAAGCTCTTAAGGCTAATGTAATGGTGTTCCCATTAAAGGGTGATATTAAGTTCACCAAAACAAATTTGTCATTATTTTTTTTGTTGGTTACTGGTAGATTGCAAACTTTTGGTGTTCCAAGGCCGAGTTTTTCTCTCAGAGAATCCAAAAATTTCGAATACTCTTCAGAATCAGAATCAACGGTCCAGGTCGGGTTTGCAGAGGTTGCTGCCACAATTAATGATATCACCATATACCATACTGATATGCTAGACACCTTCATCCTTTCTCTTGTATCTGTTTGAATTAATAACTAGATTAATATTACTTGTGTGTCGAAACAAGATTATGTAATAATGCATCTAGTATGACATTTACTTGTGTGTCGAAACAAGATTAAATAGCGGCGTTTTCAGTGGAAATTCATGGATTTTGATTGAACCCTACTGAAAAAAGATAACATGTTGTTTAAGATTAGGGGTCTTAGGTTCAAACCCAACAATCTAGATCTTTTATAGTACTAGTAATGGTAATTTAACATTTTAACAATAAAAAAATGTTTTATTTAATAATCGAACCCTCAAAGGTGAAATCCTAGAAACGTCCTTGGTTGTAAATGAGTAGCTCGACAAGCCATTGACATTGGCTAAGTCAAAACTCGGCTCGAGATTGGTTAAACTGAGCTCGAGTCTGTGCTCGAGCCAAGCTGGTCCTAAACCTAGCTAAACGCGAGCACACTAAGGTTCAGCTTAGAAACTCATTTGAGCTTGTTATGTTTTAAATTACTTAGTTTTTATTAATAATAATTACTTAAATTGTACGAGAATTAATTTTATGATAAATTAATTAAAATATAAGTTTAGAAAAGAAAATAATATAAGAAATGTTATTTTTTGGCAAATTTCTCTCGTTGACGCATATAATTTAATTTATTAAATTCGTAAATTTTCTTCTAACTAAAGTCAATCATTGACAGATCCACCAAATGTAAAATAACACAATGTAAATCTCGTTGTCGACACCGGTCATGAGACTCCTAACATGCCACATTGCCACCACACTCCATCACAGAGTCTAGCTTCATATTTTTGAAGTGGTACAACCCGACAACATACATTCTCTTACCAATCTTGTTTAAACTCAATCAAGTATCTTCTACTCAGTTATTTATTTATTTTTACTTTTTGAGTTTTAACATAATAGTGAATAATAAATTTGACCAATAATTACAATATACAATGATGGTCAAAGTATCTACTAAAAACATTCTTAAAATAAAAAGTAAATAAATAAATTATAACATGAAAATTTTAAATAAGTAAATAGATGACCAAGACGAGGAGGCTGGAGAGTATTATTGCAGAATAATAATCAACACAAACCTCTAATTTCTTACCTTATCTGAAACCTGAATTAAAAGCTGAAATTAGTAAATAGAAGGCCTTTCTGTTATTTGATTGATTGATGTACATGTGTTTTTGTTAATGAAAAGAGTGTTATATTTCAATGTCTTATATAACACTGATTGGCTACGACGTTTATAACTCACTGCCAAAACTTCGCATGTCTTATGTGTCTCATACCACTTTTTTTTTTCTATTTTTTGTAATTAATCTTGTAGGCAGGACCAACTTTGGATGATGACTGATGAGTAGAGAGCTTTAGAGCTGTCAAGTCTGACCCGATTTGTATCCGAGCAAATTCGATCCGATAGAACTCGAGAATATTACAACCTGAAATCGACCAGACCCGACTCAATGACGACTCGTAACCCAACATGACCCCATGATAAGTGACTCGAATCGGCTCGACCCGACCCGATGACGACCCGTAACCTGACATGACCGATGATCAGTGATCCGAACTGGACCCAGCCCGACCCTATATTTACCCTACCCGATTAAATTGATGAACCAACAATTATTAAGCTTAATATTGATTAAAATGACCCGATTGGGCTACTTGTTCCTTAACTCATCGCTCAGTGACAGGTGGTTCGTTTTTCTTAACAACTCTCCCGTCTCATGGAAAACCAAGAAACAATGTACCCACTGTTTCTCGCTCTTCTGCTGAGGCTAAATATCGGTCCATGGCCTCTGTCGTACGTATGTGAATTAAAATGGCTTCAAGGTCTTCTTGCAAGCTTGGATGTCTCATTATCATTCCTTGTGCACTTATTTTGCGATAGCCAGTCTGCTCTTCATCTTGCACAAAATCCCGTTTTTCATGAACGAACAAAGCACATTGAGATCGATTGTCACTTTGTTCAAAATGTTATTACAGGGGGTTTAATCCAGCCGTCACACGTCTCTACGACCGAACAGCTTGTTGACATCTTAACTAATCTGGGAGTGAACCAATTTATTAACTTCTTCGCAAGTTAGGCATTCTTGATCCACATGCTCGAGCTTGAGAGATATTAGATATAAAATCGTATCTTCCCAATAATATCATAATATGCTTTATGCTTTATATTGTTACAAGAATATTCTTATATGGTTACGAAAATATCTCCCGATGATTTGGTCTTCCGATTTATTAGGAGACCCTTGTACTATATAAACCGATTAATTTTAATGAGAATATCACCACTTCCGATTCCATTCTCTTAACAATATAACTAATTTGTTACGAGTATTTAAATGAGTTATAATATTTATGTTAAAAAAATCTGTTTACATTAACATGAATAAGTCCGATTTACAAAAAAAATAATTAATTTAACATTAGGGTACATGATAAAAAGTTAAGTAAAGAGTTTGTTGAAAATATATCATGGCAAATTAGAGTTAAAACTCATATTTAAAATAATTAGTGATTTAATGTTGAAAATTATTCTCTACTTAAATTCTTAGGACACATGTTAAAAAAACTCTTAACATATTTATGAATAAGTCCGACTTACCAAACAACAAGTGAATTTGTGTTTACAAACCGTCTTGCTTGTGACTGGCTAATCACGTTACAAGCTGAAAACCTCTCACAAAAAGGGAGAGGGGACAAGGTGGGGCACCCCCCATGTGCTTCCTCACTCACCTCTTATGGGTATTTTGTGAGAGTAAATGGTATCCGTAACAAGCTTGTGACGAATAACGCCGTCTTGAATGAGATTTTGTGTTGTGTTTATTCATGGTCGTGTCTCTCTCCCAATCAATTTTGACAATATGTACACCACAAAACAACGTATACAAGATAACAAGATGGGCTGTGATAATTTGTCACTACTCACTACCTTATCTCCGATTGGTGTTTTAGAAAATTTTGAACGGGTAACTACAAGCTTCAACACCGTACCATTTTGGCAGAGTTTGGTACGTGGCAATGTGGCATTATGTCGACATATTGCCGGAATATCACATTAAGGTGGTGTTTGATTGTCATCGGAAAATTAAGTTGCAATAAATTTAAAAAACACATAAATTAGACAACAGTTTAAGTTCAATAAGTTGCTCAAAAGTTATTTTGTGGCACAGTATAATTGAATACATGCATGAGTTTCTATTTACGTAAGGGGCTTAGGTTAATTAATTCATTACGGAGGAGCTAACTAAAGAAGAAAAAAAGTAAATCAATCAATTTTAGATTAACCAAAGAACTAAACAATTACCATTTTTCTAATTGGCTTCGTTTCTAATTTATGGGTATTTTTACTAAATAAATCATAGGTAAAATTCTTCACTATCACGAATCTTACTTTAATTATGTTTTCTTTATATGATTGGGGAGTGTCCCTAACTTCTGTACATTTTTATTCTAAGTATGTGATAGTTAATAACCATTTTCGTATACAAATTGATATTTACCGTTTCATATTTCTTAAAGTAAACGTAAAAAAATGACCGACCCAATTCACAAAGCCACAAAGGCATTAAAAAACATGCCATTCTCCTCGCCTCGATCTCACTCCCGAGCTCATTCATAGTAAATCAAGAGTGTCTTAATATGCCATCGGGTGATGCCAAGACTCGATATCACACTTCAATATATTTTTGTAAAACGTTCATTATTTTAGTCCCCTTCATGTTGTACATGAAACCAGGCTGCTACGAGAATTTGGTGTGGCTTAGTGATGCTATCTCATTTACTAAATTTTCTCGTATGAAAATACGAGAACATTGTACCCTTAGGAGAAGTTGTACGAAGCATATAATTTTGCAATTTTGTTAGTTAAATTTCTTTTAAGACGGATAATCAATCTTAAATTTAAAACGAGTTAAATAACATCTTAACTGCATAGATAAAACAACTAAAGTTGGTAAGAACTCACATCTCTTAAACAAATGATCAGGGGTTCGATTCCGGACTGCCGGATATTGGTCCTGGTCAACACCAAAAAAGACTGCATAGATGAAACAAATATTTTTATTGGTTCTCAATGTTGTGCGGAAGCGTGAATATCCCGTGTTGGGCCTCTGCTGCATCTGTGTCCACAATCCATAATAGTACGATATTGTCCGCTTTGGGCCAAGCCCTCACGGATTTACTCTTGGGCTCCTTCCCAAAAGGCCTCATACTATTATATTTTCTGGACACTTATAAAGATGATCTTCCATCTTTATTTTACCGATGTGGGACAAGGGTTTGCACCCTAACAATCCTCCCCTCAAACCAAGGACCATCATCTTGACTCGGACCTTGACCTCCATGGAGGACTCTCCCACTTTACAGCCCCAACTTCTAGACACCCGAAACATCACAAGTCTTGATAACCTCCCCTTAGCCGACACACCATGCTACCACGAGCCATGTCTTGCACCACATGTCACCGCCTGGTCAAGTGAGTGCCCCCACATGCTCCTGAGCCTGCATATCCATGTGCCCTTCTCGGGGATTTGCTACACATGCATATCGAACATCCTCTGCATCCAATATACCCTGGACCGGTCCGTCACTTCGAAGTCCTAGAACACAAACGGCCTCTCGGCATCCAACCGGAAAGGACCCACCGGACACTGTGGCACCCAACTCGATAAGGGTCCACCGATCGATCATGATTCTAGACACAAATGGTCTTTTGTCCCACAAGACCTATGACGCCTTTAATCCATTTAACCCCGGACCGGCCCCGCTCAAGGACTCACCCCGAGCTAGGAGTTTCATGCCTTACAAAGTGCACAACTTCAAGTCTTGGGCCCCGCCGATGCATCCTCGTGTCTAGCCCAAGTCGAACCTTGGGCTCGATACCACTTGTTGTGCGGAAGCGTGAATATCCCGTGTTGGGTCTCTCACGCATCCGTGTCCACAATCCATAATAGTACGATATTGTCCGCTTTGGGCCAAGCCCTCACGGATTTACTCTTGGGCTCCTTCCCAAAAGGCCTCATACTATTATATTTTCTGGACACTTATAAAGATGATCTTCCATCTTTATTTTACCGATGTGGGACAAGGGTTTGCACCCTAACAATTGGTGATTGTTGTAACGGAGGCGTCCCGTTACCCAATAGTTAGTTGATTAGGGTGATAAGAACAAAAATATAACGAATAACAAATAAAGATGACACACAGATATACGTGGTTCACCAGTAAAATAACTGGCTACGTCCACCCTGAAGGAGAGCAAATTTACTATTGTGGAGATAATAGTACAAAAAGGACCAGTATACACGCTCAATATGAGCCAAAAGTATACCTATTCTACCAACAAAATAGTAATCTCAAAGAGACAAAAGAGACTACCCAAACGAGATTAAGGACAAACGATCTTGTGGCCGCCAAGATCCGAATGGACTCCTTCAATCTCCAAATTGCATTTAACGCCAATCTACTTGAGCCGGAACAAATCAAGCTTCCTCCTCCGGAGAGAACCTCACAAATCGACTCTCATAAGATTGTGCTCACAAATACTATCTCCACCTCCTTAATTAACCTAGAATAAAACTTGGGTCTTTATATACTTATTCCACCCAAGATAAAATATCTAGACCAATTAGGAATTAAAGACTTTAGGAAATACCTAAACAAATACGATTAGGAAAAGTTAAGCTAATTTCCTAAAACCAAACAAACACCAACACACGTAAAAGGCAAAGATAACATTAAGATGTTCAAGGTGGGACCCGCACTACTAAATCTCCAAGAAGCTACTCACGTAGCAAATGCACGCACACATTTCGGTCTTGGACGATATCGGCTACATGTGCGACTCGCAAATCCCTCGGAGCCTTTCTTTGACTTTATCGGTGTTGCTTCTTTTTCTCGTCTTAGCTTAGTCCGTCTTCGACACCAATTCAAGGCACAAATTCTTAACACTCAACATATTTGACTTGTTTTATGTTTGAGACGGATATTTCCGTTTTAAACAAAACTTTCTTATAATTTTAAAGTTGTAATAGCACTTTTGGAGTTTTGGGTAGGGAATTCGTACCCGATTCATTACATATTTTCACATTCATACCCGATCCACCGCATAATCCATAACCCGATCCAAACCTTGACTTGATTATAGAAAAAACTCATCTTGTATCATAAAATTGAAATTTCAAGCTTAATAAACCTAAATTTTCAAAAATATTTGATTGAATCAGATTCAGTTATAAATGGATAGGATTTTGATTTGATTCGGGCTCTCCACTAAGTAGATTTGGATACGAATTTTTAAATATCGAATTGAGTATGAATTTTAAAATGTTGATTCAATTTTGTTTTAGTTCGGTTTGGGCCACAATTCCGGATGATAGAGGGATGTAACTTGTGTGTGAGTTGTGACTCCAGCCCAATATTTGGCCTAATCATATGTACAACATTCCGCAAAAGACAGTGTAACATGGACTTGCTTCTTGGGCCCACTCTCTAACTCTTCTACTTGGACCGACTAAATTGAGTCCAGGCCTTATTCACAATGTAGCCTGATTATATTTTCACTTTCTTACCCGTTTGGCTGTTTGGTTATCGATAATACTCTCTCTGATTCAATAGATTCTTTGTTTATTATTTGTTTTTTGGCCGATTCTTAACATAAAATACGCAATTATCCACTCGTATGTGTTTTCCTAAACACCGCACCTAGTGCTCGAGATCGGCTCGGAAAAAGTTCAAGCTCGGCTCGAGTTCGAATAGAGCTCGTTTTGTCTTTATATTATTTTCACTTTTTCGCTTTTTGAATCTAACTAAATATAAATATTTTTAAAAAACAAATAAGATTATAAAATACTAAAAAATATTGTGTTATAATATACTTATAAATGGCTAAATAACATATAATTTAAAATAACATTAATATTAAATTATATAAATTATAAAAAAAAAAAATTATAAACGAGTCTAAACGAGCTTCCGAGCCGAGCGTTGATGAGCTCGGACTTGGCTCGTATTTAGCCAAGCTAGGCTCGAGCTTATTTTGACCGAGCACGACTCAAGCCGATTCCGAGGGCTTGTCGAGCCGGTTCAGATCATTTACACCCCTAGCCGCACCAAAAGTATATGTAAGTAGCTGTCTACGGGCCGGGACTGGCTCACTTGGCTAGGCCTTGAACTGTCCAGAGGGAGGGGCAACCTTGGTCGGGCTGGGAGTATGTTTGACCCGGGCTAGGCCAGTGGTGGTTTGGGGGCGGAGAGCAGACTGGGCTGACGGGCCTGTGTATTTTTTTTACTAAATAGGCGGGCCAAGGGCAGACCGAGTCTGGAATTCGAGACCCGGGCAAGGCCAGAGATGGGAGGTTGGCTGGCCGGGTCTGACTATGAGCAGAAATAGTCTGTGTTGTCGGCCAGCTCTGTCAAAAAAGAAGCAAGAATTATTTTCAACATATAGTTATAAAATATTTTTAATTAAAGTGAAAATTAGGATTTATCATTACCAAATTTGGTAAATAATACAAGTAGCTCTAAAATTGATAATTAAGGGTGAAGATTTTTCTTGAGTGAAGTACTATTTTGTTTTTTTGGATTTAACAGAAGGTGCAATAAAAGCCCATCAAATCCTATATTTTTCATAAATTTTGGAGACAGAGGGATATGATAAAACAGACCAGATACTGCAAAAATGATCAATCATCATAATTTTTATTAATAATGGTTGATGGTACGTTCATAAATTAATAAATTGATGTTGTACATTGTATCAACTATATTAAATATTCACTACTCCCTCTTAATTGTACCAAAAAATAAATAAACTAGTCTCGCTTAAAATGAACATATTCGTCTTAAAGTTAAAACGAGTTAAATAGTAGGTCATTTACATTTACATAAATAAGACAAGCAAGCTTGTCAATTATCCTTAATTCCATTGGTATTATACTTAACTTGATCCATTTTAAATATTAAAACAAATATCCGTCTTAAATAATAATTTGTGACAAATTATTCGGTATTTCGGTGCATAACTTTAGAAAGACCTAGCTCAAAGAGTAAAATGTTTGGCTCACTTTCATAATTATCTTAATTATTAGTACTCATTACTCTTTTAAAAAATCTTTCATCATAATGATATTTAAAGAGACATGTGAATTCAAGTCCTTCAAATTGACATCGAAATCAATTGAAGACTAATTTGCCAAAGTTTTATTCACAATAGTTTTGGTAATTATGATTTGCAAAAGATGTCTACAAAAATGTACTAATATGAGTACATGACAATGATTATCAATAAACTTATTCACTAACCATTGGTATATTAAATTATCGATATAGTAATTGGATAACATTAAACACCCCTTCCTTTTCTTCAATTTTCTCATCTCACAAAAATATATTTCGAGCAAATGTCAGCTAACTTAACAATAAAGTTATGCAGGGTGGTACCCAATTATCCATGGCCAGGGTTCAAAACCATGTCCGCATCATATTGATCCTTATAACTCTCTTTACACCCAAAAAACAAAAATATCAACACTCATCCTGTATTATAAAGCAATAATTTATTCATTTCATTGTCAATCGATATAAACACGAATTTAATCTTATGTAAACTTATTATAATTAAAGTGAATTTTAGGTTTGCAAATTTGCTACACCAATAAATTTAACATAAATCCGAGATTATAATAGCACAAACGGTAGTAGAATGGAAGCAGAATTTCAAGTACGGGCTTGCAAAAAAAGTTCTAATCTAACAAAACCACTTGCATAGTTGATAGTTGCATCTAGTATTACATTGTACAAGGTCTTTTGGCCAGGAAGGATTGGGCAACGGATCCTCTCTGTTACCTATCAATGAATATGCTTTAATTTCGAGAAAAAATTAGCAATGTAGATTTAACTATGATATGTTTGGTTTGGGTGGAGATTAAAATCTCGAATGAATCCAATAGATCCAATTTAGTTCTAGATGAAATCCTAGCCATTTAATAAGTAATGAATAAATAACGGAAAAAAAAAGAAATAAAGAGAATCTTAACACAAAAAATTAATCTTCATAACTTTATTTTCGATATGTGCAATAATGACTGCTCTTAACTAGCTAGCTTCCTGTTTACTATATGTAAATATAATACGTTAATTTAGACCTTATTTTTTTCGACTGAACTGAATTTAATGAAACTGAACTGAATAAAGTTTAACTGAACTTAAATAAGAGTTAATTTGTGTAGAGACAAGCTAAACTGAACTAAAGTGAACTGAATAAAGCCAAAATGAACTAAACTGAATTGAATAGAGCGAAACATATTATGATATCAACCAACATCCTTCATACAACCATACCTTCCAAAAAATGCATCATATTCCTATGCCATATCTTCCAAGCAAAAAATAATATCTCAACAAAGATGCAAAGTTTTCGCAAGTTTGTCACCACAAATAAGGGCATCATATTCATAAGGTTTATAGTCAAGTTGTTTTCTAATCCAAAAAATTGGCCTCTAAAAGAAGGGAAAAAAAGAGCAAAAGAATTGGACCCCACATGTCCATTATTATATAACGTGGACCATTTTAATTGGGTGTACTGAGGTTGTGGGGCCCATTAGAGTCACTCTCGTGCTCAGCTGTCACAGATGCGTTGGATCACATTTGTAGTATAGGAGTAATAGGACCCAGAGATGCGCAATCCACTGCGTGATTTGCCATTTCCTTTAGTACTCTGTTGTATTTTCGATCGCAAAATTCTTGGCTAAGACCGTCCTAAATTAAGAAGATTATTACTCCGATTGGGCAATAATTTACAGGGTAACCAATTGGAGTAAGACTAAAATTAAAGAAAGATTGTAACTTGTGAAAGGTCTTAACTTGAACGATCGTAAACAAGATCTATTGATTTCTCCGATTGGGCAATAATAACGTTAATAGTTAACCAAGTGGTGTTAGTCTAGTGGTAGCCGGGTTAAACCTCGAAGCTTGCAGAAATGCAGGAGTTGAAAGGTCCCGGGTTCGACTACCAGCTGGAACGATGATCACTTGGCCACTGCAGCCCCCGAAGGAGGTGGCTTACATGGTCTATGTGGTGGTGCGGGAATGCATGAGCCCAGAGGGATTCAACCCCCTCGTCATAAAAAAAAAAAAAAAAAAAGTTAATAGTTAAATGTATTATGTTACTTAATTAATACGTGGAATATTATTTCAATAGTTTTAATCTTTTTGAGACTTGTTCTAAATGGTAGAATACATTTCAGTGTGGCAATATGATAATCCTTTTATGTTTTTTGAACAAGATGAAAATCAAAACCGCTATTTGTGTCACGAAACTTCCACTTATGATTATTTAGGCAACATTCTAAAATTTATGTAAACAACTCTTAAACAAATTTAAATTTTCTTTGAGACATATTAAACTTGTAAACAAATATTTTTGAAGTTTAACAATAAATTTTGAGCTTGGCCAAAATAAGTTTAATTTATCTGGCCGATCTTCCATTTACTTATACTCCATAATCAATATTCCGTACATTTTTCATATACTTTAAAATTGTTTAGGCACAGCAAGTTTCGAGCCGAACTCAAACTCGAGCTGAAAATTCCAAGCTGATCTCAAACTTAGATCGTCTCTAAAAATTCCAAGCTGATTTCGAGCTCAGATCACCTCAATTACAACAACAAATATCTCCTAAACTATTCAAATAATTCCGACCAATGTTTATGAATTTTCAACATCACACACTTGGGTTTACAAACAAAACTTAGCTTGATGAAGAATCTTTGTACTACTACTTAACTACATTTCCCAAAATACCCTTACCCATCTCCCATGTCACTCTCATTTTCCCACACAAAACCAACAAAAACCCAAATAAAACCTTCAAATAATATCAACATGTCCCAAATAATGACAACGGCTATGATGATTTAGCCTGCTTATGGCCCCCACACTCACGCCCTCTCTTTATACTTCTCATCTGTCATCCATTTAAAACCCAATTAACTCCCCCAATCCCCCTTTTCATTTTCGAAAAGTCGGGAAATGAGATATCGTCATTTGATGGTACTAGGTTTCGATATCATCTCCTATCTAAGCTTTACAACAAGCTAGATATCGTCATTAAATGATACACTATTAAGTTTCAGTATCATTCTTTTACATGCTCGATAACATTTGGTAAAGGTACTAACATTATCTTTATCTAAGCTCTAGCCAGTACAAATGAACCCGATATTGTCACTAAATTATAGTATTGAGTTCTAGTATCATCCTTTCACATGAATATACTAATATTACTCGTAAATAATAATACTAAAACTCGGTACCATCTGATAAAATCGTAACATTATGGCCCTGTTATTTTAAACTTAATTTCAGCTCAGTTCAATTTAGCTTCATTCAGTTCAGTTTAGCTTTTCTCTTCATAAATTAACTCTTACTTCAGTTATTTATACTCCAATATCATTCTTTCACACGAGTCTACCATATAACAAACAGTACTGATACTCGATACCATTTGATAAAAGTCGTAACATTATCCTTATCTAATAAGCTCTACCAAGTACCAACGAACCAGATACTGTCACAAAATTATACTTTCACGAGTATTGAGTTTCAGTATCATTCTTTTACATGAATATACTGATCGTATAATAATATCGAAACTCGATACCATCGGATAAAAAATGGTAACATTATGTCATTATTGATTATTCCTCCAAATGCCCTCCATTCCAATTCAAAATTCCACAATATAAATACCCCCATCACTCTTTGTCTCACTCACCCTCCCACTCTCATTCAAAATGTTTCATCACATTCTCTCCATCCTTCTCCTCCTAACCACGACCGCACACGGTTGGCGGCCGTGGCCAACCACAACCGCAACCACCGCCACCTTCACCACCACCGCGTTAATCCATAATTATTCCGCCCCACAACTAAACTCTTCAAAAAAATTTGAAGGGTCATCAAACCTAGTCCACTTAAAATACCACATGGGACCGGTCCTAACAACAAACATAACCGTCCATATAATTTGGTACGGTAAATGGTACCCGGCCCAAAAAAAAATAATCCGTGAGTTTATATCGTCAATTTCATCGGATACCGCACCACACCCGTCTCTGTCCAGCTGGTGGAAAACCGTCCAGCTGTACACAGATCAAACCGGGTCCAATATTTCTAGAACCGTAACATTAGGTTCAGAAAAATCAGACCGGTTTTATTCCCACGGAAAATCACTAACCCGTCTATCGGTCCAATCAGTAATAAAATCATTTATTACCGCGAAAACCAACCCGTTACCAATTAACCCGAAATCCGGAATTTACCTCGTATTAACCGGTCCAGATGTCTACATGGACACATTTTGTACGGACATATGTGGGTTCCACTATTTTACCTTCCCATCAATAGTTGGTTATACGTTACCTTATGCATGGGTAGGTAATAGTAATAAATTATGTCCGGGTGTGTGCGCGTACCCGTTTGCGGTCCCCGCTTACATACCCGGACTTAAACCTGTTATGTCCCCAAATGGGGACATAGGGGTTGATGGTATGATTAGTGTTATAGCTCATGAAATTGCTGAGCTGGCAACTAATCCGTTAGTCAATGCTTGGTATGCCGGACCTGACCCGATTGCACCCGTTGAAATTGCGGATTTATGTGAAGGGATTTATGGTACGGGTGGGGGCGGGTCGTATACGGGTCAAATGTTGACGGATCGAGATGGTGCCACGTATAATGTTAATGGGATCCGACGACGGTTTTTGGTTCAGTGGATTTGGAACCATGTTGTTAGTTATTGTACTGGTCCTAATGCTTTGGACCAATAATAGTACGTAAAACGGAGGTACTGTGGACGATATGTCACGACTTATGACATCTCATCGTCCTCCTGTATTGTATTGTATCGTATTGTATTGGCTTGCGCCTTTTTTTACACCGAAAAAAAAAATAGACTATATAAGATTAGTAGTATTGTGTTTGTTGTAATTTTTATTTTTCTTGGGATAATGTGCATTATTTTTTCCCTATTTTCTTAGGGATTATATGGTTTTCCTTAAGCTTGGGAATGTTGTTTTTGAGGTAGTAATTAGTTTGAGTGAATTATTAAGGTTTTTTTGGGGAGTTTGATTAAATTTTTGTAGTAAGTGTTGCGATTGTCTAATTTTTTCCGGTTCAAGTGAGCGCAGTTATGTCCCGGATGAGAATTAAACCCCACTTCACGGTTGGAGTAAGTGTTGCAATTGTCTATGATGTATACTTTCTTGTATATTACCATAAAGAAATAATTTTATTCTGCTGTTTATAAAATGATCGAATTTCACATATGCCGGGTTTATCTAGTGCGCACCAAAAATAGTGTCCGCGGATACATTCCTCACAGAAAAAAAATATACAATGATTTTATTCGAATAATGAAATAAATAAACCTAATAAAATTGATCAAATCCAAATAAGATCCGACTTTAACCTGACTTTATCAAACCTAATCCGAATGTTTGCGCATTTTTTTTGGATCAAACTTATCTCGATCTGAATCGAATCGAACTTATAGGATCAATTGAATCGAACTTATAGGATCTCGAATCGAACTTATTGGATCGAATCGAATCGAACTTATAGGATTCGAATCGAATCAACTTATAGGATCGAATCGAACTTATAGGATCGAAATCAACTTAACTTAACTTATAGGATCAAGTTAACTTAAATTAAGTGAGGTATAGGATCGAATCGAACTTATAGGATCTCGAATCGAATCGAATCAACTTATAGGATCTCGAATCAACTTATAAGATCTCGAATCGAATCAACTTATAGGATCGAATCAATCAACTTATTGGATTCGAATCAACTTATAGGATTCGAATCGAATCGAATCAACTTATAGGATCTGAAGTGAACTTAAATTAAGTGACTTGAAGTCCAAAAGAACAGGGCCTTATTGACGTATGTAGACATTGAAAATTGGGAAGCCACCTCTATTGAACGGCAGTTAAATTTGTGGTAGGTGAATGGATTTATAAGACAAATTAAGGCTTATAATTACATCACTACAATTCTACGTACAACCATGCATTAATATAGAGGAGTAAAAATTGCACTTCACCAAGTAAATAGGCATGTGACCAATTAGGGCGAGTACAGCAGATTGTTCCCCTATAATGTAGGGGTCAATTTAGTTGTAGACTTGTAAATATCAACCAGTTTAGTTGTTAAAAATATAAGATCAGCGATGTGATATTTATGACGCAGATTTAAATTCCGTCATCAACAAAACCGACCATATAACACCATTTACTACAAAAAAAAAAATAAAAAAAAAATATACGAGTCAAAACCCTACCCATTTCTTTTCTCCCTATTTTCTTTCAAAGTTCTCTATATATTTTATACTTTCTCCACTTCGTTCTTCATTGCTTGAAATTCCGACTAGTAAATCGTTTAAAGATTGAATCTGCACCGTTAAAAGAAGACGAAGGTCGAAGTAATAAATTACTCCCTCCTATTCCGATTAAGTGTCTCATTTGGACAATGACACGAAAATTAAGGAATATAGTTAAAATAATGAAAATTATTTTATAGGGGTAAGAATATATATGAGTTAAATAATGAAAAGTATTGAATATGATGGGTTAGGGGTAGGGATGACAATGGGTAGGGTCTGGGTAGGGTCCGCCTATACCCGGACCCGAGATTTTCCCTTTCGACCCGTACCCGACCCAGACACGGAAGGGTCTAAAATTTGAGGACCCATACCCGGACCCTATGGGTAAGGGTAAGGTCTGGGTCTATCCACGGGTCCGAGTTTCAGCCACTTTAGTAACAAGATTAACAATTATGGGGTCTATAATATTAAAAAAAAAATCATACTATTTTAACATTATGAGTTTATTAATCTGCCGTTAATGGTGGTTGTCGGTCGCCGCCTATTAGAGAGGTGATTGTCAGTCGCGTATCAGTGCTGTAGTGGTAGTTTTCTTGTGTCAGTGGTGGATTGGTGGTATTGTCAAACAGAAGAGTTTGGTTGAGTTTTATCACTTTATGGGATGAGGAAAGAGAAAGAGATTTTAGTTGGGTTTCTACAGTCTGGCAGTATGAATTCAAAAAAGCTGTGATTTTGATTTTTTTTTTCTTTAATAAAGGGTCTAAGGGTCGGGTACGGGTCTCATAACTTAGACCCGGACCCAAAATATTTTCTTGAGATCCATACCCGACCCATACCCATTGGGTCTGAAAAAATGAGACCCATACCCGACCCATTAGGGTCCGACCCTCAGGGTCTGGGTTGGGTCGGGACCCGACCCACTGCCATCCCTAGTTAGGGGTAGTTGGGGTGGTAAATAAAGAAAAGAGTCAAGGGTAGGAAAGTAAAAAACCATGTCCAAATATGACAAATGAAACAGTTTTGTAAATAGACGGAAATAGCAAATAAAACAGTTATCTAGAATAGGAGGGAGTATAACGTACGTACATGGCGTCTCTAGAGTTACAGAGTGTAGCATAGTACGTACTCTTGTTTACGTGTGTTTTTATGCTAAATGATTTGACCTCTCTCTGCCTCTTTTCCTATACGATTAAATATCCTGTCTCTGTTGTGCCCACTTGAAATATACTGTAGTTTCTTTTCTCTTTTTTTTTTAATTTTTTTTTTTTTTTAACGTGCGACGATTTCCATAACCGATTTATATAATGTTAAAAAGAAGGGTTTTGAGAGGTCGCAATTCACGAGTACAGTTTGATGCTTTTTTTTTAGTTCAATTTTACGATCTTGTACAATATAAAGTGTATATAAACATTTTTAAGGACGTTTAATTGCAAGAACCGTACAAATTGTAGCGAGATTGAGTGATTAACAATATACTAAATGCAATATTACAAATGACACTCACCTGGCCTGGTGTCACGGTCCGAAACTTTGAGTCGGGGCGTGACGCGCACCTTTGTCTAAACGCTTTGACAAGAATGAAAGCGAGAGCGTTAGGCACTAGTGTTTGTCAAGCACTAGGCACTCGTAATCGGTCTCGGGTCGGGAGTGTCGAAATCCTAGTCTCGATCGACACACACGGGCTTGTTAGAAAGGTGAAGGCAAGAGTCGTTCACAAGAAAGCAACAACAAGCAATAAGAAGACAACTTGGTGGGAAGCAGATGTTTGATTGACTAGTACTCCCCAAAGAGGGAAATTTGATATTTACATCCTGGTAGCAGGAAACATTGATTTTTGAGTTTAGTTCGAATAGCGATATACCCATTTATGGAAATAAAAGCTATTCTAAAACTAAGCTAAACTAAGAACTTACTTACTAAAAAAGTACAAGGAAATAAAATTACATAAGCATAAAATAAAACTAAGGGTTCAAGTGTGCGGATCATCACACTCTCCCCCACCTAATCATTGTTAGTCCTCGGCAACGCTTCAAAATCTTCATGGTGGTTCGGTCGATGGTGATGTCGCTGGGAGTTGATTGGGGCGGATGTTGGCGCGCTTGCTCTTGTTGCGGGTGGGATCTTCAGGATCTGGATGGTAAGGCTTTAGACAGCTCACATGAAAGACAGGGTGACACTTCATCCAGGCGGGCGGTCCGGCAGATGCTACTTCCCAATCCGTTTGGTCACTTGGATTGGGCCTTCGTACTTCCGCACTAGACGCTTGTCTCGTCCTCGGAGGAATCTCATCCGCTCTTTGTTCGGACTTCACCATGACCATGTCGCCTACTTTAAACTCCCTTGGTCTCCGATTCGATCCGATCCGCCCACTTCTTCATGCGGCGAGAAGCTTTCTCCAAGTAAGCTCGAGCAATTTCGGCATTCACGTTCCATTCTTTCACATATTCGTGGGCTTTCTTTGTCCGGCCTCCATATGTATCCGCAATCG
Organism: Silene latifolia; assembly: GCF_048544455.1. Classification (NCBI taxonomy): domain Eukaryota; kingdom Viridiplantae; phylum Streptophyta; class Magnoliopsida; order Caryophyllales; family Caryophyllaceae; genus Silene; species Silene latifolia. The sequence goes on along the minus strand of NC_133535.1, from coordinate 158,213,475 downwards.
TGGGAGGCAATAGCTACTGTTGACAGAACAAGCTCAAACGGGCTCTTGTTGGATGAAGAGCTCGTCGCACATTAAAAAGAATCGGGCAACATCAAGGAGTCTTACCCACTCCATTTGAGTTGCCCCAACAAAGTGTCTCAAATACTCTTCCAAAGATGCTATTGAATCGTTCGGTCGGCCATCCGTCCGAGGATGGTAACTTGAGGACATCCGCAGCTTCGAACCCAGGAGATTGAACAATTCTCCCCAAAATAGTCCCGTGAAGCGAGAATCGCGGTCACTGACTATACTTTGAGGCAATCCCCAATATTTCACAACATGTCTGAAGAACATGGTGGCAGTTTCTTCAGCGCTACACGCCTTTGGAAGAGGAATGAAAGTCGCGTATTTTGAGAATCGATCCACAATGACAAGGATCACACTTAACGCCCTACCTTCGGTAACCCAGAGATAAAGTCCATAGAGATACTCTCCCATGGTCGTGTAGGTACGGGCAATGGATTTAACCCCCCTTGTTTCTCTCCTTATCTTCTTTGGCAAATGAGGCATGTCTTCGTGTACTCCATCACATCATCCTTCATCTGGGGCCAGTAGTAACTTCTCTTCAATAGGCATAAGGTTCTCTGCCATCCCGGATGACCCGCCCACAAGGGATCATGGCACTCCTGTAGAAGCATCTTCCTCAACCCGGCCGCCTTTGGAACAAAGATGCGATGTCCCTTCGTGAATAGAAGCCCATCTTCCACCCAAAACTTGCGAGTCTTTCCTTCTAAGGCCAACTGTTTCAGAGTCCTCGCCATTGGGTCTTGGTCGAGGTGTTCCTTTGCCTTAGCTCGAATATCTGTGACCACGGTGGTGGTGGACAAATGAGCAATCGTGTGCAATGTCGCCAAATCACATCTGCGGCTTAGGGCATCGGCGACTCGTTTGCGGCTCTGGTCCGTAAGCAAATTCCACATCGAACTCGCCAACAACTCTTGCCATCTAGCTTGTCGGCTTGTCGGCTTGGGCTGAGTCGGAAGTGAGACGCAGCGGTATTATCGTCTTGACAACGAACTTTGATCCCAAGAGATAATGCCTCCATCCCCGCAAGCAATGAACAATAGCTAGGAGTTCTTTCTCTTGTACCGCATAACGAGTCTCGACTCCATTAAACTTTCTGCTCTCGAAAGCCACAGGGTGACCCTCTTGAGTAGCACCCCGAGGGCGTAATCGATGCATCCGTCTCAACTTCAAAAGGCTTCGTGATATCCGGCAACGCCAAGACCGGTTCCTGTACCACCGCTTCCTTGAGCTTCTCAAAGGCCCTCTTCTTGTCGATAGACCACTCCCACTTAGCATCCTTCTTCAACAAGTCGGTGAGCGGGGAAGCAATTTTCGAATACGCTCGGATGAATCTTCGATAATAGTTTGCGAGCCCCAAGAAAGAGCGGAGCTCGGACACATTCCCCGGGGTTCCCGGTCCTTGATAGCGGCAATCTTCTTCGGGTCCATCTTCGATTTGCCTTTGGCCACTATGTGGCCAAGGAAATTCACTTCAGGTTGGGCAAATTCACATTTCTCTCTCTTCACGAATAGGTGGTTCTCTCGGAGCTTCGCGAACACCAACTCCAAGTGTTTTACGTGTTCCGCCAACGAGCGACTATATACAACGATATCGTCTAGATATACCACCACGAATTTGTCCAGGTACTCGTGGAAAACATGATTCATCAACGTACAAAACGTTGCAGGGGCGTTTGTCAAGCCGAAGGGCATGACCAACCATTCAAAAGACCCATACCTCGTCACCTGGCAGTCTTGGCTCATCTCCTTCAAAGAATTCGAACTTGATGATAACCGGATCTTAGGTCGAGCTTGGTGAAGTATACGCCTTGTAATTGATCGAACAAATCCGCTACCAATGGGATGGGGTAGCGGTTCCTCACCGTCGCTTGTTCAGAGCCTGGTAGTCGATACACAATCTCGGACTACCGTCCTGTTTTTTTCCGGAAGAGCACGGGGCTCCATAGGGAGCTTTGGAAGGTCGTATCGACCCCGAGCGAATCGGATCGTCTAGTTGTCTTCGTAGTTCCGCTAATTCGGGAGGCGCCATCCGATATGGCCCTCGAGCGGGGAGGTCTTGTGCCGGGAGTAATTCAATTTGATGGTCTGCGAACGTCGGGGTGGCGGACTCATAGGTAATCGATCGGCATCAAGTCCTTATTGTCTTCTAGCACCTTCTCTACTTGTGGGTCTACACATTCAGCGAAGGTGTCTTCTTTCATGGACACTGTACACAAGTATGTAGGCTCTCCCTTTTGAAGTCCCCTCTTCAACTGCATTGCCGAGAGGAGTGGCCCCTTTTGCTTTCGGTCAGTTTCAACAGCTTTCACAAGACATGGTTTTGATCCCACCATTATTAAAGATCCATTGTGGGGCGCCAGAAAGGTTGGGGTCCGCTTCAGAAAATCCATGCCGAGGACGATCTTAAAGTCATCCATCGGGACGCTGGTGAAGTCGAGCTTCCCCGTCCACTCGCCCATCTTGATCACCACTTCTCTAGCCACGCCCTGAATTGGCAAGGCTTTGGAGTTGATGACTTTCATGCTTCCGCCTTCGCGGTTCAACTTCATTCCGAGTCTCTTCGCTTCGTCGGGGTGACGAAATTATGGGAGGCTCCTGTATCTATCATTGCTCGAGTAGCCTTCCCATTGACGTTTATCTCCACGTACATCAGTTCCGTGGACTTGGTCTCGGAGCGCTCAGCGCCTTTGTCCATTGAGCACATCATGTGGACTGCTCCCATTCGAGCCATTTCTCCTTGCTCACTGGCCTCATCATCATCACACCCCTCTGCATCAGGGCCTATCCCCTCGGGATTACATTCTACCGACATCTTGGATAAATTCTTCTTAAGGGTATTGAACTCCCCTTGGTGAGGGCACTCGGACATTCGGTGCGGTCCTCTACAAAGGAAGCACGCGAACGGCTTTCTAGCGATCGACGCTTTAATTACTACCCTTAGAAGAGGTTGGAGTGGAATTCGTCGGACCCCATCTCCTATTATCACCTCCGGGACGAAACCGACTATTACCCGTAGAGGGAGGTCTTGTTTGTGAAGTCGTCCCTCCAAACCTTTGGTTGCTTCCGCCCGTTGCAGCGAATCCCTTCTTCTGGGAGGTTTCGCGCTCCGTGTAATAGTCAACTAGCCTTTCAAAGAAATGTCTGTCATCAGCGATTCTGCGAGGGACTCAGTCGTTGTCGCATGATTTCTCGCTGAGCCCACTCCTTCAAACCATCAATAAACTGAAACACCCGATCCTTCTCGGTCATGTCCGCTATCTCCAACATACAAGCCGAATATGCTTTCACATAATCGCGAATCGAGCCTGTATGTTTCAAGTTCTTTAATTTCCTTCGAGCTAGGAAATCGGTGTTCTCCGGGTAGAATTGTTCTTTGAAGAGTCGTTTGAAATCATTCCATGACTCTAGTCTAATGGTTCCGGCCTCGATCTCGGCATGCTTCGAGCGCCACCATTGTTTAGCGTCGTCCGTTAGGTACATACTCGTGATCGACCTTTAGACCTTCGTCGAGCGCACTCACTCGGAAGTATTGTTCCATGTCGAAGATGAAGTTATCGACTTCTTTCGAATCTCTCGCCCCACTATACTTGAGGGGTGTAGGCGGCTTCACCTTAGGAGTTCCACCAAAACTCCCGTCCGCGGCCATTTTCATCAAGGTATTGCACATGTTCTCGAGTTGCTCGACTTTATCATAGAGATAACCCATATCCGAGTTATACTCTTTCGGAATCGCCTCTTCGACGGCCACAAGGCGGCTCTCATGCCCCTCTATGGACTCGTCTACGGTCTCGGCGGGCAAAGATGCCCTTTACCGTCTCCTCAACTACATGGTGAGTATTCCCAAACTCACAATGAGTGCCTCCAAGGATGGAATTTTCTCGTCCATCAATTTCTCTAAAGCCGCGATTTGGCCTTAGTATCACTTTTAGTCCCACCTCGGTTCTACCGCCTTTGTTGCCATCGTATACAGCAGCCCGTCAAGAAGACCGGGCTCTGATACCAAATGTCACGGTCCGAAACTTTGAGTCGGGGCGTGACGCGCACCTTTGTCTAAACGCTTTGACAAGAATGAAAGCGAGAGCGTTAGACACTAGTGTTTGTCAAGCACTAGGCACTCGTAATCGGTCTCGGGTCGGGGGTGTCGAAATCCTAGTCTCGATCGACACACACGGGCTTGTTAGAAAGGTGAAGGCAAGAGTCGTTCACAAGAAAGCAACAACAAGCAATAAGAAGGCAACTTGGTGGGAAGCAGATGTTTGATTGACTAGTACTCCCCAAAGAGGGAAATTTGATATTTACATCCTGGTAGCAGGAAACATTGATTTTTCAAGTTTAGTTCAGAATAGCGATATACCCATTTATGGAAATAAAAGCTATTCTAAAACTAAGCTAAACTAAGAACTTACTTACTAAAAAAGTACAAGGAAATAAAATTACATAAGCATAAAATAAAACTAAGGGTTCAAGTGTGCGGATCATCACACCTGGCCACCTGCTTGTTACAAACAAGTCGGACTTTATATCGTTCAAAACAAAACCATTGAAATGTTAGTTTTTCATGTAAAAAATTCGCGCAATCTGTATCATAAAATCGACAACTCGTCAATAATGTACATCACAACATCATCAATTTGAAGATTTGGATTTTATTCACATAAACTTTACGTGGATTTGAGCCCATAGGTTTACTCTTTATGATTTAACCTCACTAGAGTCACTAGTCATGTCATAATGCAATAGTGGAGCGAAGGAGAGGCTAATCAGGACGCTTGTCACAACTGAAAAAAATGAAAACTTCGAAAATTTTAATTAAATATGAGAATTTTTTTTGAGTTTACTTTATGACATTACTTTATTCTCGCTAACTATAAATCCTGATTTTATCAGAGTCTACTATTTTATGAAAAATAAAAATAAAAATGATGCATGTACTATAAATAAATTACTCCTATCATCTATTCACAACTTTGATTATTTTACAGTTTTATTCCCATCTTTTGAAGTACTTTTTTAATTCTATAAAGTCGCACCGAATAATTGAAATTTCCTTCACACATAACTAGGCATGCATACTTTTGCTTTCGTTTCATACTTGCTGATTGATTGGCCGTATATACGATTCATAGTACAAAGTATTTATTTCTATGTTTAAAGTTTTTGTTTAACTTATCATAGTGAACCAATGAGTTGGAGGCTTGAAGCAATGTGAAAATTGATCGTAAGCCTTACTTGTGACGGTCACATAAAGTCGTAAAATTCCTTTTCCTTTTTAACAATATTTTAACCTGATGTGAGATGTCAAAAGCTTTTAACCATTTATAAAAATTTGTTAAAAAATAATGTTTCTCTACAATTAGTTATCTATTTTTATTTTCAAGATTATTATTCAAAAGACCAATAAGTTGGAGGCTTGGAGGCTTTTTTAACAAGGATCCGATCTCTGTATGAAATTGATTTATCGCACACCGACAATCACAAATGTCATTCGTTGCTTCTCAAAATTTGCGAGGCCGCTTTGTCTAACCCGAGAAACAACCGTATTTGTACTAGTATTTAACGACATTTTAATCCTTTGCAAGAAAATATAGTAATCTAGATGAAATATCTATCTTTTTAATGTGTAGTTATAAATCTGTAATGTTTAAATCGTATAGTTTAGAAGTCATTTTAATTTATAGACGGATAAACTATATTCCATAGTCGGTACTATAAAGCACATTTTTAACTTAAGAACAACCATATTCCAAATTGCATGAAACAATCAACATGTTGATAAAACTAAGGGAAAAAAAAGGCTAACACTAGCTTCATTAGAGAATAGAGATGCTTAACTACATTAGGCTTTTAACAAAAGTACCCAATACAGTAGTTAACTAATGACTAATAGCTAATCAGGTATAATTAGGGCCCCAAATGGTGCGACTAATCAAACCATTGACAGCTAGCTCATTGCACTCATGATTAACCTAAATTAATTAAATTCACCCATGATTACACCCAAAAAAAAGTAAATCTCTCTTGGATGTCAATTAGACCTTGCAAAACTGTCCCGACCTGAATAACCCGTCTCGCATCGGAATTGAAGACCTGAATCTGACTCGAGACCCGAATTGACCCGACCTGTTCAACCAGCTGACTCGAATGTTTATTATTGCATATTATTGACTATTATACCCAAATAACTACATAAACATCAACCCGAAAATGACCCAGCCTAACCCAACTGAACGGTTTGCCAAGTCTAGTAATAGCAGTATCTGTTTAAGATAAAAACGGGTCAAATATACTTCCACCTCCATATATATGACAAAATTTTTATTAGTCACTAGACATATCCTTCTTTTGTCTTATCTATTGTATATACTTATCCATTTTAAATTTAAGTTCGATATTATGTCTTAATCAAGAATTTGTGGGTAATAAAATCAGCCATGATTACAACTGCACAAAGCCTTTAAATTGTTGTACTAGTCTATTTGAAATATACGTATCATATCAATACTGGTAAAGCATAAATTAGGGAGTTTTACGTACATGAACAAAGTCTGATACAATTGGTCTCCCTTGTGACGGGTTACCATTTGTGACGGATATTTTGTGAGATAAAATGGTAACAAAATGGGTTAGTGGAGAAAGGGGACCACATGAATAGTGTTGCAGAGAGAGAAAAAGTGGGTACATTGTGAGGTAAAATGGTATCCGTCTTCAGCTTGTGACGGATATGTCATGTCTTCAATGAGAATTTGTGAGTCTGATATAGGGTACCCTTTCTTTTATAACTTTTTTGTCATGGAGAAATTAATGTTTTCCATGATTGTTGAGTAATTAATCCACTAGACAAATCAAGACAAGTTTCTGTTAAATCAATGTACAATTCATATCGTTCAGATCAACATTTTACGTTTGCTTTTGGTACAAAGATCGATTAATGAAAGAAAAAACATAAATAAAACATGCACATACACATAACAAGGAAAAGTAACTTTAATATGACTAACATGTAAACATAAAAAAATACGCAATATGGTGTAACCGAGACACTTAAATAAAGAGAACGTAAAGAATTGACGGGTTAGAAGGAGTATGACTATCGCGTGTAATTCGCGGTAATTAAACATATCAATATAGGATCCTTAAGGGGTACACCAATTTACGATATTTTCTCTATGAGATAAAAGAGTTATAGAGTAATGATATAAGAGAAAACTCGAAAAATGTTCGAAAATTTATAACTGTACAGTAAAGACGAGCGTCCCTGTTAACCCTACAAGGACGACTTTTTGCACAAAAATGAGGCACATAATGGCTCAACGGTGTGGATTTTGGCGTGTGCCTTGGTGCATCCTGGGGCGCTCACTCCTGCTAACCCTTCCCTAACTCCGTCATTGTATGTATGAATAACCAAAGTACAAAGACGACTTTGTGCACAAAAATGAGGCACATAATGACCTAAACGGTGTGGGATATTGGCGTGTGCCTTAGTGCATCCCCACATAATTTACTAAGTGTCCAAGTAAATGATAACAAAATCAACACAATAAGAGTACTATACCTTCTACACAAAGGGGCCCTTGTTGAATTTAAGGGTTTAAGGTGTGGCACCGTGGCTTATTAACTAGTGGGTAGGTTTGAATTTTTGAACCATTGCCTCCCACTCATAAAACAATTTCACAAGTTATTTTGTCTTTTTTTTCGACAATAATGAAATATAGCTACTCGTAATAATTTAAGTTGTAAGTCGAGGATATAATATTAATCTATAATATTAATCTCCGAATGTATGTGAGTGATGGTACAGATAATATGTATTGACATAAGATGTTGGCTAGTTCAAATACAGAGTCCGATATTCTACAATATTACACATTATTATTCACCTTTATCTTTCAGATACGGGGTAAGTCGCTAACTTTGTGAAAGTAAGTTTATGTTCTTTTCAATTGAATAGAACTAAACTGAATTGGAGTGAATGAAGCTGAGCTGAATAGTTAAACTAAGTAAAACCGAATTAAACTGAAATGAGTTGAAATTAAGTCTGAAAGAAGTTGGTCTAAATCATAAACTGCATCGTAACGTAAAAGTCATGAGACAACCCAGCCCATAAGCATAATCTACACTTTAAGTCCGTCAAAAGGTTGCTTGGCCCAAACTAGTTGGGCCATGGGCTGAAATAGTTTAATAGTCGCAGACTCGCAGCACAAGAAAACTGGGCCTAATCATGAAAAGAACTACAGAATTGAGCAAATGGAGAATGAAAACACACACATACACTACTTCATACATATACTTATGTAAGACCGTATTACATTTTACACAAAATTAACGTAAAACAGGATTTTTTAGTAACCACTGTTTACCCATTAACAGGGTTATGTTTGGATCATTTTTATAGTATTAGTATAAAACCACTTTACACAAGATTGAAGGCTTACAATATGCCAACAAATTAAATTTGCAATATGAAATTATTTAGCACTAAGCTCCAAATCAAGGTTCTCATTACACAGTTATTAGTAATTATGTCAATGAATTTTGAATCAGGTCATGAATATCACGCCATAATGAATTAACTATCGAATTACATACTACAATACTACCAAGTACCAAATATGAAACTTGAAAGGGCCTACACCGGCCGATACTATCTTAAAAAAAATCATTAACATCTCGACAAAAGCCCTCACTCTTGAAATGATCTGAACTCAGCTAACACGAACTTACATATTCGCCTTCCCACGACGAATAAACAACTTAATCCTTTCATTAATAGCAATAGCTTCCTCATCAAGATAATTACCCAAATAAAAACAATGTTCTTTATCCAAATTCTCCATTAACTCAACACTTCCCTTCCATCCACTCTTACTCAACTCTTTCACATACATTTTCCCCGCGTCCCTCAAAAAATCCTTCTCGCCGATGAAAACCAACACCCTATCACACCCTAAGTTAGCCAGATCCTCTGCTGCAGGCTTCATTCTCGGGTCTTGAGGACCGTCGTTTGTAGGGCACATGTATAGCCATATCCTGTCATTTTCATGAAAGTATGGGTGTATTAGTATCATTCCTTCCACCTTTGCTCTCCCTGGTAGGGCTAATTTCCCGGCACGCGTTGCTAAAGTGTGACAGATGTTCCCTCCGGCTGAATCTCCTCCTACGAAGATTCGTGTTAGATCTGCATGGTCTTTTATCCATGGGTCTTGTCCTGTTATATTAGAGCGCAACAGGAAGAACGCAAACTTATTAGATATACGGAGTAGTATTACTGTATTAGCTTAATAGAAAGGGATGATTCCAGCTACATTAGAGAGCACAAGGAAGAACACAAACATTGTTCGATATGCTGGGAGCGCAAGTGTTCAGTAGTCTCAATCGGGAAAAATAATTAGGAAATTGCATTCCTTGTGTTTCCCGACTATCTATACGGTCAGCATAAAGGTAAGACTGCGTATATCTCTTAACCAAACCTTGTCATTTTCAAGGCTTCTTTTGCAGGTGTAACAATCAAGAATGTAAAACTATAAGTGAAATCTAAAGCTAGAATTGTTTTTTTTTTTTTTTTTTTGATGACTAGGGTTGAGTCCCCCGGGGCCCATGCATTCCCGCACCACCACATGGACCATGTAAACCACCCCTTCGGAAGCTGCAGTGGCCAAGTGATCATCGCCCCGCTGGTAGTCGAACCCGGGACCTCTCAACTCCTGCATTTCTGCAAGCTTCAAGGTTTAACCCGGCTACCACTGGACTAACACCACTTGGTTAAAGCTAGAATTGTTGAGGTCTCTTCATATGTGTGTGTTCGGATATTGTCCTATAGCTGTAGAATTAGAGTGATGAGGAGACTAGTTTATAAGCTAGTTAGCTAGTCAGTTCTCATTGGTTTTAGGATGGGATCTCATTTGCTTGTGAGTTAATTGTCTCGATCATTTGTTTACGTATTCCATTTCGGGTGTCTCATTCAATTGTTTACTTTTCTAATCTAAGAATGGGGCAATTTGATCTCGTCACCCAATTCAGTCCACTTGTCATCTAATAATTGGCCCATTCCTTTTTCCTTGGTCTTTGTGTTAAAACCAAAGCTAAACAAATGACTCAAATAGTTTACTGCACCTACTTCTATAAACCCATTGCGGTGGACTCAACATATGTTACCCGAGTCCTAACCGAACCCAACCCCAATGACTCAAATGCACTTGCAAATTTTGGGATGAAGTAAGTTTCGGATAACACAATCTTTGTATTGTGCTAGCCCCACATAAAACGTTACGCTTCATCCTCATGACCCAATTTTAATAATTATTCCAGAATCGCAATTAATTCAAAAGTCAATCCGCATTGGCGGAGTCCAGATTTACAGTTATAGGGGACAAAAAATATTAGAGGGCCAAACAAGAAATGCAAAATTCGGAAATTTTACTAAAACTCTCGAATTTTTCCTTGGCATCAAAATCGATCGCCACTGTGGCTCCATTTACGACAAGAAAAATAAATTAAATAATTAAAAATTCATACCTTCATTAAAATTGAGGTCACCATGAGAAGCCAACCATTGAAGAGCAAACCAACAATCCTCATAACACGCAGGTATCAAGCGCGTGGGAAACAACCCATACTCGACCGACACGGAAATCACACCACACTCCTTAGAAATAGTACTCAAAAAGCGCGTGTACTCCACGGAAAACGCAGACCCCATGCAAAACGCACCCCCATGCACGTACAAGAACACCGGAACCTTCTCCCCTCCTCCGTCACGTGATGGCGGAAGAAACACACGTGCACTGACGTCATCATTTATGCTGATGTCCTTGATTTTAACCCCGGTGGTGACGTCATCTGACGGAGGTATTTTTACGGCGTCGGGCGTATCAGGAGCTAACACGTGGACACGACCGTCTTTAAGGACGTTGAAGAAATAGAAGTTTTCGGAAATGTCGTCGTCTTTGTATGTGTATGTAACGGTGTTGTTTGTGTAATCCATTTTACGGTAATTATTGTGTGAGACGATTTTAAACTGTGAGACTTTTTTTTTTTTTTGATTATGTGATGCCGTGATGAGAAGAATTTGAGATGATGAATTAGGATTATGGATGGTTTAATGAGTAATGAGTATTGTTTGTTGATGTTGACTTTGGTGGTTATGGTTGGGGACACGTGTACAACTTATAAGGGAAGTCACGTATTTCCGAACTTGCTATAGACGGGTCAAATACAATGAAAGTGGTGACATGTTTTGCCCACCACCCCACTTGTTGTTTGTCCTATTAGGAATGTGATATTGTATTTGACCCGTCTTTAGTTATATACGGATATGTGCCGTCTATAATGAGATTTTGTGTTAGAGGAGAAGGTCGGAGAAAAGATTAGAAGGAGAAGGTGATAACATTTATCTTTAAATGAACAATTTTATTTTATCGTATTATGATAATTATAGAACGACTCTCAATAATAGTAATGAGTCTTTGTACCGGTCTTTTAACTACATAAAATGGTAGTATCGAAACTCAATATCACCTTATTGAATAGTAATGAGTCTTTGTACCGGTCTTTTAACTACATAAAATGGTAGTATCGAAACTCAATATCACCTTATTGTATAGAGATGATCGTTCTATCAACCTAGTCCATCAGGGTTAGTTTCCCATCTCAACCCACCCCCAGTTTCTCAAAATTAAAGCTTTAAAAAAAAGGGTTATTTAATGACAATAATCCAAACTAAGCCTCTCCTTCCCCATTTAATCCATCCTATTGATTATCCCATATTAATCTGATCTATTTCATCATTTAACTTTTAATGAACTTTTGGAAGGGCAACTTGTACTGCCGGTTCCCTCTAGTAAAATGACTGACTTATTAGTCACCCCTGTGTCTTCCTTCTACTGTAAAACACCAAAATCCCAATTTATCCCATTTAACCAAAAACTCAATAATCTCCCTCTGACATATCCTTCATCATCAACAATCCTCATCACCGATCAAGTACCAGAAATCGGGTTTATGAAGACCTGGTTTATTATTGAAGATCTGGGTTTATTATTGATCCTAAAACCTTAAATTTAGTCTCCAATCCCTTACTTCTTCTGAGAATTACCAGAATTACCAAACCAATCAGCATCAACATTACCTAAATTAACCCATGAACCATCGTTTTCACTATGCCCAACACCATCTTTATCTTCTTATTGCTACTCTTAACCTCATCCTGAGAAACACAATGAACAGAAGATCTTCTACATCGACGGCGGCGGTCGTCAAAACTCAAAACTCGAGCTTGAAACAACAACAATGGCGATTTCTTATACTGGAAGTTGAATTGAAGTTGGTATGACCATGTTGTTTATGCTCCTGATGTTAATAAACTCATCTCTTAAACACAAAACTGAAAATACCCAATTCACATAACAAAAACCCCAGAAATACCTAGAAATTAAAATTGAAAGAAATGTTAAAAGACTGTTCCTTTTTTTAATTTTAAATCTAATCGTTTTAAAGGGTGAAGATGCTTGTTCGTAATCGCCTGTCACCTGATTCCGCAAGGGTTCAGGATTTTGATTTTTCTGGGTTTACTTGGTTGGACCAAAAATTGGTTTAGAAATGGAGATTAAATAAGGTTTTTATGATTTGATGTTGAACAGAATTTAGAAATGGGGATTAAATAAGGTTTTGATGGATCCACGAGAAAAAGAAAAAGAAGGACAAGAAATGAAGAACGGAGAAATGAAGAACGAAGAACAGAAGACAGAGAAATACGGAGTAGAAAAAATAGAAAAGAAGTGGGCCCACATCATGACTTGTTGGGTAACCGGTTCAAGCAGGTCAAATATGGACGAGATCAATGCAAGTTAAATGATGAAATAGATCGGATTATTATGAGATAATCGATAGGATGGATTAAATGGGGAAGAGAAGGCTTAGGTTGGATTATTGTCATTAAATAACCCTAAAAAAAATGGACCCTCCGGCTCAGCCAAGAAGCAAGGTCAATGTCCCTGAGCAACCCGACTTGATCCGGTCCAATTATGGATAAATGCCTTTAATGGGTATTGAAGTTGATGTTGACTTTGGTGGTTATGAACTTATGGTTGGATACAACTTATAAGGGAAGTCACGTATTTCATGATTTTTTATGTCCTCAAGGTCGGCTTGTTTAAAGGTATGGAACATTTCGTGTCAACCTTTAAAAAATGGTTGATAAAAACTTGTATATTAATTAATCAATATTTTACTCCGTATTAGTTTAAAATTAGATAACTAATAAAGCGTTATTGGATGGAACTGAGCTTTGATACCGGTCTCTTACATATACTTCGCAGGGTTCAAAAAGTATGTGCAGGAGGTACCAAGTTTCGGAAAAAGAAACTTACAAAATTGAATGTGACACGATAAATGAATTTTATAAAAATAATATTTTATCTAAAGAATAATCTAAATTAAGCAAGTTTACAATTCAAACAATACCCACTTGTAATTAAAACCGAAGCCGGGTTATTATCACACATTTACATTAGGCAAGAACATGAATCAAGTAAATATGTGATCCGTCGATTAAGCAACATAATCGCGATTAATGAACGATTTAATCCGTTGATTAACCGCGATTGCCTCGGGATCCAAATACTTGGAGATAAGAAAGCAATGCTTCCTATTTTTGCTCTCAAAAAGCTCCACATTCCCTTTCCATCCACTCTTCTTAAGCTCCTTCACATACTTCACGCCGACATCCTTCAGCATATCCTTTTCCGCTACCAGAACCAGCACTCGCTTGCACCCGAGTCGAGCCAGATCATCTCCGGCTGGCCGCATCCTAGGATCTCTAGGACCCTCATTTGTCGGACACATGTACATCCACATTTTATCATTTATACCGAAGTATGGGTGAATTAATATCATCCCTTCTACTTTCAATCCTTTCGGCAGCCCCACCTTTCCTACACGGGATAACAAATTGTGGCAGATGTTTCCGCCTGCTGAATCTCCCCCGGCAAAGATTCGGTTGAGATCCGCGTAGTCTGTAATCCACGGATCATGGGGGCCTACATTGGTTGACAATAGGGCTGTCAGGGGGCTTTGCGCACAAAAGTAAACAGCCAACCATTATACTCCCTCAGTCAGGGTCATTTGTTGTCCTTTGGTTTTGGCACAAAGACCAAGAAAAGAGGAGATGGCCAATTATTAAATGACATGTGGACCAAATTGAGTGTGAATGACCAAATTGTTCATCAAATGCATTGCTAAAATAGAAAGGACAACAATTGACTGAAACACCCAAAAATGGAAAAGGACAACAAATGACCGGGACAGAGGGAGTATGCAGTTAGGACTTAGGAACATACCAGTATCAGCATCTGCAGATTGGTCACAGATATTGGGATCAGCATGCGATGTGAGCCATTGCAGAGCAAACCAACAATCGTCATAACACGCAGGCATGGGGCGAGCGGGAAACAATCCGTACTCAACAGAGACAGCGATAACATTGCATTCAGCAACAAGGCGTGTGAGGTAGCCAGTGTAGTCAACACTAAAGGCAGAGCAAAAGCAAAAGCCCCCACCATGGACGTAGAATAGAACAGGAAGCTTGGTTGAGGAGCAGACGTCACCTGGGAGGAACATTCGGACTGAAACATCATCGGAGAGGACCACGTCTCTGATTTTGACTCCAGTAAATAGGTCATCGACAGGAGGGATGATCTTGGACCCGGGTTTCGGAGAGAAAAGCAGATGTACACGGCTGTCTTTGAGGACGTTGAAGAAGTAGAATTTGTGGGCTATGTCTTCTTCTTCGTAGTTCCATTCGTTGTTCAGTGAATCCATTATTGTAGATTAGCTATGGAAAAGAAATCGGGCAGATAAATGAATGAAATAAGCGTAACAAGAATTGGTCAGAGACTCACAGTTGATGGATTCCATACATAAAAATGCTACAACTGTCAGCTTTGACATTTATTTTTTCTGCTGTTATTTAATGACTCGAATAACCTGAAGTCACCGGCAAAATAATATTTTGATAAAAACATTCTTCTGTATAATGCCTTTGTGGGCGATCCGGCCGAAGAGACTTGGACTTTATCATGGTCAGAATTATTTATTCTCTGTTTATATTTTATTAATTTCTTTTTAGTATAAAGATGGTAACAATGGTAATTACTCCGTGTAACACTGACGGGTTCAACCTCAGGTCATGAGTACCAACATTTCAATAAGTTTACGTCTTTACCAACTAAGTTACTCGTATCTTATATCTACTAATTTTTCAAAATATTCGGTAAGCATGTAGTGTAGATCAACTACTGGCTTCGTCGTGAATCATTACATCTACACAGAAATTCCCTCACCTTACCTAGTTGTTCGATGGCTTGATTAGTCTGTTCTCCATTTCCCGCAAAAAAAGTGTAAAAACTTTCATCGAATAAGAGAATAAACTACGGAGTACAAAATAAAAAGACAGGCAAGGGTACCTTCCATTCTTGAGGACACATGATAGTACTTCCCTCTGGTTTGTCAACTGTAAACAAGGTATTTGACATCGAACAAATTTGAGTTAGAAACAAAAGACTTTGAAAATGGCAACTTCAATAAAAATTCCAACATATACAAACATTTAATATATATAATCTCCGTCTGTGGCTCCGTCCCAACCACTTGTTCAGACATTTCCTTTTTAGGGCGTCTTAATTGGAGTATATGTTTACGTTCCCGTTTTGGAAAAATAACTGTTTTGTCAAATTACTACACTACCCAACTAGTGGGATATTTAGGTGCGGATGTTGCAGCCTTGCAGGCAGCAAGGTAGCGAGTGTGTCAAGTGGTTATACATGTGGTGGGATAGAAGTGTGAAGGGTAGACTTAAACTTTACTCCCGCTTCTTGTAGTAAACCAATGTCCGATCTGAATGGAGTATCGTACAATGGCAGCGACAACAAGAACACCTTACGTCCTTACCTCAACGCCTATGGCAAAGTTAAGCGGAAGGATGCACTACAAATCATAGCCTAAATATTACATGGACGTACAGCACATTGTGTGACAACAGACTGCAATATTGCATCACTGGAACATATGCATGAGAATTTGACATCTTTACAACATCAACAATACCGCGTGCCTCAAGGGCTGCCCGAAATGGCAGAGGTAGAAGGGTTTGGATGTAAGCCGCCTACCTCAACTCCTCAAGTGACACAATGAAAACTGGGTGGAAAATTGCATGGATTGACCGTTTCTTAACATAAAAAGAAACGCATGCAGATTAATGAGATATTTTGCGCTATTTAAAAAATGGAACAAGGTAGTACGGAGTAGTATCGTAGAGAAAATGGGAATTTGAGGAATTGAGGTAAAATACTCGTTATACAGCACATACCTGGAAATGAACTCGGGAGTATAATCTTGGAAGGACACAGTACTGCAGTCTGCAGCATAACAATTAACAAGGTCTTTAACTTCACGGAGGTCTTTCATCTTAAACTCAAGGATCGTTGTGCAAGCTGCAACCCTGCAACCCTATAGATAGCCAACCGCATGTACCTGCATGAATCATCTGAAAGGGTCCTCATAAAAGAGATTAGCTTTAAAGCTTATATAATATGGTAAATTAACTCATAAGTTCGCCAAGCCACTTTCACAATCATTACAAGTGAATCTCCAACATACCTGGTAAAGTGGTAAGTGTTCCGAGCAAACTGAAGATCATGCCATGCTAGATTTTATAAGCAAATAAGGTTTACGATAAAGGTAACTCACATGTGATGAACACCTTAATTAAAATTGGAGAAAACTTCCTGCAGGCTGCAGCATGAGAGCTTCAGTCAGCCAGTCACTGGCATAAATGTCCGGAGTTCCGGACAGGAAGTCGCATAAGTCAGAACTTCAGTACAGCTGACTTACAACGGATAAGTAAAATACTTGATATATGCAGAGCAAAAATACAGAGTACTCATATAATGCAGTTTTACATAAGCACTATTATAAAACCGCACATGTTAATTACCCAAATGGCCCTATATAAGTATTAGGTATTTCGTAAGAAAATGTACACGGGTATTTGGGTAAATAGAATGGTTTTACAATATCTTACTGTAATCACTTTGCAAGCACTCCCAAACAATTTTGAAATATTCCGTATTACATAGCCTCCTATTGCTAACAAACTGCAAGCATAGTCCATCAAATCTCCTTGGATTGACTTGAATCAGTAAACAATTCAACTTCGGGTGGTGCACGTTACAATTACAAAGAAAGAAAGCAAAAAGACATATACAATGACCTAAAAAGGAAACATCATTTTGGGCTCCTCGCATTCTCATTCTCAAAATACTTGATGACACCATATACAACAGAAGCAGCGACGAACAGGAATACTGTTGGTGTGAAAGATGGGTAGACATACTTTACAAACAGCTTATCCCACTTTTCTGGCAGGAAACCTGTTTATGCAGCCAAAATAATAAGTCAGCCACTTAAGCATCAACAATATGTATGTTGTCACCCTACATATAATCAAATCATTAGTAGCTCCAAAGTCACCAAAGACTCGGTATTCGTTGATTGTAGATTATGATGGATTAAAGCATATTTACTCAATAAACAAGTTGATCCATTTCCTGACGTAAATGACCATTACCATCAACAACCAACCCATATTATCGGATGAGTTGCACTTCTACCTAGCAAAAACCATAACTACAAACATCACCAACTATGGACCCGTAAAAGCTTCCATCTTGCAATGAGACTGAGCTCAAATGTAAAAATGCAGAGAAGACAGACAGGTCACAGGGAGGGGGGGACATCGGTTAGTCGGTTACACCTTATCGTGTAAAAATGCTTAGAGGGGTTTACAAGAAACAATGATCCTAGTGGAACAATGGTCACTACATTGTAATTGGTATCACCTCCAGCCAAACTCTATTTTTCCTCGATTACATAACCCTTTTTTTTTATGAGACAGTCTTACACGTTAGACAAATCAGTTAACTATATGATCAAATGAGGAATACCTAAAGAATTAGTAGACCGTCTTATGTGAATTTCAATAACAACAAAATTAGTCTTACATTCATAAAACCAACATGTTAAGGTACAGAACTATTGATCGCGCCTCAACTATCAGCTTAAACTTTTGGTTAAGGGTCAGTCAATGGTTTTATACCTTAACAAGAACAATCTTGGGCCTCAACCATTCAACCAACCCTAACTAACACATTTTATGTATTCGTCTCAACTAACAATCTTATCTTGATACCATCTCACACAATAATTCGCAACAAAATTCTAAACATACATAAACAAAAATACCTAAGAAGTTACAACTACACATCTATCATTCTATCAACCAAATATTAATAAAATTATAAAAGAGACCGTCTTGCAGGAGAATTAGTAAAAGCGAATACCTGAAACCGAAAGAGCAATACCCTCAACAAAAATAAGCCCACCAAGAACCAACCAAGTAAGCAAAAAAGCACTTTCATTCAAAGATGATTCCTTTATCTCTTCACTCCCACTTTTCTTCCCTAAAAATGCAGGCTTTTCCACAGGATTCCTCCTAATAATATCCTTCCTACCCTTCTTCTTCCCCCCATTTGATGATGATGATGATGATGGTGGGGTGGAATTGGGCTTTGGTTGTTGGGCTGACCCGAACCCGAGCCCAGATGAAGGTGTGGGCTTTGTAATTGGGTCATTTGTGATTGTTGGTTCTTGAGATTGTGGCGAATTTTGGGAGATTATGGTGAATTTAATTGATTTGGGATTGGTGGTATGGTGAAGGAGTTTATTGGTGAAGCAAGAGGATGGATAGTTTAGGAGTAGTGTCATGTTTGCTTTACTAAGCTGTTTGCTCGCTCCGGTTGTAACTAGTAATATCGCTGCCTCGCTGGGTGTTCAAAAAACGGTTCGATTCATCGAACCGTTATTTGGATACGGTTTGGATGACGGATTAGTCGGCCCTAGAGATGAGTCAGATGACAAAAGCTTACCCGGCTAGAGGCTAAACGATAACCGATAACTAGAGCTGACAAGCCTGACTCGACCCGAATGTCGATCCAAACCCGACTTGATAGAACCCAAGAATATTGCTACCCGAAACCGACCTGATGATGACTCGTAACCCGACATGATCTGATGATCAGTGACCCGAACCCGAACCATACCCGACCCGATATTGACCAGTTTAAATTGAGGAACCGACAATTATTAATGTTAATATTGATCAAAATGGAACTGATTTGTGTTTAGATTGTTACGTTTGACTTGATAATGAAGTAATTAAACCAAATAAGGGTTTAAAAACTAAATTTATGGTAAAAAGTTGAAGTAATGTGATAAAATAATCGGACCTGATAATGACCCAACATAAACCCAACCCGATACATCATTTGACCCGAAATGACCCGACCCGATAACGTCCCGAACCTGACTCGAAAAGGTTGGCTGACCGATACGATCCAAATCCGATATGACCCGACACAATTTGACCCGATTACCAACTACCGATAACACCCCAATTTTCCCAACCTGACCTGTGATCCGATATTGTCTTACCTCGGTGGATGAGAGATAATAAACTAACATAATAATATGAACATAACCCGATATTAACCCGTTAATGACTCAACCCGACTTGCCACCCGCTGATGATCAACTTGAAGGCGACCCAAGTACCCGACATGAATTGTAACCGAATCAAACCTATCCTAACCTGACACCGATATAAACCAACCTGCTTTGACCCGAGTCGTAACTGACCCGAGTGATAGTTATTGACCTGATATAACCCGAATCCGATATTGAGTTCGGTTATTACGGTCCGGTATTTCTCAACCACAAATAAACATCACAAATCTCAGAAAGAAAACAAAAAATAGAATATGTGAACTATAGAGCTCAGCAGTTGTTCACTTCTTCGTCCCCACTGAAAACCCATGGACGACGATGAACACACTATAAAATATCTCCATCAACTTTTTCTCTCCAATCAACAATGGCGTTTCTCATCACACCTTCACCTCTCTCCTTAACCCTACCTTCCACCACACACTGCTATCTCCGCCGCCGCACATTTTCTCTCACTTCCGAATTGAAGAGTAGTAAAAGCGTCGGAAATGGCGGCGGTGCGGTGGTTTGGTTCAAGCATGATCTTCGCATTGATGATCATCCTGGTGTTGTTGCCGCCGTCGCCGAGAATCGCAATGTCGTTCCTGTTTATGTGTTTGATCACCGCATTCTTTCTCGTTAAGTTTTGCTCCTTTCTCTCTTTCATTCGAATTTAAATTGCGCATTTTAGGTTTTTTCGATTTCCTCCGTCTCAATCATTTGTTTATTTATTTTTCTATTCCTTGTGAGATTTTTCGATCAAACGTAAACAAATGATTAGAACGGAATTTGTCAATTGATTGACATTTTTGTTTGGTGATGCGTTTATGCTATGAGTTTTTTTCTTTTAATGGCGAAGTTTTGTTGCATTTGTTGTTTTGTTTGGTTGAATTTGTGTGAAATGAGCTACATTGTTTTGCAACTTGTGATATATTATTAGTTGAGAAAATGTGATGTTATTGTATCAATCATGTTAATCTTCTAGAAGAGATATTGAGTATGATTATAGGCAATGGCGGAGTGAAGATTTGATTTTAGGGAGCTGAAAATAGATTGGAAGTTATAGGAGGCGAACTGGAAATGTAATAGAGTACTCCCCCGTCCCTGTCAATTGTTGTCCTTTGGTTTTGGCACAAAGATCAAGGAAAGAGGAGGGGGCCAATTACTAAATGACAAATGGACCAAATTGAGTGTGAATGATCAAATTGCTCTTCAAATTCATTCTTAAAATAGAAAGGACAACAAATGACTGAGACACCCTAAAATGGAAAAGGACAACAAATGACCGGAATAGAGGGAGTAATAGAGTAACTTAGAAGAGAAAATAAAGAAAAATGACTAAAAAATTCGAATTTTTAATTGCCTAGGGAGGCAAGAGTTTTGCGAGTTGCTAGCCCCTTAGCTCTGCCATTGATTATAGATGATATGATACTAATTGTGAACCATGATCACATGGATTTTGATGCTAAATTTGCAATTGAAGACCGATAAATCGATAATGCTGTACTCATGGTTGTATAATCCATGAAATTAGCTGGGGAAACCTATATGTTTGTGAAGTTTCAACTTTCAAACATGACTTTGGCACTCTTTGAGGTACTCCCTTTGTCCCGGTCATTTGTTGTCCTATTCCATTTTTGGGTGTCTCAGACTCTCAGTCATTTGTTGTTCTTTCTATTTTAAGAATGAATTTGATAAGCAATTTGATCACTCGCACTCAATTTGGTCCACTTGTCATTTAGTAATTGGTCTCCTCCTCTTTCCTTGGTCTTTGTGCCAAAACCAAAGGACAAGAATTGACCGGGACGGAGGAACTATTTAGTTTCGAACAAAAGTGGGAAGAAAACTAGTGCTTTGCCAAAAGCAAAGGGTGTCAGTTTTAGTTTTTGAACCTGCCATTGATGCTCTCTCTATAGTTATAGATGATAAGATGAACCAGCCATTCGAAAAGTTTAAACAATGTTTGCCATGGCAGATTGTGATTTAGGGCCTTAGCGGCTTACGTGTTCTTGTGTGGATAGGTGGCCTTATGTAGCAATGTTAAAATGTTAGTGCAGGTTTTGATGATGAAATGGTGGAGCTCCTTCTTATTGCTGTGGAAGGTCTAAGAAGGTCACTCAAGGAACAAGGATCAAATCTTATGATAAGGTTCGGGCGTGCGGAAAAGATCCTGCATGGATTGGTTAAAGAGGTTGTTACACATTAGGTATACTAGGATTGCTAGCTGTGATGTTTGATGGTATATATACGTGAAAAGCACCAAGCATGTATTAACTCACCTCGATTATTTATATTGGCGAGTACTCAATCAGGTGAAAGCAACCACTATATATGCAGAAGAGGAGGTAGAGTATGATTTGCATTGTTTGATTGATTTAGTTAAGAAGGGTCTAGCCGAAGATCCTGTTCTGGAATGGAAACCCGAGGTTCATTTATGGCGGACTCCATTTTATGATGTTAAGGTATTGGTGTTTGTCTTGTCTTATATATAGGTTTCATTAAATATTTGATGCGAGTATGACTAATAATATGCTCATGATTGTGTATAGAACGTGGATGACCTACCGACATTTTACAAAGACGTGAAGAAACTTCAGTTTGATGATATCTCATTGTTTAGTATTCCAAAGTTACCCAGTTTTGAAGCGGAGTTGGATTGGGGTGAGCTATTCGCCTATTCTTAGTATTTAAAACTTTTTAGGTTTGACACTTCTGATGTTAAGCCCTGGTTTAAATCCCGGTGTCCTACTCTAACAAAATGTCATTGGAATTGCTGCTAATGTACGTGAATCAGGTCATTTGCCTACCATTACTGATATGGGTGAATTCATGAGCCAATTTAAGAAAGAAAAACAACAATGGTTTTCCATCAAAGACATTTCAGCGGAAGATATATTCAGAAATGATCATGCAGAGTTGATAAACTCTCGTGGTTCTGTCAGTGCGGAGTCAAGCCTATCAAATATGGGAAGAAGTACTCAAAACATTAACGGAATACAGCGGAAGCAGCGTAAGGGTTCTGTCTTCAATACGAGCAGAGGGAATATAGTTGCTGGTGACTCAAAAGTTGTGCTGAATGCATTGGCTGCATATCTGAGATATTTAGAAGGTACAGGTCGAGATGACTGGCAAGAGTAAGTTATCCTCTGAAGATATCTCAAATTCTCGATTTTGCCTGGTTTCTTGATCACTAGTACTAAGACCTGTTGAACTTGTTAGCGTAGTTTTATGTGCTTATAGAAAGCTAGGGATATCCTATTAGTTTTAAATTTTAGCCTGGTGTGATTTCAGGGTCCATCAAAGGTTACGAGAAACTGAAAGCAGAACTGGAGCTTCATTTCTAGCTCTTTTTGGATGTGCTCTGCAGCTTGGTATCATATCTAGAAGGAGAGTACACTATGAAGCTATCAAATACGAGAAAGAGCGAAATGGAGGATTTCTATCTCCATTTGGGTATTCAGCAGCTACTATTGCTGCTGCAATTGATACAGTATGCTCAATTGAGGTATTGAGAATTGAGATATAGACCATATATGTTAATTCAATGAGCTTATTTCTATTTACTTGCTGTCAAACTAATACTGTAGAAATATTATGATATAGTGGTACTCGCTTTTGAGTTTGAAGAGTCAACAGAGGAAGGGAGAACCATACCGTAACCGAGTATGGAGATGGAAAGGCCACCTGATTCAGGTATTATATTCACAGCTTACATGCTGCAATAATGGCATGGACTACAACTTCTTATTTATTTATTTGCAATATTTTCCACTTTGGTGCTTTGAAGTTTAGCATTATTTTCCACTTTGGTGACCTACCCCATTAAAGCACTATTTATTTTTGTTTCAGTACACAGTTGTTGGCTGTGAAGGGCCTGCTGTTCTTCTTGTCCATGGATTTGGAGCTTTTTACGAACATTATCGAGACAATATCTCTAGTATAGCTGATGGTGGAAATCGAGTTTGGGCCATCACACTTCTGGGCTTTGGCAAGTCTGAAAAGCCGAATGTTGTATACTCAGAGCTCATGTGGGCTGAATTACTGCGTGACTTCATCGTTGAGGTTGTGGGCGAGCCAACACATCTTGTCGGGAACTCAATGGGTGGTATGTTTATAATGCACATTTGTGCTTTTGTGAGGGTAAATTTAAAAAATGGGTCTCTTCTCAATAATATTTACTGTTTCGGATTTCTGTATGTCAGGATACTTCATCTCCATTGTTGGTGGTCTTTGGCCTTCATTGGTTAAGTCTATTGTTCTTATGAACACAGCTGGAGAATGTATTCCAGGATTTTCCTCACTATTATTCGCCAAGGTACGTAACCTACGAATATCCTTCATTGTTCCTTTCTTGTTAAATACAGTTTCTTTTCGGCATTAAAATCGCCTTTTTGAAACCCATGTCAGGAAAGACAAATATCTGGAGCTGCCTGGTTCGGGGCTAGAGCACTTGTGCGGTACTTGAGATTCAGCATTGGAGGCCTAGTGAAGAACTGCTACCCGACTGTAATGACGCCTTCTATTACTCTAGTATTCGATATTATATTTCCAAAAAAAAAAAGTATTCCATATCATAGTTTTGTGTCATTTGCTATATATAATCGTTAATGGTTTCTTATTATTCCCATTTTGTTTTATGGCGTGAAGCGGCCAGACAGAGCTGATGATTGGCTCATCAATGAAATGCTCAGAGCAGTATCCTTTCCCAATTTTGAATGTTGAATATGCACTGTTCTACTGAAGAAATCCGTATTCTCTGTCCACAAAAACTTTTACAATAAGTCTTGCTTCAGACGGTCTGAAATAAGACGGACCAAATGTCACCATTTTTTTAATAGAATGTTACTATTTAATGACAAAATGTTACAACTAAAGTTGTCACTTTTTACCCTGAAAATGATGGTAACATTTTATCAGAAAATAGTAACATTTTATCGTAAAATGGCTACAATTGGTCCATCTTATTTCAGACGGGAAATAGCCCGTCTGAAATAAGAATTTGTGAAACTTTTATGAGATGGTTTTCATGTGAGACCAATCCATTAACTATACAACAAATGAGGATTTGGAGTTGGCCTAACATGTGAGGCCGTCTCATACAAGATTATCGTTCTCTGTCAGTTTCCTGTTTTTCAATATTGTTAACCTTAATTATTTAAGTCGTATGATCCTGGATCCATCGAGTTCTTGGAAAGTGTATTCAGCTTCAATTTGTCCATCCCTCTCAATCATCTTCTCAGCAGGTCAAAAGATAAGACTTTGATTATACAGGTAACTCTCGAGATTGTGCCATAAAACTTGAAAGATATTGGGAGTACATCGTACCTTATTTTTTACCTGATGAACTTTTCTTTTCTTTTCTTAGGGAATGAGGGATCCGATAGCCGACTCCTCTTCCAAGCTGGCAACTTTCCGAAAGTACTGTGAAGGGATAGTTTATAAGGAGCTTGATGCAGGTAACTATGCAAGAACCTTCTTTTAAACCTTCAAAAATGGTGTCGAGTCTTGAATGAGACGGTCTCACATATGTGATCAACCCAAATCATACCTATGTAATCCTTGTTTAATTATAGGGGTATTCAGTGGGTCCCTCAGCCCATCATGTGAGAGGTCTCTCAATAACGTTATTGAGAGACGTCTCTCTGAAGTTTTTGTGTACTAGGTAGATCTCACATGAAGAATCGTCTCAAATAATCTTTTATGAAATAATGGCTGTGGGTAACATTTACGGATACATACAATCATGATTGCGTTATTGCAGGCCATTGCCCTCATGACGAGTGTCCAGAAGCCGTCAACCCTATTATTTGTGATTGGATACAGAGCATCGAAAATAGAAGTCGCAGCAATATTTCTGATTCACCCGTCAGCTCACATTGCACATAGAAGATATACATCAGTTAGTTTCATTAAAGTCCATAACCCATATATTCAAGTTATGAAGGTCGTTTCGCTCAAAGCTGTCAACGATCACGTCCTACTCCATTAATCACTGCTTTTCGAGGTATTATATTGTCGATATTCTGACAGTTATTGTCAACGATCTCATTATTTTATGAACAAGATTTAACTTCAGACTTGTATGATTCTGGTTGACTGTAAATCTATAATAGTCTTGTTCAAAGATTTCAAAACCCTTTTAATAGATGTATAAAGTCGAATATTCATTACTCAGGTACAAACTGATAATGAAGTGAAATACAAGTTACATAAAATAAAACATCATAATAATCATATTACTCTTTCCATCTCTATCATTTGTTTACCTTTTATATTTTTTTGAGAAATATTTTAATTTAAAGGTAAACAAATGAATGAGACGGAGGGAGTATTATAGGAACATATTTCTCACAAATTTTCCGTAAGGACTAGTCCAAGAGGCAGTCCCTTCTGTTGTATTAATAAACAATTAGTCTCATTATAGACGAGTATATCCGTCTAAAGTCAGATTTTGTGATTAATAAAACCTTAAAAGGTACAAACTTGAAGATTTTGAAATTATTTGATACTAGTACTTTAATGGAGTAGATGTTTTATGCCATTAATATTTTAGATCCTTCCTTGGTGATGTATGTCCAAGTCAAACTTATCCAAGATTGACTTTGTTTTTGGATGACTAGGGAATTGGATGTTTGGATGTCCACAACCTCAACCGCGCATTCGTGTTAGAAAGAAGGCTACCATTCGTAATAAATTATTCTATCATAATCCGAAACAAATAAAATTTCACAAATCCTTGTAATACGAGTTAGTTTAAAGCCTAATTTTCAGATCACGGTCTTGGTGGTTTGATTGTTCTGCATAATATTTATGTAAAATCGTCTAATAAAAAACTAATTAATAAATACAAATTCTCATTTAATAAGAGCAATATCTATCTTAAGTTTAAAGACAATTCAAATACATACCAAATTACATGACAAGTTGTCTAAAAATGTCAAATAATTTGTCTTTGTTACTACCAAGTGATAATATTTAACCCGTTTTAAGATTTAAGACAATACTCCATCTTAAACAACACTTATGGATAGACCTGTACTCGGGCCGGGCTAGGGTCGGCCCGGGCTGGCCAGGGGGCGGGCCGGGTTCTCCTGGTCAGACCCGGGCCAGGCCAGGGGAGGGGCGGGCCTGGTCGAGCCGGGCCGAGTTGGGATATGCTTGACTCGGCCAGAGCCCGAAGCGGGCCGGGCTGGCGGGCCTTACCAATTTATTTATTTATTTATTATTTTTGCTAAAATGGGCTGGAATTTTAGGACCCGGGCTAGGCCAGCGACGGGCCGGACCGGGTCAAACCAGGTTGCATAAAATAAGGGGTCAAGATGGGTCGGGGTTGGGCCGGGCCGGGTCAGCCCGTGCTAATGGCCAGCTCTATTTATGGATTCATAAAATGCAGGGCCATTGACTTTGAAAACGTGTGAAAAAGACCACAAGAGTCAAGACTCGTTCAATTCTAATTGTAACACCTCCCTTTCCCTACAAATAGAGTAGTGTGAGAGGATAAGCTCCTACAGTACTTTATTTACTCTATAAAACTAGTTCCGATTTCGTCATTACGTAACCAGTACAACCACTGCCACGGTGGTGCCAACCGCCAAACACCGATAATGAGCTCTAAGTCATTGACTTCCGCCACCGCTGTTGCTGCCTCCTCTCGTGCAATGAGATTGTCTTCCTCAAGTGAACAATTGATGAACCAGATCGAAGCAATCCAGAGTTACTATAATTCATGTGGTAAGTTCTCAATTTTTGTTGTCATTATTTGTTCATAATTTTTTTTTTTTTTATTTAACGGCTGGCAAAAAAAAATCTTCCGGTTTAAATTGTTAGTGTACAAATACTCGTATAAGATGATCTTACAATACGTTATTAATTACTATAATCTCGTAGGGTATAAAATCATTGATTAAACCTCAATCATCACCTGGTATTAGAACAGCATCAGATGGTTTTACTAGACGTGATTTGTTTTTTTAGTAAAACCGTTTTACTATAGACTTACCATGTACATTTGATTATTCACGTAAAGTAACGTAAAGATGAAAGCTTAACAGTGTTTGTTTTACTAAAGTACTTCATGTTTGTTCAGGTACAAAAGTCAAGCAGCCCAAGCAATCAAAGTCGTTTCATGAGGTATGTACAGCAAGTCTCCCTTAAGACCGTCTAAAACTTTTAGACGGATATATATATGATCCTTTTACAGTTAAATGTGATCACATGTTTGATAAAAAAAAGTAACGGAACAACAATTTGTAGTTGTAATACTAGCTAAAGCATTTTATCGTTATGTGGTCACATTTACCATAAAAAAATGTCACATATTTCTGTCTGAAGACGGAAATGGTCCGTCTGAAATGAGAATTGCCGAGGTACAATATATACTAACGTGACATTCTGTCCAAATTAAATATATCGCCCTTTATATTTGACCAATGACTACATTTATTTCTTCGGTTTGTTTAACATTATTTGTACCGATGAACACTTAAATCAACTGATAAGTAGTTGTTATATCTTTAATTAGTTCGAGCATTGAGATAAATTTTATTTTTCTAAATGTTCGCTAAAAGTAATAAATTTGGTTACATTACATATAACAGGACAATGAAAATCGTCTCAAACATACTGAAGAACTCGCCTCAAAGATGAAACAAAAGTTCAAGAAAGCGAAGAAATACGTTGATATCGATTTAGCAAAATTGACTCAAGACATGAACGACATGCTTAAGAAAACTAACGACTCTAAACCCGAGTTGAGCTCAAGTATGGAGAATATATTGTGTATCGCCGATCAATGCACAAAGACGAGCGCAGACGAATTTTGGTTCAATTGTGAAGGTATAGTTCAAGAACTTGACGACCAAAGAAAAGAATTACCAAATGGTTCGCTTAAACGCGCTTACACTAATCTCCTTTTCGTCTTAACTCGATGCACTCGACTCGTTCAAGCTTCAAAGGAGGATAAAATTCATCATCAAGAATTTTGTTTTCTTAATGGAGAGTACTTTAGGGGAAGGTAAAATTTTTATATTGCCGCGGGTATTTAGACTATTTTACGGATGTGTGAGCAAAGAAATAGTTCAAAAACCTTAGAATGCAGAAGTGTTGAAATTGGGAGAGGGGGGATGGAAGGGCTCAAAGACGGACTAAATTGGATGGTTTTAACTTTTAACGGAAAATGAAGCATGCAGACGAATGAATTTATATCGGTGGCAATATCAATCCAAAAATTTACGAAAGTTAGAAATAAATGTATATATTTTTTTTTTATATTTTTTTTGGAATAATGAATTTTAGAGGATTTTTTTTTTCACTCTCAATGTAAGAGTTAACATAGTGTAAGTTACATATTTTTTCATTTTAGAAATTGGAAAGAAGTTTAGATTATGTAAGCTTTACCTTGTCTTTATCTCAAGCTTATGTCAAAAGTACATTTACTCTTGCAGTAGGTCTCCCTTGCGACGGGTCGGATATTGCGACGGGTATTATGTGAGTGGAAATGGGTAGAGGGGACAAAGTGGGCACCCACCCAGCGGCGGATTTGGGGAGGGGAAAGTGAGGGCACGTGCCCTCACGTGACGAAAAAAAAAAAAGAAAAAAAAAACTGAAAATTTATGTTTACATATTTAGAGCGCCTATTTTTAGCATGGTGATGCTCTTGGTCTGGTGGTAAGAGGTTTATTAACTTCCTTGATGGTCTTGTGTTCGAATCTCACTATGGTTAGGTTTGGCTTATTTTTTTTTTTGTATGTTCAAAGTTAGATTTAATTAATTGAATTTCAAAATGATGCTACAAGGGTTCGAACCTGGGACGTTAGGCTAGTATATTCAATGATTGTCCAACACACCAATTGCATACTAATATTGTTTGTTAAGCATATATATTTTTATATCTATAGAATTATACACTTTTAGAAGTAGTTCCATGTAAAATTTCTCACTGTCTTATAAATAAAAATTATGGTACTCTTTGGTTAATTTTTTTACTATTTTCATGACGATAATATATGAAATTGAAGGGGTCTCTCGAATTTTTTTTTACACAGGACCCCCAATTCTATCGCCGAAAATGGATATTCCCTCTAAAATAATGCAATTGGGCTTGTTGGTATTTGGTTTAGCCGTTTAGGGTTTGTTGATATATTTTTTCTTTACGATTATATTATTATGTATTGACGATGAAAAATTTTTAATGTATAAAAGTTGACCGCAAAATTTTTTTTTTTGGGTGTGCCCCCCCTTTAGTCAAATCCTACATCCGCCACTGCACCCACCCCATGTGCTTTGTCTCTCACCCTTATGGGTTTTTTGTGAGACGATATGGTATCCGTCGCAAGTTTGCGACGGATACCCTCCGTCATAAGGGAGAATTTGTGTTACTCTTGAGGGGTCACTATGACACTATACCAAACAAAAGTTAATGTCACATCACATTTTCTTCATTTGTCCGAATCAAACAAATATTTAATTTACTCAATTATTTGGATAATTTAACAATAAAGCATTATACAATTGTCACGGGGATAAGTACCAAAATGCATAATAAATTTATAAGAAAGAGATGTGCTAATTATTTCAATCTACATATTAGTGGCCTGTATTAAAAGTAAAGATTATAGACGTAGAGAGAATTGTGTGTATTATTGAATCATATGAAAGTGAGTACAATCAGTTGATGCGTTTGGTATTTATAGTAACAATCTAAAAACTTTCCTCAACTAACTAAGGGAGTTAGTTAGAGTTCTTTAACCAACTTAGGTTGGTTAGTTATTGAGTTAACTAACTGAATAAGCTAATCTATCCAATAGCCCCCCCAAGCTTGAGTTGGAGTGGAGATGAGACCAAGCTTGGAAGAGAGAAAGTGATGTTTATAAGAACTTAGTATGAATATCATATAGAGAAAGATGATTTAGAGTATAAACTTTGATGTATTATTAATCTGATTAAATTGTGTAATTACAAAAGTGATCTTTATGATAATACAAGACTACTATTTATAGTTGATCATAACCGAGTCAACCAATATAGTTATATATCTAATTAGCCAACTAACTAATAGTCAACTGTTATTCTGTTGACTTTGTATATACTCAATATCCCCTCCTCAAGCTGGAGTTGATGAGAAGATCAGACCAAGCTTGTTTGCAAAGAATCGATGTTGCTCTGCACCTAATGCCTTTGTCATGACATCTGCAAGCTGGAATTTTGACTGTACATGCTGAGTCTTGAGAAATCCCTCTTCTTGTTTATCACGCACAAAATGACAATCTATACTTAAGTGTTTAGTTCTTTCGTGAAAAACTGGATTAAGTGATATATGCTGTGCTGCTTTATTATCACAATGAAGTGAGATTGGCTTGGGAACATGTACCCTCATGTCCTGCAATAAACTGTTCAACCAAATCATTTCCGAAGCTGTGTAAGACATTGATCTATACTCGGATTCAGCAGAACTTTTGCTGACTGTAGGTTGTTTCTTGGTTTTCCAAGATATTAATGAATCCCCTAGGAATATACAGTAGCCACTAAGTGACCTACAAGTAAAGGCACATTGCCCCCAATCTGCATCTGAGTATGCAGATAACCTTAACTCTGAACCCGCACTGTAGAACAACCCAGTGTTTATAGTTGCCTTTAAATATCTAATCACATGGAGACCAGCATTCAAATGTGGTACTCTGGGTTGGCTTAAGAACTGACTTAAATGTTGAACTGCATAGGAGATATCTGGCCTTGACATGTTCAGATACAATAACCTTCCAACTAGTCTTCTATATTGATCAGGTTGGGGCAATAAATCACCATCATCAACAGATAACTTTAGCCCTCTGGCCATTGGAAAAGCTGCTGAAGTGCAATTTTCCATGTTCAAGTCCTTCAGGATGTCCAATATATACTTTCGTTGATTGATGAGGATACCTTTAGTGCTTCTGGAAATTTCTAATCCTAGAAAATATCTAACATAACCAAGGTCCTTAATTGTAAATGCTGCATGCAGTCCTTCTTTAACCTCAGTAATAGCTGATTCACATGTTCCTGTAATCAAAACATCATCAACATACACCAAAGC
The DNA here is from genome assembly GCF_048544455.1 of Silene latifolia. NCBI lineage: Eukaryota > Viridiplantae > Streptophyta > Magnoliopsida > Caryophyllales > Caryophyllaceae > Silene > Silene latifolia. The sequence goes on along the minus strand of NC_133535.1, from coordinate 158,181,749 downwards.
CATAGTGAAAATTCCTGTTTCCTCATTGAATCTTGTAAATAAGGAATAATCCTGCTTTGATTGGACAAAACCAATAGTCTGCAAATACTTAGTGAGTTCTTTGTTCCATTGTCGAGAAGCCTGTTTCAGGCCATATAGTGACCTTTGCAGCTTGCAAACCTTTCCAGGTGGAACATTGTACCCTGCTGGAGGCCTCATATAAACTTCCTCTTCAATGTATCCATGCAAGAATGCATTATTGATATCCAACTGATGTATTTGCCACCCTTTAGCTGCTGCAAGAGCTAACAAAGTTCTTACTGTTGTGAATTTTGCTACAGGGGAGAAAGTATGTGTATAGTCTTTGTCCTTGACTTGGTTAAAACCTTGTGCCACTAATCTGGCTTTGAACCTCTCAATATTACCATCTGCTTTGTATTTAATTTTATACACCCACTTTGACCCAATAGCTTTATGTCCAGGAGGAAGATCAACCATAACCCATGTGTTATTTTCTTCCAGTGCTTGTACTTCTTTAGTCATGGCTTCAACCCACCTTGGATCATTTTTTGCTTCTGAGTAATTATAGGGTTCATACTCTTGAATTGCTGTGGCTAAGGATGCTACATACTCACTACCAAAATCAGTTAAATCTTGAATAATCTTAGCATGAAGACCCTGAGAAGGAGTCTCTACAGGAAGCTTGTGTGGACAATGATAGTCATTCAATAAAACAGACATTTGTCTATTTCTAGTTGACCTCCTGATATCAGTTGCTGCCAAAGAAATGTCTCTTGAATTTCTTTGCTTTCCAGTCCTAGGTTGTATAACAATGACTTCATTTGGAATGACATTAGTTGAATCAGGTAAAATACCATCACTTTGATCAGACAAGGCACTAACATCTTGTGTATTCACCATTGTACCATCACTTTGATCAGACAAGGCACTAGCATCTTGTGTATTCACCATTGTATTATCAGCACTAGTTCCAACAGTAGGAGTTGTGCCATTTTGCTGCTCCACTATAGAAGAAGCAGCAGGATTTACCAAAGGTGCTTCAGAAGCAACCTTATTATCATGTATAGATTTGTAAGGGAATATAGTTTCCTTAAAAAGAACATCTCTACTAGTAAAAACCTTGTGGGTTTCAATGTCATATAGCTTATATCCTTTAATGTTATGAGGATATCCTATAAAAATACACTTTCTAGCCCTGGCGCCAAACTTATCTTTGAAGGTGGGTGGCATTGTAGCATATGCTGCACACCCAAAAACTTTCAAAGTACTTAAATCAGGAGCTGCCCCAAAAACCAGTTCATGAGGTGTCCTTAATTTGATAACAGGAGATGGCATAAGATTGATTAAATAAGTTGCTGTAAGCAAGCAATCACCCCAGAATTTGATAGGAAGTCCAGAATAAAACCTTAAGGCCCTTGCGGTTTCTAACAAATGCCTATGCTTCCTTTCAACCCTGCCATTCTGTTGTGGCCTACCTACTATTGCTTTTTGATGAACAATACCTCTTGACTGAAATAATGAATCACAAGTGTCTTGCACAAATTCTGTGCCATTATCACTTCTAATGATCTTGACACACTTACCAAAATGATTAGAAACATAGGATAAAAAGGAAGATATAAGACCAGGCACTTGTGCCTTATTTTGAAATAAAATGGTCCAAGTATTTCTTGAGTAGTCATCAAGCAAAGTCAAGAAATACTTAGCCCCTGTTAAAGAGGGTATCTTGTATGGTCCCCAAACATCTAAATGCAATAGATCAAATAAACTAGCTGCTCTAGAAGAACTGACATGAAAAGGTAGTCTATGATGCTTAGCCAACACACATGATTCACAAAACAAGTCATCTTTTATTAAATTTTTAGTGCCAGTTACAATTTTCAATCTATCAAAGGAAATGTGACCTAATCTTGCATGTAAAAGCAAAATATTTGCATTATTGTTTGAACTAACTGAAGCACTAATTGCTGAACTAGAATCAACCATCTTAGGAAAAGAAAGAGCATCTACTACAAGGTGCACTACTTTATTTACTAAAGCCTGAGTATTAAAAGCCTGAAATCTGTAAAGATCACCAATTCTTGTCCCTTTGCCTATTATTTTCTTACTGGAATGATCCTGAAACAAACAATATTGAGGATAGAAGACAGCAGTTATGTTAGCAGAATCAATCAATTTACTGACTGACAGTAGATTTTGCTTGAAACCAGGAATCAGGAAAACATTTTTAAGTAAAATGCTGTCACTTAAACATACATTACCAATTCTGGTCACTATTTTTATACTACCATCAGGAAGCCCTACAGAAATTGGTTTATCTAAAACAGTTACATCATGCAAGAGATGAATATTATGTGTCATATGATCAGAAGCCCCAGTGTCTATAATCCAGTCATGAAAATGTAATTGTGAAACAGCAGAAAAAGCTTGAGAAGAAATAATACCTGCAAAATTAGAAGTGGATAAACCTGTATTATTCTCAGCTATCTTTTTCATCACTTGGTCAATTACAGATGACACCAGACCATTAATCATCGAGGAATCAAAAGAAGTAACCCCATTTGTAGAAGTATTTGCAGTAGTAGTAGTTTGTGCAAAATCATCAAGAGGAGAATCAAAATCTACGAAATCCACATTATTTGCAGTCTGCTTGTTACCAGTGAACCTTCCTGATTGTGACTTGTGACCAAAACCACCTCTGCCCTTGCCTTTGCCTTTGTAGTTCTTATCAGTAGGAAATCCCTTAACATTGTAACAATTATCTGGGTTGTGACCAGGTTTCTTACAATGTGGACACTTCTTAAGCCACCAACATTCATCAACATTATGCCCTTTGCCATTGCAATTAGAACAAACCTTCAAAGAAAATGGTTTCTTGGTACCAGCAGTCTCAGATCCTTCTTGTTGAGAGGCAGCATAAGCATTAATGTCGGTCAAAGCATCCATACCATCAGAAACTTGTTTTTGCCTCTCAATTTTCTGTAACAATCCCAAGGTTTTGTTTATTGTAGGAAGAGGTTCCATGGATAGAATCTGTGTCCTAATAGTCTCATAGCCACCATTCAAACCCATGAGAAAATCAATCAACTTTGCATTATTCTCTCGCTCAACCATTCGTCTAAGTAGAGTACACGTACACAAATCCACCTTCCCACAACTACAGCTTGGTATAGGATCTAAACTATCAAGAGTCTCCCAAAGACCTTTAAGTTTGCTATAATACTCCAACAATGACAGATTTTCTTGTTTTACAGCACCCAGATCTTTCTTTAACTGATAAATTTCAATTGCATTGGGCATACCATATCTTTCACTTAATTCTGACCATAATTCTTTAGCTGACCTAACATACTTCAAATTCTCCTTTAAAGATTTCACCATAGAATTTAACATCCATCTTAGAACCATATAATCACATCGAATCCATTTCTTATGATTCTTGTCAGTGACGGGTGGCTTTACAACAGTTCCATTCAAAAAACCTTCTTTATTTTTGGAAATTAAAGCCATGAAAACATCTTGTTTCCAGCTTAAGAAATCAGAACCATCAAACAGGTAGGTAGTCAATTGAAACGTGGGTTGGTCAGATGGTGAAAGAAACAAGGGATCATCAAAACAATCAATGGTAGTAGCAACATTCTCAGCAAAAGCCATGATTATAATAGGATCTAGATGAAAGTAAAGTAGATATGAAAGAAAAATACCAAATCGTGGAAAGATTAGTTAGTAATTATGCGGAAGCGAAATATACCCAATTCTGGTGATTGAGAAACCCAGAAATACAAAATTCCCAATTCTGATGAACAAGAAATACCAAATATACCCAGAAATGAAGAACTTCTCAATTCTGTTGATTGAGAAAGATCATCAATTGAATCAGAATCGAACCTTATACTGATACCATATAAGAACTTAGTATGAATATCATATAGAGAAAGATGATTTAGAGTATAAACTTTGATGTATTATTAATCTGATTAAATTGTGTAATTACAAAAGTGATCTTTATGATAATACAAGACTACTATTTATAGTTGATCATAACCGAGTCAACCAATATAGTTATATATCTAATTAGCCAACTAACTAATAGTCAACTGTTATTCTGTTGACTTTGTATATACTCAATAATGTTGATCAGCTCCCAAGACTTTAGTCATAATGTCTGCTAATTGTAAGCCTAAACGAACATGTCTTGTATGTAAGAACCCATCCTGCTGCTTATCTCGAACATAATGACAGTCAATGTTTAAGTGCTTTGTGCGTTCGTGAAACATAGGATTTTGGGTGAGGTGTTCTGCTGCTTTATTATCACAAAACAAAGGAATTGGCTTTGGAATTTGGACTTTTAGATCTTGAAGAATGCTGTCAAGCCAAACTATCTCTGAAGTGGTGTAAGAGAGGCTTCGATATTCTAATTCTGCTGAGCTCTTATTCACTGTCTTTTGTTTCTTAGTTTTCCAGGAAACTAAGGATTGTCCTAAAAAAATGCAGAACCCACTTAAAGACCTGCAAGTGAATGCACACTGACCCCAATCAACATCACTAAATGCTGTGAGTGTCAAATCTGACTTTGCTGAGTAAAAAAGTCATGTGTTGATTGTTGTTTTGAGATATCTCAATACATGGACAACAGCTTGCATGTGAGCGACACGAGGCTGACTGATAAACTGACTCAAATGTTGAACTGCATAGGATATATCTGGTCTAGAAGAATTGAGGCACAACAATCTTCCTACCAGTTTTCTATATTGCTCAGGATCTGTGAGTAGCTCACCATCATTAGTGGACAATTTCATATTTCTTGGCATTGGAAACTTTGATGGAGAACAATTTTCCATGTTCATATCAGTAAGTATATCAAGGATATACTTTCTCTGATTTAGCATTATACCAGTCTCATTCCTAGAAACTTCCAATCCTAAGAAGTACCTCATATACCCCAAGTCTTTGATAGAAAATTTTGAATCCAAACCTGCTTTTACCAGTTTGATAGCTGATTCACTAGTGCCTGTAAGTAGAACATCATCTACATATACCAAAGCAATTGTGAAAGTATTTGTGGTAGGACATAATCTTATGAACAAGGAATAATCTTGTTTAGATTGCTGAAAACCAATACCAGTCAAGTACTTGGTGAGCTCTTTATTCCATTGTCTTGAAGCTTGCTTCAAGCCATACAAAGACATCTTTAGCTTACATACTTGGCCAGCAGGAATAGAATAACCCTCTGGTAACTTCATATAAACTTCCTCATCAAGGTACCTTAGAATGCAGAAGTGTTGAAACTTTTAACGGAAAATGAAGCATGCACAAGAATGAATTTATATCGGTGGCAATATCAATCCAAAAATTTACTAAAGTTAGAAATAAATGTGTTCCGGGTATAATTCCAGAGCAAGTATCGTTACCACCCGTGGCTTGTAGAATAATGTCTTGGGTTAGACCCTTCGTGCTTCTATCGTCTCCCTCGGCCTCCCCTGCAACAATGAACGGCGAGGGCTTGGCTTTGTGTGCAGCGTACCCACTCCGACGCCCAAGTCAGTGAACTTAGAGGTATAAGTTGTATGCTAATTGGCTAGGAATGTATTGTAGAGAGATAAGAGAGATGTTACCAGATGAATAGTGTATTTAGGTTTAGTTGTGAGATGATATCCTTTCCTCAAAGAAGGTTGAGGAGTATTTATAGGCTTTCACCTTTTGTCACGTAGTGGCCAAGTGGCCAAGTGGCTTATCAGGTGGAAAGACCGTTCTACCCTCGGCCGATGAACCTATGGCAGGCCGGCAGAGGGTCTTGGATATGAGTACGCGGGTATGTGTCCATTTTGGCGGGTTGTCGCCGAGACGTCAGCTAGCTGGCCGATGGGATGCATCGGCTAGACGATCTAAGTCGTTGACTTCTTTGTGGATATCTTTGACCTTGCTCGTGTGTTGACTTTGGTCGGCGGTGCAGAATATGCCCCATCAATTTGCCCCAGCGTAGTCTATGCCGTGGTATGGGCTCCGATGTATCGAGCATATATTCTCGCACAAACTTCCGCAAATTTCTGATCGGTGTCTTCTTGTGTACCGGCGTGGCTCTTGTTAGGCCGCACCATATATCATATCCCCCCTCCACATGGATGCGTAAAGGGTATCCGATGTGGAAAAGGAACATGATTTGGCCGAGACTAGGGCCGAGAGTGCCGGTTGACTTTGATTGCCCCGGCCGTGCTCCATGACTTGGTTGATCGGTAGCCGGCGGAGAGTAGATACCCAGGAATTTGCTTGAAATGAACAATCGCGAGAGATGTGAATAGGCTTGTTGAAGACGCTTGGTCACTGTTGCATTGATTGACATTCAACTGTACCACCGTCAACCCTTCATCTCGGACGGCTTTCGTCTCCCAGCCACAGGCTAGTGGCCAAATTGCCACCGTCGTCCCTTCATCCCAGAAGGCTTCCGTCTCCGAGCTTATAGAGGAGGGCACGAAGCTTATTAGGGAGCTGGCGAGGTGGAACGTGGCTACCGCATTGCTCGTCTCGGGGAGCAAGAGAAGGCCGTGGCTCGGGGCTGTTCATGAGCGTAATGCCACAAAGCGGTGTGGTGCATCGGCGAAGCTGGATCTCCTCAACGAGCAGAGGCTTAGGGGAGAAGCTGAGAAGGCGCTCTCGGCAGAGAGAAAACTCAGGGAGGACGCTGAAAAGGAGGTCCTTGCTGAGAGGGCTAAAGCCGAGGCGCGGCTCACCGAAGCTCGCTGAAGGCTGCGGAGGAAATGTGAGCTTGCTCGGGGCGCGCCGACCTCTACCTCAGCAGAGGAACGAGTCCCGGGACCTATTTAAGGCTCGGGCGGAGGTGGTTCGGGGCGGAGATGCCATCATTAAGCGAAGGAGGCGGACATCGAGATGCCGCAAACCGACCGCTTCCCAAGTCTTGCGCCGAGTTCCGGATTTGGCCGAAGATGCTGCTAGGGAAGTTATCGGGGAGATTTTCCCTCTTGATGGTTCCTTCCCGTGGGGCAGGTTCGACGTGCTGCTTGATGACAAGCTCCAGGCTAAGGTGGATGCCGCGGCGGAGAAGGCCAAGGAGGCGGTGAAGGCGAAGATGGAGAGGGAGGCGGCCGCGGAGAAAGCGACTCTTTGCCGAGAGGGCTAGAGTAGCCAAGGAAGAAGCCGAAAGGATGAGGGCGGTGAGGATGCCGAGGCCAAGGCCGAGGCCGCTAGAAAAGTCTTTGGGTTGCCCGCCAAGAAGACGCGGCTTGATGAGAACAAGTTTACAGCAGATCTGTTTCAGCTCCTCACATGCTACCATGTGCTGCTTGATGAGAACAAGTTTACAGCAGGTCTGCTTCAGCTTTCCGGGGGTCAATTACTCAGCCCTTCCTCTCCGCTATCTCTCGGTTCCTGAACATAATGCTAGTTTTTTGCCTCTTTTTGTACTGACCTTGGTAGATTATATTTTGGCTTATCCCCGTGGGGACTACCGTCGTCTCGTATTCTTTTTACTTGTAATTCTTGTAACTTATCTTCTAATAATAGTTCTTTTCTTTCGCCTTCGGCCTGGCCGAGGTCTTTATCTCATCTTTGTCAGAGTTCTCCCGTTTTCCTAATTGAGCGCTCTTTTCGTTTCCGTCTTGACCTGGCCGGGGCCGTCTTAAAGTGTGTATCTCGACTGTGTCTCAATGCTTCCAAGACACTTTTGCTTTTGCGAACGTAGTGTGCGACGGCCGTTCGTCGTGGTATCCGCCTTACGAGGGTGGTTGCCGCTCTTATCGGTGCGACAGTGTGAGGCGGCTCTAGTTTCTTGATGGAGACCGCCGCTCTTGTCGGTATGACAAAGTGTGAGCAGCGTCTGTTTCTTGATAGCGTGTTACGTGGCGTCTACCACTTGGAGTGATCTGCGACGGCATCAAACCTCTTGGGGTGGCGCCGTGGCGTCTACTACTTGGGGTGACTGCGACGGCGCTAGTTTCTTGATGGAGACTGCCGCTCTTGTCGGTATGACGGTGTGTGAGCGTACATTTCTCGATAGCGTGTTACGTGGCGTCTACCACTTGGAGTGACTGCGACGGCATCAAACCTCTTGGGGTGGCTGCCGTGGCGTCTACAACTTGGGGTGACTGCGACGGCGCTAGTTTCTTGATGGAGACCGCCGCTCTTGTCGGTATGACAAAGTGTGAGCGGCGTCTGTTTCTCGATAGCGTGTTACGTGGCGTCTACCACTTGGAGTGACTGCGACGGCATCAAACCTCTTGGGGTGACTCGCCGTGGCGTCTACTACTGGGGTGACTGCGACGGCGCTAGTTTCTTGATGGAGACTGCCGCTCTTGTCGGTATGAGTGTGAGCGGCGTCATTTCTTGTGAGATAAGCGATGGCAAAATTCTCGCTTTGATGAAAGGCTTGGATGGTTTTACTAGGTAAAAAGAAAAACATGCGTCGGGGTGTCCCATGACTATTTCGGACACCTCCGCATGCCTACATAAATTTTACGAGATTACCAATGCCCTAACGGCTCATCACAGCACATCCCCCAATCACCCACTAGTCGTATCCATGAGGTCCCCCCCGTTGTAAGGACGGGCTTTTTCCTTTTTCGGACTTCTTCGCCTCTTTGAGGGATTGCATGTTGCAACCTCGGGCGGCTATCTGGACGTTGACCACCTCATCCTTCTCGTCTTTGGAGACGAGCTTATGCGCTTCCCCCCGGTCCGAGACGTACATCAGCGTTAGGGCCCGGATGGACATTACTGCGTCAGCCTCGCTCAGGGTGACTCGGCCTATGAGAACGTTGTAGGCAGACGAGCCGTCAATGACGATGAACTCAGCTAGGATGTTTTTAGCCGCGTTCTTTTCGCCGAACGTCACCGGGAGTCTAATTGATCCCGGCACCAGCACCAGCCGGCCCCCGAAGTGTATAGGGGTTGGTGCAGGGGCTTAAGTCCTTGATCTTCAGGCCAAGGCCGAGAAAGCACTCCCTAAACATGATATTCGTGTAAGCACCTGTGTCAATCAGGCACCTCTTGACCAGGTGGTTGGATATGTCCAAATTGACTACAAGCGGGTCGCTGTGAGGGGCGATGACCCCTTCGTAGTCCTTTCTTCCGATAGTCATATCGGGGATGCTTGCAGAGGGGATCCTTGAGTTGGGCACAAAGTTGATGGCCTGGTATAGCTCGTTTAGGTGCCGCTTGTGCCCATGAGCGGACCCTCCGTTTTCGTTGCCCCCGATGACAACATGAATCACGCCAATTCGCTCGAAGACGGACTTCCTATCTGAACCGCCGGCGTCAGTCTTTTGGCCTTTTGCAACGTACTTGCCGAGGCTTCCCTTCCGGATCAGCTCCTCTATGGCATTCTTCAGATGGCGGCAGTCGTTGGTTAAATGGCCGGTGTGGCCGTGGTACTCACAGTACTGGCTCGTGTCACCGTCACTTTTTGGCTTGGGGGGTCTCTCCCACTTTCGGCCCTCGTTTTGCTCGGGCGAAGACTTCGGCGGCGATGCGATGAGAGGGGTTTTTTCACTATACCGCCTCCGGTGGTACGTTCTCGAATTCCACCCGGCGCCCGCCGAGTCTTATTCCGGTCGGATCGTCCGACCGTGATCTCGTTATTCTCGCGGCGTCTTCCTTCGGACCGCGAGCCGTTGTTGTCGCGGCGTCCTTCGTCCTGGCCGTCCCGCCGTGACTCTTCTTTTCGGAGTGCTCGGCTTCGCGGGGATCTTCCAGGTTTTGTGGTAGTCTTCCACCTTGATGGCCTGGTCGGCCAACTGACTCGCGGCGGCGTCCAGGCCTAGGCCTCCGCTCTTGATGAGCTCGTTCTTTAAGGCTCCCCGTGGGAGGCCCTTCATCGATGCGAAGGCGCCACTCGGGATTAATTTCTCGAATCTGCTGGACTTTTCCATCGAACCTCTTCACATAGCTCCGGAGAGACTCGCCCCCCCGTCTCGATAGTCGGGAGGTCGATGTCTCTACGGCCCTTCTCTTGTTGCGGGAGTATTGGGCTAGGAAAGCGCCCTTGGTCGGCGTAATAATACACCGAGCCGTCGGGAAGTCCTTTGTACCGGCTCCGAGCCATCCCATGCAAAGTTGTTGGGAAAATTCGGCACTGAGACCTCATCGGCCGCTGCTCCCATACCGACATGTAAGACTCGAAAGTCTCGGCGTGGTCGATCGGATCACCATCTCCCTTGTACGACGTGCAGGTGGTAGCTTGAGCTTGTTCCCAAGACCGGGACTTCTAAGACGTAGGCGTTGAGGGGTCGCCTAACCATGTGTCGAACGACACGCGGCGATCGGCTTCTTGCGTCCCTAACCTGGCTCCTTCCTCCGTGACGGGAGGGGCTCCTTCTTCGACTCGGGCTTCTTCTCCAACTCGCCGAGTCGGACTCCTCAGCTTCTTCGGGGTGAGCCTCGTTCGTGTGGCGGACGCTTTGTCCTCCCCGAGTGCGGGAAGGACTTAGGTCTACCACGCCCACTTTGGGCTCCCCTGGCGTCTTGATTGGGCCGGCTTCTCCTAGTGCTCCGTTCAAATTTCTCGGAGTCATATTTTGGGCCCTGGTCTCCCGGACAGTTTCCGCCGCTCTTGTCGACGTGACAGTGTGAGCGGGCGTATTACTAATTAGGTCTAGGAGCATCTTCAGCCTTGCCACGTCAACCACATGTCCCATGATGGTGACCTGGTTGGCTGGGCGGCGTGTCGGGTATTGATGGCATCCCGAACTCCGGTTGGATTACACCGCCAGGTGGAGGGTCGTACGACTCGAGAATTGTGGAAAGTATCATCTTGGTAAAATGCGGTTTCGCTTTCGATTCTGACGCATCTTGTTGTTTCGACATTTTCTTAGCTTTTTGGGTGGGTTTTTGTTTTGTGTTTTTTTGTTTGGGAATGAATGTGACTAGCTTCTAGTGTCTTTCCCCCCACGACGGCGCCAATTGTTCGGGTATAATTAGGAGCAAGTATCGTTACCACCCGTGGCTTGTAGAATAATGTCTTGGGTTAGACCCTTCGTGCTTCTATCGTCTCCCTCGGCCTCCCCTGCAACAATGAACGAGGCGAGGGCTTGGCTTTGTGCCAGCGTACCCACTCCGACGCCAAGTCGGTGAACTTAGAGGTATAAGTTGTATGCTAATTGCTAGGAATGTATTGTAGAGAGATAAGAGAGATGTTACTGGATGAATAGTGTATTTAGGTTTAGTTGTGAGATGATATCCTTTCCTCAAAGAAGGTTGAGGAGTATTTATGCGCTTTCACCTTTTGTCACGTAGTGGCCAAGTGGCCAAGTGGCTTATCAGGTGGAAAGACCAGATTTCTACCCTCGTAGATGAACCTATGGCGGGCAGAGGGTCTTGGATATGAGTACGCGGGTATGTGTCCCATTTGGCAGTTGTCGGCCGAGACGTCGCTAGCAAACTGGCCGATGGGATGCACGGCCTGAAGACAGTCTAAGTCGTTGTTTCTTTGTGGATATCTTTGACCTTGCTCAGTGTGTTGACTTTGGTCAGCGGTGCAGAATATGCCCCATCAAAATGTATATATATTTTTTTTATATATTTTTTTTGGAATAATGAATTTTAGAGGATTTTTTTTTCACTCTCAATGTAAGAGTTAACAGTGTAAGTTACATATTTTTTCATTTTAGAAATTGGAAAGAAGTTTAGATTATGTAAGCTTTACCTTGTCTTTATCTCAAGCTTATGTCAAATAACATTTACTCTTGAGGTGGTCACATGACACTATACCAAACAAAAGTTAATGTCACATCACATTTTCTTCATTTGTCCGAATCAAACAAATATTTAATTTCCTCAATTATTTGGATAATTTAACAATCAGAAAATCTCATTGAAGATGGGTACTATCCGTCATAAGTTGAAGACGGGATAGTCTCTCACAAGATCAGTGTAATGATATCGTGGATGTTCCATTTTCCTCTCACTGCCAACCCACTTCGCTTTATTGGGAGAGGTTTTGAATGACGGATATATTGTCACAAAAAAACGCTTTGTTTAACAATAAAGCATTATACAATTGTCACGGGGATAAGTACCAAAATGCATAATAAATTTATAAGAAAAAGATGTGCTATTATTTCAAACTACCTATTAGTGGCCTGCATTTATTTTATATGGAGTATATTTTAAATTGATGTGATTTGTATCTCTTTTTTAATGACATTTTGCATTTTTTAAATTAATTGTTTGTCTATCAATTTAAAAAAAATTAAAGCTTTGGATATATACTAGACAAACATATTAAAGAGTAGGTCGTACCAACCTTTAATTTTGTTTGTGTCATATGGCTATACGGCTGTGGTCGTGCAGACTAAGTAAATGACGGAGAATTTATTTTTCAAATGTAATCCAAGCTCGACCCAATTACTAATCGGTCACATATAGTAATCAAACTTGTAATGTTTATTTTTACCATAAACTAATTAAATTGTCTAATCTGTCTGATAATACATTTCAAAATAACTCATTTTATCCATATAACTAGTAAAATCCACAAAAACTTCTAAAATAAATGTGATACTAAACGACTCATCCTTATAACCTTTATGTTTAGAGACCTCGACATCCATTTAGAGCCGACCATTTTTGTGGGGCCGTCATTCTAAGGTCTGCCACGTGCTTGGCCCGCTGCCTTAGCCTGCTCCTCCACACACATACCTATTCAGGGCTATTCTCTCCTCTTAGTTAGAGGTGGCAATTGGGTCAGTTGGGTCGGGTCATGTCGGGACGGGTCATATCGGGTCAGCACACTCTTTCGGGTCGAGTTGGTCGGGTTCGAGTCGGGTCATTTCGGGTTGAGTGATGTATCGGGTCGTGACGGGTTTTGGGTCGGGTCATTATTGAGTCCGATAACTTAATCGCATTACTATAATTTTTTACCATTAAATTTATTTTTTAACCTATTATTTGGTTTAATTAATTCATTACTAAGTCAAACATATCAATCTAAACATAAAATCACTTTCATTTTGATCAAAATTAAGCTTAATAATTATCGGGTCATCAATTTAATCGGGTCAGTATTGGGTTGGGTCAATATCGGGTTGGGTCTGGGTCGGGTTCGGGTCACTGATAATCGGGTCGTGTCGGGTTACGGGTCGTCATCGGGTCGGGTCGGTTTCGGGTTCGGATCGGGCCGGGTTTGCTCGGGTTCAGGTCAGGTCACTCGGGTTGGGTCTGACTTGCCAGCGAGACGCCTCGACCAAAACCTAACAAACTCAACCGGCAACCCAACCCACCCAAATCCTTCACATGAGCCAATTTAAGGCCAACCAAAGCCAACCCGACCTTGCCCCCCTCATTAGCCAATTTAAAGTCGGTACGGTAATAGCTCAAGCCCAACCTAGCTCGAGTCAATCAGCTCGTGACAACCTATATGCCCAATACGACCCAACCAAAACCTATCAAATCTCAAACCCGTCAACCCAACCCACCGAAATCCTTCACACGGGCCGATTCAAAGCCAACTAAAGCCAATCCGACCTAGCCTCCGAGGTCGACAAGAGCTCAACCCAACCTATACGTCCAATTGTCCACCATATTACTCAAACAAGTTACCCAACTCTCAACTCTAACTCGCTAATAACTTTATATCGCATCGAAAAACCGACATTTAAAAAGATATAGAGAAAGACATCTACATAGTATAAAAGCCAAGTTTCTTCTTGGCTTCTAACTGGCTGTTGAGTTTCTACATGGGGGTCCTCCTATGTTTCCTATTCTATTTAATTACCCTCTCCTCAACCTAATTCATATTCATATATCTTATTTCTATTTTAATTACTTATGTTAAAACATAAATTAAAATGTGATAATTACATAAAATCTTGCAATTTACATACATCCAAGAGGTCATGTCAAATATCATTAATATAATTCTAATAAAATACAATTATATATTATCTGATATTCAACTCTAATATTTATCAAATATTCGAATCTCCAAATATGGACTATTTATATTGTCACGGTATTGAACACTTAATCACGCTCAATTATATGTTAATGTATTTAATGATAGCGCGTGCTATTATGACCCGTATATTTTTGTGCATTTTTTTACACGGGTATAAAACTAGTAAATTAAAGTAGTTGCATAATCTAATGGGGAAAGCACGTCCAAACTAAAAACGTACGTGTATCCATGTATTTCTCCATTTCCCGCGAAAATTTCTCCTCTTTTCTCAACCTACAACAGTCTACTCTTTCCTCCTTAACAACTTTTCCAACAAAATTCAACGATTATCATCATCATCATCATCGAATCGAATTCTCTAGATCTTCAAAATTCGCAAAAAAAATGACGCAAATTCAATATTAATTAATTAATCTCGAATTTTCCGCCATTGATTAATTCAACCTCTTTAATGACAGGTTCGATGACGAAACCGAAGAAAATTCCTCAAGTTCGTGCGAAATTCAACGATGTTGATGATGATGTTGTTGTTGATGAGGAGAAAGATGAGGATGAGGCTTCGCCGATAGCGGCGTCGATGTTAGGGTTGAATAATATACGAACGCGATCGGTTCCGACGAATTTGCAGATGCCGTCGTTGTCGGCGTCGCCGCCGTATGACGGTGAGTCGGCGGTTGGTTTCGGCGGTGGTAGCGGTGGAGAGAGGAGAGAGAATGAGGCGAATTGTGTTAATAATGTTGCGGTTGTTGTTAATAATACTAGGAAGAAGTTTATTGTTCCTGATAATCCTCTTTCTTCTGCTGAATTGTTAGGTTTGTTTAATTTAATTTATTTCGCATCGATAATCATTTATTTACCTTTTATTAAAACACGGCTGTGAATTGACGGAGACGGAGGGAGTATATGATCATGTTCGATTAATTGATTGATTTGTAACAATTGTTAGGTTTGTTTGTTTGATTGATTTGATCATTTGTTTACCTTTTTATTTAAAAGTATCGTCTGGAGAGAATTAAAAGGTAAACAATTGACCGAGACAGATCATGTTCGATTAATTGATTATGTAATAGTATTAGCAGGCTGTATGATGATGATGATGTTTTTTTGCTGATTTGTTATAGATGCTGGTTATTCATATTGAAATGTGGAATCAGTGAAAGCGGTTTAATTTCGATTGTTTTGGTCAATTTTATGTATAGGTTAAGTGAATTAGGTACAATATTAGCATCAGTTAGGTTATCCATATTGGAATGTGGAATTTGTGTGCGCGCTTTAATCTCGATTGTTGTGATGATAATATGTATGGTTTATGTATAGGTTGAGTGAATTAGGTACAATATTATCATGAATTAGGTTATTCATATTGAAATGTGGAATTTTTAGCAGTGCATGCGTTGATCTCGATTGTTGTGATCAATTATATGTATGATTTATGTAAATTTTAAGTGAATTAGGCACAATATTTGAATGTGAGCTTGCTAGTTGAGGACTAGAGGAGGTAGAATGTCTGAAATTCATATTTTTGTGATTAGAGATGCAATGTTGAAGGATGAGGGGTGATGATTAGATTAAGGATTTGGTATTATTTGACATGGTTTTTGCACTTAATATGAGAAATTGTATTTCTTTTCAGAGAAGAAAGCCACTTGGAGTCAATCAAAGTCATTTAAACATCCGTTAGCGTTAAATAATATCGAGTTTGAGGTATTACATGCTTTCTCACAGTATTGTATTGTTTCTTTGGTTGAGTGACAATTATCTTTATTTTTCCGTCAATGTAGTTGATGTTGTTTCATCCTTTTTATGCTTTTTATAGGGGAATGCAGCACTCATCATGCAGTCACCTCGATTCCAGGCCATTCTACGTGTTACAAGTGGTCGTAAAAAGAAAACACCTGACGTTAAAAGCTTTTCACATGAGCTTAACTCAAAAGGTGTGCGGCCATATCCCTTTTGGAAATCTCGAGCATTTGGGCATATGGAGGAGATTATGGTGATGATCAGGGCAAAATTTGACAAGCTGAAGGACGAAGTCAATTCTGACTTGGGTGTATTTGCCGGAGATTTAGTTGGCATTCTTGACAAAAGTAAAGATTCAAATCCTGATTGGAGAGAGGGATTGGAGGACATGCTGCTTATTGCTCGTCAGTGTGCGACAATGACAACTGACGAGTTTTGGTACAAGTGTGAAACCATAGTTCAGGATTTGGATGACCGGCGACAAGAGTTACCAATGGGTACACTCAAGCGAGCTTATACCCGTCTTTTGTTTATTTTGACTCGCTGCACTCGACTTGTGCAATTTCAGAAGGAGAGTGGTTTTGAAGAAGAGCACATTCTGAGCTTACATAAACTGAGTGATCTTGGTGTATACCCTGAGAAACTTCTCGGAGTAGACAGTGAAGAAATTTCAGTTTCGTTTGAGAGGAAGGATGGGGATGAGAAGTTCACAAAAGACTCCACATGCGTGGAGGTTGGTACAGCAAGAAGTCAAGACTCCGCAGGTAGCAGCTATAGGATGTCGTCTTGGAAAAAGTTCCCTGCAGCTGTCGGAAGAAGTAAGAGAGATCCTGATGCTGTCGATACTCCATCAAAGGATCAGTCTGGTGCTTTTGAACAAAAGGATGACCAAGCTGAGAGCCCTAGATCTCATACTGAAAACACAGAACAACCTACAGTACGAAGAGTTTCTTGGGGTGTATGGGGGGATCAACAGCATACTTATGAGAGTTTGATAATTTGCCGTATATGTGAGGTTGAAATACCGACAGTGTTTGTCGAGGAGCACTCAAGAATTTGTACGATTGCTGATAGATGCGACCTAAAAGGCTTAACGGTCAATGAACGACTGGAGAGAGTTGCAGAAACTCTAGAGAAAATTCTGGAATCTTTTACGCCAAAAAGCACAAGCACTGCAAGGGGAAGCGTTGAGATCAACAACCCTAGTGCGCTAGAGGAGTTAGATGGGTTTATAACAAGGAGAAACGGACTGGTCCAGATATTATCTGATGACATGATTGATTGTATTCCTGAAGCTGATACTTGTTTTGCCATTGATGATCTAAGCTGCTTACCAGAGGTTTCGTGTGACGCACATTGCTCTCCGGATTTTAATAAGAAGACATCATCAAATGGAAGCTTGACACCAAGATCACCATTAACACCACGTACAAACCAGATTGAATTGCTGTTGCACAAAAGAAAAATTATATCAGAACACGAGAACAATCAACAGGTAGCAATTCTTCTTGTTCCGCTGAACAATTCCTGCGCTTTTAGCGTTTTTTTTTCCCTTCTGAACATTGATTAAATTATGGAGCAATGATGAAATTGCAGATTAAGAAGCTAGTGGATATTGCGCGTTCAATCGCTAGCGTGAACGACAATGATTACAGTGCACTGCAGTTTATGATTACCCGTCTTGAGGATCTTAAATATTCCATTCAGGATAGAAAGGTTGATGCTCTTGTTGTTGAGACATTTGGAAGACGCATAGAGAAACTTCTCCAGTAAGTTCAATATTATCAACACACTCCATTTCTGGGAGAAAAGGACACATTTTGACTTTAGTGATATAAATTACATTAATTTACTAGTTTTTTTATTTTTTATTTTATTTTGTGATGTTCCTCTTTGTGTGCATGGATGAATAGGGAGAAATATATTCAACTATGTGGTCAAATAGATGATGAAAAAGGCGGTCAAGCACTGGCTGATGAAGATAGTTCAGTTGAAGAGGATCCTGTACGAAGCTTACGCGCAAGTCCAATCAATCCAAGTACCCACGCACGGACATCTATAGAAGATTTTGAAATAATCAAACCAATCAGCAGAGGAGCATATGGACGAGTTTTTCTTGCTAAAAAAAGAGCAACTGGCGACTTGTTTGCGATTAAAGTGAGAACTGAATTTTTACTTTACCTTCTTGTGACATTTTATTTTCTGTAGTTTGAATAATCATTCTGCTCGATCAGATTGTTGTACATCGTGACTCAATTTATATTTCCTGTGAAACCCGTTGAGGTACTTAAGTTTCCTGATCATTTTGACAGGTTTTAAAGAAGGCTGATATGATCCGTAAGAATGCAGTAGAAAGTATATTGGCAGAGCGTGACATTCTAATCACCATGCGGAATCCTTTTGTGGTGCGCAAAACCCAGCAGTTTTTACTGATAAAAAAATTGTTTGTAAAAACCTCTCTAAATTTGTTTTTATAATGTGATGATGAGCAGGTCAGGTTCTATTACTCTTTCACATGCAAAGAAAATCTTTACTTGGTAATGGAGTATTTGAATGGAGGTGACCTTTATTCTTTGTTGAGGAATCTTGGATGCTTGGAGGAAGATATGGCTCGCATTTATATAGCCGAAATTGTAAGTATCCACAAATTACTTTGATTGCCTTAATTTCTACAGAAGCTGGACTTTTACATATTCTCCATTTCACTAGAGATCATCATACTCCTAATTTGTACTCCCATCTGTTGTTGGTTCTTACTTTCAGGTTCTTGCGTTGGAATATTTGCATACGCTAAATGTCATTCACAGAGATCTTAAGCCCGACAACCTGTTGATTGGCCCCGATGGTCATATCAAGGTCAATATCTGTCTTGAAAGTACAGATCTTATTTTATATCAGCCATTAAACTTATTTGTGCAAATGTTATGTTTTTGTGCTAGGAACTGTTACTGTAAATCTCTGTAGAAAAGAGATTTTGTATTTTGAAAACCTTAATATTAGTTTCTAATTGCGTTGGTCTTTACGTATATTGCCCTTTTTATGATTCACTCGATAGTCAATGCCAGTGAAATGATTCATATGTTGGGGACTTTCTTCCTGCTTAGGGCCTCAATTCCAAGTTTGTTGTCCTCGTTCAATCTTGATGGTCAGCCAATGGCAATTTGACCATTAATTTCTCTAAATGTATGTTGAGATACAATGTCAAATTTCCTGTTTGATATATCAAAACAACTATTTCCATATTACGAGTATCATACAGAAAAGGTGGTAGCAATCTTTCAATATGTAGTATTGGTCAAAGTCGACATTTGTTTGACTACCAAAGTCAAATGGTGACAATAAATGTTGAATTGAGGGAGTATAATTTTTGCATTGTGCCATCCTTTGTTGCTATCTGTAATTACTATTTACTGTCTTTGTTTGGTAGAGTGATTGTCTCACAAATCTCTAATGCTTGTTATTACAGTTGACAGATTTTGGGCTCTCAAAGGTTGGTCTCATTAACAGCACTAATGACTTATCTGGTCCGTCAGTTGGCAGCTCCGGTTTTTTGGGTGACGAGAATCCTGATTCTATGCTGGATCAACCACCAAGGCGAGAGCAACGCCAGAAACATGCTGTTGTAGGAACTCCTGATTATTTAGCTCCAGAGATACTTCTTGGAATGGGACATGGTTTGAAAAATGTTTTTGCATTTATTTTTATAAGTTTGGTAGTTTATCATATCCTCATTTAGTTATTGTTTTGTGGGCTGGTCTTTAATGTTATCCAGGTGCATCTGCTGATTGGTGGTCTGTAGGTGTTATTCTTTTTGAGCTTCTTGTAGGAATTCCACCATTCAATGCGGAGAATCCTCAGGTAAATCAAAATTTGCAGGACAAATTTAAATATCCTGGCATAGATTAATAAGTACTACTTAGTCCGTAATACATAGATTACACTAGCTGTTGTGGAATCATCCATTTCACATCAGAAACTCCTTGGAAATTAAAACTCTTTGATATTGGTCTCATCTCTTCAGGAAACACTAATAATGTTCATGAGTTTTTCCTCTGTTACTATTGATCTATCATTTTGTTTGTTGCAGCAAATTTTTGATAACATTATGAATCATGATATCCCATGGCCTAAGGTCCCTGAGGAAATGAGTTATGAAGCTTATGACTTAATCAGGAAGTAAGTTATCGGAAAGTCAGTGAGCTTGTCGATTTGTTCTTTCTCTGATTAGCTATTCCAGGCACTTATGTTTGGTGCTCTTGCATGTATGACTTATAATGTTGACATTCTAAAACTGTATCTGCATCGTAAGTTAGCAGTGTCATTTGTTCTGGAAGACTAAAACAGCAGACAACATTAATTAAACTGTTGTTTAGTGAAGCTGACTAACTTATAACTTATAAACAGCTATACCTTGTTTTAATGGTTTCATTCTTACTAGCTCAGATTAATGATGGAAAATCCTGTTCAGCGGCTAGGAGCAACTGGACCTAGAGAGGTAAAATTGTTGAATTATTACTCCGTATTGTTTAGTATCATCCTTGGCAGTTATTCTTCAGCGTGAAATTGATAAGCAACTTGGGAACGGTTTCACAGGTAAAAGAGCATTGTTTCTTCAAGGATATCAACTGGGATACACTTGCTAGACAAAAGGTTTTATAAAACTAACTCCAGTCTAGATAAAATTCAGTTGATCCTGTATAATGTATACTGAAACGGTTATGTACATTGCAGGCCATGTTTGTGCCTGCAATTGAAGGTGCATTAGATACAAGTTACTTCATGAGCCGCTATGTATGGAATCCCGAGGAAGACCATGTTGTTGGGTCTAGTGACTTCGATTATATGTCTGAGAGTGGAAGTGACACATTTAGTAGCGGTTCTTATGCAGCTGATGAAGATGTAAGTACAATCCCTCTGTCCTAGCCTATAGTTTTTGTATTCCATTCTGGCCTGTCCCACACTCATTTTTAGGTATGTTTTGTGTGGCGGAGAATGAATATGGACCTCCACCCCACGGCTATGTGCTTGCATAAATAACCGACCCAAAAGCAGACATGAACTACGGGACAAAGGGAGACATACATGTACCTAGATTATTCTGACAGCATGTCATGAAACATTTTTAATGACACAAAAACTTATATGAGACGGTTTAACATGGGAGACCACCTCCTTAACCATATTTTTAAATGAGTAATGCACACATATTTGCGGTTTTTCTAACATGTAAGATTGCTTCATATAAGACTCATTGTTTGCATGGTTATGATGTTGAAAGTGACAATTATGCATTTTGAGCAATTACCATTATATCTTGATTGCCTACTAAAGTGGTTGCGCTTCTTTCTTTTGTGAAGTAGTGGTCCTTCGATGCAGTTCTCGACGCAATTTTCATCTTGGGTCATTCGGAAACAGCCTCTTTGTGTTGCTAACACAAGGGTAAGGATGCGTACATCCGACCCCCCCTTACCCCGCAATTTGCGGGAGCCATTGAGGCACTGGGGTAATGTTGTTGTTGTACCTTTATATCTTGATTGCCTACCACTGATTTTTGGTGTCGTGTTTCTAGGGAGATGAATGCGGGATTTTGGCAGACTTTGGAAATAGTAGAAACCCCCTGCTGATGAACTACTCTTTCAGCAATTTTTCTTTCAAGGTGAAACTTTCTCAACTAGACTCTGCTTCTCTGATTGTGATTTCTGAGTTTTGCTGTACTAACATTCGAGGGTACTACTATGATGTTACGTGTTCAGTTGTTCCGTCTAGGTTTACTTCGTATTTCATGGTTTGCAATATTTATTTGGAAAGACTAATAAATGCATGAATCATGCTAACAGAACCTATCTAATTTGGCATGCATCAACTACGATATGGTTGTGAAGAAGAACATTGAAGACGCACAAGATCAAGCAAAAGATCACCCTGAGACCTCGAAAGATCACCCTGAGACCTCGATGCAGTGATCAGTTTTATGGTTGATTCAACTAAGCAACATTTTTGCAATCACTCGCTTCTTGTCGTACAAACAAGATAATTCCTGTAACACTGGCTTTATCCTAGGTACTCAAGGATATAAGAGTGGGTAATAACTCAACATTATTGACGTTATTATCAAGATTGGCGTGAGTTGGTGTTGAACATGTAGAATGCCTCAAAGTGCTTGAGACCTGGGTACCTATTTGGCTAGTTGAAGCAGTCAGTCTTGTATGAGACGGTCTATATTACTTCGCTCAATTGAATGATCCACTAGGTTGGTTTAACATGAAGGACTATATCGTATAAGTATTTTGCTGGTTCAAGAGGCCTCCTGTTGATGTCTGTGCCCCTGATATTTGTAGGTGCTAATGCTGTTTTCTCGTTGCATTAGTCGATATTGTAGAAACTAGGAACTACATATTGCTTGGTTAAAAATGCGGAATCCAATGCCGTCAAGCAGTATGACTTCCTTGTGTGTATAATACAAGACCATGTTTTAAAGCATATAAGTTTTGCTTAATCTTGCTCTTGTCTGAAAACTCAAGCTTGACATTTTCATAAGCTTTTGAAGTTGTAACTTGTAAATATGTTGATATATAATAATAATAGAAAGTAAAGTTTTTGCTCTAGCCTGATATATAGCCTTATTACTGATGTCGGAGATGGAGACGGAAATAACCCGTGTTTTAAACTAGTTTACTACCAAAATCATCTAATGTATTGATGAAAAAAGAAAGTGATTTAATGCAGAGAAACACCTAAAATCTGAACAAAAATGTATCTCAAAGAGAAGAAATAAATAAAATCTCTGACAAAAAAAAAGAAAAGAAATAAATGCAAAAAGATGGCCTATGCAGGTCTCGAACCTGCGACCTTCGCGTTATTAGCACGACGCTCTAACCAACTGAGCTAATAGGCCTTGTTGGTGAAATCATTTGTCGTTTATCATATCTTCTAACTTGGACACTCCAGTGTCTCTCTCAGTGGTTGAAGTTTCGAGACAAAGAATCACAGACAACCAAATTAATATGTTGATTGTTGACTGTGGTGACTTGAGACGTTTCATTAATCAGGTATTGAAAAAGTTAAACAAATGATTGAGACGGAATGAGTAATTTAATTTCCTATTAAGTGAATGCATGCAATTTTTATGATGCCATCATTAGAGTGTATAGTACCCATCTGCAAAATTTAGACATGATTTTTCTAGGTATCTCAATTATTTTAGTTTTTGATTTCATAAATCATACTCTATACTGTTTATATCTTCTGGGAAATATAATTAGAGGTGCTGGTTTGATCCTGTATAAGTCCAACAAAATCATTTGATGGTGTGAAAATTGCCCTTTTAGTTCTATGAAATGTGTTATGGACTTATGGTATCTCCACCTGTTAATTTTCGGAACGAAGTGAGTAGGGGTTTTGATTCATGATATTCTCTGTATGAGATTTGACTGTCTTTCACTATGATGCTCGGACTCAGATACGAGGATCCGACACGGGTACACTTTCAGTTTTGAGGCTTTCTTATGCTGTTGCTGCAATGCTGCTGCTTTTTATGATCATGCAATTAGCTTATATGGCCTGTCAGTTTTGTCCTGATAGTAGTTATTCAGGAACTTCCAATTTTGAGATGCTATATTGCTAATAATGCGACAAATCAATTACTCACCCTGTCCCGGTCATTTGTTATCATTTTCCATTTTTGGGTGTCTCGGTCATTTGTTGTCCTTTCTATTTTAAAAATGACCTAGATGAGTATTCATACTCAATTTGGTCCACTAGTCATTTAGTAATTGACCCCCTCCTCTTTCCTTGGTCTTTGTACCAAAACCAAAGGACAATAATCGACCGGAACGGAGGGAGTAGTAATTAATCAAAGGTAAGCAAATGATTAGAACGGAGGGAGAGGGACTAGGGAGTAATTCTATAAATTGATTTGGTAAAAATAGTTAAAATCCAGGATAATGAAATCAAATTCTCTGAAACTATGAAGAATTGAAGATTATCTGATATTCTGATAAATGTACTGGTTGAAACAATCTCATAAAATAGCCTGTTTCCTTGATTATCCTCCTCGGATGTTGATGCTGCTGGTGCATTCTCTTATATGCTTGATTGCTCGCCACATTGGCGACTTTGTGCTAGTAAATGTTGTACTTCCGTCAAATTCCACGCTCCAATTCTGTTACTTTTAGACGTGGAAGCAGTTCGACTATTTGTTTGCCACTGACATGACACAGGTTTTCATAGAATTCTCATTTGCGATTTTCATTTTGCAGCCACTTATCATACGATTGAATGCTTTATAAAGAACAGCTAAGTGAATCCTACTTTTTTGGGTATCAACCGAGTTTGACATCCTCCTTAAGTCCTGAAGGCTTGCAAGCTCTGGAAGCAGTATTACAGTCTAACTGGTAATATCACCCTTTTATCGGTTGGTTTCTAAGTATGGGTCAGATTGTGTGTCAAAACAGGAAACCTGCAAGGTTAATTTATTTCCGTCCTCATCTTCCTGTAACTCTTTGAGATGCAAAGATAGGTTAATTTTGTTTCATATGTCGCGTATAAATCTTCAATGATATTTACTATTATATAAATTTGAATATATTTGAAATTTTGTTCAAAGATTCCAATATCTCCATGCACCTTCCTCAATAAAAGAGATCACAATCAATAATAAAATAAAAGGGGTACGAAAAAAAATGTATAAAGGGGTACGACAAAAGTGGTCTGTCAATAACTTAATGAGAGACCGTCTCTCCAAAGTTATTGTGCACCTTCTTAGCTTGTAGGTAAACCCTTTTTTATTAACAAAATATACCCAAACCGATTTCACAAAACAAATGAAATGAGGAAACAAAAATTAAGATCATCATAAAATAAACAAACAAAACAAATTTTATCGCGGGTTTGATAATCAGTACTCGTAATCCTTAATTTCTGTTTAATGATTACAACTACGACTGAAGACGATTACAAAGCGACAGAGCATTACTTGTATGTTTTACAACACCTGAAACATATTTCGTGAGCTTATCCTTAACACTTGGACTAACATGTCCCTCTTCAATCGCATCCATGCACGTATTCTCATTAGTAATACAAGCACTCATCCATGTCTGAATGTTCGATATCTTAAACCTCGTCTCATCACCATTGTCAGATGATCTAAGATCTTTTATTTGATCCATGGACTGCTTGATGTAATACATAGAGCCACCCATGTGCTCAATGCAGTCACTTACGACATTAGCCTCGTACTTGCTTAGGTCCTTCCTTTGAGAAAGTGTTTTTATATCCAAGCTGGCTGATTTGGCTGCAGTGAATGTCGCGTATAGCGCTGTGTTGGCTAGTTTTCTGTTGTCGCCAGCGATTGTCGTGGCCTTAGGGATGCAAGTCTTGCGACAGAGGGACGGGTATGTTGTTGTGTCGCAAGCTTTTTTAACGAAGTTGGTGTCGGTTGTGGTCGAGGTTGAGGGCGAAATGAATAGAGACGATGAAAAGATGGTGATGAAGAGGAGGAATAGTTTTTGTGTTGATGACATTTTGTTAAACTTGAATATATGATTTTGGGTGTATTCTTCTGAGCTTTTATACATAATATTAGGAGTCTTCTCTTTGACTTTTGCATTATTTTTAAGGAAATGTTTTTTTTTTTTTTTTTTTTTTTTTTTTTTTTTTTTTTTTTTTTAATATTACGGTAGTATTATACCGTAATCATAATAATATTATTATGATATGAATAATATCTTTTAGATGATTCTAGGTCTGGTTTCAGATTATATCGGGTGTTATATACATAACAGACGCTTTATATAACACCCGATATAATCTGAAATCTAGACCTAGAATCATCTAAAAGATAGTATTCATATCATAATAATATTATTATAATATGAATAATATCTTTTAGATGATTTTAGGTCTAGGTTTCAGATTATATCGGGTCTTATATACATAAGAGACACTTTATATAACACCCGATGTAATCTGAAACCTAGACTTAGAATCATCTAAAAGATATTATTCATATCATAATAATATTATTATGATTACAGTATAATTATTCATATCATAATAATATTATTATGATTACGGTATAATACTACCGTAATATTCTCTAACACCTAGTTTAACTTCATCCCATGCCATTTGTATATCTAAAGTTTGTTCGAATAGGTAAGCGGGTTTGAGTTCTTGGTGCGGCTGACGTCACGAACTCTATGCCATGCTCGAGGCATGGTCACCAAATTTTTTACACCTTAGGGCGCATTTTAGAAAATTCATTATAATAGAAGAATAGAGAAAAAATGTGATCATTTTATTTAAGTTTTGGGTGGTGTCCTTGCTTGAATTATGCAATTTGCACAATGATTTAGTTTGGAATGTTGTGTAAATGCAGCTGTATGCCACATAATTGTGTATCATTTTGTTAAATCATACTCAACTGATGATTAGAGGCTTAATTTAATTAGGTTTAGGGTTTACTACTAATTTTGAACGCTCGGCCATATCAAAGCCGTTGGTTAAATTACTCCGAACATTATTCATATGTCGCCTTTTGTTGTGCTGGCCTAGTTAAGGTGTCAGGATGGTGGTTCTTGGTTTATCGTGGTGACTTCCGCCATGTTTCTTGTGTTTGTAGTTGCGGTTAGTTGAGTTTAGGTAGTTTTGTAGAATTATAGTGGTCATGCCGTCATGGTCTTTTTTTTTATATGCTCGTATGGTGGGAAAGTACACAAGTACTTGTGTAAGGCGATTTTACATGAACATTATTTACATGTTGCGTGTTGCTGCAGGACGGTGGTTGCATGTTGGTTTATGGTGGTGCTTTCCGCTATGTCTCTTGCGTTTGTAGTTGCAGTTAATTTTGAGTTTAGGCAGTGTTTGTACTGGTTATGGTCGTATTTTTGAGTTATAAGTACATGTGTAAGGTGATTTTACATAAACATGATCGTAAAATCACGAATTTTACGCCTGTACTCGTAATATTCAGTAAGTATGGTGCATGGTTGGCTCATGTTGTAATTGCTTGTTAATAGGAAAGGTTTGCTGCCATGAAGGTGAAGACCATGTGATCCAACAACTGTAGCTCTTAAGATGCTATCTTTCAAGATTGTCTTTGATTTGATTAAGGAGTTGATATAATTATGTAAGGTCAAACGCACGTTTTAATTAAATGTCAACTCTAGTTTAGAATAATGTACTTCTTGATGAGAAGTTGTATATAAGATGGTTTTATACACACATTGTTATAGAAGTTACAAAAATTTATGAGATACGGTCTCTCACTATATCCAGCTTTAAGGGCTATAACTAAGCTATAGCCATGAAGCTAGTTTCAACTAAAGACATTGCCTTTCTGTAAGCAAATGACATGCCAATGTTGTCGTTTCATTCGTTAGCTGAAATGACTATGACAAGGAAGTGGTGTTTGTGAAGAATCAAATGTATATAAGCCACATGCCAGTGTCTCATATTGATAAAGAAATGGGAGGAATTACTACTTTATACTAACTATTACTTCGTATAAGGCAGGGGATTACCCCCTTTATAGCTAATTGGTTTTAAAGTTGAACTCTCTTGTCTTATAAAGCGGGCTATTTCTTCTCTATTTAGGTGCAGCCCAGACCCATTGCATGATTTATGAAAACAAAAAGATTTGAAGTTTAAAAATTAGACATTTTAACTGGGGGTATTGTAGAGTTGGCAATTCGGGCCTGAGCACCACGGGCGGCCTGACCCGACACAGTTCGAGATACTGTAGCGGCCAACGAGAGATTTGGGAAAATGTCGGACCTAGGTAACTTTAAAATATTGTTTGTTACTAATGTATCCAATCAATGACCTCGTTAAATATATCGTCAAACGCTGTAAGGACCTGATTCAAGAAATTTATTGGAGCACGCCTATAGAGAAGCTAATAGAGCCGTTGATTTATTAGCTAATAGAGTTCACTCTAGCACAATTCCCACTCATTTAGTTTTTCCTTTTGATTGTAGTTAAACTTGAGGCTTTGCCCCTCATTAGTACACAAAAAGGGATATTCTCTCGTGTATCCTTGAACTTTTTCGTTTTCTAGGATGTACCCATCTTTTCTTGCAAAAAAAAAAAAAAACTTTGACCGTCAATAACTCTTGACTACAAGTTCAGGATACGATACACTTTTTTTTTCAAATTGACCGTTAAGAGGTCTTCAGTTTGAAAAAGAATTCACCGACATCTCAACTCGTAATCGGGAATTATGGTCGGTCAAAGTTTATTCGTTAAAAAAGCTTCGACCAACCATAACTTTCGGCTACGAGTTCAAAAAGCGGTGATTTTTTTTTCAAATTCAAGCCTTTGACGAGATAATTGGTTTGAAAAAAAAAAATTACCACTTTTTAAACTCGTAACAGAGAATTATTGTCGATCAAAGTTTTTTTTTTTTTTTGTGAAAAGCGATGAATATGGCCCTAGAAAACAAAAAAAATCAGAGGTACTCGAAATAATATCCAAAAAAAAAAACAAAGCGTCTTGCTTGTGACGGGCTAATCCCGCCACAAGCTGAAGACCTCTCACAAAAAGGGAGAGGGAACAAGGAGGGGCACCCCCTATATGCTTCCCCACTCACCTCTCATGGGTATTTTGTGTGACGATATCGCGTCTTGAATGAGATTTTGTGAAAAAAAAAAAAAAAACTAATGTTAAAACCCGTGTAAAAATAAACGGGTTACATATATAATCTCCATCCTCCTAAATTAAACTATAGTGAAAAAAACAGGTACTGTCGAGTAAAAAAAAACACAATTGATTGTTAACAGTTTACATTTGCTCGTTCATTCCTTTCGAATTCCTATCAAATTTCAAGGTAAATTATTTCTTTAACCCTAATTTCCTGATTTATGATGATTTAATTGCAATCGTTTTCGTTTCAATTTCATTATCATGATGCTCATAGTAATTTCAT
This sequence comes from Silene latifolia, assembly GCF_048544455.1. NCBI lineage: Eukaryota > Viridiplantae > Streptophyta > Magnoliopsida > Caryophyllales > Caryophyllaceae > Silene > Silene latifolia. The sequence continues at coordinate 158,153,175 of NC_133535.1, read as the reverse complement.
TATCTTGAACCCTAGAACATAGTTTGAATCGTAACTGTGATTTTACTTTGAACCCTAATTTAGTTCCGGAATCGCGTTTTGTTATTAGAAGTAGGTTAAGATTGGTGATTGTTTCTTGCTCTCATTCAATTAGTTCTCTGCGTTTGATTAAATTATCCGTCACAAAAGAATAAAAGCGTAAACAATTAGTAGTTGAATTGCTCCTGAATTGCTCCCGAAAGGATAAAAACGTAAACAAGTAGTTGAATATAAGGGAGTATTTCGCTATCTTCGTCGTTAGCTGTGTTCTGTTTCGCGGTCTTGGTTATTGTCTGCTTTAATTCTTGACTGGTTTGTAATATGAATGAGGGTTCTTTAAGCTTGTATATAAGAATTTTTGGCCAATTTCCTCTCATTGGATTTGTAAGGTACCACATGTATGTCAGTATGTAAGCATATGTGATTTGTATTTCTTTTTGTCGAGATACCGTCTATATAGTCATTATACAATAAGAGGCGTTGTTGAGCAGTAAAGAAACTTCTTCTTTTAGGGAAGTTTTTCTGAAGATCAGTGGACGTTTCTAGTAATTCCGTTATATAGAAAATTTAGCATACGTATGTGAATTGTGGTTTATCTCCATTTATTTCCGTGGTAGCATCCTTACTACTTGGGTTTTATCAGTAAAGCTGGTGAATTTTTTCTTTCGAAAGACCAATATTGTTGTTCTTTTTTTTAGAGATTGTTTGGAGGAGTTAACTTTATCTGTCTCCTCTCCTTCATCTGCGAGATGCGATGACTCGATGAGTATCTGTGATGATTATGATACTTGAGTGTCAACTCAGCTTCCTTTCCTGATCGAAAAGAATAAGAGTCCAATATGGCAATGTCTTATCCACAAATTTATTATAAATGCTTGTATAGTTGTAATATAAGACGGTTTTACACACATTGTTATAGAAGATATAAAAATTTGTGAGATACGGTCCCTCACTAATATCCAGCTAAAAGGGCAGTAACTAAGTCAGCCATGAACTCATGAAGCTTGTTTCAGCTGAAGACATTACCTTTCTTGTAAGCAAATGAATGACATACCAATGGTATCGTTTCATTCGTGAGTTGAAATGACCACTACAAGGAAGTCGGTGTTTACCGACCGTCCAAATTGGTCGGTACTGCGCCTACTAGCCAAAAATGGTCTACCTAATCTTGAAAACCATTCTTCAACATAAGTGATATAAAGCCAAGATAACTTCGGTTAAATTTAAAGTTGGATAAAAAAAATTAATACTCAAAGTTGAAATTATTACGGACATTTTAATCGAGAATATTAAGATCTCTTAGAACCGTTCTTGGTAAATAGAGTATTAAAACTCCACTCTCTCTAAATTTCCTTAGCCTTCAATTCCATTCTAGGGGGTCTCTTCAATACACACAAGTTAATCACAAACAATAATTTTTTTAGTCAATCGAAGCGCACTTAGTCGCATTGCAATATAGGGAGGGGGGGATTCGGACTTGGAACCTATTGTCCACTAGGCTAATCACAAACAATATTAAGGCCTCGTTTGGTTGCCCCTTGTAAATCATGGGAGTTGGAAAATCCCATGAATTACAAAATTGTATACTTGTTTGGTTACCTTTTTTTTGCCATAATGTAGGCATTCCATTCTCCAAGGAGTTTCCAACTCCTCCACAATGGAGGAGTTGAATTACCTAGGTCCCCCTAGGTAATTGCAAACTCCGGTGTAATTGAATTCCTACATTGGCAACCAAACGGATTTTGTTAATTCACATGAATTTCATGTGGGAGTTCAATTCCCATGAATTCGATATTCCGGTGGAATTGTATTCCCACGGGCAACCAAACGAGGCCTAAGAATCTCTACGAGACAATTTTCTCTATCATTAAATTGAGCAAAAACCGTCTCAAAAGCTACTTGAAAAATAGCAAATGAAAGTATATGCAAAATAATTCAAATTTATAATCTACAGTAAGTGGATTATACATCTGATGTACTAGATGATATACTTTTTTTTAGCATTAAGATAAAGTTTTTGAGTTTTGTTTTAAAAGTTATGAGTTTTATTAGAAAATTTTTGAGTTCATTCTTTTAAAAATAAAACTAAAAAAATTACAAATATAACTCAAAAAAATTTACATATAAGCTCAGAAAAAAATGAGTTGACGTCAAAAAACTAACATGTAACTTTAAAACTTTATAAAACTCGAAAAAATACACAAAAACTCAAATATATAGGAATCCTGGTGTAATCCATCCGATATATAATCCTTTTTCTCTATAATCCATAGTGTCACGAGAAAAAGAAAACATTTCTTTAACCCTTCTTTATTTTAGTTTCGACATTTATATACGTATTCACTAATGTTAAACCCGTGTAAAAATATACGGGTTACTAATATAATCTCTCGAATCAAATAAACCCGTGCAATTGATTCTTTACAGTTTACATTTGCTCGATCGTTCCTTTCGAATTCCTTTCAAATTCAAGGTAAATTAATCATTCAACCCTAATTTCCCGATTTATGATGTTTCAATTGCAATCGTTTTGGTACCAATTTCATTATCATGATGCTCAGTGTTAATTTCATTATCTTAAACCCTAGAACAGACAATTTGGGGATAAATTGGTTGAATATCAGTTGAGTTTAGCGCTTTCATTGAATTGTAATTGTAATTTAGTTAATTTGAATTGTAATGTGGTTTACTTTGAACCCTAATTCAGTTCTGAAATCTCGGTTTTCAATTCGTTTGATTAAAATACTCGTCACATTATAGTAGAATCGTAAAGAACTAGTTGAATTGTTCGCGAATGAACAAAAACGTAAACAACTAGTTGAATAGGAGGTAGTATTTTGCTGTCTCGATTGTTAGTCGTATGTTTTTTCGTGTTCTTGGTTATTTTCTGCTTTAATTCATGAAAAAGACTGGTTATTTTTGTGGTTATTTGAACATTGCAGTTTCAATCGTCTCGAGTATCATCTGAATAATGTTCTGTAAGCTTGTACGGAGTATTTAGGTATTTTGGCCAAGTTCTTCTCGAGATACTGTCAATTTAGGGTCCTTTATACATTAAGTGGTATTGTTCGTAGAAAACCCTAGTAGTAGTAATTAGTAAATAAACCTTTTCTCTTAGGGATTTTTTTTCGAAGATAACTGGCATTTCTTGTAGTTCCGTTTTATTGAAAATTTAGCTTAGTTATGTGAATTGTGGTTTATCTCCATTTATTTTAGAGGTTTTATCAGTGAAGTTAGTGATTTTTTCTTTCTAAAGACTATTATTGTGGTTCTTTTCGAGATTATTTGGAGGCGTTAGCTTTCTTTCTCTCATCTCCTTCATCTGTAAGATGTGATGAGTTTGATACGTGAGTGTCAACTCATTTTCCTTTTCTTATTGAAAAGAATAAGAGTCTTGTTGTCGGGTAGTTTGTATATTTTTTTTGAGGCCTAAAGATTGAGGAAAATCATTGGCTTGTTTGGGCGTAGGGTTTAGTCGGTGGTTATGTCGAAGGATCCATTTGAAGCAGCATTTGAAGAGCAAGAGGAGTCCCCGCCTGAGTCTCCTGCTACGGCAGCCAACGTTGAAGAAAATCAACTTGGTGTTGGGCCTTCATCAAATGAAGAAAATCATCAACCTGAGGATGTTTTCAGTGATCCAAATGTTCCTTCATCTTCTACAAGGCCGCCATTAGCAAGGACACTGCAGCTTAACAACAATAAGACCAAGGATGAGGATGGGGATGACGAAGATGAGGACGAGCAGATGGATGTCGCAATGGGAAAATTCCCACCCAGCGGTGACCCTGATAAATTGGCCAAGATGCAGTGAGTTTTCATTTGCTTTGCTAATCTGATCTTTGCAACTCATGTCTGTGGTGTTTTAGCTTCTGCCTGTCCTGTTCTCTGAAAGTTTTTTGAGTGGAAAATTGTTTTGGATTACGGTGGTTGTAGCGCGAGTCATGTCGCTGTCAATCCTGTCATTGTATACATGCTGGTTTCCCGGGCAGACATACTCTTAAACTACGTAAGACATTGTTTTGGATACAAAAGTAGGTTGAATGGGAGGGAAAGGAAGGGAGGGGGAAGGGACCTTTGTGTTCTCCTTCCAAACTTTTCATGTTGTAGGGGATTTATTTTGGTGTATGGGGGGGAGATGGAAGGATCCGCTTTCCATCTCCTTCTTCAGCTGCCAGCTCGATTTTGTTAACCAAACAAAGGAAACTGTTCTGCTTCCTTTCCCTCAAGTTGCTTTACCTCCAAATCTTTTTGTCTTTAGGGTATGTGACAGAATGTTATTGTGATCTCTGGAACGGTAGATCTTTCACGGTGTCTTGTAATAGTTGAACAGGTGAATGCATATGCATTAAGTTCATGTTACCATTCACCACTTTTATATTTGTCAGATTCATTGGACTGTCCATTACATCAATGTCGTATTTTTGCAGTGACAGATTATGACTGTACCTAATTGCAACTGTAAATGATATTTAAGTTTGATGCACGTTGATCCTAAAATGTCACTAGTTACTATCATTATTGCCATGACTGCACTCAAGTGAGCTGTAAATGATGTTACGATGTTGTCATATAAGCTTGATGCACCTTGTTCATGAAATATGTCACTTAGTTACTGTCATTGCTTGCAGAACCATCTTATCACAGTTTACTGAGGAACAAATGAGCAGATACGAAGCTTTCCGAAGAGCTGGTTTTCAAAAATCCAACATGAAAAGGGTAATGTTTCAATCTCATATTACCTGTATGTGAAGGGGTGAAGGCTACATGCTCATTCCGACTTCCTTTATTATTCAATCTTAATAATTATATGGGATTTTTGCCTGTCTTGGCTTCCTTTTTGTTTGCTTCTATGATTGTTTGCTCTTTCTATTCTAATGGCACTATACTTAATTGCAGTTGCTCGTGAGCATAACTGGCAGTCAGAAGATATCTGTACCTATGACGATCGTGGTGTCTGGTATTGCAAAAATGTTTGTTGGGGAGCTTGTTGAGACAGGTATGCATTTTCATTTCGGACACTTTGAATGATGTTCTTGATCATAGATAGAAAATGGCTTCTGGTGTAATGTAGGGTTTGGGTATCTTATCATCAAATACTCCGTAGTGTTTTCTTCACACTGAGATAAACACAGTCTGGTAATTTCAATTACAGTAATAATAATTGTAAATATCACATATTCTAGAAAATGATACATATACGAAGTGTGGACTGTATCACTGATACAGTTAATAAAATCAACCACCGTCTCTCTGATGGTTTACACTGAAAGTTGTCCCTAAATTTTCTTGTTGCGGACTGCTGTTTTGCCATGGGTGGTATCATATTCGTGATTTATGTTCCTCAGAGTTTTCATATTGCTTTTTTTACTCATGTCAGACATTCATGTCATACTCGAACATGGGTATGATATTGACACACTCCATTCTAAGCCAAATTAAAATGCGGATTTTTCATTAAAAATAGCCCAGTGTCAGGTAGCTCTAAACGAATCTGGCTGTATGGATAACGTAGATCTTGTAGGGTGTGCGGTGGCCGGGCTGGGGAAGTGGAGCCCGGGCACGGCACTAAATGAGGACCAGGCTGGGACGGGCCAGTGCTGGGCCAGTTTTCCCTGGCACTAACCCGGCCCACTTAGTAGTGGGCCAGTCCTGGGCCGGACTGGGCCTTATATATTTTTTTTATTTGTGTTTGGGCCGGGCCGAGGAAATCGTGTCACTAGCCCAGCACTAGGGGCTAGCTGGGCCGGGCTGTGGGCTGGCCGGGATGACATTTTTCGACCCACATACCCTGGCTGGGCCGGGCTTGCCCGCCACGTTTCACAGCTCTAAGATCATGATTCATGAGTGTTCAGTATGTGACGTTTGCTATAAGACCCCACTCACCAGGGTCAGGGACCGGCTAGTTTCTTTTCTGTAGTTGCCACTTGCCAGTCACTAATGGCTATTTTATGGGTTGCAGCTAAAATAGTGATGAGTGAAAGAAGGGAAACCGGCCCCATAAGACCATGCCATATGAGGGAAGCTTACAGGAGGTTGAAGCTTGAGGGTAAAGTGCCAAGAAGATCAGTTTCACGCTTATTTCGTTAATTTCCCGACATTGGCTCTTGTTCTTCTAATGGCCATCTTGATAATGTATACATATGTTGATGTAGTCAAATTTTGTTATGGCAATTAAGTATCTCAAGTATTGATCTGCAGTTATTTCTGGATATTACTCCCTCCTATTCTCCGATTCTTCTGGTTCTTTACGTTTTTTTTAGGAGTATCGTATCAAACGTAAAGAATCAATTGAATTGGAGGAGGAAGATCATTTCAATCATTCTATGGGGCCGTACATTGCTTACAAGCAAAGCCTCTTTTACCCAACTAATTATAGCGCTACTCGAGTAAAATTTTGAAGTGCGCCTTTTTTTTAAAGAAGCTAATGGTAGTGTCAAAGGTCATTTTCATGAATAATAATTCTTGTATTCCGTATAAGATTGTTCGGTCTAAAAACTCATTATATATTTTTTTTTTCCGCTTGGAAATACAAGCAATTTAATGTAAAACCGTTGTACAAGTACATAATGATTGTAAATGATTTTCTGTTCTGAAAAGTATGACTTTGTACACCGGTAATTTGTTCGTATAAATCAAGTTCATTAAAATCGAACTGAATGATTATAAATTAACAATCAAAGATAAATTACATGGCTTGGAAATTTTTAAACAAACTAAGAAAAAATGGGGGAATAAATCAGCCGTCGGTAAATATCGTATCATACAGTTAAGATTAATGGGAAATTAATCTCCGAGCAATCAACAGTGAGAAGTATGATTCGGAATTTCAGAGCCCTAAACTAAAAGGGATGCCAGTCGTCGGCAACCACGTCCTACCGGCAATAAAATGGCCGACCGTGTACAACGTGGCTACATTTGGGCTTTTGATGACATGAAATCCGGGCCAGTTGACTCGTCTACGAACATCTGACCCCGGTCCAAAATTTGCGTACTCGGCATAATACAGTGTGTTCAAAAACCTGTCACCGTTCCAAGGCATCCATCCCGCGGAGTCTACCAATGGACCTATGTAAGTTTTCATGATAATAGTTCGAGAGTATTCCTGCCAGGGCCGACCTAGATATGTAACGACAGACCGGCCCATGGGTACAAGATCCTTGTCGGCCATGATCCGCGAGCTGTGGATCACAATGCCTGTATTTTGATTCGGGTCAGCTCGGCCTTGAGCCGTAATAACATTTGCTTGACCCCAAATCGGCTTCCTTACGTAGATCATGCAGTTTTGGAACACAGCAGCAGCATTACCGAAAATAATGTCGATAGTGCCGAAAATGTAGCACATTTTGTAGAATTGTCTTTGAGAATGTACAAACAAGGTGTCCTGATAACCGTAAAAAGCGCATTTGTAGAAAACCGAAAGATCAGAACCTGAACGTAGTGCCACTGCCTGTCCGTTTTCAGGCCCTGCTGTGTTTCGGAATGATATATCACGCGCTATGAATCGAAGCCCGTCTACTCCTGAATATTCACCAAGGAAGAAAACATGTTAAAAGATTCTTTCCTATCTCGGGTTCGATTACGAGTAATAGTGTGAATGGTTGAATAAATAACATGGGTTTTTGCTTGGCTCAAGGATCATTTTGCTGACTTTAGAGCAAATCAAGTTCCAAGTGGAATAATTAAATTAATTAAAATTAATCACCAGATAATATAGTATTTTATTAAGTAAATGTCAGAAGTTAGAATTTAGTAAGGATTATTGCTTCTAATCACTGAAAGAAGTGTCAGTAAGTTGATGCAGCATTAAATTCTAAAACATTAGTTTAAGAAAATGAGATGTAGATCTTCTGTTTCCGTAACTTCGATTTTCGTTAAACTAACAACTAATCAAATCAGTCAAATGATCAATAATACATTACTACCTAGCTTAATGCATGCATTCAGACGTTTGACATCTGAGCTAAGCTACTGTGAGGATGCCCAATGTTGGTTGATATGAACGGATTGTGTGTATGATAAAATTTCCGATTAGATTCTAATCATTCAAGTTTACGACTGACTGAAACGTCGACTAACATTTGCATTTTAGTCTATGTTTCTCGCTTGCCAATAAGTTAAGTTTAAACATCAAAGTATAATCAAAATCCTAAAAATTGAATCAAAGAAACAAAAAATACTAAAGATATGATGAATGTACATATTATAATGAAATATACTAACAGAGAAACAATCAAGAAAAAGAGGTGATCAATGTTACCTGCAGTAGCTGAGTTATAAGTAGTGTAACCGGAACGAACACTTCGACTGCCAGTGATAACGGTCTTCCTTATACCATCTCCAATCAATGTAATATCATTATTATAAGGACCTACATAAATATTCTCCCTATAAACACCTCTTTTTACATGAATAACCTTCCTTCCCCTTACATTACTCCTAGCCGCGGCATCAATGGCTGACTGAATCGTCTTATAACGAGCAGATGGACCTCTAGACACGACAAACATGGCTTTCTTGACCGCTAATGATCTACCACCAAGCAATAACCTCCGATCATGGTGGCTTAACCAAGAAGGGTAACCGTCAGTAGTACTATTATCACTAGTAGAGTTATCAGCCTGTATTAACCCTTCATTAACAGCTAAACTATTGGAAATCAAGTCGGAAACATTGTACGAGACGTGAGGCCATATGAAGGTTGTGACATTCATGTCCTCGGACCCACCTAAACACGTCTCAAGGTTGGTTAGCGCAGCGCTTAGCCAAGTCTGAGCATCAAAGTCAGTGAAACTAGAGTTACTAGTTAAGCCGTTAAGGGTGTAATTAAGTTGAATAATAGTGTGATCATAGAGCCTAACGCAATCAGCCCACGCTGCGCGTTTCTTATGATCATCACACCTTATTCCCCAACCCCATATATGGCTTTGGGCATGAATGGCGCGTTGTAAAGCTACCTCTACTATCATCTTCCTAAACTCGGTTTTTTCCTTTGGTGGTTTTAGCTTTTGTTCAGTCATGAAAAACTTGCACGGCTCCGGATGGGGGACGGTATCACACCATTGGTTTATGTCGTCTAAGATTGGAGGATCTTCGGGAAATTGCGTCTCAGAGAATGTACAAGTTATGAAGGGAATTAGGATTGATATGATGAATAAGAACTTGTTTGAAGATGAATAATATGGCATTTTTGAGTTGAGTTTTCTGGCAGTGTAGGTGTATTTTTTCTTTGGTTTTGATGTGTAGGAGAAGCTTGTGTTTATACTCCTATAAGTATATGAACCATGAAGGGTTGTATGTTGAACAAAGGGTGATTAAACTAAGTTAAGTTAAAATGGCATAGGTAATGTGAACAGAGGATTCAAAAATGTCCTAAAAATGTGCTCTTGACTTTGCTTAGTATATATAATGACACAAGTTCTTGGTAAGACCGTCTAAGTTAAGACGATATTTACAACTGATTTAAATAAGGCGCAAATAAAAGGAGGGTTGTGAGACGTCTTAACTTAAGACGAGTTTAAACAAGACCTATTGATATAATGCATGATGTCCTTTAAGTAAGTTCTTTGCACAAAGGATTCTCCAAAAAAAAAAAAACCTTGATAAAACAAATATCATTACTTAGCCTTATATTTTATTTATTTTTATTCAAATTAGTAATTATATTTAATTATAGAAGATTAAATAAATACTCCGTATTAATTTTCCTTTAATACTCCCTCCATCCTATTTATATCGTCTGACTTTCTTTACTGGAACGTTTCACTTAAAAATGAGAAATAACTACTCTTTTGGGATGTTTTACTGAAAAATAATGAAGTAACTTTCCTGTTGGGATGTTTTATTAAAACTAACAACAAATTAATTTTAATGAAGAGAATAGTTGTTACTTGAAAGTGGCTAATATTGGATGTTGGCTCTTTTTCCTAATTAAATCCAGAAGAAAGACAATTAATTTGGGATAGCATAATATAAATACGCAATTGCTAAATCCCGCACATAAATTACTACATCCCACACATTTTGCACCTATATTAATGTATTGTACTTAAAGATGGAGGGAGTAACGTAATGTACTTAAATTTATTATCCAAAACAAATAATATACCCTAAAATATTGAATTAAAATCTTATTCTTAATTATAGTTGATTGATTAATTAAGAAGCAAGTTATGACAGAATATAGGTCAATGAAATTTGATGTGGTGCACATGAGATTGCTTAAATAAACCAGGTGAAAATCCCAAACTTAAATGTGAAGTATAGTCCGACTAAAACACGAGCAATTCAATGCCAATTATGAGCATAGGAAGGAGTACAACTTTTTTCACCTAATGATGAATGTTTTCCCTATTATAAACTTCAACATCAAGCAAATCACAGAAAATGTCATGAAAACTGTTGGATCAAGTTATATTGGCAGTAACTAAATTAAAATATATTGTAAGTATTAGTAATTTTGATTTTCGAGTAAATATATTGATCTATTTGATAGTTTAAGCTATATTGATCTATTTGATGTTTCGGTAAGCTATATTGGTAGTTCAAGCACTCTCTATTCATTTTATTTCCATACATTTGATTAAAATACTCCTCACATATTGAACAAATGTATGGAAATTATATGAATGGAGAGAGTATGTGATAAGGATTAAGGTCCAAGTATTATTCACCTTTTTATAACATGACGCATTACCATACTGTACCATAAATTTATTTGATTGTAATTAATAATAAGCAATCAATTAAGAATTCCTAATGTAATTTTTATTTTTTCATAATTTTTTACAGTAAAATTATTTTTATTTTTTATTTTTTTTGGTGCGAGTAAAATTATTTATTTAGTATGTCAAATGTGCACATACCGAAATAAACAAGAATTTTGGTTGTAAATTATGGGAGGTCGGCCCTTAAAAGTTGCCTATCTTGAGAGTATTTCTAAAATATAACCAACATAGGTTACTAGAGGTCAACAATTTAAGAACACTAACGAAGAGTATTCATGAAGGGATGTAAAAGATGCCACTTCAAAACTCATCATTAATACTACATCTTAAGTTTTCAAACTTCAAACTTAGACAATAATACATATATATACACTTGTTAAAGTTGCATTTCCATTTTGTGGTTTTTAAACTATAATTTTGGACAAGTGGAATGCAGTACAAGTGTACTGTACAACGTATTTTACATAGTTGTACTAACTTGTAAGCAATACATGTCTTGACTTCCCATTTATGAAGCTCATACATGTGCAATCTAGCCTTGCAAGAACTTTTTTTTTTTTTTTTTTTTTTTTTTTTTTTTTTTCCGACAATAGTAAACTGATATAAATAAAAGAAAAGTGTACATAACAGTCAGTTACATATTACCCATTGTCAAATGGGCGGGCACCGAAAACTGCTAGACGACTCGACATCCAATTAACCGAACTAAACTCTAAGGTAGAACAAAGTGAAACACCAAGACGACTTTTCTTGAATGGTGGGTAGTAATCATCGAACTGAATCGGGTAGTCATCTCGCCTCTTTGTCTTCTTATCTGCAACATTAGTAGTGATGTACCTGCAACAAGAAGATAAACACGTGACAGAAACCAAAACTCTCTTTTTCAAACTATCATTGGCACGGGCTAGTTGTCCACGAGGAGAGGAACGAAGCCTTTTGTGCCAGACTTGCTCCTTTGAATGCGTTCTAGCTGCTTCAAATTTAAATTGGATTATGGAGACCTTACTAGCACAAGAAGTATTACAAGAAAGGCGCTTCTTTTTATCCGTTTGGACGAGGCATTCATCTTGCACCGACGCTGCATCCGTTGAACTAGAATCAGTTTGCAAAGGTGCATCCGTTGGCGGACATATATCCGGCAAAGGATCAGACATAGGAACTGCTGCATCCCATGACTTATCGCCATGGAGAGTTCCCGGCTGGATAGTGTTTGGAGTGAGGGGGCGAACCCTCAAAACTGCCCCAGATCTGGGGTGAAAAAACTCTATATTCTTACCAAGTAACAAGTTATTGTAGGCTTCAGCAGAAAGATGTAATTTCTTGTGGGCTTGCTTTTTGTTGGTGAAACCAAATTTGGCTTGTTTGAGTACGAGCGAGAGGACGGAGTAGCAGCCTCCACGGACTCAAAGATGACTTGGGTAGGTTCTGAGTTAGTGATTGTGGATGAAGCAAGGTCAGAATGCTCATTACTCTGAACGGACATAGATGTGTCAATAAGGAAGTCCATCACGTCTGAGCTAGTACCAATCTCGTCTTGAACACAAGGAACATCAGTGGTCAAGGACGCTTCGGCAGAGCTCGAAACAATCTGTGCTTCAGAAGGAGGTATACCTTTATCGCGCAACACCAAAGAACACTCGAAATGGTTTCTTACCTTTTTTGGTTGAAGCCAGAGGGTCAAAGGGATAAGCAACACGCTTTCCGTTAATATTTAACGCTAAATCGTCAACAACTGAAAAGAGCTCACGAGTGATATCTTTGTTGCTTGGGTCAATTTTCGTAGCAGACTCAAAATCATGTAGAGCCTCGGTGAGTAAATTCATCTGCTTGAAAGCTAAGCCTCTACGATACAAAGCTTTAACATTGCAGGGTTCAAAATGTAAAACAAAATTGCAGAGAAGACGAGCCTTAGAGAAATTAGAAAGCCGTAATTCACAAAAGGCTAAGTTTAGGATGAGAGAAAATGCAAGAGAGGATGCCAAGGGTTGATCGGATAAGGGTGGTAGACCAAGGAAACACAAAAACTGAAGGCCTAAATCGTAATGAAGGACAGCTAAAGGGAAATTAGCTTCCTTAACAAGAGTATTACCCCGATCCTTTAACAAGCTAATGTTTGAGATTGACGGATTCCCCATCTCTAAAAACCACTTGGCAAGAGCATCATCCTCAAAAGCATGATTAGAAAAAACAACTAAATCGCAAAGATTGAGAAGGAAATATTGATAATCCATTATAAGAAACTAAACTACAACCAACCCCACCCGCCTCAACAACCGACCAGCAACCATCTCCGAAAGAAAATGACCATGGGAGAAGGAACCCAAAAGAAAAGGGAACCACCAAACACAGGGACCTATCAATCTCCGACCAAAGGCCGCTAAAAGAGCCTCGCACATAGAACCAGAGACCGGCTTAGAAGCAAGAAATTGCAGTGTAAAGAAAAAAGAACAACAAAGGGACAACGTTGTTTGCTTACCCAAACGGCCAAACCCACAATACCAGAACCGACTCCTAAGAGTCAATTCTTATTCGATGACTAAAAAAAAACCCCCAATTAAAAGCACTATTTCTTGAACTTCCTCCTCCAACGATGTCGTCTTGTAAAACTACATAAACAAGACGCTCAGCACAAACATAGAAAAGAGATTTAAGTCTCAGATTGATGAAAAACTCCATGGTATTAAAAGGAAAAAAATCGAACCAAATTGGGGGAGGTAAAAGCTTGACTAAGATCAAAAGCCAATTAATCAAAACAAAGACAGAGGCATAAGATATGATGGAAGGCAGATTTGGACAAAACGCACCTCAGATACTAAGACAAGTCGGAGATTGAAGGAAACATGTGAGATTAAAGGACAGAACCAACTCTACCCATGATCAAGGTAAGGGAAACCGCCGGAGATCAGCCACAAGGGCCAAATCGCCGGCGGAATCGGAGGTGGAGCAGCGGTGAAAGGAGGGGATGAGGCGGCGGTAGTTTACCAGAAACTTAGGGGTTAGGAAAGGTAGAGAGAAGGTAGAGGATTTTTAGAGAGAAGGCCCTAATAGATAGAACAAATATTCAATTTCTTGGGATCCAAGAACTTTTTTTACTATCATGCATGACGAGAGGTGTAATTTTAGACCCGATTTCATTTTCGATCATTTAGAAATCAACTTTTATGTGTTTTTTAAGGGGTTGAGGTTGTATTCATCCGATTCCTCGACCATGAAAGTTTAGAAATAATTTTTTATTAGGATATTATATATGCATCAAGTCTATTTGGCTCAATTGGTAAAGGTTTGTTGCTTTGGATGCGAGGTCCCAGTATCGATTCCTGGTCGCCTAGGATTCGAGCCTTGGATCTCAAAGTTAATATACAAACTTCTTAACCATTGAATCATATTAGAAAAATTAGTCCGGATCAATTCTTTTTATATTTTTACATTATACTCCGTACAACATTAGTTTAAGTGAAAAAAAAAACTGAAAATATATTTTTTTAAATTTTTTTTGTAAATGTATTGAAAATTTTTGTTGGGTGCCCCCTTGTAAGAGATTCCTGCGTCCGCCCCTGCTTACACGCACGCAATTTATGTGAATTAAGCGCTAGGATATGGTGTTTTATTCATAATGAAGCAAAGTCGAACCAAAGCAAAAACTTCCTCCAAAATCAATAAACAACAATGAACTATCAGAGCATGCTTAACTGTACAAGCCTATGAGGATATACTTCTGAACATTAAAGAATAACACACAAAAAGGTTCTTTATGTCACCACAAATTCTCAAACTAAACGGTTTCATACTCCCAGTAAGGTTACTTCAATACCTACTAACTACCTATAGTTACATCTCATTCAACCCTTACTGGTACAAATATCCACAGTATTGAATCTCGGTTTGAGACTGGATCTCGAAATTGTTGGAAATAGAGGCTTTGAGAGCCTTTTTCTTAGTTTCCATTTGTCCCACATTGGTGAGGAAGTGGGTGTTTTATGGGTTTATATAACACCCCTTCCCTTACCTTATCACTAGTGGTCATGGGGAGTCTTTTGTAGAGACTTTGCGAGGTGCTTAATTCGGCTCGCCTTGTGTCGTCGAGCCCGGATCCGGATCCGGATTTTGTCGCTGCGGCGGGTGTGCCTATCTTTTTGGGCCGCATCTCGAGTTTTGTTTTGGTGTGTTGTTGAGTTGAATCGGTCACCCAACCGATCATCAACATGAGGGTCATGCTCCACGTTTGTAGCCCTTGACTGCAACATCTTAGGAGTCGGTTTTGCTGCTTCTGTTGCTGCGTTTTGGCTATAAAAAGGAGCCCGACTTCTCTATCAAAACACACAGAAAAACATAAACTCTCCTCTCTCGTCTTCTCTGCTCTCTCATAAATTTCTGGGTATTGCTAATTGATATCGTTCCAGGTCTTACATTCTTGAGTGGGCGAGTTTGTAAGGCGCGATGAGTGTAAACCTTGGGGACTACCGGTGGCGACGATCGCCACCACGGTCGCACCGGAGAAATAGTTTTTAAGGCAGCGGTTTCGTACCGTGTCACTACCTTTCCTCTGTCGGTATATCTGATCTCTGGCATTTATTTCGTTACTGCTTACTTATTCCTTTCGTAATTCTTTACTGTTTCAGAATTTACGAACAACAGAAATCTGCTCTAATGACCTAGCTAATCTCAATCATTCGCTATAAATAATACTGCGATAAATATCAACTAATATGCAGTCGTAATATAAAGCTTAAAACCTCGATAACTCGTTGCATTTGAGTGTTGTGACTGGTGGTCAAAATTTAAATTCAAGTAGAGATCTAAGTCAATGTATAGTCATTCTAAAGGAAAGCAATGTATAGTCATTCTAGTATATAATGTAAAACCACCACTAAAAAAGACGACATGCGACGGAAATTTTGAGACTGTTGCCTAATCCGTCACATTATTAACTTTGCGATGGCATTAATAGCTTTGTGACGTTTTTTTTTTCCATTTGAATCTATTATTCTATTATAAATTTTTATATTGTTGTTTTTGTTATGAAACAATAGTTAGTGTGGATGTCCATTGGACTTATACCCGTTATAGTCATCATATGTAATTAGGTTTCTCAATCACCCCTCTTCTATGTACTATATATATACCCCATTACTAATGAATAAGATGGATCTCTCCTACCTCTCTCAATCGATTTGTTTATTTCTCTCTAAGTTCTCTCTACCATTTATTCTCTATTTCTTATTCTATAACACGTTATCAGCACGACTCTACAAAACTGAGTGAGAATGAAAATAAAGAAGGTAGAATATAAAAGACGGGTCAATTCACCTCGTAATTCCAATATGAACTCCCCGATTAAGGTACAATTCTTTCACTAATTTTCATCATTTGGACGTCAAATGGTATGAACAACGGAGTGTTCTATAGGAAAGTTGTGCATTCAATTCTTTGTCATCAATGGTTATTTTAGTGAGTTATTTAGTCCAATACTCCAGCAATCATTGATTAGGTGGAGATGAATTGCCTTCACCATCAGCCATACATAGAACATGATTTTCTTATAAAAAGGCAATCAATAAGTGAATCAGTCTGATGTTAAGAGCATAGCGATAGCTTAATTTTTGTTCGTATAGTTTCATTGTTTCCTCGTCTTAATTCATTTGAATATATTTATGTTTGATGATGAATTCATGTTTAGTGGCTTATAATTTGTCTAATTAGCTAAGCGATATTATTGTTAGATCAGTATGTCGTAATTGTGTTGATGTTAGCACGTTATTCCAATTGCTTTTCAATTGTCAAGCAATGATTTAATGAGAGACGATTTCCTATCATTTAATGTGAAACGGTAGTCTCCTATCTATTTAATTGAGACGGTGTCCTATCTATCTAAGGTGAGACGGCCTCATATATCTATTTAATTCGAGAAAATCTCATATCTATTTAACGTGAGACAATCTCCTATTTATTTAATGCGAGATAGTCTCATGTCATCATAATTTAAGACGATCTTCTATGAATTTAATGTGAGACAATTTAATGTCGCTATTATGCGAGACACTTTTGTCAATTCAATATGAGACGATCTGTTATTGAATTAATTCAAGTTAGTCTCTTATATCAATTTCATTTTAGTTGGTCTCGTATCTATATAATAAGAGATCGACAAACTCATATCTATTTAACATGAAACGATCGTCATTTTAATTTAAGACGATCTTCTATCAATATAATATGAGACATTCTCCTATCTGACATAATATTCGGTCAGTTCAATGTGGGACGGCCTCTTTTCTAGTTAATGCGGGGCGATCTCCTGTCATCATAATTTACGATCTTCTATCTATTTAATTCAAGACGATCTCATAATTATTTAATTGAGACGAGCTCACATCTATTACATGTGAGACACTTCGTACGTATTTATTTAACGTGAGACGATCTCTTATCAGTCATTATAATTTAAGACGATCTTTTATAAGTCCATGTCAAGGAGTCTCGTGTCATTATAAAGGATACAATATCCCATCACATTAATGGGAAATAGTCTTTTATTAGTATAATAATAATGTGGGATGACCTTCTATCAAAACAACCTTATATCAGCTCACTATCTCTATAATGTGACTGAGTCTCCTATAAATTTATTAGTTCACTATCTCCACAATGTGACTGAGTCTCCTATAAATTTAATGTGAGACTTTTTTATGGAATAGTCTTACTCATATTTTTTCATTCCTCAACGGGAAATCATATTTTCTAATTTCTTATGACTTAATTATTTATCATTCGTCATATTTCCCAAAGGGATATTAATTCTTGCCAATCTAGCTAAGACACTAAATGTGTCATATAACAATTCATATATTTGGCGAGATGACGATAAATTATTTTGAGCACATACGATGTAATAGCTAACGATAAATTAGCATCCAAACTTAGTTTGACAAGTCAGTAATGCACAATTGCACATATTAAGGCATATCTAATCCCAAATATGGAGGATTATAATAAATTGCTTGCGAACTACTATCAAAAGTTGACATGAAATGTCATATATGATCAACAAGTGCTTAAAGAACTTTGATGTAACATTGAGTTCATTTGGGTTTCTACTATACCCGTTTATTATAAACATAAAGCTTATAATGTGCTAAAGCTTATAATGTGCTAAAACTCTTATGTGTAGCATATAAATATTACTCCGTATTACAACAGAGACTACACTAAACTTGAGTATGATTGATATTTGAAGATCTAAACATTGGCGCTCCACATTAATACTCGAGGTTGAAAGACCTAATAAATTCAATTGTACATATTGATATTGCTTTTAGTGGCTCAAAAACCACATAACAAAATACGAGTAATTGTGCAATTACATTTCATAGTTTGATTATTATCATGTGAACAAGTTGATCTTCTAAATTGGGCGTCTTGATTCAGCACATTAAGAGCCAATTACATTATTCACTACTCCCCAAAAATATTTTATGATCTTACAAAATGGTCACTATTGTATCTCATTTATATATGATATGAGAAATCGGATTCTAAGGTGTTTATGTAAATGATTGCAATCTATCTTAGATATAGTTTTTACCACCTTAGGGGGAGAAAGTAAGTGAAAAGTTGGTAAAACAAAAGCAGTTTTATCATATTAAATTACAACTATAGTGTAATATATGAAAAATATTAATTCCAGAAATTCTACTATATGATCATAAAAGTATATCCATATGAAACGGATATACATCTCCGCGCACTATTCAATTGCCATTGGATTAGGACTTTATAAGTCCATTTGAACGTCGACATACTTATGGTTATGAGCTTATAAACCTTAAATCCATCCAAATCATGGATATTGAAAATAAAACTGTACAGTTTACATTATCGAGTCACCATATGCATATATAGAGACTAAGTTAAGCATTTGCATTTTATTTTTCTATTACATCATTGCATTACTTCATATCATATAGTTTAGAACTTAGTCACATATCATATGCATGCACATTATTGTTGATGATATGATCATTCAAAGAAAAAGTGCAGTATTACAACAGTGACAAGATTATTTGGAGTGAAGACGCAAAAATCGTTATGAATTACTATCTTCATATTATAAAATTTGAAGCAATCAACGACGCCTATTAATTGAAGACATGTATCAAGTTGATTAAGTATGATGACAACTATTTTCAAGATCGAGAAAGTTTGTCACATCATGAGCTGTATTGACGTTTTACAAGTGATGTAATCATCAGGGGGAGTGTGCACGCGTTGTACTCTTTTTCCTTATCTATGGTTTTGTCCCACTGGGTTTTCCATAGAAAGGTTTTAATGAGGCAGCTTACTAGGTTGCGTGTTATAGGAATATTGTACTCTTTTTCCTTACTAGTGTTTTTCCCACGTGGTTTTTCTAGTGAGGTTTTAACGAGTCATGTTTTTCAGTAATGTACATCCAAGGGGGAGTGTTATGAAACAATAGTTAGTGTGGATGTCCATTGGACTTATACCCGTTATAGTCATCATATGTAATTAGGTTTCTCAATCACCCCTCTTCTATGTACTATATATATACCCCATTACTAATGAATAAGATGGATCTCTCCTACCTCTCTCAATCGATTTGTTTATTTCTCTCTAAGTTCTCTCTACCATTTATTCTCTATTTCTTATTCTATAACAGTTTTCTCTTGTATTTACTTTATTCCCATTACTTTTTCCAAACTAATCTCTGCATATTGCTCTCTTTTAAAAGGTTTAATTCTTTTTTTTTACTCTATATATTTTTTTCCTCTCATTAATTTATACTTTTATTTGCTTATTTTTTCAGAATATTTTGCTCTTTTTTCCACTTTTCGTTGGTATCACAAATTCAGAATGATGGTTTCAAATGACTATTCATGTTAAGGCAATGTTGATGTTGAATCTACTTCAGTAACGACATACATCACATACAGAAAATCGGATATAGAGGCAAAACCAATGTACTAACCGAGTTCAGCGATGAAAGCCTGATAACGTGACCAAACAATGTGAGAAGCCATGAGCTAAATGATAAATGCGCCTGAACATTTCGAGCTGGTCAACTCTGGCAGCTGCAAACAACATCCACTGCTCTAGAGGGCCTAAAGTCTCCATGTTCATTACTGACTTGCTTCCTAGCAGAGGAATACACCAGAAATTATAATGACAGTTGAATGTGAAACAGTTTTTGCAGGACACAGAGAGAAAGACCACATAATGCAGCAGTTAACAAAGAAAATGCACGCTGAATCATCCTTATTTAGATGCAACACCTAAAACTAAGATGAAATACTCACTTCCTTACACTATTTAAATGACTGTAGGATGAAAGAACTTACATTAAGCACCTTTGCAGCGAAAATAATTGAAGGACAATCGGCATTGGTAATCTTTAAGATGTACTCCGTATCTGCAGATAAAAGAGGAGAAACTAAATAAGACCAGTGATTATTATAGTAATGAGAGGAATGGAAAACTAATGCACTCCTATCACAACTATATCAAAATCTCCGACATCCTCAGTCTCGCGCCACCTTTTTGGATGCCAAATTCAAATCACGAAAATGCGGAGTTGTGGAGCCTAAATCGTAGCTGCATTTGAAAGGGTCACCATTAACATTCTGTAACATCAGCGAGCACAAATAAAGTTTTCTTTGGTTATATAAACCGAGAGAATTCACTTCTGATATGAAACTAGGCAAGCAGCTAGAGATGAGTCCAATCAAGCAATATTATTTTCAAACACCAATTTTACAAAATGTTGTACTCTACATGAGAGTACCCCAAATTCTCAAACAGGTGCGGGAAAAGCAAGGAAGCAAATCAAGGAAACACTTATGATTCTCTAACAATAGCTAGAGAAAACGAGGGCTGACGATTCAGCTGGACAATGTCGTAAATCAGGCTAATACGATCTCTAGTGCATAAGCAGCACCCAGCCACTAAGGAGAACATGATCTTTAGAAAAGCGCAGAAAGTACTCTCTGATTCTCAAAGCTCGTAAGCTAATGAGACAAAAGCAGTCAGAAAAGATATTTTAAAATTAATACCTCTAGTATACAAATAATGCTAACATAGTCAATGCATCACCCCTATATATGATCATCGATCATCCTTGCTAAAGATGGAAATGAAGACATTTTAAACCTCGTGCTTTCAATCATTACAAATGACCAAGACATCGGGATTTAGTCACTAAAAAGAAAGTCATCAATAATCTGAATTCAAGCAAAAAGAAAGTTTGGGAGCAACAAATAACTTATAATTTACAATATTTCATCTGAATAAAATCTAGCGTTTTTTTTCTTCCAGAAAACAGCGGCTGGCAAAGATGCAATAGCAATCTGGTTGAAAAAAACAAACAATGTCATATATAGACGACACTCTTAGACTCTTAAAGTGTGCCTCATTGAGCTTTCTGGTTATAATTTCTCCGACATATTACCTGAACATCAACATGCTGAAAAACGTCTGCAGATTCTAAACCTCCTTAAAATTCAGGAAAAAACAACTCCAGCCAATACAGACAACTCGCTTAAATCACTGATACATTGCAGGCAAGCCTCACCAACGATTACAGAAAAACCGATCAACAGTAATATTGTCGTAATTTGTCGAACAACTCATATGTTACCTTTCCTAATCCTAGAGTAAACAGCAAAAGCATCACTTCCTCCATAGTCTTCCCTCCTTTCTTTCCCTTTCCTGATTCTACATTCATCAGAATTCCTAGTTAACGGCTTTTCTTATTCCGAATGTTCTATAAACTCGAACATAACCTAGCAAATGTCTACGCTTACAAAACACTGCAACGGTCCTTAAAATCAAGCTACCTAAATTTTCGCCTATTATTGGCTTATCGCCGCCACTCATCAAATCCACCAAAAAATCGCCATTGTAGAGCTCTCTTAGGATGAATGTAACTACTAGCGGAGTAATAGAGCTCAAAATAAGAGGAAAAACAATAACAATTATCCTCCACTTCAATCATTTGTTTACCTTTGATTAAAAATACACCACACGAAGAATAAAACAAGGTAAACAAATTATTGAGACGGAAAGAGTATAACCTTAAACATATACATTAAAAAATAACTATAGCAAAGAAATTAATACAGAATCAAAGCAACTGGAAGTAATTTAAAGCGATAAATCATTGAAAAATCATCGATATTGTACTTATTAAGAATGTCATTAACAATTATTCTTAGAGATTCACCTTTTAAATTTGTTCATCAATCAATTTGACAGCGCAATCGGATGCACAGAGCTCTAATTTTGGAATTACCTGCAAATTCAGAAAGTACGCGAAATTAGGGTTAGCGTTACATACGCACTCTCTCGATTCATTTCATTTCCATAAGTTTGTTCAAAATCCGTGAGATGTAATTTGAACGAATGTACGGAAGAGAAATTAAGGAAGGGTGTAATAAAGAAGAAGACTACGAAGATGAAGACGAGGACGACGAAAATGGCGGGAAAAGGAACAGAAAGGGTAAGAGCTTGTTAAAAAAAGATGGCTTGAAGTTTTTTATTTGGGTTCGGTTCGATTCGGTTCGGTTGGATTTGGGTTGAGTTCGGATAAATAAAATTTTGAGTCGATTTTATTTCAATTTCAATGAAATATAAGCTGAGTGTGACCGGACGTATTTAATTGTGGATAACTGGATGCGGTGAAATCAGTAACTCAAAGTGAACGGTAAATCAAAATCCAAACAATTTTAGAACATAAACCATTACAAATTGCCTTACATTTTATCACCAACAACTTGGTCATACTAAAATAGAATACGTAAACTATCCACAGCCCACAGGGACATAAGGGATACTAGAAAGTCGTGTTTAAAACCGCTATATAACCTGTGGTTGTCGTAACTAAATTTAATGATGTGAAGCATAGCTATTGACTAAACACAAGGCATTACTAGTCTGTTCTTCCAGTACCTCCATTTTTTCCGTCACCATACGCTTCACCTTCGCGCTCACTGTTTTCCCGGTCATACCTTCAGTACAAGTATTCTCATCAGTCATTGCAGCACTAACCCAAGTTTGAACATTACTAATCCGAAAGCGTATATCCCTGTTATCCTTTATCCGATCCATTTCCTTGACAGACTTACTGATTTCATCAACAACATTTCTCAGCAATTCCACACAATCCCCTACAGGACCCGTCTTGCTTTTCCTCGTCTTCTCGTTCCCAGACAGTTTCACTAAGAAAGAAGAAGTATTTCGTCCAGCATCAAGGGTTACTTTGAGAGCGGTTTTAACTAATAACCGCTGGCTGGTCTTTATCGAGCTGGCATAGTTCGATAAGGAAGTATAACAAAGTGCTGGATATGGTGTTGTTTTGCATGATGCCTTTACGAACTCATCAGATGCTTCGGCCGAGTTCATACAAGAAGCCATGAATAGCAGGGCGGTCAAGAATAGGAGACAGAAATTAATCGGAAGGAGTCTGGTTGCCATTTTTTTTCGGTCCCTGAATTTTTGTTTCGGAAAGGTAATGTTCTTGTACTGTGATCTTATAAGAGAAGTAATGCGAGTTTATACTACTTAGCTCGCGAAAGTATTAGAGTTTGTCAAGCAAACAACAAAATTTAGTGCAGTTAGGCTGACGGGTTTTCAGCATTGTTGGTTAACTTTCGAGTTTGAGTCATCGTACACACTACCCAATGACTGTAGGCTTGTCAAAACGGGTCAACGGGTCGGGTTCGGGTCGGGTTAGTTCGGGTCTCTTGTTGATTTCGGGTTAATTCAGGTCAGGTCATTTCGGGTCTGTTTCGGTTTGTTGGTCGGGTTGTTTCAGGTTAGGTCATTTTCGAGTCAATGAATAATAGAGAAATAGTCATTTCAAGTCCTTTCGATTCAATTAGAGTTATATTTTGTCGGGTCCATTTTCGGGTTTGGTGGTATCGAATCGGGTCATTTTCGGTTCGGGTCAGTTACGAGTCAAGAAAGCTCGGATCATGTTGGGGTCAATTCGGGTTTTCGGGTCACTTCGGGACTCGGGGCAGTCTTTTCGGGCCAGGTTGCTTTTGCCTAGGGATGTCAACTTCACCCGCACCCGATCAAAAACCGATCCACCCGATTTTAAAAGACGGATGAAAACCCGACTTAAATGGATGATGGATGGATGACGGATGGAACGGATGACGGATGACGGATGGGTTGGATGAAGAAATTTCACCCGTCATCCATCCATCACCCGATTTAATTACTTTTTATTTAATTTTTTTAACATATAATACATTATTAAGATACAAAATATTCAAATATTCAATTTTTTCCACTTTCTAAATATATATTTTGTGAAACTAACAATTAAAAAGTTAAACTAAAATAATTATCTAACATTTTTTTTTTTGTATAGAATAAAAAATCATCACTTTTTGTAACTTGAAACCTATAAATACACAACATCCATTTATCACCCGATCCACCCGTTTCATCCATGGATGATGGATGGATGGATGACGGATGATAGGTTTCACGGATGACGGACGGGTTGGATGAGATTTTAAAAAGACGGATGGATGACGGATGAGGCTTCACCCGACCCGAACCCGATCCATTGACATCCCTACAGTTTTGTCAGGTCTGCCAATGAGGAATTACAACAATAAAACTGAGGTCATGGTATTGGTTACTGTGTACGATGACGTAATTTTAGTCATTCCTAGAATTAAATGAACTTGTCCTAGTAATGTGATAAGGAATTTGCTCTTTTTCGTTGAAGTGGTTTTCGTTTCGGTTTTTTTTTGTGGAACTAGTTATTTAATTTCTTGCATACTTGCATCATGATTCATGCGTACAAGTCTTTGCAGGTTAGGCTTACCATAACTTCATGGAATGGGCGCAAACGTACACAGAGAGATCAAAATTGATACTTCGTACAATTTTGTTTATGATTCTATGAATCCAGTTAAGGAGAGGGGCCAGGGGACTCAATTTGATTAATTAACATGATTATGTCGGTATCCGACCCGACTTTTGGCAATGGATTGTTTTTTTTTTTTTTTTTTTTTTTTTGTGCGACTTTTGGCAATGGATTGTGAAAGCCATAACAGATTAAGTTGATCGACATTGTCCAAGTTTCGGGCCCAATTTATCTGGTGGCGGATCATGATCACTTCTTCAATAGACAATAATCCTCTTCTACCGAAAATATTCAAGAGATTAGATAATTAAGGGATTATTCGACAAATTTAAAGCAAATTGGAACCCTTTTCATGGATGGGCGATTGGGCGGAGTCAGAATTCGAAACATTTGCAACTTGTTTATTAAGAAAGCGAAATCATTTATGAAATGAAGAAGAGGTGGGACGCCGGTTTTAGCTTTAGGCATGTTGCATCCGGTACCTTTTTTTTCGATAAGTAGCTTTATTAAGCCAATAATGGATCTTGAAAAAAATAAAAATAAAGAGCCAAGATTTGAACACCTAATCTCAATAGAGAAGTAAGAGAACACTTATATGATGGTGAGCGTAGGTTACTTTGGACTCCCTTCCAACATAACTAAGCTCTTTTATTGGTGGAAGCCAACAAAAATCCGTTAAAAATAAATAAATAAGTGCCATGCTCATTTATCCTCATTTACTTTATGTGTATTATTGAACAAGACGGACATTAAAAACCCAAATAACATGTTCATTTTGTCAAATTCACAGGACTTAAAGCCATACACAAAATATTTGTAATGTAACAATATTCTTTGCTAAATTACAAATTACAACCATTCTTGGTACCAAACATAGTAGGCAAAATATATTTTACAAACCATAATCTAATCACCCTAGTAATAAAAGTATAAAACCTATATTTCACAAAACTATTCTTAATTACTCGTAAAAATAAATACACTTTATCCGTCTCAATCATTTGTTCACTTAAATTTAAAATACCCCGCACAAAAAATAAAAGAGGTAAACAAATGATCAGAACATGAGAGAGTAGTTCTCTAACCATGAATTGTTGCAAAATTGTTAATCAAAGCCAAAGAATTACTAGTAAGATGACAAATAATCTCAATTTTACCCCTAATTATAGTCTTAATCCTTCCATCTATAACCTTTCCTCCAAAACCATCCATACAAGTATTTTCATCAGTCAATGCAGAGCTAACCCAAGTTTGAACATCATTCATTAACAATCCAAAATTCTTACTACCCCTCATTTCACCCATTTCTTTCATCGCGCTTTGAAGTTCTGCGACCGTGTCACTTAAAACCTCCAAACAATCCCTCATGGCGCCTGCCTCCCTAGGATGCATCCCAGGGACTCTCGACATCCTAGACATTGCCTCAGAAGTAGTCTGAGCAGTGTCTAGGGTGACTGAGAGGGCCATGTTGGCTAACAATCGAGGGCTTGTTTGGATTACGGGTGCATGGGTTAATAATGAGTTGTAACAAAGGTCAGGGTACGTTGTTGCTTTGCATGAAGATTTTATAAATTCTGTGTATATTGTTGTAGTTGTTGGACGTTGCATGGCTAGGGTTTGAGATATTGAGAGTATTGTAATGAAAACAATCAAATAACTTGATGTTGAAGTTTCCATTGTTTATAATTTTATGTATTTATAAGTTTTTTTTCTTATTGTTTTATGTTTTGTTGATTGAAATTTAGAAGAAATGAAGTTTAATTTATAGAGGTGAAGGAATTATTGGATTTTAAGGCCTAACGTCGACAAAAAAAAGTGCAAATTGCATGAATATGGACCCGGTTTTATTTCGGCTTGCATGTGGATGGGCCATTGTGTGGGCTTGGTGATGTGAAACCAAATATATCTTCTTATTTGTTCTAAAACAAATATCTTTGTGATTGAAATTATATATTAAGATATTTTTTAGGTCATGTGGTGCTTTACATTAAAAAAAGATTTATCAAGAATCTAGAATAATACTCCATCTGTCTCGGTCAATAGTTTACAATTGTTTTATACACGGTTATTAAGGCAGGGGGAGAGAAATGAGTTTATAATTATTAAAAAAATTGAAAGCAACTCACATGGATTAGTGTATTTACTAGAAAAAAAAAGTGTAAATTAGACGTATACCTTAAATAAGAAAGTGTAACTATTTCCTATTATTATACTCTTCCTCCATCCAACTCCACTCTACTAATTTCATTTTTGTACACTATTTACATGAGTGTATTTAATTTCAATTTTCTCTCGATACGTAAGTGAAAATATATTCATGTGGATCTTGTTTGATTTGCCTTTACGACTACATTAAAAATATCTAACTTTTATAATTTTTGCAAATACGTAGCTAATGATATTTAGCTCGTAAAGCACGCGTTGACAAATGTGAAAAAGAAAAGTGGTAGAGTGGAGTTGAATGGAGGAAGTAAAATACTAAAGTGTTAAATAATAAAATTAAAACAAAATATAATAATAGTCCACTTTTTTATACATGTGCTATTATTTTTTCACACATATAATAGCTTTAAAAGTTCCTAGTAATTGCATATAAAAGAGGCCTACATTTACAATTCGAATCATCTGTATTTTCAACAGTGGCGAAGTTAAAATTTAAATGTAAGGAGATGAAAAAATTTAAGAGACATGAATAGGTAATGCCTAATGGGATAAAATACACTCGAAAAAATTCACCTTTAGTTACAAATTTCAAAAATATCTTCCGCTAGAAAGGACGGACGTATCACGTATCTACTAACTCACCTAGTCACCTAGCTCCACCACTAATCTTAAAGTAACTAATCAAATCTTTAGTGCAGAGCATGTTGCCGATGTTGGCTATTATTTGCAAAGGGGTGTTTCTCGGATATTTGAGTGGGCTCACATCAGTCACATGCATTCACTTTCGGGCCCAACTTTGCATGTTGCCCCTTGCGACGCCCAACTTGCATGAGACCTACCGACCTGTCCAACTATCGGATAACCATTATCCTACTCTCACGTAAGAGCTCGATTATTATATTTTTTTTCATCACATTTTTAAAATACTTTGGAATATACGGTGGGAAAATGAAAGGGCGTCATCGGGTGACATCTAATTTGGGCGCCACCCTCTCACATGAGGTGAGTGGGGACCTCTTCAATAAAGAATTGTTGTGAGAGGGTGACACCCAATTTACGTCACTCGGTAGCGCCCTATCACCTACGGTGAGATGTCAGGCATGTCGCTACTCTAGACTCTTGTGTGAGATTGTTTTACATTAATACGGAAATAGTGAAAATGTAGAATACAATAGATACCAACTTATTGGAGTATATAGACGGTGTTGGAACATACCGACAGAAACAAGGCATACATACAGGGGCGGAACCACGAATAAAATTCATCTAGGGCTGAATTTATAAAACCGCTGAAATGTATTGGCCGGTTAACGAAAAATTCAATGACCATTTGCATATCCAAGTATAAGAGTTTTCGGGGTTCAGAACACTCGGAAAGTGAAGTTTTTTTTCGTACCTCGTCAAATTTTTAGGCTAATTAAAATCAATCCGTTTTTAAAAATAATGCTCAAAAATAAAATTTGGGAGGTTGTATAGGGGCATGTTTTTTTTTTTCCTCCCAGTTTTTCTACCACGTGTCAAGGATCGCTTCATGATCAGTTACTGTATTCGTTTTTCAGCTCCATATAAGAAGTATTCATCTATTTTTAACGAGTATCCGATTTACGCCCCAGATTCGTTTATCGCGTGACGAAACCCCTCAAATGTCCTATGTTTCTTCTCAAATTTTGTGTGGCTGCATTATCTGACCCGGGAAACCATTCATATGATTTATGGACATTTTTGTTCCAGGACCTTCAAATCTCGAAAACCGTGTACCATACACTTAAAATTTAGCCGTTTCGAAGGTTGTATCAGGTCATGTTTCTTTTCCCCCTAACTTTTCTACCACATGGCTCAGTCGTTTCATGAGTTACCGTATTCGATTTTCAGCTTTAAATAAGAAGTATTCATCTACCGTTTTTCTACCATGTGTCAGGTATCGCTTCATGAGTTACTGTATTCAATGTCAGCCTTATATAAGAAGTATTCATCTATTTTTAATGAGTACCCGATTTTCGTCCGAGACTCGTTTATCGCGTACTGAAACTCCTCAAATGTCCTCTGTTGCATCTCGAAATTTGTGTGGCTCCTTTATCTGACCTGAGAAACAATCCGTATGATTTACGTACATTTTTTCCGGACCCTGAAATCTCGAAAATCGTGTATTATACACTTAAATTTGAGCCATTTAGGAGGTTATTTCGGGTCATGTTTCTTTTCCTACCATTTTTTCTACCACGTGTCAGGGATACGACGTTTCATGAGTTATATTATTCGATTTTCAGCCCTAAATAAGAAGTATTCATCGATTTTTGACGAGTACCCGATTTTCATCCGAGACTCGTAATGGAACCCACAAATGTCCTCAGTTACTTCTCAAAATTTGTGTGACTGCTTTATCTGGCCTGACAAACCATCTCTATGATTTACGCACAATTTTTTTCGGGACCTGAAATCTTAAAAATCGTGTATTATACACTTAAATTTGAGCAGTTTGGGAGGTCGTAGCCGGTCATGTTTCTTTTCCACCGAGTTTTTTTACCACGTGTCTAGAGTTGTTTCATGAGTTACCGTATTCGATAGTCTGCCCTAATTAAGAAATATTCAATATTTTTAACGAGTACCCGATTTTCGTCCCAAACTAGTTTATCGCGTAACGGAACCCACAAATGCCCTTTGTTACTTCTCAATATTTGTGAGGCTGCTTTATCTGACCTGAGAAACCATCTGTATGAGTTACGAATATTTTTTCTTTCAGGACCCTTAAATCCAGAAAACCGTGAATTATACACTTAAATTTGAGTCGTTTGGAGGTTGTATCGGGTCATGCTTCTTTTCCTCTCAGTTTTTATACCATGTGTGAGGAGTTTCTTCATGATTTACTATATTCGATTTCAGCACTATATAAGAATAATTCATCTATTTTTAACGAGTACCTGACTTTCGTTCTCAGACTCATTTATCGCGTACCGAAACCCCTCAAATGTTCTTTGTTGCTTCTCAAAATTTGTGTGATTGCTTTATCTGACCTGAGAAACTATCAGTATGATTTACGAATATTTTTTCTCCGGGACACTGAAATCTTGAAACTCGTGTATTATACATTTAAAGTTGAGCCATTTGGGAGGTCGTACTGGGTCATGTTTCTTTTCCTACCAATTTTTAATTTCTACCACGTGTCTAGGGTCACCTCATGAGTTACCGTATTCGATTTTCTGCCCTAAATAAGAAGCATTCTTCCATTTTTAAGGAGTACATGATTGTCGTCCGAAACTCGTTTATTGCGTATCGGCACCCTTAGATGTCCTCTGTTACTTCTCAAAACTTATGTGGCTGCTTTGTCTAACCTGAGAAACCTTTCGTATGATTTACGGACATTTTCGTTTCAGGACCCAGAAATCCCGAAAACCGTGTATTATACACTTAAATTTGAGTCGTTTGGGAGGTTGTATCGGGTCAAGTTTGTTTTCCTCCCAGTTATTATACCATGTGTCAGGGGTTGCTTCATGAGTTACTGTATTCGATTTTCAGCCCTATATAAGAAGTATTCATCTATTTTTAATGAGTACCCGATTTTCATACGAGACTCGTTTATCGCGTACCGGCACCCTTAGATGTCCTCTGTTGCTTCTCAAAACTTGTGTGGCTGCTTTGTCTGACCTGAGAAACCATCCGTATGATTTACAGACATTTCTTAACTTTTAAACATTGCTTTTAACTTCAGGTGGAGATTGCGACCCAATAATAACTGGTTTGGCTTTCAAACATTACTCTTGAACAATTGATTTGGATGATCAGGAGGTGGTGACCCAATGCCTACAAGAGGTACTATAACTT
Source organism: Silene latifolia (assembly GCF_048544455.1). Lineage (NCBI taxonomy): Eukaryota > Viridiplantae > Streptophyta > Magnoliopsida > Caryophyllales > Caryophyllaceae > Silene > Silene latifolia. The sequence goes on along the minus strand of NC_133535.1, from coordinate 158,122,557 downwards.
TTATTATCAGTGTTTTTGAGACATTCTAACTATTTTTGAAGCTTTATAATTTGAATTTTTATTAAAATAGTAATTTTTGACGATGAGTTGGTGGGTAGTGAGTTAAAATATTATTGAAACGTGGATAAAAGTTAAGTTTAATATTTAGGGAAAATTGTCGTATAAACTATAGAGGACAATGATCGTGGCCAATAAAAAGTCTATGCTCCGCAATGCACATCTCATCATGATTAAGCCTAAGGCTTTTCTGATGGTTAATAAGAAGTAAAATAAGTTTTATAACGGTTCGTAAATTTTTCCGGTTTTGATACTAGTCTATCTAAAATAACCCGATAAGACTTAAATATTGACTCGACCAACCCTAAATAAAATTGTCAACCCGATAAGATCTAAAAATTGACTCGACCAATTCTAATTAAAATTGACAAGCATTCATCTCCATCTACCGATCTTGAATCCATTTTACTAATCCAAGAATAAATTGGTACAAGGAATTAACTTTTAATCCATCATGTACTTATTCTAATGAGGGAACCTACAATACGACGATCAGTCATGTTGAAGGGACATGAGGTGTACTTACAACTGTTCCACCTGACGTTGAGAATCAAGGTAACAAGGGTACGTATTTTATTTTCTCGTCAATTATGTTTGTTGATTTTTATGACCATTTTGATATAATTATATAAAGATGCCATTTTTTATGTATATAGATTTATTTGTTAGTTTTTGTGAGGCTGTACAGAAATTTGTAGGGCTATGGTGTTTGGTAAATTAGGAGAAACAGCCTTTATGAAAGCCGGTAAAGAGCATAAACGTGTGTCAATTCAACACATTATTGACTATTCCTATCCCCCTGATAGCGCTCTCGACGGGAGGCATCATGTTGCTGCGCTGGAGTACCTGAAAACTCCAGCCGCCGTTTGTCTAGAGTGTGATTATGATTACAAAGAAAATGCGCATGGTAATATATATGGGAGAACTCCAATTCCTCCCGATACGGTAAGTATAACCACTTCTCCATATGCTTGAGTTATTTCACAATATCGATATAAGTGATTTATAGCTTTCATCCTTAGGACACACGTTAGAAAAAAACTTAGAAAATATAGCAATAGCCGAGCAAAAAAAATAGCAAACATAACAATAACTGTTAGAAAATATAACAAATCGTGGCAAATCTTTAGTAAATTGTGGCAAATGTGAATATATTGTGTCAATATATTGTTAATATACATACAAATAATGAAATTGGTTTCTCATTATTTTAGACTATTTCAGTTATACGTTTATCAAAATGAACCCGTCGTAAAAAATAACACTCAACGTGTCAAATTTATATCCATCTACGATAAATATCGACAACTCTTCAATTTAATTTTTTTGAGAAAAAAAAGGTAATTAAGACATTACTGGGAAAGACTTTTAATTAAAAAGAAATAAATGAAATTGATAAGGATTGTGACAGAATGTTTTACTCGACTACCCTCCCGTTAAGGTTTCAACAAATTGGTTTGAAAATTAACCCAAGTTAACACCTTTCTAAAAAAAAACGTTTTGAGTATACCAAATTGACAACCTTAAAGCAAACTTTAGCAAGTACATTTGCGTTTTTTTATCTTAAAAACTATCTCAAATCATTATGTTTACGCTATATTAATCTTTTCTGAGTTGGTTGTTCAACACATTGCATATTTGTCATAAAATGTTATCAAATGGCTTAAGCCTAAGTATTTGTTCAATACATTATGCTATCACTATACTGATTATCATTCTAACGATTTATTTATAAGATAATTCATTACTTGACAAAAAAAAAAGGTTGGTCTACTGATTCTATTTTGTTATTGAATTGTTTTAGAATTTACCGTACAAGGAACAAACAGGACAATCCTATATTTACTAAATGAATAGGTGATTCTACGTTTTATCCCGCCTAACTATGTTAACTTTTAATTCGGCTTTTAATTTTTGCATTCTACTATGGCCAAATCTAACGTAAAAAAATTATACTAATTAATTCACCCCTTATCCACTAAAAGAATAGGTGAACTCTCAAATTTTCCCCTCGAAAAAACATCTTTTTAAATAAGAAAGCTATTGACAATTTGTATTCACTAAATAAGGAAATTAATAATTATAATGTATTTCATTATATAATTCTTTTCATTAAAAATAATCTTTTCATCAAATTATATAATTTTCACTAAACACTAAATTATAATATTTTAATTAAAATATAAATAATGTAAGATTATAAACTATTAAATCTTTTATTGATATTATTATTTGAGAATGACTTGACAAAAAAATTGAGAGGATTTATGAATTGGAATCATTAGCTTTGTGGTATACACTACAAGAATTCAGCTCTCGGGCGACGGAATTACGCGACAGAAGTTAGTCGCTAAAATTTCTCGGGCGACTATAATCCGTCGCCAAAGAGCCGTCGCAACTCTTGGTCGCCTAAATTCACTCGGGCGACGAAATTATGTCGCTAAAATAGCCCGGATAGAATGGTCGCCAATTAGCGGCTGAATAACGACTAATTATGGTCGCTAAAAAAGCGACGACAAGCAGTAGCAGTCGCCAAATCTGCGACGGATTTCGGTCGCCTGTCTGGGCGCCATTTTGGCGACGGACCCCTATCAGTCATCAATATGTAGCCATTTAGAAATTATGATCAGGGGGTTAGCGGCGGCTTCAGTCGCCATTTTGGCGACGGATCCATCCAGTCACCATTTTAGCGACGGAAGTCAGTCGCTAATGAACCGATTTCAGTCGCCAACTGAGGATGATTTTACACGAAAATTTCCATTTAGCGAGAGACAAATTGCTATAATTTAAACCTGTAATTAAAATGTGCAACCTAGCAGTATAAACAACGCACAAGATGGTCAACAAAGTCACATTTCATACAACGACTTCCAATACGGATTCAAGTTATTACAAGTCACTAACTAACAATGATTCTTGTCCAAATCCAAGTGATGTCAAGTCATAAATCTAACTAAAATATCCGACAAGTCACAAGGTTAACTAAAAGGATAAACAACCAACAACTCAGTCAATGACACGACAAAGTAGATACTGCTCCACTACCGCCTCTTCTAGAAGGATCTCTAGGGTCTTGGTTTTGTGGACGCCATCCCGGGTTGCACGACGAGAAGTAAGTGGCCATCAACTCCATTTGTTCCTTCATTTTCTTCAATTCTTCATCCCTTGAGGTCTGCCTTGCTTCCCTTTCTGCCTTTCTTTCTTCTCTTTCGGCCTCAAGTGTAGTTTAAAGTTGAGACACGATACTCGGCATATATGTTTCCTTTTGAGAGGTCGGGGTTCCCGAATTAAGTTAGTCTTAGTAGAGTTCTCTTGCCGTTCCGGTTCCATACACCTCCCCCTTATTGAAGTCATCCACTAAATCAAGCCAAAGTTCATTATCGGGCACGTCGGGGTTCTTCTCTTTTCGAAGTCTAAATTTAGCCTAAAAAATGAAAACGTTAATGATTAGAGGTTATACTTATATAATAATATATATGTAATCAAAACACAACGGTGGAATTGTATTATACTTACATATAAATTGGCATCCTTCTTCTGAACACTCTTTTCTCCTTAGCTCCTTCTTTGGTATGCGTCTCATAGAAAAGCTCCAGAACCTCAGGCATCTTACCCTTATTCTTGGCCGCCTTCCGGAAATGAAAAACAAAGGATAAATTATAAAGACTAATTAATACTTTAACTCTAAATATACTCTCAAATATAATCTAACTTATATATAAAATTAAATATACGACGTACACTTGACATTGCTCGGTCATAGAATGATTGAGAACCTCCGAAATGCGTAGCATCAATGTGGCCATCTCTCTTTCCTCCCCGTTTATTGATTTGTGCTTGAACCGACTTCTCCTTAAATTCGGGGGTATTTCTTTTGTCCATCAATTCTTTATATGCGGTTCCTATAATAAAAAAAATGTCAAATATTAGTGTTTAATTAAATAGATAAATGTGACGATAATTTAACTAATTAAATACAACCATCAAAAGTAACTAAATACCTTCCATAAAACGAGGCGGTTTCTTCCTTTTAGAAATCTTATACATGTTATCGTTTAACCTCTTTTTGCCGATGTAATTGTATCTCTCCCAAACGGCACGCTCTTGTTCCTTAGGCCAATGAAAGTGTTGCTACACAAAATAAAATTTTCGTTAGAGAACACAAATCACTAATTAATTAGAATACATTTACAAAAATTATCTAAAAACATACTCGGAAGTTATTGACACATCCCTCCTTATTTTCTTCGCTTGCATCTGACCAACAAGTAACACCCCTGGTCATCTTTTGCTGAGTGCTAGCGGTAATTTCCCGAACTACATGCTTGGAATTAAACCTGAAATTATACATATTAAATACGAATTTAGATTAAAAAATGTTTATATTAAAAATAAATCAACTACTAATAAAAATAAATTAAGAGAAGTTCTTGCCAAAGACCCCTAATATCAATAATGATCTTGCCATCTCGGTGTATGTGACAGGGATCCCACGCTCCTCCTCCTCCTCCTCCTCCTCTTCCTCTTCCTCCTCCTCCTCATCATCAGCCTCCTTCTCTAAGGACTGCTCGACATCCGTGGTCTCTTCCTCATCCTGGTGCATACTACGGCCCCCACTAGAGCCGCCTCGCTGTCTACCACCTCGACTACGTGACATTATACAACTAAAATTGAACAAATAAAATTGTTAGAAAGTGTTAATTAAAATAAAAATAATATAACATAGTAACAAAAAAATTATTAGAAAACACAATAACAAATAAATTAATAATAAAAATATGTAAAAACCAATACCAAATTATCTTTCCTCATCGACATCCTAATCCTCATTATCATCCTCATCCTCATCCTCTTCCTCCTCCTCCTCCTCCTCCTCCTCCTCCTCCTCCTCCTCCTCCTCCTCATCATCATCATCATCATCATCATCTTCATCATCATCATCATCACCCTCCTCCTCCTCCTCCTCCTCCTCCTCCATGTGATCATCCTCCCCCCCCATTGTCTTCTTCCTCTTCTTCCAACTCCTCCCCTCCCGCTTCTTTCTCATTCTCATGAATGATTTCATCGTCAATTGGAGATAAAACTGATTTTGATACAATTTCTTTTTGAAAAAATGTTGTATCAAATTTTGATCTAGCCTTTGTCTTAAAGACCGCCCACCATTGCTTTTGATGTTTATCATTACTCGTGCTTGGATAAGAAGCAAAATACACTTGATGAGCTTGATGTGCGAGTATAAATAGATCATAGGTCATGTATGTTCGGGTATGATTAACTTCTACGAGTTTGTAACGATCATGGACTCTCATTCCGGCTACGGAATTATCTTTCCATTCACACTTGAATAAGACAGTTTTATAAGCACGTCCACGCCTATTAGAGCACAACTCATGGATATCTTCTAATATGCCGTAATATTCATTGTCATCATGGTAGGAAATTGTAACACCATAATTGCATCTAACCCTTCTCTTCCCGTAATTGAATGTATGAAAATTGAACCCATTAACAAAATACCGATTCTATGTTTTAACTTTTCGTGAAATACCTAAGGCCAAACTCCTTACCAAATCATCTTGGATATTGCACTCAATCACATGTTTCCGAAATCATGATGGAAATTGATCTTCATGCTTATTCCAAACATCATTCTTGCTCATATTAGGATGTTCTTTAATGAAATCGATCACAAATTGCGTTTCATAAGGCTCAAGATTTCACAGTTAGAAAGAGCGTAAAGGTGAGCACTGTTATATTCTTTGTCATTCAAATATCTTGTCTCCCCACTTGATGAACACCCTTCATCATCATGAGTTTGGAAAAACTCGGGTAAACTTGTGTCTACTTCATCGGCTTTATCAATATTTAAGTTATTTGCTTTGGTTTCTATATGTTTGTCAAAGTAAAGAGAACAAAAAACTTGTGTCTACTTCATCGGCTTTATCGAGTCATGTTTCTTTTCCTCCTAGTTTTTCTACCACGTGTCAGAGTCGCTTCATAAGTTAACATATTCGATTTTTAGCGCTAAATACGAAGTATTCATCTATTTTTAACGAGTACCCGATTTTCGTCCGAGATTCGTTTATCGCTTCCCGGAACCCAAAAATGTCCTCTGTTGCTTCTCAAACGTTATGTGGCTGCTTTTTCTCATCCGAGAAACCATCCGTATGATTTACGAACATTTTTGTTTCAGGACCCTAAAATCTCGAAAACCGTATATTATACACTTAAATTTGAGCCATTTGGAGGTTATATTGGGTCAAGTTTCTTTTCCTTTTAGTTTTTCTACCACATGTCAGAGTTCGCTTCATGAATTACTATATTCGATTTTTATCCTTATATAAGAAATATCAATCTATTTTTATCGAGTAACCGATTTTCGTCGGAGACTCGTTTATCACGTACCACAACCCCATAAATGTCCTATGTTGTCTCTCAAAATTTGTGTCTCTGCTTTATCTAACCTGAGTAACCATCCGTATGATTTAGAAACTTTTTTTTTTCCGGGACAATAAAATCTCGAAAATCGTGTACTATACACTTAAATTTGAGCCGTTTGGGAAGTCGTAGTAGGTCATGTTTCTTTTCGTACCATTTTTTCTACCACTTGTCCAGGGTCGTTTCGTGAGTTATCGTATTCGATTTTCAGCCCTAAATAAGAAATATTGATCTATTTTTAACGAGCACCTGATTTTCGTCCAAGACTCGTTTATCGCGTAACGGAACCCGCAAATGTCCTCAGTTGTTTCTCAAAATTTCTATGGCTGATTTATTTGACCCGAGAAACCATCCGTCTGATTTACACACAATTTTTTTCTGAGACATTGAAATCTCGAAAATCGTGTATTATACAATTAAATTTGAGCCGTTTGGTAGGTCGTATCACGTCATGTTTCTTTTCCACCGAGTTTTTCTATCACATGTCTGGAGTTGTTTCATGAGCTACCGTATTCGATTTTCAGCCCTAAATAAGTCATCTATTTTTAACGAGTACCCGATTTTCATCCGAGACTAATTTATCGCGTACCGGAAACCACAAATGTCCACTGTTGCTTCTCAGTATTTGTGAGACTGCTTTATCTGACCCGAGAAACCATCCGTATGATTTACGGACATTTTTTCTTTCAGGACCCTAAAATTCCGAAAATCGTGTATTATACACTTACATTTGAGTCGTTTGGGAGGTTGTATCGGGTCATGTTTCTTTTCCTCTCAGTTTTTCTACCATATGTCAAGAATTGCTTCATGATTTACTGTATTCGATTTTCAGCACTATATAAGAAGTGTTCATCTATTTTTAACGAGTACCCGATTTTCGTCTCAGACTCGTTTATCGCGTACAGAAACCCCTCAAATGTTCTCTGTTGCTTCTCAAAATTTGTGTTACTCCTTTATCTGACCTCAGAAACCATCCGTAAATAACAAGTATTCATCTATTTTTAATAGTACTCGATTTTCGTCTGAGACTAGTTTATCGCATACCGGCACACTCAAAAGTTTTCTGTTTTTTCTCAAAAATTTTGTGACTACTTTATCTGACCCGAGGAACCGTCGGTATGATTTACACATTTTGGTTCCGGAACTCTGAAATCTCGAAAACCGTGTATTATACTCTTAAATTTAAGTCGTTTGGGAGGTCGTACTGGAACATGTTTCTTTTCATCCGGTTTTTCTACTACGTGTTACGGGTCACTTCATGAGTTACCGTATTTGATCTTCAGCCCTAAATAAGAAGTATTCATCTAAAAATTCCTACAAATTTATATCCATGTCAGGGGTCGCTTTGTGTACTTTGTACCAGATCTCTACAAATTCCTACAAATTTTCCGCACGCTTAAAAAATAGATCATACTCAATAACTTAGTGATGAGATCGACTTTTCGCAGTTTCATACGACGACAATATGTTTACAGTTGTACACTGTACATTGATTAATGTAATTGTAATCTGGCGAGCTAACTAAGTAACAACTTTGTTAGACCATGTCACCTAATCATAGTGATTAGGTAATTATTAAGAAGCTCCATAGTCAAAGTCTAACACTAAATTGGTTGGTGTAAGTTGTAAGCGCTTTCATTTTTCAAATACAAATGATCAGGGGTTGATTTTTGACGTTTTTCAAATAAAAAATGTTAAACATGGGAGAATCTTTTATCCATTAAATTACATTCAGTACTCCGAAACAGATTGCCCTACTGCCAATAAAGAATAATCCTAATAAAAAAAATATAGTCAAAGTCTAACTAAACTTTTTCCTTAATTTGTGCTCACTAATGTCTAAATAGTAAAGTATGGAGGTATCACAAATCGCAAGCAATATGAACAAATTAAGCAATTTCCATGTTAGTGCATGAGCAAGCTTAAAACTCACAAAAAGTCTACTTTAACAAAACTATACTCCAACCATAATAATTACCATATAATATGAAATAAATATATACATGTTACATATCTTCAATTTACATCACATTTCTAGAGCAACAATGGAATTTCCACATAAAAATTTCCTCATTTTCTTTACATTTTTAGTTTACATTACCTCAATCAATTCAAATTTCTCGGCTTTCGCCTCGAATAATAACATCAACTGCCACCCAACAAATACCTTTATAAAAAGCGAGTGCAACGCTACTCGCTTTCCTAGCACATGTACCACAACATTAGGTCCATTTTCATGCAAGATCAAACCTGGTGACCAACCCGAATTATGCCGTGTGGCACTAAACGCGTCAGTAGGCACTAGCCAAAACGCCTTGCAAACATTATTAAACATTGTTCAAGAAAATGAGGTGAAGGGTAACACGACCGAAACCGGTGTGATAAGTGATTGTATTAATACTTATCTTACACTTATTGATTATGTTATGATGGGTTCTCAAATGATGAATACAAGGGTGATTAGTGAATCGAGTTTAGTTAATTTGAAGTTACAAATTTCGGGTTTGACCGATTCCGTTGCTGATTGGGAGGGTCGTTGTTTGAAAAATGTTGATAAGCAACGTATTAGAGATAGTTTGAAGAAGAGGATATTTGTTGTTGTTAATCCTTGTATTAAGCTTAATAAAATTATCTCTACTCTTGTTAATCGCATACATATATCGGAGTAGCTTAATTGTGTTTAAGTAATTTCTATTTTTTTTTTTGTAAAGCACTATAATTCGTTCAATTGTGTAAGACAGTTATATAATTTCGAAATTTCACCCTTTTATTATTCTTTTAATTTGTTGTTGCTTATCATTAATTGTTCGGCATTTTGGGTAGCAAGAATGCGTCTTCCAAACCAAATACGGAATATTTCATGTTTAGGTTAGCAGCTACCCCCCTATATAACCTATTTGCTCCGCCTTGCTGAAATCAATTTAGTGTCAAACATTAAAATATTTGTTTGCTCTTAAAGTGTATTTTCTAAAGCTCATAAATTTTGAAGTTCCCGGCCAATACTAAAATTAAATAAAAATGTATTGACTTATTTTATTTTACGACGTCGCGAAATCCATGTCACATATCAGGGATCCACCCTAAAGGTCATCTGGCTTTTGAAACTTGCTATGGGACAATTTGCCGAGTAGGAATGTCCATGTAGCCATGTACGATATATAAGTGATAGACAATAATGTAAGAGGTTAAATAAATTTATTTCAGCTAACTAAGCAATCAGCACCAGTGGTTCGATTCCTGGCTGATACATTTATGCAAGCAGTGATGATTATTCTGCGCCAAATGTGGCACCTTGGGGTCCGCCACTACTCTCTGATTCTTTGAGAGGAAGCATTGTGCGCATCTGAGCTTGTCCTTTTTTTTTTTTTTTTTTTTTTTTCACAATTAGTTTGTGTATCAAGGATGCTTTGTTAAGTTATAGAGAAGAAGGGGATGATATATTGTTGTATTGATTAAGCAGTGAATGTATCACTTAAATACAATGCAAATGAGGGAATAGATAAAACCCTAATACAAATGGACTAATCTCATAAGACGGGCCTAATACGGCCTAATACCCTCCCTCAAACTGGAGCGTGGGGATCAAGAACGCCCAGTTTGCCGAGAAGAGAATTAAATTGCGCCGAACCAAGGGCTTTAGTAAAAATATCTGCTAATTGAGAATGAGTGTCCACATGAGAGGCAAGGACAAGTCCATCTGTAATAGCGTCGCGAATGTAGTGACAATCAACCTCAATGTGCTTCGTACGCTCGTGATATACGGGGTTATGAGCGATATGAAGGGCAGATTGATTATCGCAAAACAGCCGCATGGGAAGTGGCACCGTAACACCAAGATGGGAAAGAAGACCAACAAGCCATTTCAATTCGCAAAGGATATTAGCCATGGAACGGTATTCGGCTTCAGAGGACGAAAGAGAAACGGTATGTTGCTTCTTTGTCTTCCACGAGACAGGTGAACCACCAAAGAAGACAATCCAACCTGAGACCGACCTACGCGTTAGAGGACAACTAGCGTAGTCGGAATCGCACCATCCAGTCACTGTGAAATCAGTATCTACACGTAATAGAATCCCTTGTCCCGGGTTGCCTTTTAAGTATCGAACAACCCGGAGGGCAGCTGCCATATGATTAGCACGAGGGGACTGAAGGAATTGAGAAAGAGTGTGGACCACATAGGCAAGATCAGGTCGTGTAACTGCTAAATACACAAGGCGGCCGACCAATCGACGATACGGCTCAGGGTCGGAGAGGGGTTCACTTTCATCAAGTCCCAATCGATGGTGTTGCTCGAGAGGAGTAGCGACTGGTTTGGCACCAAGTAACCCAGCTTCAGTAATAATATCGAGAGTATACTTACGCTGAGTTAGAAAAATGCCTTCGGAATTACGAGCCACTTCGATTCCCAAAAAATATTTAAGCTTCCCCAAATCTTTCATATGGAAACAGCGATGGAGATAGTCTTTAAACGCAAGAATTGCAGCCGAGTCATTACCCGCAATAACCAAATCATCAACGTAAACTAAAACATGAATGCAAACCTGATCTTTGGCCAAACTAAACAGAGAATAATCCGAATATGATTGAATGAAACCATATTCGCGAAGGGCCGGACCAAGCTTAGCGAACCAACATCGCGGGGCCTGACGTAACCCGTATAGGGATTTACGCAATCGACAAACCTTGTCCTCGTGGCCTTTGGCAAAGCCGGGTGGTAAGTGCATATAAACTTCCTCGGATAAATCGCCATGTAAAAAAGCATTATGGACGTCCATTTGATGCAGTTCCCATTTCCGAACAGCTGCAACAGCAAGCAGAGTTCGTACAGTGACCATCTTTACCACAGGAGCAAAGGTTTCTCCATAATCAATCCCTTCTTTTTGATGATTCCCAAAAATGACAAGACGTGCTTTATATCGTTCAAGAGAGCCATCAGACTTATATTTTATTTTGTACACCCATCTACAACCAAGTGCTTTTTTATCCGCTGGTAAATCAACGAGCTCCCATGTTCCATTATTTTCGAGAGCCGTTATTTCCTCTTGCATTGCTTGACACCATTTTGGGTCAGAAATAGCAACACGAAAAGACGGAGGTTCAATACCTTCCGTTATTGCTGCGAGGAAATGTCGATGTGGAACGGAAAATTTAGCACAATTAATATAATTAGATAAGGCATAAGGTGTACCTGAGGAGGAGGACGGAGAGAGCGATGAACTCTCAGGCGAGGACGGTGGTGTGGTGGGGTCAGCTGCGGTGCCTGTAAGAAAACCACGAAGCCGAGTCGAAGGAATTTTAATGCGATGTCCACGGCCAAGAGCAGTAGTGTCGGTACCCACGGCAGATGACGAAGAAGGAGGAGGGTCTAAGTCGTGAGCCGAAGGTTGCGCATTAGTGACCGTAGTAGCTGATTGCTCAATCTCATCAGTGGCATTTGACGTCGCGGCCTCACGTGTTTCACTGGTAGGGTCAGTGTCCGTGACAGGGGTGGATGAGGGAGTATCGTCACAAATTGGTATATCAAGGGGTTGGTCGCTTGTGTCTAATGCAGGTACTTCTCGAAGAGCATGAGGAAAAGTATTCTCATAAAAATAGACGTCACGAGAAACCGAAATTTTACCCGTTTCAAGATCAAAAACCTTCCAACCCTTCTTATTATATGGATAGCCAACAAAAATACAGTTCCGGCTACGTTTAGCAAATTTGTCGCCTTTAGTGTTTTGATTGTGGACAAAGCATAGACAACCAAAAATTCGGATATTCTCATAAGTTGGAGGCTTGTTAAACAGATGCTCATATGGAGTTTTATTTTGGAGAAGTGGTGACGGAGTGCGATTAATTAAGTAAGCAGCAGTCAAAATACACTCACCCCAAAAAGAGACTGGCAAATGAGCTTGAAATAGGAGTGCGCGAGCAACATTCAATATGTGACGATGTTTCCGCTCCACACGCCCATTTTGTTGAGGGGTACCTACACAAGAGGTCTGAAACAGAATGCCATTTGTGCTAAAATAATCGGCCATCGCATTGAATTCAGTACCATTATCAGAACGTACCAACTTGACAGTTTTAGAAAACTGTGTATGGACCATAGCCAAAAAATTCTTAAAAGTTGCAGTGACTTCCGTTTTATCAAACAAAAGGTAAACCCACACAGCTCGGGAATAATCATCGACAATAGTCAAAAAATACTTTGCCCCACAGGAGGACGGAGTTCTATAAGGACCCCATAAATCACAATGAATTAATGTAAAAATATCCGACGCTTTATTATCACTTAAATGAAAATGATGACGACTTTGTTTGGCTTCATGACAAACATCACACGGAAAATCGACTACATTAAAACGGCTAACTTGAGGAAGTAGATGCACCACTTTATTTGAGGGATGACCCAAGCGCTTGTGCCATAGCGCAAAAGAATCTGCAGCAGTAAGGGCATGAACAGCAGCTGGCCGACCCACCACACGCAAAAAATACAATCCGTCTCGCAATTCACCGGCTCCAATCCTCGTCCTCAATGAAGGGTCCTGAATATAACATGAATTATGAGTAAAATTCAAGACATAATTTGTAGCTGCAGCTAATTGTGAGACCGATAAAAGATTGCACGTAAGGCTAGGAACATAATAAACATGAGTAAGAATTAACGATTCCGAAAAATACACGGTCCCTGCAATTGTGGCCGAAACCTGACTACCATTGGGAAGGGTAATAGGGCAGGCCGAAATGGTGTAAGTGTTGGTAAGCCATGTAATATCGCCTGTAACGTGGTGAGAGGCCCCCGAATCAATTATCCAAGTGGAGGAAAACATACCAGAGAGGCGATCCTGTGAGCTCGACGAAGGACCCGCGACAGCAGCATTCACGCGAGCCGAGTTCGATGCAGAGGACCCCGTGTTACTTTGTGCACGAGCACGCACCTGTTCCACAGTCCGAGGGCGGTCTCCCCACCAGTCGGGGAATTTTTGTGTCTTTATAAAACAACTCGTAATATCATGCCCAGGACCGGTACAAAAACCACAAGTGAGTTTGCGACGCTCTTGTCGCTCAAGATCACGAAGAGCCCGCCAATCAGTAGGAGCGGCTGTCGATGGTGAACGGACAGAAAATGCAGCCAAATCAGAGGGTTCATCGAGAGTAGCAGTCCCACCTTGTAATCGCTCTTCTTGTAAAGTTAATTGAAAAGCGCGATTGAGAGTGGGAAGGGTTTCGAGTGACAATAATTGAGAACGAAGGGTGCTATAGATGGAACGGTCAAGACCCATCAAGAACTTATGAAGTCGCTCAGTGTCCTGTCGTGCAAGGGCGTCTTTTGCAATGCCACAAGTACATCGTCCACATTTACAAGCGAAAGGGGGTTCGTGATTTGCTAGGGCATCCCATAAAGCCTTTAAATTACCAAAATAGGTGGTCACGGACATACCTTTCGCTTGCTTGCAGTCATGGAGATCGGATTTGAGAGCATGAATTTTGGAACCGTCGACCGTGGAGAATCGCTCGGCTAGATCGTCCCAGAGAGACTGAGCATCTTCGAAATATGAGATGCCGTGCTTGATCGAGGGATCGATGGTGCGCATAATCCACTGGACAACGGTGCAATGGATAACCTCCCATTGGCCGAGGAGAGTCTTGTCTGTCGGCTTATCAACGGAGCCGTCACAAAAACCAAATTTTCGGCGTGACTTGTGGGACATCTTCATGGAACGGCTCCATTCCTCGTAATTATCGGGTCCGAGTTTAACATCCGTAAGGACGAGGCTAGGGATATCATGACTACCGAGATAAAAAGGAGACATGATATCAATGGAGGTGGACTTCTCACCTTCTGGTTGCGTCATTTGAAGGAGACGAAGTGGGGAAGACGAGAAGAGGCGGAAGCGTTTTTATTATTTTAGGGTTTCGAATCGAACCAAGAACCTGATACCATGTTAAGTTATAGAGAAGAAGGGGATGATATATTGTTGTATTGATTAAGCAGTGAATGTATCACTTAAATACAATGCAAATGAGGGAATAGATAAAACCCTAATACAAATGGACTAATCTCATAAGACGGGCCTAATACGGCCTAATATGCTTCCTTACAGTTTTTAATCTAAGTATTCGTTCATATAATATGCGTAAGTGAGCTCTCCAGTCATAAATGCCATATGGCATCCCATCCTTTCCGTTATTACTCGTATAAAGCAAGTGACAACCTCTTGAATTTCGCAACATCCATTTTCCGGGACATTTCCAAGCTATTATACTCTAAAGTATTGAACTATAAAATTAATGATCCAACATGTGTTACTTATGTAGCTTCAAAATCAAACGAATTAAAAATAATCATCGATTTATTAAATTACTCCGTATTATTCAATAGTACCGTCCATAATTTGATTATAAATACGTAGTCCATCAACTCTTAAAATCACAATCAAATACATTTTCTAATCATTGATTAGTTCCTTATAACATCCTTATAACAAAAAAATCACAATCAAATACATTTTCTAATCACAATCATGGCATTTTCATCAATCCTAACATTATCACTAATCATTTCAACCATTTCGATTTCTTTCGCTTCCCCGTTATCAAAATGTACAACAAAAAACATCCTTATAACAAAAAAATGCAATAAAACTCATTTCCCGGCTTTATGTTGCAAAACAATCTCCCCATTCGCGAAAACAATAAAAAAACAATCCCAGGGCCTTATGCAAGGCCGGGATTGTGGCATCAATAAGCTCGAATGACCGTGTACTAACGCTATTACAAAACGTGTCGTTTGTTGACGGGGATGCAATTAGTGGGTGTAAGTCCGATTTTGGTAGGGGTATGAATGAGATTCAAGAGGCATTAGAACAATATAATGCTTATGTTAAGGTAAGTGATGTTGCGATTTTTAAAGACGCGGTTGTAACGTACGTACTTGGTGCACTTTCGGACGAGGAGTTTTGCTTAGAACAACTTAGAAACGAAGGGGTTAAAGATGATCAAAAGGAGGTTTATGGTGCTATTGTAACCGCGGTTAAACTTAAGAAAATTACCGCGTCTTTTATTAACCATCTTTAATTTAATGTTTTATCTAGCTTTCCTAGAGTACAAATTCGTGTGTAACGCGTTTGTATGGAATACTATTGTGATACAAATTTAACTCGTTAAATTGCCTAATAGTATTATTTGAATCCGTTAATTCCGTTTATAAGTGTAAATCATACAATAGTTTTAAACGAGGTATAGGACTCTAGGGTATTATGGTATCCGTACTTTAATATTCCCTCAATCCCAGTCAATTATTATCCTTTGGTTTTGGTACAAAAATCAAGGAAAGATGGTCAATTATAAGAGGACAAGTTGACCAAATTGATGTGAAGTTCAAATTATTCATTAAATGCAATTTTAAAAAAAAAAAAAACAATTGATTAAGACATTTCAAAATGTATTAGGAGTTTAGGACAACAAATAACCGGGACAGAGAGAATAATGGTTGACTACATAAATGATAGCATCTCAAAGCGTCAAATCTATGGTATTGTACTATTGCTAACTTGTTTGATGATTGGGCCGGGCCCAATTAAACACAACCCAAAATTTGTGGAACAAATTCAACTGAACTTAACTGAAATTTGTCAAAACCGTAACAATTTTTTAGTACAAGCAAGTAATTTACAAAACCTTGTAGTTGCAAATAGACTCAAATTAATCGAAAACAATTTAGATTTCATATCACTATAATGAATATTTTAAGAAATTTTAAAAAAATCAAATAAATAAAATTAATAACTCAAGATAGTACAGTTGCAAAAATAGTACCGCAAATTCTTGTTTTGGACGGTCTCTGTTCGTCTGAAGCTTCAAACGGGCATATGTTACCATTTTATGATTAAATGTAACTATAATGGTACAACCAGTGTTAAAGTTGATGGTAACTTGTTTTTCAATAGTGATCACATTTAACTGTAAACTGATCACAAAATTTCGTTTTATTACTTTAAATCAAAATGACCCGTTTGAAGTAAGACCAACTGAAATAGTAACACAAATTCTCACTGAAGACGGACATATCCGTCACAAGCTGAAGACGGGTCAAGTAATACCCAAGTGGGAAGATAAGACAAAAGCAAAATGCTACTCCCTAAGCATTCTACTTTTGTCTTATCTACTAGCTTGGGTATTACTTAACCCGTCTTCAGCTTATGACGGATATGTCCGTCTTAAAATGATTTATTGAAATAGTAATGATGTGAGGGGGACAAAATTAAAGGCCACGCCAAGGGAAGAGGGGTTGGGTCCCCTTCCTTCTACGCTAAAATCCAATCAACTACTGACAAGTACACCGTCAACATATTACGGAACACTGTTATAACGGAAACGGGATTTTATGTCATTGGTAACGGGGCTTGACTTTTCAAGTAACGCTCCAATTTTCAAGGTTGTATGACTATCAATCCATCGAGTCAAGATCCTCTCCATTTCCTAAAAAGAAATGGAGAGGCCATTTCCTATCAACGGACCGGATTGCATCTTGTTAATATCGAACGGTTCACGATTTATGAAAAAAATAAAGATTTAATAGGGTGTAGAGGGAAAAATATTATTAAATGGGTTTGTGAGAGGAAATGGAGAGAAAGAAATGGAGAGGATCTTAATTGCAATCCATCCCTACACAAAAACCTCCTCTATCCCGAGCATTTATTTACCTTGATTTCAACGCACAGATTAAAAAAAAAGAATGAGATCAATTATTAAATGATAATTGGATCAAACTAAGTGTGTAGGCCAGAATCAAATTGTTCATCAAAGACATTTCTACAATAAAAATTTAAACAAACTGAATGAGACGTCCCAAAATGAAACAGGTAAACAAATGACCGAGATGGAGGAAGTACTATTTGTACTTTATTACATAAATGCCGATATGGTGGAATACAAATTTTAGTATAAAATCGTTTTATATAGAACGAAGTTTGTATAAAATGTACTTTTAATATCGATTCAACATTCTCTATTACGGAGTATAAGAGTAGTTGTCTCAATTTTTCAATTTCACTCACAATCTATTTATAAAGACGTTAAGTATCGTTTATTTGGTTAGATAGATGTGTTTCATGAAGAAGGGTTAAAATAAACTCCGTATATAACACAAAGTATATATTAATTTAAACATAAATATTTATATAAAACTATTTTACACAAGTATTTTACCTGATCTTGTCATTTGCTTAAACATAAATATTTATAAGAATCTCTTTATACAATAGGTTTACAATATTAAATCAATTTTATACAAGACTTCTTGTAGAACTTGTGAAAAAACATACGGAGTACATACTAAAAGACTTATATTAACTAGTTTGGATCCTTTAAAATAAAAAAACTAGTCTGAATTCCTTGTACTAAAAGACTTATATTAACTAGTCTCCCTTTTAAAAAAACCTATTCTAAATTCCCTGTCCCAATTTTGTGTTTCATCTCGTATAATCTTATCTAAACTTAAGTTATATTACTCTTATTTACTATGACTACGAGGTACAATTTGTAGACATGAAGTCTTGGATAATTGGGCAACATCACAATTCACAATATACAAAAGACTGAGTAAAATAGGATATAATCAAGAACATTAAAATGATCATTTTGATCATAAAATGTAGTACGACTATATATACAAGCAACCTTTTAAGTGATCGTATCATATAACAGTCTTAAATTATAATTGGTCATCGATTAATTATACTTGTATTTCTAGTGCCATGATCATAGATTCATTACTCACAAAAAATGCTACAATGACTTTCATTAATAAAATATGAAAACCCTAATCTAGAACTAAAAGAATGAGAAGAAAGGGAGTAAATATAATACCTGGATAATTTAATGAAGTGGAATAGCAATCCTGTATAATGATGAAGGTCGGTAGTAGTGGTCGAAGGAGGTGGCGTATTAGTGACGATCTAGCTATTTATTATCATCAATATTTTACTTGTAAAAGTTGCTACATTCTTTTCTTTTTGTAATTGTTCTAAGGTTGGTGCTTAACCACCACCTTCCACGTTTCAACTAACTAAATTCTAACCCTTCCTAAATCAGTTCATAGACTATACATCTGAGGTACTACCTCTCATTGTTTATTTTCTGAGTTTTATTTTAAAGTTTTTGAGTTCTGCTTTAGTACAAAGTTTTTGAGCAAATTTACTAAAACATTACACTAAAAAAATATAAAATTGCTCAAAAACTATATCTATAAATAGTAATATGCTCAGAAAAAATGTGTATACGCTCAAAAACTACAAGGTCTGAGGTACTACCTCAGATGCGTAATCCTTTTTCTCCTTCCTAAATTCTTGTTTTATCTTCGTTATTATGCTTAAAATGTACTGATTACGATGTCAAGATACAACTCACCCATGATAAAGGCACATGTGAGTATCTCACATTGGAAAAAGAGGGGAGAGTTGTCTATCATATGAACCAATGAGTTACTCCACCCATTGTCAATTGGTTTTGGGATGGAACCTCCTTGGACTTATAACTCGGACTCTCTCTCCTCCGATCCATACGGGTGCGGCCCAGGTCCGATAACGGAACTTATCATACAAAGTAAATACCTTAATTTTTCAATAAAACTTTGGAGAGACGGTTTTTCAAAAGTTATTGAGAGATCAGTTTTGCGTACCCTATTGTTTGTATTTCGTGACTCTTTTGTTGTTGATCGTGCCATAGTGATTTCTTGTCCATTTACATAATAAATGTACTCATTTTATCTTTAATAAGGATTTGTACCTATTCTATTATCTTTATTATCACTTTTTCTTAAAATTATAATATTATCTCTCAATAAACTTATTGAAAGACCGTCTCTCAAAAAATCTACTTTTTTTTTTCTTACCATGACAACCAAGCTTATAATCAAATGAAGAAAAAACCTTAAATGGTGTACCGTACTCTTATGCATAGAATCGTCTCATAAAGTATAAAATTGTATCAATTAGGGTGGTTTATAAGCAGTAAGAACCTTCTTTAACAAAACTAGCGGAAGCGCTAGCTAAAGATTATGAGCTGATTATATTAAAATTGCTTGTCAACTAGCTGAAAACGTAACTGTGATTAGTAAAATACTATAAAAAGACGTAAATTGAAGAGATATGAATGAAAAATGAGATAAAATAAACTAACTTATTTCTCACATGCTACCCTAATTAATAAGTAACTTTTCATTTCAGCTAGCTTATTTACGGAATAAGATATGGAGTACTTGTCAAACACCTACAGAAAAGTAAGCTACCTGAAATTTTAATCAAATAAGCTAACTTACTTAAATAAGTTAGAGCTTATTTATCTTGTCAAACAGAGCCTAAGTGTTGATTTGTACATAACAAGGACGACCAACTATGCATCATCGATTTAATGAGGGAGACGTTTGCCATCATGTGATTCTATTCGATTCAAATCCGTAAATGAAGGTGCAAACAAACCCGCTAGAAGTGATCAAATGCGAGTCGTGATTCACTAAAATTTGGGAGAGACGGTCTCTCACTAAGTTATTGAGAGACCAGTCTTTCGTACCCTTTTATTTGTATTTCGTACCCTTTTAATTGTTGATCGTGACATAGTAATTTCGTACCTATTTACATAATAAATGTACCCATTTTATCATTAATCATGATTTGTACCTATTTTATTATCTTTAGTACAATTTTTTTCTTAAAATTGTACAATGGTCTCTTAATAAAGCTTATTAAGAGACCGTCTCTCAGGAGACCTACTCGTTGTGAGTAGGGATTTACATAGCAATTATGAAGGTAATGACAAAGGGTAATAACAAAATTGAATGCTATTAAATCACTAGAGAATAAAGTCATAAACACAATCTTTAATCCTTATAAATGGGGGTCGACATAATCAACATGATTAGAGTTAAGACAATTTAGCGGAGGGGAATCAGGCGTAGGGTCATATAAGATCAATACTCGATAGTGACTTAAGTGGGGCGCCATTACACGTTCGATATTTATGCACGCATATATACGCTTGATTTCTTGAATGAATTTGTGTAAAAAAGATGAAATTATGTGATCACATTTGCTAATAAAATGCAACCCCGTTTCTTAATTAATTGGTGTACCTTCTTATTTTGAGTACCGATTTAGCTTTTAGTTAAACTGAAATTATTTCATTGCGTTGTGGATAGAGAATAAATTTATAACATAATCAACATGATTAGAGCACAAATTTATAACATTAGACATTTATAACATTTACTCATATATTTATCGAGATATGAAAGATAGAAATGTTAGACTTTGATTAAAAGTATGTAAGAAGTAATATAGACAATCGAACGAGATAATATAATAACTAGAAAATAAGTTTGAACCGGTTGGCCAAATTTTTATTCCATATACAACTCTATTATAGATTTATAGACTTACAATAAGATTTTAGGAAGTAGATACATAGTTTTCAATAGTGAAAGAGTTATTCATGACTGGGTTTAGGTCATTTCAGTGTCGAATAAAACATTTAAGGTAACGTAGACATTACACATTTGGGGGAGTTTTAGAGTTATGTTGTTATCGGTTATATATCTCAAGCTGCCTGGGTTAGTTCGATCGAGTCAGGTATTTTTTCAGGTTAGTAGTTTTGCTCAGATCAATTAGATAAGTTTGAATCAAGCTACTATGATCTTGATGGTTTAAGTTACATCATTATTAATAAAAGTCGTGAAATAAAAAATATCTTAATGAAAGATGAGTTGAATAAGATCAGATCAATCAAAATCTCGAATCAAGCTATCAAGCTATTTAGATTTGAAGAAAATCACCCATATATTCCCACATGTGAGTGTCCCACATTGATATAAGAGGAGAGGAGTTACCACTTTATAAGGCAATGAGCTACTCCCTCTATTATCAATTGGTTTTAGAGTGGAACCTCCTAGACCTTATAAAGCGGACTTTCTCTCCTCCATTTGGGTGCGGCTCAGGCCCATTACATGATTTAACAAGATTAGGTCCACTACTCAATCATACAAGCTCTATTTAACTTATTTTTTTTACACTACTAACCCATTAAATTAAGGGCACACATACAAATCCACCAAACACTTAACCCAAAGGGCAAAAAGGCATCATAACATGTTAATAAGTAGTGTCATTATTCCGTCCCGTTACATCCCACACTCTCCTCCGTTTCTCTTACACACTCTCTCTAACAGTAACAATAACACAAAAGAACACACAAAAACATTCTCCTTTCTTCAAGTCACCACCATCCATGTATGGTACACCCAACATCATACACTTTTATAAACAAATAATAATAATAAAAACTCAACACATTTTCCCCCGAATCATCTCGATCACAGTGTAAAACCGTCTTACACAATAGTTACTGAATCCTTATATTTTCTTAGGTTAAATTGGGATTGTTGTTCTTGGTGTTTGTTCATTGAGAATGATTTTGTTACACACAATTTCCAAGGAAGAATAAGAATGTTCTTTCTACTTGTTTTGTCCTTTGCTTTTTGAGATTGTTCTTCTTTAAGCTTTTAGGTTTTGGGAAAGTTGTCTTTATTTTTTGTCATTTTAGTTTTACACAAAAGTATAAAGTGGAAGAATATATTGTAAGAAAGCAAGTACTATTGTTTCAGCTTAAGATCTTTGGATCATCACATTCTCACACAAGACCTAAGCTCATTTAGGTATGTTCTTTGATTCTCTCTTTTTGTAATTTTTTGTTTTTGCTTCAAACCCTATTAAAAAGATGATTAATTAGTATGAACAAATTAATTATACTGTATTATTTGCTAATTTGCATCAAGATCTTACAATTAGGGTTCATGAATTTATGAATATGATTTGTGATAATTAGAAGAGTTTAATCTATTATGTTTGTGTATTTATGTTGGTTTTATTTGATCATGTTTTGATTTATTATTGAATTATTGATGAGACGATATTACTATGTGCTATATCGGTCGGTTTAGTGGAATTTCAAGTGCCAAAATTGATGTTTTATGAGCCGTATATTACACGAGGACGACTCGTATAAGTGTTTGTGTGCTTATGTTAGTTTTGATCATTTTTTGATTTATTAATGAATTGTTTCATATGGTTGGTGATTTTGATTAGTAAATCTTATTAGGTCATTTGGGGGTCAAATTTTTGTGTTTAGAATTGATAGTAAGAATATGGTTATTATGGATCTATCTAGGATTTATCTTCATTCCCTTAAGTGCTAGATGAATGAAAAGCTTCACATAACAAGTAAAAATCAAGGGATGAGTATGTCCATAACCTGGGTTCAAATCCCGTCAGCAACATATTGCCCTTGTGGTTCCCGTTACACCAGAAAACAAGTAAAAATCAAAGGATGAGTAAGTTCAAAGATTAGTTACTAATTATTCTTAGGAATTTAGGATGAGTGACTTCAAAGATTAAGATCACATGATAATAATAACTTATTATCATGATCATCATGATATGAAGCATGTTATTATTAGGGTTTTAATTTGAAAAATATATAGAAATTGAGAAATTGATTGTTAAGAACAAAAGCTGGTAAATTATGCATGTTTGTCATCTTGTTGCTAATTTGCTATATATGTTCATATTAGAATAGTAAAAGTATTTATTTACTAATAACTGTAAGATCAAATTTATTTGTTCTAGAAAAAGTGAATTTTCATCATTATTGTTACCTACATGAGAACTAATTATAACTCTTAATTACCTGACATCTTGTCTCTTTGTCACTACACCTTTGAGTCGTTTTCCACTTTGTTCTTCACTCCTATGTTTGCTGCATAATATTGTGTTCCACTTCTAAATTCATAAAACATTAACAAACCCTAAAAAAATTAATATTTTAGCCGACCTCGTAGTTGTCGTAACTAAGGCTTTGTTGTTGTTGTCGTCGTTGTTATTCACAAATTGTGTCTTTTTCCGATATTATCCTCATATTAGTAGAGGTCCAGTGCTGTTTGTTGGCAATTTGCGGGAACTATTGAGGTATTAGGGTAATATTGTTGTTGTTGCATATGATAAGCTACCACATTGGCCAGCCTTAATTATTTGCTAATTTGTTTTTTGTTTTTTTTGAAATATAAATGACAGGAGTTTAGGACCAGGAGAACATGAATTCATGTACACATGTACCTCCTGGTTTCCGATTCCATCCAACCGATGAAGAACTTGTTGATTACTATCTTAGACGAAAGATTAACGGGAGAAGAATCGATTTAGACATCATTAAAGAGGTCGATCTCTACAAAATTGAGCCTTGGGATCTACTAGGTACGTACATTATTCAGTTCAAATTATATAAGTTCGTTTTGTCCTCAATATACTTTCGTATTAGTAGTAGTATTCGATATATCAATACTCGTGTTTTTTAAGTATCGTAGATTCGTAGGATCATAAATATCGACTATATAGTGTATGTGCAAATTTTCACATAGATGAATGTTGTTATGTATAGAAATATGCAAGTTAGGAGATGAAGATCAAAGTGAATGGTACTTCTTCAGTCACAAGGACAAAAAATATCCAACCGGAACTCGAACAAATAGGGCAACGGCAGCCGGGTTTTGGAAAGCAACCGGTCGAGATAAGGCTATATACTCCAAGCATGAATTGGTTGGCATGAGGAAAACTTTGGTGTACTACAAAGGTCGAGCTCCCAATGGACAAAAGTCCGATTGGATAATGCATGAGTATAGACTTGAAACCGACGAAAATGGTCCTCCTCAGGTTAGTAATTTCCTCCATTATTTCCCGATTTATGAAATATATTATGTATATAGGTGATTGGTATATAATTTTATAAATTAAAGTTTTCATGCTAAAAGAATAGTTAAATTGGATGTCAAATTTAACAATTTTTATTTTTATTTTTTTTAGTTTATTTTTTGATTAAAAAAAATAATCCGTAGTTAAATTTGACATATATCGAATTATTTTTGTGTCCGCTACTATGTTAAACCAAATTTATCGTGTTAAATATCATATATACCACATTGGTTCACAATTAATTAACGTATTTTTAATGAGACCGCGATTTAATAATTTTCTAGAAATCCTTATTGATTACTCATGCATTTGACGTGAAATTGACTTCAAGTCTCAACTTTTTAGTCATGTTATCATACAATGAGAGTGTTTCATGCTAGTCTAAGTTACATTCATAACATTATACACGCGTGCCCTATGCAAAGTGAATTATTAATGATTATAACACTTAAGATGATAATAATTATCAATTATGCCCTAGTTAATTATATGTCATTATTAATTAATCGTGCAAAAATGCATATGCCAGTTAGCTTAATTTATTGGTAAAGTCACGAGATGTGGGTTTTATGAGTTGGGTCTAAAACTCGTCAGCATCAAATTAATCACGCGAAATATTGCAGGAAGAAGGATGGGTAGTATGTAGAGCATTCAAGAAAAAACCAACAACCATGAGAAGAATAAGTGAGCATGAATCACCATATTGGTACGACGATCAAGCCTCGTTAATGTCCGATTTGGACTCACCGAAACAAAGCTATCAATCCAACAACAATATACTCAATAATGATCTCACATATACTCGAAAAAAGTCGGAAATTGATCATAATAATCTTCATAATCTACATTTCCAAATTCCTCATCAAAATCACCTTATTCATCAATTACCTCTTTTAGAACCCTCAAAAGTTACTAATACTAATTACAATATCAACAACAATAATGCCCTAATTCTTCATGGTTTAAGCCAAGCAATTCCAAGCAACTCTACACAACAAATCGCGGTGAATAATGTCAATACTCACAATGCACCATCAATGGTATTTGATGATCAAGGTGTTTTTGATCAATTGACTGATTGGAGAGTGTTAGACAAATTTGTTGCATCACAATTAAGTCAAGATAATGATGTGTCCAAAGAGATTATTAACAACAATTATTCATCGAGTTCTTTAACTGTTCCGTCTGGATTGTTGCCGGGTTCTTTAATTGATCAAGTGAACAAGGCGGAGGCCTCAACGCCGGATAATGCATCTACTTCTACGTCGAGTAGCCAAATTGATGCATGGAAGTGAAGGATTAATCATATATATATATATAGAATAATATGATGATGTTAATGGGAGATTAGGGCTAATTAAAGGATGGTTGAGTGATTAATTGAGGCATTATATATGATTATGGTCTTTAATTTCCCATTTATATGTTGAGTTATTGACACAAAAATTGTAATTAGTGATTTGAACCATTGCATGGTTAAAGAGATGCTTGTATACTACTTCTATCTTAATAATTCAAGTGATATTATCTTTTTTATATGATGCTTAGACTTTTTTTATATGATGTATTCGGTTTTTGAAAAGACGGTTTGAGTTTTAATGTAATAAAAATTTACATTGAGAAAATTATGAGAGTTCGATCATAAGACTTTTACCCAAAAAATGATATGGTTTTCTATGTACGAGTAAAATTTTATAGTACAGAATATTTGTTTATATTTTGAGAAATATTGAAAATTAAAGAAAGAAGTAAATGTTCAAGAAATTAGGAAAACATTTATAAGAAAAAACTAGACGAAACTGAGAATAATAGTATAAGAACATGCAACCTAGATTACTCACATAATACATTTGACACTCAATTGTATATATTTAACGATATTTTCTCTTAATCCAAAATTAAAACACGCATTTTTTTCCATAAAATAATAGTCTAATTATATTTATATTTGGACATGCACAACTTGGATGCTTCTAACCATGTCCGAGTAATATAGCATTCAATTGCATGCATGTACGACAGTACGAGCATATACAACAATATGGGTTGATGACTTGATGCAAAATTAGCTAGTCCTATCAACCAATCACATAACTAAATTATTATGCTAAAATGTATACCTAAATTAATTCCTTCAAAATGATAATCTTTGTACCAACAAATATTGTAGTGGTTGTCACTAATTAACCTAATAATACCCCATGATAGTGAACTTGTGAAGTTCAAACAAGTCAAAACAATTTTAATTTGTAAAAAGTATTTTGAAAAAACCCGTAAAGAATCAGTTGAATTACAGAGAAAATAATACACCCGGGGTAAGCAAGACAACGTTACCCAGGTCAGACTCTCAGTGTCTCAACAGCTCCCGACAAATGGCAAGATAGGGGTTGGACACATGCAATATGAACCTATGTTAACAACATATATACATTGTTCACACAAGAATACACCAATTCAAGGAGGAAGCAAGAAAACAAATCAATAAATCATGATATCCATTTCAACCAACAAGTCATGAATATGAAATTTATAATTCAGATGAAAGAAAATTTAGAGATATTGCCTTCATTCAACAAATGATCATTTGTTTACTCGAAATCGGCCACAACTGCATGGCTAACCATGGCTGGAAATATATAAGCTAGCTAGATGATAAAACAAATAAAAATATAGTAATTCTTACTTCCAACCGTTGTAAATTACAACAAAAATGCTATATATATGCACCATCATCCCCCAAAAGGTGTTGGTTTAAATAGCTTTACACTCTCGTTGTAAGTTACAACAGTTGTAAATGAGAATTTGCGATAAAAATATTAGCACGCAAAAAAAGATGAATATATAGGAGAAGTAGAATATGTAGTACAAGAATTGGATAAGAAAACTTAGGCAATGACATATACTTATAGAGCAAATGTTGTGGTAAACCAGCATGCTTTGTAGAGTATGATTGGTACATAGAATCCCATAAATTTGTTCCCTAAAAGAGGGCACTGAAATTAACAAAAAGTTGGATCGTGGAGTTTTCTAATCATTCACTTACAAGTTAGAAGGACCTTCTTTATCCCAAGTTATTGTACAACTGGTTTCTGATAAGACTGTTTTACATATGATGTATAACGAGCTTATAATATCTTATGTACGGAGTATTTGATTTAGTGATAATAGTAATAAATGAGATATATAAGGTATTGTAAGGTCGGTGTACAATACAATGATGTTATTCGATAATTTATAATTTCAGGAAGTCTTGTTTAAGACGGGTCAAATACTAGCACATGGTGGTAATAAAGATAAAACTTTTGTCAATTTTAGCAACTTGTCATGTGATTTGGTATGTATTTGACCCATCTTAAGCTTAACAACGATAATGATCGTCTTAACTCTTAAATGAGAATTTGTGACTATGTAGTATATTTAAACAAGAAATTTTAAGTAAAATTGATTACTTGAATTGATCTTATAATAAGACGAGTATTATATAGCACAAAACTTTGTAGGTTAAATTTAACTCGTATAGTTTACTACGGAGTACATAAATATTAAGCCATTTTAGAATGTTTGACAAATTACCATATTGAAATAGTATATCAACATATAGAAAAATATATAAATTGACTAACACATAAATAGTCGATGTCCATATTAGTTATTTGACAGAAATATAAAAAAAAATGTTAATTCGAAATTGCTAATTACCAAATCATTAACTAACACATAAAATCTGCTACTTATAATCTTTAACAACTTACTTATGCCAATATTAATCCGTGATTTATCGAACAAGGTCATAATAATACATAAGATGACGGAATTGAGTTGGTCTCATCACACAACATCAAAATTATTGTTATTTATTATGTCAAGTTGTTTTACATAGTTAAGATGATTGGGTGCCTTCTACGCATGGCAATACGGAAGGGGACATTCCCAACTCACATGGGTTGATTGAGTGATTAGGGCATGCATGCATGCATCAATTATTTTTTAATAGAGATGTTTTGTTTAAGAAGATACCATGATTCTTCTCCACAAGCCATTTCATGAGAGTGTTTTAGTGTTAATCATTATCTTCAATGTATTTTTTAATTGTTTGCATTCGTTAATTACAGATAATTAACCCTAGTTTCATAGACCAGGCATGCTTTAGTGTGCTTGACTAATTTGGTACACTAAAATTATGTAATAGGTCTTGTGTAAGACGGTTTTTAATTTCTTAAATGTAAAAACGTTTTTTATTTATCAAAGTAAACAAAAAAGAAATTGATAACTACTTTCGCAAGAGAATTAAACAGAAGACGATTTTACAATAATGTTAATATGAAACCATTATAGACGAGTGTAAAACCATTATAGAACGAGTATTTGTGATACGCAAACAAGAGAATCCGAATAATTCAAACAATCCGAATACCATGCATGATTAAACCAGTTTTTTTTTAAAAAAAAAAACTACGGACAACAACTCCTCATCAGAAAGGTGATTCATGTCAGCTGACCCAAAATAATCGTGCAGCTCATAATGCAATGAGAGAGGGTATTGCAAATTAAAGAGAGATTAAAATCAACAGTAGTTTTCCGACTCGTCCATTAATAAACTTATATACGGCAAAATAAAAATCGTACTCCTATAGTATTAGGGCCAGCACCTGCACTAAAATACCGTGCTGTTGAACGGGACCTACACTAGTTAAACACAAAGTAAAATGGCAAAAATAATGGCAATCAACACAAATCCCAATTATACTTGCTGCAATTCCAAGTAACTTAAGCTTGTTATCACTATCATAAAGCTAAATTCAATCAACAATGGCGCAAATCATTGTTTTTACAGTTACACAAATTACGCCATACCAATGGTTAATCCAAGCTTTGTACTTTTCCATATGCTATGGAATTTTGTATAGAAACCGAAATGTTAAAAGGAATGTTATCCTATAAATGTCAAGGGATCAATTCTCACCGCAAATCAAAGAGAATGACAACGAGTACCATCAGCATTGCCACGAGTAGCTTCATGTTCTTATTGATCGAAATTGCAGAATTTGGATCCCTTATGATTAAAACATGATAAATGTAAGCATATTTTGAAAAAAAAAAAAAAAAAAAGCGAATTTATAAGATACGGAGTATTAATTAG
This sequence comes from Silene latifolia, assembly GCF_048544455.1. Lineage (NCBI taxonomy): Eukaryota > Viridiplantae > Streptophyta > Magnoliopsida > Caryophyllales > Caryophyllaceae > Silene > Silene latifolia. The sequence goes on along the minus strand of NC_133535.1, from coordinate 158,093,139 downwards.
TTTGAACTTACTTTTGCAAGGAGGCTAGAGCACCACAGTACTGGATGTTTCCAGGAGGTGCAAACTGTTGATCTTTAGCTTCGGGATTGACGAGTTTAATGTAAGTTTCTTGGCCTAAGTACCAACGATCGAGGTTCTCTGTTCTGAGATTCCATACTCCCGGATTATCTAGATAAACGTAGATTGCTGTCCATGCCCCAGGGAAAACCTGCATCCAGAAATATGCAAGTCTTATACTTAGACATGGACCTGGAAAACGGGTCATTCAGATTAGGGCTGAGCATCGGTACAAGACCGGACCGAACCGGACCAAACTGGACCGGACTGAAAATAAAAATTTAGTGAACCGAAGATTGGACCTAAAACTTTTGGTCTTGGACCGGACCAAACCCGAAATATTTGGTCCCGTCTGGTCATGGACCGAAATGAACATAAACTAGTTTTTTGACTGTTTCGTATATAATAATTACATTTTAATTCCGCTAAATAAAATGAATTTAAACAATTAGACTACTCTTTTTATGAAAATCATTTACAACACTAATTTATAATGGCTTTTTAAGATAAAATGTTAATTTGATTCATAATAGTTTAATGATTAGTCTTAAAAAACATGAAATTTGGTCCATTCGGTCCGGAACTAAATTAACTGGTGTTGGACCGGACCGGACCGAAGAAACTGAAAAAAATGAGGACCGAGGACCGGTATAATTCAGTCCGGGAAATTTGCTCACCCCTAATTCATATGGTGTGGTTTCCGGTTGAGGGTCTGTTTGGGTTCATTATTATCAGGATTCAGGTCAGTTTGGGTTGGGGATCAGTTCGGGTTGAATCACTTCATTTCAGACCATGTTCAGGTTTTGTCGACAATTTTCAGTCGTGTTATTTCAGACAGGGTTAATACTAGTCAACAAAGTTCGGGCCATCTACAAGTTGGGTCAATTTTACGAAGTCTACTTAAAGAGCTCATAACATGAGGTAGCAAGATAAATTTGCCGAGCACAGTTCAAAGATGCAGCCATGCAGGTAAAAAACGGAACCAATCTCATTTTCGACTTAACTAAAATTATACGGAATACTATACTGTAATTTAGCAGTAAATACATTGAGCCGTAAAAGAGAAAATAGAAATATGTTGGTGGTACTGTCATCTTTGATACAAACTTGACATAAATCTGTACGAACCTGGACTGTGCAGCGATAAATTGCATCCCACAAGTTATAGCTTGGCCTCTTGTCAGGTGTCCACACACCATAACTCATCCTGCAGTGATCAGTAAATCAGTTAGTCGTTACTCGTTAGTGTACATATATTTGAATTTGCATTCATCTAAAAAGAAAAAAATAAAATAAAAAACAGAAGGGGGTGAACCATACCCAACAACATAAAACGAAAAGCCATCAAGATGAAATGTCTGCAGGATTGTATCGTTGTTCTGAAATATAATTTCGGCAAATCCCTTAAATCTGCCTTTGATGATAGAGGTATCCAAACGAGGTTTACGGCCTGCCATTGGCCTAAGGGGGTAATCAAGCTTGTAGGTATTATTTACACTATTAGAGTCTGCAAGGACAATGGGAGTAGCGGGATTTACAAAGGAAATCCCGTTAAGAGTTGCATGACGTTTTCCCATGATTGTTGTCGGTGGCAAAGTTTGGAGAATGTATGTGTCAGTAACATTGATTCTTGCATAGACAAAAGATCCTTGCGGATTAGGACGAGCTCCACTTGCTGATCCGTTTTGCCTGCTCAAATTCATAATATAAAGACCTTGAGAGACCGACTCTTTAGATGAACATTCTTTAGCAGCAATTGGCAGTCATTTCATGCAATTCTCGACTTAATTTTCAATATGGTCATCCAAAACAGACTTCTTTGTGTTAATAATAACAAGGGGAATGCGCGTATTCAGTTCCACTCACCCCACCCAGTGGCGTAGCCACATGTAGAGGAGTGGGGTCTTGAGACCCCACAGTTTTTCGACAATTGACGTTTTTTTTTTCATTAATATTTGACTGTTTTGAAAATTTTATGTTTTAAAGACTCTGCAATAAGAAATGTATAACAATTACATTAGAATAGACCCCACAGGTAAAGGATTCTGGCTCCGCCATTGACCCCACCATTGTGGGGGTTAAGGCAATGGGGGAAATGTCGTCAGATGTATAATGTAACGAAATTTAACAAGACGAGGAACATAAAATGAAAACAAACCTGACAGAAATTGCCTGGTTCATAGACCAATTAGTGTCATAGAAATCATTAGGAGGATCAGGAAGCGGTCCAGTAGCCTTTCCTTTTGAATTGCTATATTGCAAGATAGCTACACCGGTGACTCTTTCCCATCCAGAATCATTCAAAAACCTCGCACTAGCCACAATGTAGTAGTCTGTACTAGCATTCTGATTCATCGTAACAAGAAAGGAATACGACTGCCCAACATGAATATCGAAGTTGGAGATATTGAGCTGTGAAGTATAATATCCCTCAGTTTCAACCAGAATTAACGAATGACTTTGAATTCTGAAGTTCAAGCTAGTTGAAGTCCCAACATTGTGCACCCGAAATCTGTATGTTTTCCCTGGGTCGACTTTAATGGTCTCATACTCAATACCGTCTGGGACAAGGGTGGTATTATACTGGTACGGTCCCTTTCCATTGATGAGAACCCCGTCAGGCAATCCAAGATGCTTCCCAGCATCTAATTCTGCTCTCAGCACCTAATGCAGGTGAAAACCAGGAATAAACACGGTAATCACGAATATTTTTTTTTTGTTTTTTTTTTATGACGAGGGTTGAATCCCCCCAGGCTCATGCATTCCCGCACCACCACATGGACCATGTAAGCCACCCCCTTCGGGGGGCTGCAGTGGCCAAGTGATCATCGCCCCAGCTGATAGTCGAACCCGGGACCTCTCAACTCATGCATTTCTGCAAGCTTCAAGGTTTAACCCGGCTATCACTGGACTAACACCACTTGGTTATCACGAATATTTATATCTCAAAAAAAAACGATTTGATTTCAATGTCAATACTAACACAAGTAAGTTTACCTTGTGGTCACGAGTGTACCAATCACCAATCATGAGAGTAACATCAGCATCTGGTTTCGCAAAAGGCAGAGGGACAACGGTCCTGTTCATAACTATAATGGGGCCAAACCCACCAGATGCTCTTTGAAATTTGATAGAAGGGTGATAAAAGAAGCTGCCAATCTGGTCTTTGGCCTGGAACTGATACGTGAAATTCCTTTTCGGAGAAATGGCACAATTAGTTCCTTGGACGCCATCTTGCCAGGGATTATCCTGCAAGTGCATCCCATTCCTGCAATAAGAATACATCACATGAAATCTCAGAAGTTAACTCCTCCAGTCAGTCGATAGCATCAAATTCGACCATCTAAGACTAAATTTTGATTCCGACAGTCAAATTTCTGAGTTACAGGGTGAACCATTCCAGACTAGGATAGACAGAACGTACCAGTTAACCAAAAGTTCTTCATCCAGGCTGTTTCTTACATCAATAGCGACATTGTCATTGGTTGTAACTTCAACTGAAGGCCCTGGAAACTGATCATTGACTACTATCACCTGCAGAAACAGGGAAAATCACAAATCTTTCGAGACTATATCCACATTTTCAGAAAAATCTCAGCAAAACATATGCAGTACAGAAACTTGAATAAATCAACATTTACGAGTGAGCGAGACCAAACATATAAAATCAGTAACCTTATAACCAAGAGTGAGCGAGACCAATCCATTAATATTCGTAAAATGTAAAGTTTAAACGACTTGAAGCATCGAAATAAAGCATCCAGATTCAAGCCATGCACCTATGAATCTATGATCAAGCATTACAACTTTCCATATGAACAGTTGCCATGGTAGATTGGTAGGCTCATGGCTCGGCTTCAAATGCTTAGTTTCAATGCTCCGGGTTTACAAAAACCTTTCATCAATGTCACTATGTCAGTCCACATTCCACACCAAATTACTGTTAAAGCCGAATTCTAGTTAATTGCCATCAACTAAATCACGCCCAATTTCCAAGCCCTACATCAACAACAGCAACATTATCCCAGTGCCTCAATGGCTTCTACAAAATTGCGGAAACAACAGCAACGACATTATCCCAGTGCCTCAATGGCTTCTACAAAATTGCGAGATAAGGGGGTACACATAAAGAGGTTGTCTCAGAATGACCCCATAAAAATTGCGTCAAGAACTACATCGAAATACTTCACAATTTCACATCCCACATCCCACATTGATCAAATCCTAAGAATTGTTGACTATTGACTAACCATATCATCAATCAATCAGCCAAAAATCAAAACCCACGTCCAAAATCATATCTTTTCTCCAAAAAAACAATCTTTACATACAGTAAAAGATCAAAACACCAAAACCACAGTAAAAGATCAAAACTTTATAACCAAAACATAACACAAAACACTAATGCAATCAAATAAACTGAAAAAAAAAAAACAAAGTAAAAAGAAGAGTAAAAAAAATTACCTGTTGAGGAACACCAAGAGGTTTAAGGGTTTTATAAGAATAAGTAAGAGTAAAATTCTGAGAAGGGTCATCACACAAACAACAACTTATAAAAATCCCAATAAAATACAACATTAACATCAGAATTTTACACATTTTCATCCAAGAAAACCCCATTAATTAAAATTAAAAAAGCTCAAATTTTGTATAATTATATAGTATAAATTGTATAATTCTCACAAATTTATGAAATTAGAACTGGGATTCATTCAAAGTTTTCAACTTTTTATATCAGCAAATTAATTAATTAATTATGAGAGTGTGATATGAAGAGGAAGAGAAAAGGGCAGTCTTTTTTTTTGGTAATTTGTAACTTCTGTTTCAAACTTTTTTGTGAGAATTCCAACGTTAATACTATGATGACTATGATGTTTTGTGCGTGTTTTTTCCTTTTTAGGTAATTATTGTGTAAGACGGTCTTACTAATCAAAACGTCTTGTTTAATACGAGTAATTTCTTGTTTTGTAGTGTTGTTATTGGGGGTTTCTGCTTATTTATGGTATGATTAATTGACAATGTGTAAAAGGAGAACAATTTTAAGTGTGGATGTTGATTGATTTGATTTGATTATGGAATTAGAACTTAATTATAGTAAGTATATTGATGATTGAATATAGGTTGTTTTGATGTGATTTTTTTCCTATTTTTGTTCACGATGTGATGTTTTAGATGTCGATTTTTTAGCTCCTATGTTTGATTGGTAATTTATTTTAGAAGGTTTTGGTAAATTCGTTTTATAATGTGAGATTGTGATGTTGAGATAATTGTATTCCTAATGTTGTTTTTAGGATCTTATATAGACCAGTCTCATTATATGATTTGAGTTTTTTTTGGTACTTAAGAGGGGTAAAGCCCTGATGAAACTAACTACAATAGCTATTACATTGGGAATAGCCACCCCAAAAATATCTTCTCTAATGATAGTGCGGAGAACATTAAAGGGAAAATCTCAATGTTGTACTTCCGTGTTAGACTGGACAATTCAATATGATTTGGGTTAAATTGGCTAATCTAGTCTTCCGGAAGAATATCGAGTGAGAAAAAGTCATACAGAGTGGTACTATTTTGTACTTCGTCGTTATTCCGATTGTGTGAAATGTTTTTTTATTGGTCCTCACGATGTCATATTAATTCAACCATAAATGACAAATTTCAATTAGTAAGCACATATTAATGGGATATTCTGATTTTTTATATACAAATAGAAATGCCGTAATAACATATGTGAAATGGTAGAAGTATTTCATACAATCTTCTCCATAATTAGTTTTTTCTATCTTTATTTTTTGATACAACTGTACTATAACTTGATTATCTCCTTAATTTTTATCTTTTGATACAACCGTATTACTCCGTACATCTTTTCATATAACTAACTAAAATACATAGACATTTGCATGAGATCTAAACTAGTGAAGTACTACATTGAAATTGTGAAGGCCGATTTATCATTGAAATTGTGAAGGCCGATTTATCAATAATATCGTAACCCTATTCGGGGTTTTTCAAAAACTAAAAAAAAAAGAATGTGATGGAAAACATAGTGACATCAAATCAAACCATCAAACCATATTAATTAAGGTGCTAATTAGTAATTATGGTATTTTACCAGTTTACAACTTGAAATGTGAAAACAGCAGTTTTGGAATTTAAATAAGTAGAGCAACATAGGTAACATAATCAACAAGCACCAGTGGTCTAGTGGGAGAATAGTACCCTGCCACGGTACAGACCCGGGTTCGATTCCCGGCTGGTGCATTAAACAAGCAGTGATGATAAATGCGCATATGTGGCACCTTTGGGGTCCGCCACTCTTGTCTGATTACAGACGAAAACCGTGCATCTGAGCTTTCGTTTTTTGTATAAAACACACCATAAAACATTAATCATAAAAGTGATAAAACACACAAATATACACCAAACCAACTGTACAGTTTCAATCTTTTATGCAATCAACAACACACTATAGTACATTATTACACAAGATTATTACAAATAAAACATCATAACACACAAAAATACAATACATAAAAAAACAACACGAAAGAGAATAAAACATCAACATGCCAACGATCACCACTCTTCATAATCGTCAAGGTCGTCTTGACAGAGATTAACTCTTTACTTCATTCAAATGCTTCCCCATTTTATTCATCATTATTAGCGGCTTCAATGCGAATGTTGGGAATATGTTTAATTTTGAGCCAGTCTTCACCTGATGGCTCCTGGCATCTCTCGGCGAGCTGAAAAGAGCATCTTGTAAGGATCAGTGACGTCAAGTTGGATAGGTTGCTGATCTCGGATGGCAATGATTTTATTTCGGGACAATTATCTATAGTAAGGCTCCTGAGGGATGTGAGACTGTCAATCCACTCTGGAACTGCCTCTAAAGCTTTGCAGTTGTATATACCTAGGATTTCCAAAGCTGGCATACCTCGAAACTCCTCAGGAAGGTATACTAGTTCAATCCCGCGAAAGCGTAGCTCAAAAAGCATGGGAAGGTAGCTTTTGAGGAGAATGACTGGTTGTCTCGGCCTAGTAGCAACATTTGAAGGCAACGACTTTTGTATTGCTTTAGCCTTAGGTCCCATATTTACAGTGAGAAGTTTGCCAATTACAACGAGACGTCGTACAGAAGAAATTCTTTGTAGAAACACTTGGGCCAATGAAATAACCAGCTCCATGTCCATTCTCACCTCCTCCAATTTGGGAAATGCAGGCATCCATTTCTGGAGTTGATTCAGACCTCGGTCTTGAGCAGAGTCCGTAACACTCCACCATCCCTTCAACGCGGGTATCTTCGTAAGTGTGAGGTGTAGTAGGGACGGAAATAAGGGAGTGGATGCATGCTCATCTCCGAGGACTAGCGTATTGTCACTGCTGCTGCTGCTATCACCATTTTCTATGTACTCAACCTTCTCCAAGCGGCCGAAGTATAGATATTTAAGATGAGCAAGTCTTCCAAAGGAGCACATAAATATGCACTCTTGACAATTAACTATTTTAACTACGACGAGATTTGGAAGCCATGAATGAATTCCTTCTCTCATCCAACATGGCAATCTCTTCCCAGCATAGTTCTCAATAACCAGGCATTCGAGATCAGCACCAGGTTTGAGACTATCGAGCACCGTCTCATCCTGTATTTCCCTCCCTCTAAATTCCATAAGAAAGCTCTTAATCTCTTTCTTGTCCAGATTTACAGCCTTGGCTTCTGAAATGATATCCTTAGATCGCTCGGCCAGAATGATTGTCAACCTACCTTTAAGATTAACAAAGCGACTTAGGTCTGCTAAACCGCATGGCGAATATGCCTTAGACTTCCTCGGTTTTCCTACAACAAATTGGTTCAGTGTTTCAAGACCTGTCAATAGCTGCAACTCGTTGGGCATATGACTCAAACTTAAACAACTATCGAGGTCAAGGTGTCTCAACATCTTTAGCTTGCCTATATCCTCGGGCAACTCTTCAAGGCTCTGACAGTAAGATAGGTCAAGTAAGTAAAGATTCACAAGTTTTGTGATTGATCCAGGGAGTTTACGGATATAATTGAACGAAATATCAAGATACCTCAAGTGTATCAGGTCGCCTACTGAGTTTGGAAGTTCAGTTATTCCTACACCATGCATCCGCAACACCCTCAAAGGTCGGAAACTGTCTAGTATAAGTTTATTACGTACAGGCAAAGCTTTGATTTTCTGAAGGGAACGCACTGATGAAGGAAGAGGAAGAAGGAATGTATTCAAGTACTCGATTTTGAATAGTGATGATGGGGGTTTCCAAGGTGACTCTGTTACTGAAACGAATGACACGTGCCAAACTCTTTCATCAAATTCATTAGTATTTGAATCTGCCATTTTATACTTAACCCCAGTAACCGAGAGCACAAGATCATGCATCAAGTTGTGCATCTGAAAATTATTTTTCCACACAGTTCCATCCCTCGTTTTCATACAGTAGAAAAATCCTCGTCCTAGCAAACACAACAAATAATCTTCTGCCGCGTCTTCTAGACTTTGGTTTGTATATTCTGTCTTCACATATCCCATGGCAATCCAAAGATGAATGAGACGATCTTTTTCAAAGCAGAATCCCTTTGGAAACAAAGAGCAGTATTTAACACAGAGTTTTAGCCCTTCACCCAATTGATCATAACTGAGTTTGAGAGTGTTGAGGACATTACTACCGTAGGACTTAAAGCTTTCAAGCTGATCATTTCTAAAGGTGCGCCATTCTCGAACACTAAATTTTCCTGCTAAAATGGTTCCAATCGTCAGTATAGGAAGGGGTAATTTGTGACACATCTTCGATATCTCCTTCCCGATAGCTTCCACTCCTTGGTCATGGAATTTTGTAATGGCAATATCTCGGAAGAGGAGCCAGCAATCATCATCACTTAAATCATTGATCATGTATGGTTCGTGGGTCCCAATAATTCTAGCAACTGTGTCGCTGCGTGTGGTAAGGAGAACTCGACTACCCTTAGCCCCGTCCTTGAGCACTCTTTCCAATTCTTGCCACTTTACTCTTAAACTGACTTCATCCCATACACCATCCAAAACTAGCAAAAATCTCTTCCCAGCAATAACTTGAGACAAACTTCTTTTGAGCTGTTCCATCGTGTAATCGAGAACTTGTTCTCTGGTGTCACGTGTTACCATCTGTCGTAACACATCCTTGACATTAAAATCTTGGGTGGCGAAAACCCAAAGCTTCAAATCAAAATATGTATCAATCTTGTTATCATTGTACACATACTTAGCCAACATAGTCTTCCCAACACCGCCCATCCCAACAATGGAAGCAACAGAGACGTTCTCTTCAGCAGTAGAGGTGTCAAACAATAAGCTTACTATGTTATCCATGTCTTTATCTCGTCCAATCATTGTACGATCAATCGTATAATCAGACTCTGATACATTGCTCAATGTTTGGGTTTGGTTCATAGCGGACGAGCTAACTATGCTTCCGAAATTGGCATGGTTATTTACAGCGAGATTTATTCCCTCCGTAATACCCTTTATTTCCTTAGCATCCTTGTAGGAAGAGACAATCGGGATTGAAGTAGGAAAAAACAACTGCATCCCTTTACGGAACTTATTACTTCCGCCCGTGTTTTCTTTCTGCTTGGCTTTTGTGGCTTTCGCATCTTGGAAATCGTATATTTTGGCGAGTCCGAGTTCAAGCTTATAAAGCAACCATTGTCGAGTATGAGTGCACAATGGTACTGAATCAGCGTCGAGTTTTGCAGCTTCAATGATATTTTTGAGATCCTCCAGCCCTTTTATTTTAGACTCAATGTCGTATGCAGAAACTATACTTTCGCAAATTTTGGATCCCATTTTTTCAGCTATAGTTTTGACCAACTCAGCCACTATTGCTTCAGCCATTTTGCTCTCGCTTCCAAGGAGGGCTTGCAAGTAAGGAATGGTACAACCAGTGCTGGAGCTAGACGGGGAAAGCAGGGGCGGTCGTCCACAATAAAGAAATGAAAATATTGAAGCTTTTAGTTGAAATTTCTGAATTTTTTTCCTGGTTTATAATAGTAGTTCGCTCTCGCTGGAATTTCTCGGCCAGCTAACGTGATATCCTAGCTCCAACCCGCCACTGGGTACAACTGAAGATTTTGTGACAGGAAGATGATTGTTTGGTAAAACTTTGTCTGATATCAGTTTACAAAGTCAGTAGTTTTGGCATAAGATTTTCACTACAAGAAACACGCGAGTTTAAGACCGCCTATAGTAGTCGCAGACATGTGAAAGACAGTTTCAAAACCGTGTTTGCAATCGCTTTTTTTCAATTTTGCTTACACATGAATTATTGTTGTGCACGCATGTCCCAAGATTTAGTCATACACGCTTGTTCATTAGTTACTGTCTCATGAATTGATGTTAAGCAATTGATACAAAGTCAAGAGTCTATTAACCCTAATATAAATACTCTTTACGTCTCAATCACTTGTTTACATTTACTTGAAATACTCTCATAAAAAAAATGTAAACAAATGATTAGGACCGAGGAAATAGTCAAGATGAGGGATAGGTGAGATGAGTATTAGTACTTCCACAAATTCTCATTGAAGACGGACACTATCCGTCACAAGCTGAAGACGGATAGTGTCCCTTTCATAAAATGCAAATGAATAGTGCAAGTGGGGGAAATGGATACCCCCACTTTCCCTCCCACTTTCATTTTGTGAGAGGACCACTATCCGTCTTCAGCTTGTGACGGATAGTGGACTGTAGTACTTTTTATAATCCCTCCGTCTCAGTCAATTGTTGTCCTTTGATTTTGTCACAAACACCAAGAAAAGAGGAATGAACCAATTACTAAATAACAAGTGTAACAAATTGAGTATAAATGATCAAATTGCTCATCAAGGTCATTCTTAAAATAGAAAGGACAACAATTGATAGAGACAACTAATATGGAAAATGACAATAAATGACAAGAGAGTATTTTTCAATTTACCAAAGTAAAAAAAATGAATTTATGAGTTAAATCAAGTTATTTAATCTGAATTAAGGGTATTTTTTATACATTACGCCTATGTTTTTAAGCTTTCTACGCGGTATCCCTATACTATAAAACCAAAAAATTGGAAAATCTACTATACAAGATCGAAACTTTAAAACTGAACAGCATATCTCAATCAACAACTAAACCCCAAACTTTCTAAATCAAGGTTATGCAAAGTCTGATTACAAAATAAAAAGAAAAAATGATGGTAGAGCAAATAAACATGAAAATTAAACGAGGGAAGATGAACATACCTTTTTGGTTCGCGAGTGCAGATAAAGAAGAGGCAAAATTAGGGTTTGATTGAACGAAGTTGGGGATGGAAAAAAAAAATGAGCAGAAAATGGAAGGGAAAGGAAAGAGAGGAAGGAGGAGATGAAGGGTGTTTGACAAAAAAAAAATGATCGTACAGTAAAAGGGCGGGGGGGTGGCCTGTAGTTAGGGATGGCAACAGAATCCAGATCCTGTCCAGATCCTGAGATCCAGATCCTACGGAGCGGATATGGATCGCGATATTTAAGATCCAGTGGATAATGATATGGATATGGATCGTACGGTCGAGATCCAGATCCTACCCTTAGATACATTTTTATTTCATTTTCTTAAAAAATAAGTTCAGCTAAACAAATAGTAAAATTATATGCTATGTTCTTTTAATTTTTTTCATAAATCAAAGCATGATTTTTTATGATTAACATTTTTTGATTAAAAAAATATACTTTTTTAGTGTTATTGTAATTTCATAAGACTTTATTTTTATACTTTTAGAACTTTAGCTTTATTATTAGTATCTAATAAAGGAAAATAGTATGTTACGTCGTAGTAAAATACAAAAAATAATATTTTCATATTTTAAGAGGGACTTTTCTTTTATTATCAAAAGGATATGGATATATCACGATCAATCAGAATCGCGGATGGGATATGGATATGGGAATTTCAGATCCTGTAAATATGGATCGGATCTGGATCTTATAGGATCCTATCCAGATCCTACCCATTGTCATCCCTAGGTGTAGTGTATTTCATACTCCTCATATTAAAAAAATATAAAAATAAAAAATAAAAACTCCCGACATCCCCACTATTAAGCAGTGTTATCATCTATAATAAATAATCATTCTTTTTCCTATTTCAAATCTACAGCTTCTATATTCACCAAATAAATTATGCACAAATTTAATTTTCCATCCATCCTATTAGTTTTGTAATCTCGTTTTCTGTTTTGATCGATTATTTGATCAGGTAAGTGTTGAAATTACGTTAAAACCCTAAAAATCGCATATACTATTAACTGAATTGAATTTTTCCGTTTTCTCTTTCATTATTCATGGTTAAATTTGTGATTTTGGGCGTGATATTTATCATATGATACTATCATATTCACTTTCAATTTAGTGAATAAGGTAATTTAATTTGATGAATATATGTTATCTAGTGTGATATTCATCATATGTAACTATTATATAACTTTTAGTTTAGTGAATATGATAGTGTAACATAATGAATACTTCTATGTATTAGGTACTATGATATTCATCATATAACACTATTATATTCATTATGAGATTAGTGAATATGATAGGGTAATTTGATGAATATATGTAACTTAGTGTGATATTCACTCTAAGACACAATTATATTCACTTTAACTTAAATGAATATGATGATTTATTTTGATGATTATGATTCATAAACTTGATAAATTTGAGTACAAATAGATTAAAAATAGAATTTCATGAATTTGATAAGATTTTAATAAACTTGTAAAATGAGTAATTTAAAAAAGAAGAACAAACGTAGTAACGTACTGTATGAAGATGTAGTGGGTAGTTATTATTATTTTTATTTATTTTATTTTTTATTTTTTTCCCTCTATAACTACCATGAGAGTATCCTGCTCCCTACTCCTGGGAGTAGGATATAATTGTGGTGTTACACGAATACCGGGAATAAGATACAGACAAATCACTTTGCCCTTTTATCTTATCTATCCTTCGATTTTATTTGAGCCGTTACTGTAATACTCCGTATTTATAAGTCTCTGGGTACTCTATCGAGTAGGCCTTACTCTGTCGAGTAAGGGTGAGTTGCGTTTTATAAAAGTTTCTGACCTGTTGGGTACTCGATCGAGTAACGTGGGTACTTGATCGAGTAAGGGGGCACTCGATCGAGTACCTTAGCTACTCGATCGAGTTGCCGGTTTACGGGGAGTTATTTCTCGGGTTTTGTTAATTATACGATCGAGTTGCCGGTCTACAATTAATACTCTCTTAATCATTGTTGTCAGAATCGCGATTCGATCCAACGATTCTACGATTTTACGATCCAAAAATGTCTGACCGATCCTGCATCCTACGATTCTATCATAGTTGTAGAATCTTACGATCCTATTAGTTTGAAATTTCTAGAGGTGGGATCATAATACGATCCTAAGATTTTACGATCCTCGATCCGATTCCATAATAAAAAAAAATTAATATATATTTTTATATAATAAAACTGTAAAACCCAAATTTCGTGTAAGTTGTTCATACAATGATACTAAAATCATTAGTTACCAATATTTTATGAATAAATAAGTGTTTTGATTTTCAATTATATGTTTTTACCAAATAAAAAATTATATTTAGTGAGTTTGTAGAATCTTGCGATTCTACGATCCGATTCTACCGATTCGATCCTACCCTCCCCATCGATCCAAAGTAGAATCCCGATCCTGACAACATTGCTCTTAATACTAATGTTATTTTGAAAAAAAAATTAATATTATAATTTAAATATGTAGATTATACTGTTATAAAAGTATTGTATTTGTAATTATAATTGTCAAGTATATAATTTTCATGTAACATATGCGAAATCAATTACCTCAAATAAGAAACCAAAACAATGTTATAAATTTAAGAATTTACGAAAAATTTTATATATACAATCTATTCACACCCGTGCAACTTTGCACGGGCCCTAAACTAGTTAAGGTATATAATATTTTCCGTCATTGTTCTAAACACTTTTCAAAACCTAATTTACTGTCAAGAGAGAAAGCAAAGTACGTTCATCACTTTAATCGCATTGTTAGCAAATCCCGGAGTTTGGAAGGTCGGATTTCATCGTTCGTTATACCGTTGAGTTCCTTGCGTCGAGGGTAAGACCTATGTACCGTTTTTATGGTAATTCCTTTAAGTTGTTTAAACCCTAATATGGGGATTTGGGGGTTTTGTGTAGATTGTGATTTGGTAGTGTTTATGTGTTTGTATGATAGGAGGAGGTTTTGTAGAAGAGGCTTTTTGATACAGCTGTTGAGACCGTCTGATAGTTGTGCTTTCCAGGTAGGATTTCCTACTCAGTATTAGTCCCATAATGGGATGATTGTTGATGTGTTGAGATTGATTGTTTAATATCGTAATTGTAATGTGACGGTTGTGATAGTGATTGTGATTGTGATTGTGATTGTGGTTGTTGTCTATGGTTCTCGAGATGCGTTCTCAGCTGAGTGGAGTCACTTGCGGGAGTGGCTTCACGCCCTAGTTTCGCCCTTCGTGGAACCCGCCACGGAAGGGGATGTGCACATTAATGAACAGGGAATTCGCTCAATATGAGGAGCGGGGATTTGGTGGGTACGGCTGCGGTCCCCCACTGGCAGGGCTGGTCCAGTGGACAGTCGGTGATTGAGAATAATGGAACTGATGTGATTGTGTGTGTGACGGTGTGAGATATCTGTTTATCGTACTGTTGATATATATATATATATATAGATTGTGTGATTAGTACTGACCCCGTGTTGTTGTTTGTAAAACCTGCGGTGATCCATTCGGGGATGGTGAGCAGTAATTGAGCAGGTTTGAGTTGAGTACTGGGATAGCTGGAATGTGCCACCGTTTGACGATAGAAGTCTTCCGCTGTAGTTTTACTAGTTTTATGACATTTCAGTTAATTCAGTAGACAGTTGGTTTTGAGAACATGTATCGTATTTTGGTATTTGGTTTCAGTTGTAACCTTTCACTAAACTTATATTATTTAAAGTTGTTTCGTTATTGTCTTATGATTATCATGCCTCGGGTAACCGAGATGGTAGCAGTCTTATACCTGAGTGGTCCTGGTAAGGCACTTGGAGTGTGGGGGTGTTACAAATGGTATCAGAGCGACGATCCTGAAACCTGTAACCAATAAATCTAATGAATATAGGAAGTCAATTAAAATGAACCCGGGGTAAAGGTTGTAGGAGTTAATGCAAAGGCTTGGGAGACGTCCTGAAGTCGCGAACTTGCCCTACAATTTTGAACCGGTCACATGGGGGGTGTATGTCAAGGTCGTATGTGTGTTGTTGGTTAGCTTGTGTGTGAATGTGATGAAGTATGTGTAATTGTTGAATGTTTGGAGTAGAAAGCTGAGAATGTGAAAGAAAGATGGATGAGATATATAGAACTGTTGTTGGAATGAGAAGCATGATGGATGTTTACTATGTGGCGTTTAATAACATGATAGAGTTATTTCGTTGATCGTATGAAGAATTGCGTAGCATTATATGCTTAGTTATGATATAATGTTGGAATTTATAAAGTTGTTTATAATGTTGGGATTTATAAAGTTGTTTATAATGTTGGGATATGATATAACATGCGGGTAGCGTTTCTGAGTTAGCATGACTCGATCGAGTGGGACTGACTTGATCGGGTGGGAGTTTGACGATTTTGAAACCGGAATCGTGTTTTTGGGCACTCGATCGAGTAGGGGGTCACTCGATCGAGTATCCGGGCTACTCGGTCGAGTATGTTAGAGGTCAGAAGGTCTGTTTGGGGTCTGAAGTCGGGGCACTCGATCGAGTATAGTGGGCACTCGATCGAGTAGCATGTTACTCGATCGAGTAGGTTTAGGCACTCGATCGAGTAGGGCCTGGGCAGCTTGTTTTCGTGTTTTGAGGTTTTGGTACGTATGTTTATATCCACCCCTTTTCTGGTATAGTTTCAAGATGCCGCCCAAGAAGAATGCTTTGTATGCGAGAGCTGAGCTTATGAACATAGATGATATCGTTAAGATGTTGGAGCATCAGGATGCTCTTACGGAGGCTTTAAAGAATGTGGGAAAGGATAAGGATAAGGAGAAGGAGGTTGATCACTCTAAAATCAGCCTCTATATAGCGAGGTTTAACCCGAAAGAGTACAAGGGGGTTGGGGAGCCTAACCTTCTTGATAACTGGCATAGAGAGATGGAGAACATACTAGATTTGGTTCATTGTCCTGATGAGATGAGAGTAGAACAAGCTGCGTTCTACCTGAGGGAAGCAGCTGGCAAGTGGTGGGATACAGTGAAAGTGAGTGCTAAGGAGTTGTATGCGAACCAAGGTTTACCTGCTATACCTTGGGAAGAGTTTCGTAAGGCTATGAGGAAAGAGTTTGTACCGGAGCATGTGAGGAGTAAGTTGAGAGAGGAGTTTGATGGGTTTAAGATGACATCTGACATGTCTGTGGCCGAGTACTACAGGCAATTTAATGAGAAGTCTAGGTATGCTGAGGATATGGGCTTGAGTGAGGAGAATCTGGCGCTGAGGTTTGAGAGGGGATTGACCCCTAAGGTCATGAAGAAGCTACCTGTGGGAGTCCTGACTGACGTCAAGGAAGCTTATGAGAGGGCTGGGAGAGCTGAGAGGTTGGTAGAGATGGCTCAGGAGAGAGTGAGTGTTGAGAAAAGAAAGTCTGAGAGCGAGGGTGGTGGCCAATCTAGTCACAAGAAAGGCAACCACAATCAGGCTAGAGGGTTTTCTTCTGGGTCAGGGTTCAGTGCTGGGGCTTCCTTTGGGCGTGGCCGTGGGAGCGTTAGTGGGAGTTGGGGAACGACCTGCTATAGTTGTGGTGGTGTAGGCCACAAGAGACATTAGTGCACGAGTGCACCTGGAACTTTCCAGAGACCTGCGCAGAGCTATGCGAGCAATAGACCGGCTGGATCGTGATCAAACCGGGGGAGTCAGAGCTATCAATGTAACACCTCCTCATACCAAGGTACCTTACCAGGACCACCCAAGTATGAAAGACTGTTACCATCTCGGTTGCCCGAGGTTAGTACATATCAAAAGCGTCTGAACTGAGCACATTTATTAAAGTAATGTAAAATGCAAAGTTTACAATATCCAAACCCAAATACTGTCTAAAGAAATACAACTTCAAAGTCTTAATAAAAAAAAAGGAAACTCGCTAAGACTCAGACAGTGATGCTATGACTCGTGGTGGCAATTCTCCCAATGAAATCCCCAAGCTCTCACTAGCAAAACCTGTCAAGCCTGCTCACCATCCCCGAATGGATCACCGCAGATTACACAAACAACAGCGGGGTCAGTATTATGCAACAACAAGACAAACAAATGCAATACTCGTCCGATCATCGTCAACTCCCAATCACCCTGTCTCACATAGTAACCGACTACACACTAAAGTGTGTAGCCCTGCCAGATTACCCATCGCAACAGGTAATCCTCGCCGCCAGTGGGTGACCGCAGCCGATCCCACCTAGTCCAGCTCCTCAACGAGCGACAATAATCCCTGTCCCTTAATGTGCACATCCCCTCCCGTGGCGGGTTCCACGGAGGGCGAACTAGGGTGTGAAGCCACTCCCGCAAGTGACTCCACCACAATCACAATCACATGACACTACTGTCGTCTCAATCCCCCTCACACCAACATTGTCACAACAATCTCCATATTACGATGATCAATAGACAACGATAAATACAATAATATGTCATGTAAAGCACCGCAACTGAGTAGGGAAAACCCTACCTTAGCAATCACAGCAGTAAGCAACACGGACAATCAAAAAGGCTCCTCTACGAAGTCTTCTCCTATACAAAGATCATACAACACAATTACACTTTGAACAATTCCCAACATTCCCTTCCCATATAAATGTACAAAGAACCCAAAAGATACAATAATTACAAAGATAGAACTTACCAACAATGCAACAAGAGTTTATACGGAATAATCACCGCAAATATCCACACAACTATGCTACGAGATGCTCAAGGAAGGAATTAGGGAATGATTTGGGTAGGATTAGGGTAACGTAGAAATGATAATGTGTGAAAAGTGATATTAGAAACTGACGCGGAAAATATAAAATACCCTAATCACTCTTTAATCAAACCGTCGAAATATAACTTCGCCAAACCGGACACTCGGTCGAGTGTGACGACACTCGGCCGAGTGGCCTACACTCGGTCGAGTATTCACTATACTCGGCCGAGTGTTCCAGCAGAACCGAAATAACTCACACAAAGAGCACTACTCGGCCGAGTAGGCTCTACTCGGTCGAGTAGGCTCCAAAGGAAATCCGTAGTGTTACAATCTTTCCCCCTAAAAAGAACTTCGTCCCGAAGTTCACACTCAACTACACACAAACACAACACCACGACACAAGACTCTAACAAACACATGAAACAACTCCAAGGAACTACACAAGCATCACAACAAGTTACCCCAAACACATCTCCCGACACGAATCAAACAAAGCAAAGAAAACACAAAACACTATCGCGACCATCTCCTACCCCCCTAAAAAGACAACGGTTACGTCCCCGTAACCAAACATACCTGATCAAAAAGGTTAGGAAAGCGGTCTCGCATAGCTTCCTCGGGTTCCCATGTTGCTTCCTCCACATTATGATTAGACCAAAGGACCTTGAGTAAGACCGTCTCACCATTCCGGGTCTTACGAACCTTGCGATCAAGAATCTCCTTAGGAATCTCGGCATAAGACAAGGATTCATCAAGTTCGATGTTCTCCATCTCGAGGATGTGCGACGGGTCACTCACATATTTCCGGAGTTGAGACACATGAAAAACATTGTGAACTCTATCCAAAGCTGGTGGTAAAGCTAACCTGTAGGCTACCTCGCCAACACGGTCCAGAATTTCATAAGGACCTATAAACTTTTGGCTTAGCTTACCCTTTTTCCCAAACCTCATAACACCTCGCATAGGTGACACTTTCAAAAGCACCTTGTCACCTACCGCGAACTCAATGTCCTTGCGGTGTAAGTCGGCGTAGCTCTTTTGACGATCTTGAGCTGCTCTCATCTTTTGGCGAATCAACTGGATTTGCTCAACCATATCTGAACCAATCGTGGCCCTAGAACCACTTTGTCTCGGAACTATCATCCCAACAAACTGGACTTCGGCATTTCCGGCCATACAAAGCTTCAAATGGTGCCATCCCAATACTTGTATGATAACTATTATTGTATGAAAACTCGATCAAATCAAGTCGGTCTTCCCAATCGCCTCCAAAGTCCATAACACATGCCCTTAGCATGTCTTCCAAGGTCTTGATGGTCCGTTCGTCCGACCATCGGTTCTTGCGGATGAAAAGTCTGTACTCATCTTGGCGTTGTGCCCATCAACTTTTGCAGTTCTTGCCAAAACTTTGATATGAACCTCGCATCCCGATCGGAAACAATATCTTTCGGAATACCATGTAACCGAACCACATGCTTTCTGTAACCCAAAGCCAGCTGCATCTTAGACCAAGTATCTTTCATTGGAACAAAATGGGCTGACTTGGTTAGCCGATCAACAATCACCCAAATCATGTTGTTACCTTGTTGTGACCTAGGTAACCCCACAATAAAGTCCATAGAGATCGACTCCCATTTCCACTCGGGCCTTTGTCGGGGGTGAATCTTACCTTGAGGTCTCCTTTGTTCACCTTTGACCCTCTGGCAAGTCAAACATCTAGCCACAAACTCAGCTACCTCCCTCTTCATGTTCGGCCACCAAAAAGTCTTCTTAAGGTCTCTGTAAAGCTTGTCACCACCCGGGTGAACCGAATAAGGAGTGCAATGAGCCTCAGACAAGATCATTCTCCTTAACTCTGCATCGTCAGGAACACACCATCTCCCATCAAAACGAACACTCCCATCTGGATGTATAGAGAACCTAGATCTTTGCTCCGCTCTCTACCGTTGACTTCCACTCCTGGATTTTAGGATCAAGCTCTTGCTTACCTTTGATGTTTTCATACAACTCTGGCTCGATCGTCAAATCCCCGATGGTATTCCCCTCTCGAATCATAAAGATCCCCAATCTAGACATCTCATCTCTCAACTTCAGCAAGGACATAGTTGTGCATAGCGAATGAACGCTCTTCCTACTCAAAGCATCTGCGACAACATTAGCTTTACCCTCGTGATAGATGATCTCCATATCATAATCTCCAATCAGCTCCATCCACCGCCTCTGTCGCATGTTAAGCTCCTTCTGAGTGTAGATATACTTTAGACTCTTATGATCGGAGAACACCTTAAAAGTTGCGCCATAAAGGTAGTGCCTCCAAATCTTAAGAGCGAACACAACCTTTTGACTCCAAATCATGAGTAGGGTAGTTCTCCTCATATTGCTTCACCGCCTCGAAGCATAAGCTATCACTCTCCCTCCCCGCATCAAGACACAACCCAAACCGTTCTTGAAGCGTCGGTATAGACCTCAAAGTTCTCACAACCCTCGGGCAAGGCTAGGATAGGGAGCCGTGGTCAAGCGTTCTTTTAAGGTCCAAACGCCGTTTCACAACTCTCATCCCAAACAAATCGACTTCTTTCCTCATCAAGGATGTCATAGGCCGTGCTATGGTAGAGAAATCCTTCACAAATCTCCGGTAGTAGCCGGCAAGACCTAAGAAACTCCGAATCTCAGCCACATTCTTCGGCGATTCCCACTTGGTAACGGCCTCAATCTTACTAGGATCCACAGATACCCCTTCTTGGATATTACATGGCCTAGAAAAGCCACTTCCTCTAACCAGAACTCACACTTGGATAACTTGGCATAGAGTGATTTTCCCTCAAAGTCCGCAAAACTATCCTCAAGTGCTCTTCGTGCTCTTCTTTAGACTTGGAATATACTAGGATATCGTCGATGAAAACGACCACAAACTTATCCAAAAACGGTGTGAAGATCCGGTTCATCAAATCCATAAAAGCTGCTGGCGCATTGGTCAACCCAAAAGGCATCACTACATACTCGTAGTGACCATAGCGAGATCGAATCTTTGTTTTAGGAATATCCTCGTCTGCTATCCTCGGTGATGATACCCCGACCTCGAGATCAATCTTAGAGAAGACACCAGCTCCACTTAGCCGATCGAACAAATCATCAATCCTCTAAGAACGGATACTTGTTCTTCATCGTAACCCGATTGAGCTCTCTCGTAGTCAATGCACAATCTCATACTCCCATCTTTCTTCTTTACAAAAAGAACTGGAGCTCCCCACGGTGACACGCTAGGCCTGATATAACCCTTGTCTAACAACTCATGTAATCGCTTCTTCAACTCGGCCAACTCTTTAGGTGCCATACGATAAGGTGCTTTAGATATAGGACCCGTTCCCAGCTTAAGCTCCACGCTGAAATCGACATCCCTCTTGGGAGGCAAACTCGGTATCTCCTCAGGAAATACATCTTCAAATTCCTTCACCACGGAAATCTCGGAAGTTGTCGCCGGCTCTACTCGATGATCTCTCACATGACAAAGGATTAAGGGACACTTCTTCCTTAAACATGACTTTAAAGTCATAATCGCTATAAACCTACACTTAGGCTTTACCACAAACCCTCTATAGGACACCTTAACACCCTTGGGACTCTTTAAAGACACTCTCTTCTGTCTACAATCTATCCTGGCATCATACCTACCAAACCAGTCCATCCCGACAATTACCTCAAACCCATCCTTAGGAAACTCTAACGGGTTTCTTGGTAAATCTACCCCTCCAATCACCATAGGTATACCCTTATATAACTTGAGACACGACACAGACTCCCCTGAAGGTATGAACACATCATCTTTTACAACCTCAAACTTGCCCAAACCCATAGACACTGCATGACTCTTAGACACAAACGAATGTGTAGCCCCGGAATCAAACAAAACAAAAGACGGTACATTATTAACAAGAAAGGTACCGGTAACTACATGAGCATCATCCCGTGCTTCCTGCTTATCCATCATGAAGAGCTTTCCACTATTCTTCCCGTCCTCCACCCCGAATCAAGCATTGGAGGTACTAGGCTTAGCCGCCGAATCCTCGGGTGACACCGTTATTCCGACGCCGATAAGATCCACCACCACCGCGGTTGTAACCGCCCTGGTTACCCCGTCCACCTCTGTTGCCCCATGAACCTCCCGGTCGGTTACTAGCAAAGCTCGAGTCGGCCCCCGAGAGAAATTTCCGATCGAGCTCGAACCATTCGGGCTTGTAGCTCGTGCATTCCCGCCTTTTGTGGCCTATACCACCACAGTTGAAACACGTAAGGTTGGTGTTGTCACTCACAGCCCGACCTCCGTTCTTTCCCCAACCACGAGAACCTCCTGAGAAACCAGCTCCACTAGAGAAAGCCTTGGCATGATTGAAATTCCCTTTCTTGTTGGTTGGTGATTTTTGTTCCCACTATCGCCCTTCCTCTTTTCGGTAGCGAGTCCTCTCCTCAATCTCCCTCGAGAGATCCACCATTCTCTCAGCTTGACCCGCTCTCAGATACACCTCCTTGAGGTCAGTAGCAACCCCAGCCGGCATACGACTCACGATCTTAGCAGACAAACCCCTCTCAAATCGGAGAGCTAAACCTCTCTGTCCGAGCTGCAAATCTTCCACATAACGAGAAAGCTCCATAAACCGATGATAGTAATCAGTGACCGTCATCTCCTCAGACATAGTGAAAGATTCAAAGTCAGATCTCATCTTGTGTCGGATATGCTCCGGCACAAACTGTTCCCTCATAGCACTCTTTAACCCAGACCACGGAATAGCCCCTTCCTCCTGGTAGTAAGCTCTAGCATCATCCTTGACGTTCTGCCACCAAACTGCAGCTTCTCCCCTTAGGTAGTATACAACCTGTTCAACAATCATATCCTCGGGGCACTTAACCATTTCCATGAGAGCTTCAATCTCACGGTGCCACTTCTCGAGCAGCCTTGGTTCGCCTACCCCGTCATATGTGGGAGGGTGGAAACGAGCGATGTTGATGCTAAGCTGGGTTGCATCCACATTTCTCTCGTTTCCTTTTCCCACATTTTTGAGAGCTTCAAGGAGAGCCTCTTGTTGCTCAATCATGCGAGCAACCTCATCACAGACATCTCCGAAGCTTGGATCGCGCGGGAGTTCTTTTGGGCGGCATTTTGAGCTGGTAAGAATGAAAGAAACGTAAACATATGCTCAAAATATAACATCCCTCCGCCATAAGAACACTCGGCCGAGTATAAATAACACTCGGTCGAGTAAAGATCACTCGGTCGAGTATCCTCTCAGATACTCGGTCGAGTATCGACTCCAGAGACAAACATCAAAGCACAAAAGAAGCACTCGGTCGAGTATAACAACACTCGGCCGAGTGGACCATACTCGGTCGAGTGTACCCCCATGCTCGGTCGAGTTACCATAAACAGTAGCGATTGCTACTTTCCTTCAAACAACACTCGGTCGAGTTCCCTTCTGCTCGGCCGAGTACTCAATACTCGGTCGAGTGCCTATAATGCTCGGCCGAGTAACACTATTTACAGGTTAACACTTTACGATCCCTCTATCACACTCAGTATTCTCATAACAATTACGTAAGAACTCAAAAGCCATGTTATAAACACCTCAGCATGCGATACATATATTAAAACTTTAACACCATATTGTAAACATATCAACATCCAATTTGCACATACGCTAAATCCAACGTTGAAATCACAACCGTCTCATCAATTACTTCTCCCATCACAACAGTTAAGAATTTCATCACACATATATACAATTATCGACTTTTACTAATATGCATCTTCACATACGGACACATACAAGGCCTAGTCCTCATCACACTTTCCCCAAGTTACCGGCTCGAGTTAGTAAGGGCCATTATGCGACTCCGGGACGTCTCCCGAGTCTTTGCGGTAGCTCCAAACTACTCTCCCCGGGTTCATTTTAGTTAGACTCCCTAGGTTCATTAAATTCATTTGTTTAGGTGCCGGAATCTTCGGCTCTGATACCACTTTGTAACACCCCCTCATACCAAGGTACCTTACCAGGACCACCCAAGTATGAAAGACTGTTACCATCTCGGTTGCCCGAGGTTAGTACATATCAAAAGCGTCTGAACTGAGCACATTTATTAAAGTAATGTAAAATGCAAAGTTTAAAATATCCAAACCCAAATACTGTCTAAAGAAATACAACTTCAAAGTCTTAATAAAAAAAAAAGGAAACTCGCTAAGACTCAGACAGTGATGCTATGACTCGTGGTGGCAATTCTCCCAATGAAATCCCCAAGCTCTCACTAGCAAAACCTGTCAAGCCTGCTCACCATCCCCGAATGGATCACCGCAGATTACACAAACAACAGCGGGGTCAGTATTATGCAACAACAAGACAAACAAATGCAATACTCGTCCGATCATCGTCAACTCCCAATCACCCTGTCTCACATAGTAACCGACTACACACTAAAGTGTGTAGCCCTGCCAGATTACCCATCGCAACAGGTAATCCTCGCCGCCAGTGGGTGACCGCAGCCGATCCCACCTAGTCCAGCTCCTCAACGAGCGACAATAATCCCTGTCCCTTAATGTGCACATCCCCTCCCGTGGCGGGTTCCACGGAGGGCGAACTAGGGTGTGAAGCCACTCCCGCAAGTGACTCCACCACAATCACAATCACATGACACTACTGTCGTCTCAATCCCCCTCACACCAACATTGTCACAACAATCTCCATATTACGATGATCAATAGACAACGATAAATACAATAATATGTCATGTAAAGCACCGCAACTGAGTAGGGAAAACCCTACCTTAGCAATCACAGCAGTAAGCAACACGGACAATCAAAAAGGCTCCTCTACGAAGTCTTCTCCTATACAAAGATCATACAACACAATTACACTTTGAACAATTCCCAACATTCCCTTCCCATATAAATGTACAGTAACCCAAAAGATACAATAATTACAAAGATAGAACTTACCAACAATGCAACAAGAGTTTATACGGAATAATCACCGCAAATATCCACACAACTATGCTACGAGATGCTCAAGGAAGGAATTAGGGAATGATTTGGGTAGGATTAGGGTAACGTAGAAATGATAATGTGTGAAAAGTGATATTAGAAACTGACGCGGAAAATATAAAATACCCTAATCACTCTTTAATCAAACCGTCGAAATATAACTTCGCCAAACCGGACACTCGGTCGAGTGTGACGACACTCGGCCGAGTGGCCTACACTCGGTCGAGTATTCACTATACTCGGCCGAGTGTTCCTCGGCAGAACCGAAATAACTCACACAAAGAGCACTACTCGGCCGAGTAGGCTCTACTCGGTCGAGTAGGCTCCAAAGGAAATCCGTAGTGTTACAATCAAGGTGGAGGTAACCGCAACGGCGGTAATTCTTATTAGAAACCACCGACGAACAACAACAACAATCAAGGGTCGGGTGCTAAGCCGACCACATCAGCTAGTACTGTCCAGGGAGGTGGACAGAAGACCAGTGGAAAGTCTGTTCATGATGGAGAAGAAAGCAGCTGAAGATGATGCACACGTTATCACTGGTACTTTTCTTGTTAACGGTATTCATACCTTTGTTTTGTTTGATTCGGGGGCCTCTCAGTCGTTTGTATCTTCGAGTCATGTTAAACGGTTGGGTTTGAGAGTATATGAGTCTGTTAGTGAGAAAGTTTTTATACCTTCGGGCGAGTCTGTATCATGTGGGAGGTTATATAGAGATGTATCTATGATAGTTGGGCAAGTGGATTTACCTGTAGACTTGCTAGAGTTTCCTTTTGACGGTTTTGAGATGATAGTTGGGATGGATTGGTTGGGAAAGTATAAAGCTAAGATAGACTGTCATCAAAAGAAAGTGTCTTTAAGAGGTCCTAAGGGCGTTAGTGTGTCTTATCGTGGGTTTCTGGTCAAACCCAAAGTTAAGTTGATTGCAAATTTGTTACCTTGAAGTCTTATCTGAGGAAGGGATGTCCTTTGATCTTGTGCCATGTGAGAGATGACCGGATAGAGAGTCCTACAGTTGATCAGATACCAGTGGTGGGGGAGTTTGAGGATGTATTTCCAGAGGAGATTCCGGGGTTACCACCGAGGAGAGAGATAGATTTCACAGTTGAGTTGAAACCGGGGACGGGGCCAATCTCTAAGGCACTGTACCGGATGGGTCCTAAGGAGATGGAGGAGCTTAGGAAGCAGTTAGATGATTTGATAGAGAAGGGATACATTAGACCAAGTGTATCGCCGTGGGGTGCACCAGTTCTTTTTGTGAAGAAGAAAGATGGGAGTTTGAGGTTGTGCATAGACTATAGAGAGCTGAACCGAGTGACAGTGAAGAACAAGTATCCTTTGCCAAGGATAGATGACTTATTTGATCAGTTGAGTGGTGCATCAGTCTTTTCCAAGATTGATTTGAGGTCGGGGTACCATCAGGTGAAGATTAGAGAAGTGGACATACCGAAGACAGCTTTCACGTCGAGGTATGGCCATTATGAGTATGTGGTGATGCCGTTTGGGTTGTCTAATGCACCGGCAGTGTTTATGGATTTGATGAATAGGATCTTCAGACAGTTTTTGGATAAGTTTGTAGTGGTGTTTATCGATGATATCTTAGTCTACTCTAAGACTAAGGAGGAGCATGAGGAGCATCTGAGGGTTGTGTTGCAGACTTTGAGGGAACATGAGTTGTATGCTAAGCTGTCCAAGTGTGAGTTCTGGTTAGAGAAAGTTGCTGTTCTGGGGCATGTGATCTCTAAGGATGGAGTAGCTGTGGATCCGGCGAAGATTGAGGCAGTGACAAAGTGGGAAGCACCAAAGAACGTTGTTGAGATCAGGAGTTTCTTGGGTTTAGCTGGATACTACAGACGGTTCGTGAAAGATTTCTCCAAGATAGCTAGACCTATGACAGCATTGATGAGAAAAGAGAACAGGTTTCGTTGGGATGAGAGTTGTGAGACAGCGTTCCAAACATTAAAGGAGCGTTTGACCACAGCTCATATTTTAGCATTGCCTGAGGGGATTGAGAACTTTGAGGTTTATACAGATGCCTCAAAGAATGGGTTGGGATGTGTGTTGATGCAGAACGGTAAGGTGATTGCCTATGCTTCTAGGCAATTGAAGCCTTATGAAGAGAACTACCCTACTCATGATCTGGAGTTGGGTGCAGTGGTGTTTGCTCTCAAGATATGGAGACATTACCTTTATGGAGCAATCTTTAAGGTATTTTATGATCACAAGAGTCTCAAGTACATTTTCACTCAAAAGGAGTTGAACATGAGACAGAGGAGGTGGATGGAGCTGATTGGCGATTATGACATGGAAATTATCTACCATGAAGGGAAGGCCAATGTTGTTGCAGATGCTTTGAGTAGAAAGAGTGTACATTCCTTGTGTACAGCTCTATCTTTGATGAGGTTGAGAGATGAGGTAGCGAAGTTTGGGATACATATAATGCAGAAAGGAGATGCCATGGGAGATTTGACAGTGCAGCTTGATTTTTATGATGATATTCGAGGTAAACAGGCGTTGGATCCTAAGATGGTTGAGTGGAGAGCTGGAGTAGAGAAAGGGACAGTGTCTCGATTCTCTATTCACACAGATGGTAGTTTGAGGTATGACGGTAGGTGGTGTGTCCCTAATGATGAGGAGTTGAAAAAGACTATCATGACAGAGGCACATAATACACCATATTCAGTTCATCCAGGTGGAGATAAGTTGTACAAGGATTTAAAGAACACGTTTTGGTGGCCTGGGATGAAGAAAGAGACAGCTGAGTTTGTGGCCCGTTGTTTGACATGCCAGAGAGTAAAAGGGGAACAACGACGACCACAAGGTAAGATTCAGTCTTTGACGGTACCTGAGTGGAAGTGGGAGTCCATTTCTATGGATTTTATCGTGGGTTTGCCAAAGAGTCAACAGGGTAACAACATGATATGGGTAATAGTGGATCGACTGACAAAGTCAGCTCACTTTGTTCCAATAAAAGATACATGGACTAAAGCACAATTGGCTATGGCCTATCGAAAGAACGTGCTTAAGTTACATGGAGTCCCTAAGGACATAGTGTCTGACAGAGATGCGAGGTTTATATCAAGGTTTTGGAAAGAGTTGCAGGAATCGTTGGGAACAACTTTGAAGATGAGTACATCATTTCATCCTGCGACGGACGGTCAGACTGAGAGAACGATCAAAACTCTTAAGGATATGTTACGAGCTTGTGTGATGGATTTTGGTGGTAGCTGGGAACAGAGGTTGGATTTGATAGAGTTTTCTTACAACAACAGCTATCACACTAGTATTGGTATGGCACCGTTTGAGGCTTCGTATGGGAGTAGATGTAGGAGTCTGATTTGTTGGGACGACAGTGCTGAGGCAGTGGTTTTAGGACCAGATATGGTACATGAGATGGTGGAACAGATTAAGATGATCAGGGAACGGATGAGAGCAGCTCAGGATAGGCAAAAGAGTTATGCAGATCTACATCGTCGGGATATAGAGTTTCAGGTTGGGGACAAGGTTCTTCTGAAAGTGTCTCCTATGCGTGGGGTTATGAGATTTGGGAAGAAAGGCAAGCTGAGTCAGAAGTTTATCGGGCCTTATGAGATCTTAGGGAGAGTTGGGGAAGTTGCATATCGTCTGGCTTTACCAGCTGCGTTAGAGAGAGTGCATAATGTGTTTCATGTATCGCAGCTGCGAAAGTATATGAGTGACCCATCACATGTGTTAGAGGCAGAGAGCTTAGAGCTAGATGAGTCCTTATCATATCTTGAGGTGCCTAAGCAGATTCTTGACCGAAAGGTTAGGAAGACTAGGAGTGGTGAGACAGTTTTGCTTAAGATCCTTTGGTCTAATCACGAGACCGAGGAAGCTACATGGGAGGCACAGGATGCCATGAGAGAGCGTTACCCTTTCCTTTTTTATCAGGTATGTATGGTTACGGGGACGTAACCTTGTTTCTTTTAGGGGGGTAGGAGATGATCGCAAAGAGTTTTTAAGAGTTTTGTACCCTTTTTATGTTGTGTCGGTATGTTTGTCGGGT
This sequence comes from Silene latifolia, assembly GCF_048544455.1. Lineage (NCBI taxonomy): Eukaryota > Viridiplantae > Streptophyta > Magnoliopsida > Caryophyllales > Caryophyllaceae > Silene > Silene latifolia. The sequence continues at coordinate 158,063,996 of NC_133535.1, read as the reverse complement.
TGAGTTTGGGTTAGTAACATGTTTTATATTGAGTTTTATGTTGGTTGTTGAGTCGGAAGTGTTGAGGGTGTGTCTTTGTTTTGGTGGTGGTTTGAACTTCGGGACGAAGTTCTTTTTAAGGAGGGAAGACTGTAATACTCCGTATTTATAAGTCTCTGGGTACTCTATCGAGTAGGCCTTACTCTGTCGAGTAAGGGTGAGTTGCGTTTTATAAAAGTTTCTGACCTGTTGGGTACTCGATCGAGTAACGTGGGTACTCGATCGAGTAAGGGGGCACTCGATCGAGTACCTTAGCTACTCGATCGAGTAGCCGGTTTACGGGAAGTTATTTCCCGGGTTTTGTTAATTATGCGATTAAGGTATATAATCTTTTCCGTCATTGTTCTAAACACTTTTCAAAACCTAATTTACTGTCAAGAGAGAAAGCAAAGTACGTTCATCACTTTAATCGCATTGTTAGCAAATCCCGGAGTTTGGAAGGTCGGATTTCATCGTTCGTTATACCGTTGAGTTCCTTGCGTCGAGGGTAAGACCTATGTACCGTTTTTATGGTAATTCCTTTAAGTTGTTTAAACCCTAATATGGGGATTTGGGGGTTTTGTGTAGATTGTGATTTGGTAGTGTTTATGTGTTTGTATGATAGGAGGAGGTTTTGTAGAAGAGGCTTTTTGATACAGCTGTTGAGACCGTCTGATAGTTGTGCTTTCCAGGTAGGATTTCCTACTCAGTATTAGTCCCATAATGGGATGATTGTTGATGTTTTGAGATTGATTGTTTAATATCGTAATTGTAATGTGACGGTTGTGATAGTGATTGTGATTGTGATTGTGATTGTGGTTGTTGTCTATGGTTCTCGAGATGCGTTCTCGGCTGAGTGGAGTCACTTGCGGGAGTGGCTTCACGCCCTAGTTTCGCCCTTCGTGGAACCCGCCACGGAAGGGGATGTGCACATTAATGAACAGGGAATTCGCTCAATATGAAGAGCGGGGATTTGGTGGGTACGGCTGCGGTCCCCCATGGCGGTGGCTGGTCCAGTGGACGATCGGTGATTGAGAATAATGGGCGATGTGATTGTGTGTGTGACGGTGTGAGATATCTGTTTATCGTACTGTTGATATATATATATATATATATATATATATATATATATATATATATATAGATTGTGTGATTAGTACTGACCCCGTGTTGTTGTTTGTAAAACCTGCGGTGATCCATTCGGGGATGGTGAGCAGTAATTGAGCAGGTTTGAGTTGAGTACTGGGATAGCTGGGATGTGCCACCGTTTGACGATAGAAGTCTTCCGCTGTAGTTTTACTAGTTTTATGACATTTCAGTTAATTCAGTAGACAGTTGGTTTTGAGAACATGTATCGTATTTTGGTATTTGGTTTCAGTTGTAACCTTTCACTAAACTTATATTATTTAAAGTTGTTTCGTTATTGTCTTATGATTATCATGTCTCGGGTAACCGAGATGGTAGCAGTCTTATACATGAGTGGTCCTGGTAAGGCACTTGGAGTATGGGGGTGTTACAGTTACAAGTTTATGAAAAATAAAAAATAATCTGTGATTAGATATACATGAGACTCATTTTGCTTTTTAATAATTGAGCTACATATATTTCAATTTTTTGACATTAAAATTCAAAATTAGTTGAATTTATATGTATACATTTTAGTAATATTGTAATTTTTTTTAGCTTAATATTTAAGTGAAAAATTCAAAAACTTTATTGTAAACTCATAATTTTTAAAACAAAATTCGAAAACTTTATTATCAAACTCAGAAATTACATACCAGTTGTACTACATTTGATGTATGATCTATGAACTGCTACTTGCGTGTCACCAAGTCATGTTAGATCATTAATGGGAGAGTTTAGGGGTACCACTAATGTTTTTAAAAATATATATATATGATTATATGGTATCATGTCAAAAGTTTAAAAATATGGGGGTAACAAATAGAAAACCTTTATAATAAAGAAAATTTGCACAGCGATTTTTTAAAGTGATTCAGCTGTGCTTCGGTGCATCCAGGGCCGGTCCTGAACATTTCGAGGCTCTAGGCAAAATAGTAAAACTTGCCCTTTAAAAATCTTAATCATCATCTTCAATCATTGGCGGATCTACAGCTAGAGGTCAGGGTCCCGGGACACCGTAAAACATAATCATCAGTGTATTTTGTCTAATTTTAAGGCTGGAAAAATTAGATCGTCTATCCCAAGTTTTTGTGAAAATGTTAATCCAAAATTTGTTAGAGGATTTTTGAACAAACGTATAAAATTGGGAAGAATAGAGGTAGTTTCTTACAAGAAGTTCATAACTTAGCTAGATCCGATTTGCATTAGATTATGTAATGTTTGTGGTAGACTTGTATTCATGTGGATTGGGCTAGTCATTGAATGCTTTGTTTACTGGGCTTATTCATTTACATGAGAAAAGCATGTATTATTGTTTGTAATGGACCAGTGTTTGAAAATCCTACATAAGGTGATCCATCTTAAAAAGCTGATCCCTTTTCAGTATAGGACCCTTGTCAAATGCCAACCCTAATACCCCTTAAGGCCGGCCCTGGGTGCATCTATGTGAGCTTGCATGTTTTGGTTGATGATGTAATTTTTGTTTTGGGTCATCCGCATACGATTTTTTTACTGAGTTACATTTAATTCAATCCTCGCACAAAACTTTACAACTGAAGACCAGCCCAGCTAGTGTTTTTTTTACAAGGTAAGAAAACTAGATTGATCATCTGGGATAGGACCAACCTAGCTCATTCATTCATTGAAATGAGTGAGGTAAGTTGAAGTCACCGGTTTTCAAACCACCTCGAAAGAGTTGGATATAAATGTCCAATAGAAGCCACAAAGTCAGCAACCTCATTGGTTTCACGGAAACAATGTTTAATTATCACTTCATCAAAAAAAATGAAGGTCTAATTTCACATCCTTGATAATACTAGAAATTTCCCAATAAATTTGCCAAGTATTACGAATTGTGTGGGTATGAGCTTTATATTTGGGCCTTTTGAGTTTGATTGTTGGAACATTGAACTCCACTTCACAGCTCACAACAACTTTCGTACATAACCGTCGTATAAGATGTGACTAACCTTTTTCTATAATTTTCATATTAAAATATGGTATATACAATTTTTTTTTTTTTTTTTTGGTGCGTAAGAGGAGCAAAGCCCCGAAACTAACTATTAGCTATTACACGTGGGGTTGGAACCCCAAATATGTCCTCCCTAAGGATAGGACGAAATTCATTGAAAGGAATATCTAAATGCGTAATTAAAGTGCTTGCGTTAACTCCTTTGTTGGCCAAGAAATCAGCTGCTTTGTTTGCCTCTTGTAGATACCTCATTTCTGCACCTCCTGCAAACCACCCGGTGATGATTGGGCCGCATGTTTGGTACGCGAAACGATTTGTGACAGTTCGTAAGTTTATCGTCAAGTGATTGCTCAAACACTAATGTCTACCTCTTAGTTGTCATCTACGCGCCGATACCGTCGTTTTAACAGTAATTAGAGTACATTTGGAGTCCGGGCCTAAAACCGTCTTCATTTTCTGATAACCATTAAATCCCGAGTCAGAATGTTCTGGAATGTTCCGGATATTTCTATTCCATATTTTATAAATATTTCACAATCTTTTAATCTTTGGTAAACAATTTCCCGTAATATTCATACAAAATATTAAGGAAAATAAGATAATCCTGTCATTCCATAAACCAAACACGGAAATCTTTCTTCCGCAGAAGGAAACCACCTGAGAACAGACGCAGCAGGTGCTGCGCCTCTTCCAAGAGACGCAGTGACTGCTGCGCCTCTTCCCAGGTCCTTTTCTGCGTTTTTTTCGTATCTTTTTCATATCTTTTCGAGATTCACTTCCAAAGTCTCTCCGAAAACCCTATTCCTTCACGTGATTAGTATAAATAGGAGCCTTCGCTCCTCATATTTCTCACGCGAGTGTCCGCCCTTCTCTTCTCCCTTTGCATTCTAGACCACGTCCTTACTTTTTGGCGTCTACGTGCTTGAACATTCGACCACGTAAGCTCGGATCCTTCTGAGTACCAGCCTCGTTTGCATGACCGACCAATTTGACCAACTCCACCATAATCAACTATAATTAATCTTAATCGTTTTCCTCTTACGAGGGCACTTTCGTCTACATTCGAGTCGAGCGTCACTAATCATAAACTTAGTTCATCTCGTTTCGTCAAACATGTAAGTCTGAGGGTGTAAATCTCTCCTTTATTTATTGTTATTTACCTTTTTGTATCATTAATGTAAGATTTATGTCGAAGATATTTCTAAAACCGATTTATAAAACCTCGTTTAAAACCCTTTTTACGGATTACCAGAAGACAAACCGTCGAGAAAGGACGCAAAGAATCGCCGCGCCTCTTCGAAGGAGCGCAGACTGCCGCTGCGCTCTTCTTCGTGAGGTCGCGCAGATTCCTCGCTTCCTTTCTTCTTCCTTCGTCCTCTATCAATTCATTGTTCGTTATTTGTTTTCGTTCGTTCTTCAATTCTTTGACATACAATCACAATAATTTCACATGTATATTGTTTGTCATCATTAATGCGTATAATTCATCGTTAATCCCGACTTAAATCCCTTATAATCCAATATTTGCGAGTTTTCGTCATTAAAACCAATCCGGGTTGTAGAAATTCAATTCTTTCATATTGAGTTTCTGGAATTCGACCTTTGGTATATTTTCTATCTGTTTATTGTCATATTCATCATTAGTTCATCATTAATTCATCTTGTTTAACCTATTTAGTTCACCTATGTCACTAATCAATCTTTCATTCATGTAATTAATTCGTTCACATTCGTCTTATCCATGTTTCGTTGCTTTTATGACCCATTCGCATGTAACTAATATGTTAAATCACTTTCATCCGAGTCGAATATACTAATCGATCCTTAAATTCACCAATTAAAATTAACGATTTGCGATTCGGCCACGGCCGAGAACTCACCCTTGGAACGACGACAAAGAATCGCCGCGCCTCTTCCAGAGGGCGCGATCTCTGCGCTGTTCAGGTTGATTTGTCTCGAACTTCCGTTCTGCCTTGACCTGATTAATTAGCTTACGTATAATTAACTATTAACCGTATTATCGCCTACTGTTTTGTTCGTTAATTCATTCTTTTATTCTTTCTTTCTCAAATTATCCGTTTTAGAGGTATTTTCGACATAAATCGCTAAACCCAATGTAATTATTGTAATATTATTATTGTATTCTTTATTGTATTTATCACTGTATTTTGTATCATTTGTATGTTTTCACATGTAATTTTAATCTAACATTCACTTCGACCCCAATTTATGTGCTAATTACTTGTTCACCGACTTAGTATTAATTCTCACATGCTAGGATTAAAACGTTGGATGTTGCATTGCATGCATATGATCGACGATATATCAAGTACGAATAATTTCCCTAATCATTAGTAGAGGCCGCTATCGAGGCGGGCGGGATTAGGTGTTCGATCAAAAGAGCTTCCTAATACGTACCCTTACCCCTTACTCCAGATCTCTATGAACATCCGTGTTCATTGGCATCCACGAGAGTCATTCTAGACATAGAATGCTAAGGGTAACGAGTTCTTGGTGTTCATGTCACTACTTTGTGTCTTGACATGACACGAGGTATTCGAACGGTTCCAATTTCCCATAAAAATTGGTGGCGACTCCACAAATGCAAACGCTTGTTTCCCAAGCGCCTCCGTGGCCCATTGTCCACACCTCTCTGAACGTGTGCTCCAGCTTGACTCTCCATTGCCCTCCTCGTATTAACTCCTTACAGCGTTTAACAATGAATTTCAATCCATTACTTACCAGCTGGTCTTCGTTTATGAGGTTGACACAGGGAGAGTTATCCATATTGATGAGAAGCTTTGAAATATTGAGAGATTTAGCTCTTTCTAGTCCCGCTAGTAGGGCTAGAAGTTCCGCCTTAATTGAGGAGCAATGCCCACAAGAAAAGAAATAAGCAGTAATAAAATTACCCGTTTCATCGCGAAAGACACCTCCACCTCCTGCTGGCCCGGGATTACCTTTAGAGGCTCCGTCTGTGTTCAATAATGTCCACCCGTGAGGAGGAGGTGACCAACGGACAAAAATTTCCGTTCTTGGATTGCGTGGGATAGGCACGAAAATGTTGTGACGATCTAGGGCTTGCTTTATAGAATGGAATTGTTGGTACAAGAAATCCCGCGGGTCTAGAGGATTATCAGTGTCCCTCCCAAAAACGATATTGTTCCGCCACTTCTATATCCACCAACATGTGAGAGCAAAGTACATAGGCCAGTCTTCAATGGATGATTCAATGTCATTGCTAGCATTTTGCGTGAGCCAAGTCATAAAAGGAGTGTCGAAAAAGAAATTATTGGATGGATTGATCCCGACTAATTGCCATATTTGTTTCGAGACATAGCAAGAGCGAAGCAAGTGTTCTACTGTTTCCTCTGAGGCGTGACATCTAGGACACATCGAATCATCTCCCATATTTCGTCTAACACGATTGACATTAACCATAAGCCTGCCATGGGCCGCTAACCAAAGAAAAACCCGAGCCCTCTGTTGCACCGGCAGGCGCCATATCGTGCGCCATACTGGTGGCTCAGGGAGTTGATCATAATCAATACCTTTCAAATAACCTAGAGCAGATTTAACAGTGAACTTACCCGACGAGGAGCCCTGCCAATATAAGGAATCCTCCAAACTCGGATCGTTGACAAGGGAAATCGACGCAATCTTGAGAAGCATATTTTGTGGCAAGTAGTCGGCAAACAAGTCTCATTTCCACCCGTTAGATTCGCACCACATCTCACTAACTGTTCCCCTAGAATATTTTCTGGAATAGGAGCTAGGACATTATCCGATAGACAAACACCATCGACCCAAGCATGATCCCAAAAGAGAGTCCGTCTCCCATTTCCCACTGCAGTAGCTGTGCCTCTCACTATGGTTTTTGATTGTGACAATATCCCAGCCCATACATTTGATATATTGCTCTTTGGTTGAAAAATATCTATATCACACCTGTTGTTACAATACTTGGCCCGGAGAACTCTTGACCATAAACTATGAGGCTCAGCTAAGACTCTCCACCCGAGCTTTGTAAGAAAAGCTGCATTTGCTTGTCGCGCTGAAACAATACCCAACCCTCCACGAGACTTCGGTTGTTGTATCGTTTCCCAATTAATTAAATGGATGGATTTCTTATTCTCATCTCCTCCCCAAAGAAAGCGACGAGATTTCCTGTCAATAGAATCACATATCGTCCGTGGAATTTTAGCCGTCTGCATGCTATAATTGGCTATAGTCGAGAGTGTTGATTTAACCAACGTCTCTCATCCTGCAAGCGATAGTTTTTTTTGTACACCAGCCTGCCAATCTATTATTAATTTTATCCTCCAGATGCTCAAAAGTATGGCGCGTGACCCGGCCATTGATAGTGGGCATTCCGAGATAGGTGCCTAAATCCGCCGTCTCTTCGAACCCAAGTGCCGAGCTGACATTATGTCTAACTCCTTCATCCGTGTTGCTTGAAAAGAAGACCCGCGATTTTGTGACACTAATTTTTTCTCCTGATGCCTCACAAAAGTTGTCAAGGACATATCTCATAACTAGAGCCTGCTCCTCATTCGCTTCCCCAAATAAGACCATATCGTCTGCGAAAAATAAATTGGTAACCCTAGGCCCATTTCGACCAATAGTGATGGGTCTCCAATTTTTATTACGTACTTCGAGATCAATAACCTGTTGTAACTTTTCCAAGCACATAACAAATAAGTAAGACGATAAAGGGTCACCTTGTCTTACGCCCCATGAAGGAGTAAATTGCTCAGTCGGTTCTCCATTCCAAAGAATTTGCATTCTCGTAGTAGTGACGCATTCCATGACCACGTCAACTAGTAAGCCTGGGAAACCCATATCCTTCAAAGTATCATGAATGAACAACCAACGAAGCCGATCATAGGCCTTTTCTAAATCGATTTTTATTGCCATAAAACCTTGTTTACCTTTTCGCTTCCTCATAGAATGTATTGCTTCTTGAAAAACTACAATATTATCTGTGATTTGTCTACGCGGCACGAACCCGCTTTGAGTCTCTGATATTAAATGTGGTAGCACCCGTTTTATTCTATTAGCAAGTGTCTTACTAATTATTTTATAGGCTACGTTACACAAGCTGATAGGCCTGAATTGAGATATAGTCTCCGGAGTAGTTACCTTAGGAATAAGGACTAAATGTGTATCGTTGAGTCCCTCCGGCATTCCTTTACCCTCTAAAGCTTTAAGGACCATCGCACAAAGAGAGTCTGCAACAATATCCCAATTTTTCCGGTAGAATAAAGCTTGATATCCATCCGGGCCCGGCGTTTTCAATGCTCCCATATTGTTAATTACTCTTTCAATTTCAGCGATAGAGAACGATTTCGTTAGCCACTCCCAGTCCTTGCTAGAGAAATCTTGAAATAAATTCCATGGTAATTTATCTTCAATATCAACTGGCTGCTCCTCGATATACAACCATCGATAATAATCAACAATTAATTTCTTCACTTCGGCTGGTTCATCGACCCACACACCATCCCCATTTTTTAGAGATGTAATCCGGTTTCTCCACCTTCGAACCAAAGTGCTAACATGAAAGTATGACGTATTTCGGTTGCCATCTTTTATGAACTCCATACGAGACTTTTGGTACCAAAGAGCTTCTTCTCTGTCAAGGACCTCATCTAGTTCTCTCCTAAGTTGGGCTTCTAATTTAATAAGGTAAGAAATTCGTTGTTTCGAAAGCTCTCTTTGGCAGCCTTCAATACGCGCTTTGAGTTCGCGTTTTTGTCGAAATATATTACCAAAGACCTGCTTATTCCAATCCTGCAATTTCGAAGATAATTCATCCAGCCGAGAAGGAAAGTTTCCTTCGTTTGGCCAATTTTCCACCACAAAATCCTTAAATTTTTCATGAGACATCCAACAAGCTTGAAAACGGAATGGTTTATTAACAGCTGCCATTGGGGCGAATCCATTAGGTGAGATCAAGAGCGGGCAATGGTCAGACTGGAAAGCCGGGACTTGGGAGATGTTTAACCATCGCGTCTTCAAACAAAGTCCCCCAATCTGAATTGCATAATGCTCTGTCAAGCCTGGCACTCTGCCTCGTGTCGACTGAATTTCCTCGAGCCCAGGTGTGAGGTGGACCCGTAAAGGCAAGTTCAATAAGTTCATAGTTATCAATCCATTCGTTAAATTTCTCGCACCTCCTAGCCATTTTCGGTCACCACCATGTCTTTCACTCAACGACCTCGTTTCATTAAAGTCTCCAGCGAGAAGCCACGGGCGATTATTTAATTTGGCAAAATTTTCCAACTCGGACCAAAGTGAACCCAAGCTGTCAGGAACCTAATATTATCTTCCGACGGGACGAAATTAGGTACCCATTTTCTGATTGTTAAGTAATGGTCGTCAATCATCCATGGACCTTGAGTCATTACAAAATCGTAATCTTGCTTGGTGGAGAACCTCGCAACATAGTAATTACTAGTAAGATCCGTCAAAGTGAGTTTACCTTTAATGGATCATTTGGCCTGTAATTTCCTCATTAGCGCAAGGTAACCGATTTTTTTGTCGAACATTTTGATGATTAAAGAGTGGCGCCATGATTTACGAAGGATAGATGTTTCATTCTTCGTTAGATGGATTCGTGGACACAGCTCTTCCTCTTCATCACCCACAAGTTCGTCATCATCTTCAGAGTCCTCTTCGAAATCTTCCAGAGACAATGGATCAAATGAGCTTTCACCGTTCCTAAATCCTTGCACCATTGATTTGTACGACATGGGAGGGTTAATCGTTTGAGAGGGGCTAATATTATGGCGCATTTCAGAGGTATTCGAACTTAACTGCACGATCTTCGATGCATCCACCACTGTCGAATTCGCAAGGAATTCATCAACGTGCATCGTTTTTCTTTTGGCATTTTTCTGGCTTGGTAGGGCAGTAAAGACCATGCTATCTCCGATCACATTATCGGTGTTGGCTGTGAGAATGGTTGTGCTCGTGGTAGGTTGAGGGGCCTCCGGCGGGAGACCCGTACTGGGATCAAGCATTCAAAAATTAGGGCTTTTCTCTCTCTAGGGCTTTTTTACAGCACCGGATAGTATTCGTACTTAATGAGGTGATGATAAACACCTGGTATATACAAAAGTTTGAACATCGCAAAATATCAACTAACAAAATCAAACCGAATTAGGTTAGTGTTAGGAAAAACTAATGAAAATGACATGAAACTATATCTAATTGACTCTACATTTATACATTCAATCATGAACTCACTAACTTAAATAATGCACCACCAACTTGTTTTCCATATATAGGTAACATCAACTCTTTTATGAGACGATTTCATGATACGTTTAGCGTAAGACCTCTTACATAACAAATTGCTACACTTTATTTCACATCTTTCTTTTTTTTTTAAAAAAATAATATTGTGTTATATATCATCTCCACATTATAATGTGAGATGATATTATACGAGAATTATTGATAGAATAATAACATGGTTTGATACATGTTTACATTTCTTCAAAAATTAGTGTTGGAGACATCCTATTGAAAAGCAACTTTAAGAGATTAAGCTATATACACGACAAAAGTGCCAAAAATGAAGTTACTACATCAATTTTTTTTTTTTGACAAATACTACATCAATTAGGATTCTAAGAATGTGATGGAAACAAACATATTATAGCGACATCAAACTAAACCATATTAATCAAGGTGCTAATTATAGTATTTGACTAGTTAAGCACTTGAAATATTCTAAAGTAAACAATCAGCACCAGTGGTCTAGTGGGAGAATAGTACCCTGCCACGGTACAGACCCGGGTTCGATTCCCGGCTGGTGCATTACACAAGCAGTGATGATAATTGCGCATATGTGGCACCTTTGGGGTCCGCCACTCATGTCTTATTACAGACGAAACCGTGCATCTGAGCTTTCGTTTTTTTGTTGAAGAAAAACGAGTATAACATTAACATTTTACTACCATCTTTTTGTTAAAGAAAAACGAGTATAACATTAACATTTTACTACATCTTTCTATACCTCAACTTAGTAAATTACAACAACATTTAAGCAAACAAATAAAACACACCATAAAACATTAATCATAAAAGTGATAAAAACACACAAATATACACTAAACCAACTGTACAGTTTCAATCTTTTATGCAATCAACAACACACTATAGTACATTATTACACAAGATTATTACAAATAAAACATCATAATACACAAAAATACAATACATAAAAAACAACACAAAAGAGAATAAAACATCAACATGCCAACGATCACCACTCTTCTTAATCGTCAAGGTCATCTTGACAGAGACTAACTCTTTACTCCATTCAAATGCTTCCCCATTTTATTCAACATTATTAGCGACTTCAATGCGAATGTTGGGAATATGTTTAATTTTGGACCAGTCTTCACCTGATTGCTCCTGGCATCTCTCGGCAAGCTGAAAAGAGCAACTTGTAAGGATTAGTGACGTCAAGTTGGATAGGTTGCTGATCTCGGATGGCAATGATTTTATTTTGGGACATTTATCTATAGTAAGGCTCCTGAGAGATGTGAGACTGTCAATCCACTCTGGAACTGCCTCTAAAGCTTCGCAGTCGTATATACCTAGGATTTCCAAAGCTGGCATACCTCGAAACTCCTCAGGAAGGTATACTAGTTTAATCCTGTGAAAGCGTAGCTCAACAAGCATGGGAAGGTAGCTTTTGAGGAGAATGACTGGTTGTCTTGGCCTAGTAGCAACATTTGAAGGCAACGACTTTTGTATTGCTTTAGCCTTAGTTCTGACATTTACAATGGGAATTTTGCCAATTACAACGAGACGTCGGACAGAAGAAATTCTTTGTAGAAACACTTGGGCCAATGAAATAACCAGCTCCATGTCCATTCTCACCTCCTCCAATTTGGGAAATGCAGGCATCCATTTCTGGAGTTGATTCAGACCTCGGTCTTGAGCAGAGTCCGTAACACTCCACCATCCTTTCAACGCGGGTATCTCCGTAAGTGAGAGGTATTGTAGGGACGGAAATAAGGGAGTGGATGCGTGCTCATCTCTGAGGACTAGCGTATTGTCACTGCTGCTGCTGCTGCTACTATCACCATTTTCTATGTACTCCACCTTCTCCAAGCGGTTGAGGATTAGAGATTTAAGATGAGCAAGTCTTCCAAAGGAGCACATAAATATGCACTCTTGACAATTAACTATTTGAACTTCGACGAGATATGGAAGCCCTGAATGGATCCCTTCTCTCATCCAACATGGCAATCTGTTCCCTCCATAGTTACTAATAATCAGGCATTCGAGACCATCACCAGGTTTGAGATTCTCGAGCACCATCTCATCCTGTATTTCGCTCCCTTTAAATCCCATATGAAAGTGCGTAATCTTTTTATTGTCCAGATTTGCAGCCTTGGCTTCTGAAATGATATCCTTAGATCGCTCGGCCAGAATGATTGTCAACCTACCTTTAAGATTAACAAAGCGACTTAGGTCTGCTAAACCGCATGGCGAATATGCCTTAGACTTCCTCGGTTTTCCTACAACAAATTGGTTCAGTGTTTCAAGACCTGTCAATAGCTGCAACTCGTTGGGCATATGACTCAAACTTGAACAACCTTGGAGGTCAAGGTGTCTCAACATCTTTAGCTTGCCTATATCCTCGGGCAACTCTTCAAGGCTCCGACAGTAAGATAGGTCAAGTAAGTAAAGATTCACAAGCTTTGTGATTGATCTAGGGAGTTTACGGATATAATTGAACGAAAGATCGAGATACCTCAAGTGTATCAGGTCGCCTACTGAGTTTGGAAGTTCAGTTATTCCTACACCATGCATCCGCAACACCCTCAAAGGTCGGAAACTGTCTAGTATAAGTTTATTACGTACAGGCAAAGCTTTGATTTTCTGAAGGGAACGCGGTCCTGATGAAGGAAGAGGAAGAAGGAATGTATTCAAGTACTCGATTTTGAATAGTGATGATGGGGGTTTCCAAGGTGACTGTGTTACTGAAACGAATGACACGTGCCAAACTCTTTCATCAAATTCATTAGTATTTGAATCTGCCATTTTATACTTAACCCCAGTAACCGAGAGCACAAGATCATGCATCAAGTTGTGCATCTGAAAATTATTTTTCCACACGGTTCCATCCCTCGTTTTCATACAGTAGAAAAATCCTCGTCCTAGCAAACACAACATATAATCTTCTGCCGCGTCTTCTAGACTTTGGTTTGTATATTCTGTCTTCACATATCCCATGGCAATCCAAAGATGAATGAGACGATCTTTTTCAAAGCGGAATCCCTTTGGAAACAAAGAGCAGTATTTAACACAGAGTTTTAGCCCTTCACCCAATTGATCATAACTGAGTTTGAGAGTGTTGAGGACATTACTACCGTAGGACTTGAAGCTTTCAAGCTGATCATTTCTAAAGGTGCGCCATTCTCGAACACTAAATTTTCCTGCTAAAATGGTTCCAATCGTCAGTATAGCAAGGGGTACTTTGTGACACATTTTCGATATCTCCTTCCCGATGGCTTTCACTCCTTGCTCATGAGATGTTGTAATGGCAATATCTTTAAAGAGGAGCCAGCAATCATCATCACTTAAATCATTGATCATGTATGGTTCGTGGGCCCCAATAATTCTAGCAACTGTGTCGCTGCGTGTGGTAAGGAGAACTCGACTACCCTTAGCCCCGTCCTTGAGCTCTCTTTCCAATTCTTGCCACTTTACTCTTAAACTAACTTCATCCCATACACCATCCAAAACTAGCAAAAATCTCTTCCCAGCAATAATTTGAGACAAACTTCTTTTGAGCTGTTCCATCGTGTAATCGTGAACTTGTTCTCTGGTGTCACGTGTTACCATCTGTCGTAACACATCCTTGACATTAAAATCTTGGGTGGCGAAAACCCAAAGCTTCAAATCAAAATATGTATCAATCTTGTTATCATTGTACACATACTTAGCCAACATAGTCTTCCCAACTCCGCCCATCCCAACAATGGAAGCAACAGAGACGTTCTCTTCAGCAGTAGAGGGGTCAAACAATAAGCTTACTATGTTATCCATGTCTTTATCTCGTCCAATCATCGTACGATCAATCGTATGATCAGACTCTGATACATTGCTCAATGTTTGGGTTTGGTTCATAGATGACGAGCTAACTATGCTTCCGAAATTGTCATGGTTTCTTACAGCAATATTTATTCCCTCCGTAATACCCTTTATTTTCTTAGCATCCTTGTAGGAAGAGACAATCGGGATTGAAGTAGGAAAAAACAACTGCATCTCTTTACGGAACTTATTACTTCCGCCCGTGTTTTCTTTCTGCTTGGCTTTTGTGGCTTTCGCATCTTGGAAATCGTATATTTTGGCGAGTCCAAGTTCAAGCTTATCAAGCAACCATTGTCGAGTATGAGTGCACAATGGTACTGAATCAGCGTCGAGTTTTGCAGCTTCAATGATATTTTTGAGATCCTCCAGCCCTTTTATTTTAGACTCAATGTCGCGTGCAGAAACTATACTTTCGCAAAATTTGGAACCCAGTTTTTCAACTAAAATTTTGACCAACTCAGCCACTATTACTTCAGCCATTTTGCTCTCGCTTCCAAGGAGGGCTTGCAAGTAAGGAATGGTACAATCAGTAGTGGAGTTAGACGGGAAAGAAGGGGCGGTCACGAGTCACCCCCGCTGAAGAATGAAAATATTGAAGTTTTTAGTTGAAATTTCCGACTTTTTTTCCTGGTTACTCTATTACTAGTTTGAATGCCCGTGCGTTGCAACGGGGTAATTAACTTATTTATAATGCAAAAAAAATGTTATAAGCGTTTAATGTTTACATTATATGTCTAATGATTTGTTTACATATTATTAAAATATCTCTTTCAAAAAAAAAAAAAGATTAATATATACGTGGGTTAACTCTTATTTATAATTATATAATCACCCTACCTTATATTAATCTTTCGATGTGGGACAATTCTACTATTTATAAGTAATATATTCACAAAAATTGGATTTTTTTCTGATGTGGGACAATTCTAATATTTATACGTAATATATATTTATCAAACCTGCATTATTTTTCAATGTGGGACAAATAACATACTCAGAATTACACCATCTTTTTTGCACTTAGTTCGACATCCAACCAGATCTCGAATATCGAATACAGACAATTGCTACTCATTATATCTAATAGTTATATTTAAATTTAATAATATGATCAAATACTCTTCATTAATATTTGTACGTTGTTTTTCTTCAAAAAAAAATTAAAATAATTGAGATACGGAAATTTCCCGTAGTACCCCTTAGTTTTGTTAAATTTTCCATGTTACCCCTACTTTTAAAAATCTGCCCATGGTACCCTTGAGGTTCCATTTTTTTGCCCATGGTACCCTTTAATGTAAAGGCTGTTAAATGGACGTTAAGTTTGATGGCGTGGCAATAAAATAATAATTAAATAATAATACCCCCTTTATTGTTTTATTGGTACGGATATCTCTCTTTTAAATGCAAATTTAATTAACTATATCATTATAATATTGGAAATTTCTCATGGTAACCTTGAACTTTGATAGATTACACATGCTACCATTGACGTTTGTTTTCTTATTTTTTATCATAATTAAAATATGTGCAAATGATAAGAACCTATACTCTAATGATAGAATATTTTTTAACACAATTCTAATTATATTATTTAAACATTGTATATTTACGGATTTACCACACCTGCATTATTTTTCAATATGGGACATATAAATTTTATAGATAGAAAATATAATGATATAAACTTTTAAGAGCTCTCCAAGACAATACTTAAGTGACTCAAAAGATTTTGGGTTGATGCCTAAGTTCCAAGGATGCTCATAGAATCACCCACCTTATGCTATATTTTGATGTGGGAAAATTCTATTTTTTATATGTAGTATATTTATCACACCTATATTATTTTTCAATGTGGGAGATATAACATACTATGAAATACACCATCTTTAATATGTGCAAATTATATGAAATCTATATATACTCTAATGATAGCATTTCTTACCATGAATCTAATAATATTATTTTCATAATTTTTTTACCGACATTATTTTGTCAAATGAAATTTAAAAGTTTTTATATGAAAATTAGAAACATCACTTGAATATAAAATAAGAAATACATAGTATATATTATAATAACTAAAAGATTTTCCAAACATTAACATAGGTTAGAAATCATTATTGTAGAAACAGTAATATAAACTCTTTTAAGAGTTATCTCTGACAATACTTAAGAGAATCAAAAGATTTTGGGTTATGACTTCTATTTATAATCATAAGATCGGGCTTTACAGTAATCTTCCGATGTGGAACAATTTTAATATTTATACATAGTATATTCACCACACTTACGTTACTTTTCAATGTAGGACAAATAACATACTAACTACTAAATACACCATTTTTTTTGTACCTACTTTGAGATCAACCCGATTTAATAATGAGAAAATACAATACAATACAATATACACTCTAATGATAGCATTTTTTTGTCACAATCTAATTATATAATTTTCATACGATATTTTTTTTCAAATGAAATATAAAGTTTTTATATCAAAATAATAAACATCACTTTAATATAATATAGAAAATGTATATATATGGGACATTTCTATTATTTATACATAATATATTCACAACACCTACATTATTTTTCAATGTGAGACATATAACATACTAAAAAGTCTATATCTTTTATATCAAAAAAATTTTGGATTAATACCTAAGTTTCAAGGATGCCTCCTATTTATATTTATAAAATCACCCTACCGTATACTATTATTTCAATGTGAGATACATAAATTAATTATTTAGACGTAGTATGTTCATAATGCCTACATTATTTTTCAATGTGAAAGATATAACATACCAAGAAATACATGTCTCTTCTTAAAAAACCACTATTGTATACATATTATTTTTCTTTGAAGGTAAAAACCACTTAGTCTCGTTCATTAGATATGGATCTCTACATCGTACATATAACGACTCATTAAAGCTCTATTACTGCATTCAGAAGACAACCATTAGTAAAATTTTTAGTTTTGTATTGTGTCAGGAGACTACCATTAGTAAAACCTTTTATTTTTTGATTTTCTTGTTCAACCTTTAGTTATTTTTTGATTTTCTTGTTCATATTCTTAACTCTTTCCCGAGTAATTCCCAACGATTTCCACTTTATTTTTATATCATATCGTAGATAACGATAGAAAATCTTAAGAGCTCTTTAAAACAATATTTATGAGACTCAAATTTTTTTGGTGGATACATAAGTTCCAAATATGCATCCTATTTATAATCATAGGATCACATCACCTTGTACTAATCTTTCGACGTGGGACAATTCTACTATTTATATGTAGTATATTCAGCACACCTACTTATTTTCCAATGTGGGACAAAATATACTAAAAATTATACAATTTTACGTATTAAGAAGTACACCATCTTTAACATGTGCAAATAATATGAAATTTATACTCTAATGATAGCATTTTTTAACACAAAGCTAATTATATTATTTTCATAATTTTTTTAACGATATTTTTTTGCCAAATGAAATGTAAAAGTTTGATATAAAAATTGGAAATATCACTTGAATATAATTTAGGAAATATACATATTATAATAATTAAAAGATTTTCCACTTTATTTTTTACATCAAAAATTATACTTTCCTAAATTGATTTTTGATGATGTGGACGCTCTCAGATCGCTCGAAAAAACTCTCTTTTATATATATATATAGATAATAGTAATTCACTCTCGCTGGAATTCCTCGGCCAGCTAACGTGATATCCTAGCTCCAATCCGCCACTGGGTACAACTGAAGATTTTGTGACAGGAAGATGATTGTTTGGTAAAACTTTGTCTGATATCAGTTTACAAAGTCAGTAGTTTTGGCACAAGATTTTCACTACAGGAAACACGCGAGTTTAAGACCGACTATAGTAGTCGTAGACATGTGAAAGACGGTTTCAAAACCGTGTTTGCAATCGCTTTTTTTCAATTTTGCTGACACATGAATTATTGTTGTGCACGCATGTCCCAAGATTTAGTCATACACGCTTGTTCATTAGTTACTGTCTCATCACTCTCATGAATTGATGTTATGCAATTGGTACAAAGTCCTGAGTCTATTGATCCTAATATAATACTATCACAAATTCTCCTTACGTTTCAATCATTTGTTTACATTTAATTAAAATACTTGTTATAAAAAAACACCAAATGTAAAGAAATGATTAGGACCGAGAAAATAGTCAAGATGGATAGGTGATATGAGTACGGGGAAATGGTAAACTACCCCTTAAGTTTGATTGTATGTGCAATTGACCCCCTTAAGTACTTAAGGACGTCAATTTCACGTACAATCAAACTTAAGGGGGTAATTTGACACTTCCCCGAGTATTCGTACTTTTTATATTTTTCAATTTACCAAATTAAGTGTGAAAAAAATGAATTTATGAGTTAAATCAAGTTATGTTAATATGAATAAGGATAGTTTATCCGTCTATAATGAAAGACGGGCCAAATACAATACCACTTTCCTTATAGGACAAACAACAAGTGAGATGGTGAGGGCAAAAAAATGTCACCACTTTCATTGTATTTGACCCATATACCAATCTATAGCAAGACTAATTGATTTTTTTATACGGTACGCCTATGTTTTTACACAAATTCTTATTTCAGACCGTCATATCCATCTGAAATGGTCAGACGGATACCATTTTCTGTCACAAAAAACCCATTTAGGATGTGAGTGGAAAAGCACATGGGGTGTCCCACCACCCATGTGCTTCTCACTTGTGAGAGGTCTTATTGCGGTCTGAAATAAGGCGGTCTGAAGCAAGACAGACGGATGTTTTTAAGCTTTCTAGGCGATATCCCTATACTTTAAAACCGAAAAATTGGAAAATCTACTATACAAGATCGAAACATTAAAACTGAACAGCATATCTCAATCAACAACTAAACCCCAAACTTTCTAAATCAAGGTTATGCAAAGTCTGATTACAAAATAAAAAGAAAAAATGATGGTAGAGCAAATAAACATGAAAATTAAACGAAGGGAAGATGAACATACCTTTTTGGTTCGCGAGTGCAGATAAAGAAGAGGCAAAATTAGGGTTTGATTGAACGAAGTTGGGGATGGAAAAAAAATTGAGCAGAAAATGGAAGGGAAAGGAAAGAGAGGAAGAAGGAGATGGAAGGGTGTGTGACAAAAAAAAATGATCGGGAATAAGATACAAACAAATCACTTTGACCTTTTATCTTATCTATCCTTCGATTTTATTTGAGCCGTTACAAGTTTATGAAAAATAAAAAATAATCTGTGATTAGATATACATGAGACTCATTTTGCTTTTTAATAATTGAGCTACATATATTTCAATTTTTTGACATTAAAATTCAAAATTAGTTGAATTTATATGTATACATTTTAGTAATATTGTAATTTTTTTTAGCTTAATATTTAAATGAAAAATTCAAAAACTTTATTGTAAACTCGTAATCTTTAAAATAAAATTCGAAAACTTTATTATCAAACTCATAAATTACATACCAGTTGTACTACATTTGATATATGATCTATGAACTGCTACTTGCGTGTCACCAAGTCATGTTAGATCATTAATGAGAGAGTTTAGGGGTGCCACTAATGTTTTTAAAAATATATACTCCCTCTTATTCATTTTAACTCTCCCTTTTTCCTTTTTCATCTATTTATATAACTCTCCCCCTTTCCTTATTTAGTAAACATTTATACTTATTTTAATCACCTTACCCCACAACAATACCCCACAATACTCATACTTTATCTTATTTTAATCACCTTACCCCACAACAATACTTATTTTAATCATCTTATCCCACAATAATACCTTCTCTCTCCCCAATTACCTTACACCACCACAATCTTTACAATAAAATAATACTACCCTTAATTTGCGTGCCCTTTTGAAAGGGAAGAGTTAAAATGAATAGGAGGGAGTATATGATTATATGGTATCATGTCAAAAGTTTAAAGATATGGGGGTAACAAATAGAAAACTTTTATAATAAAGAAAATTTGCACAACGAATTTTTAAAGTGATTCAGCTGTGCTTTGGTGCATCCAGGGCCGGCCCTGAACATTTCGAGACTCTAGGCAAAATAGTAAAACTTGCCTTTAAAAATCTTAATCATCATCTTCAATCATTGGCGGATCTACAGCTAGAGGCCAGGGTCCCGGGACACCGTAAAACATAATCATCTGTGTATTTTGTCTAATTTTAAGGCTGGAAAAATTAGATCGTCTATCCCAAGTTTTTGTGAAAATGTCAATCCAAAATTTGTGAGAGGATTTTTGAACAAACGTATAAAATTGGGAAGAATATAGGTAGTTTCTTACAAGAAGATCATAACTTAGCTAGATCCGATTTGCATTAGATTATGTAATGTTTGTGGTAGACTTGTATTCATGTGGATTGGGCTAGTCATTGAATGCTTTGTTTACTGGGCTTATTCATTTACATGAGAAAAGCATGTATTATTGTTTGTAATGGACCAGTGTTTGAAAATCTTACATAAGGTGATCCTTCTTAAAAATTTGATCCCCTTTCAGTATAGAACCCTTTGTCAAATGCCAACCCTAATACCCCTTAGGGCCGGCCCTGGGTGTATCTATGTGAGCTTGCATGTTTTGGTTGATGATGTAATTTTTGTTTTGGGTCATCCGCATACGATTTTTTACTGAGTTACATTTAATTCAATCCTCGCACAAAACTTTACAACTGAAGACCAGCCCAGCTAGTGTTTTTTTTATAAGGTAAGAAAAGTAGATTGATCATCTGGGATAGGACCAACCTAGCTCATTCATTCATTCAAATGAGTGAGGTAAGTTGAAGCCATTGGTTTTCAAACCACCTCGAAAGAGTTGGATATAAATGTCCAATAGAAGCCACAAAGTCAGCAACCTCATTGGTTTCACGGAACAATGTTTAATTATCACTTCATCAAAAAAATGAAGGTCTAATTTCACATCCTTAATAATACTAGAAATTTCCCAAGTATTACGAATTGTGTGGGTATGAGCTTTATATTTGGGCCTTTTGAGTTTGATTGATGGAACATTGAACTCCACTTCACAGCTCACAACAACTTTCCTACAGAACCGTCCTATAAGATGTGACTAACCTTTTTCCATAACTTTCATATTAAAATATGGTATATACAAAAATGTGAACATCGCAAAATATCAACTAACAAAATCAAACCGAATTAGGTTAGTGTTAGGAAAAACTAATGAAAATGACATGAAACTATATCTAATTGACTCTACATCTATAAATACTATTAAAAGGCTAGCATAAAAATGTCACGTAGACAATGCCACATGGGATGAAAAAAAGTCACGTAGACAATAACAATGTGACTTGGCAAACTAATATGACATGGATTATCAATTTATTCATATATTGCATTAATTTAATTCACTTATTTTCTTTAAAAATCCATCCATATTCCATTAGCTTTAAACTTAATTAACTCAAAAAAAAATACTACAATAAGAAAATACACATTAACTATAAGTTAATAATTTCAAGAAATTTCATATGGATTAGTATTATATGTATTCGAAATAAAAAAAAAAAACTGAATACATAAGAAATTAAGAACGAAGAAGAATAAATGAAGTTGAATTTTTTTTTTGTATTGTCAGATTTGTCACTAATTCACAACTTTTTTTTTTTGAAAGGCACCAATTCACTATTGTTGTTATTATAACTTTCTTGTATATAGAAGATGTTTTATAGAACTAATTAATCAACAATTGAGTATTAAATATCATATAAAATATTTTCTTAGGAAAATATAAAATATATGGAAAAAAATATTTATTTAATTTAAGTAATTTACAAACAAATTCAGTAAATACTTAAATGAAATTAAACACTAATAATAAAATTCTAAAAGGGGAGTAATACCGTATATTTAGTTCATGAAATTATTTCACGTAAAGGATAAGGTATTGGAAAATATAAAATATATGGAAAAGAAAATATTTATTTAATTTAAATAATTTACAAACAAATTCTGTAAATACATAAGTAAATTAAACACTAATAATAGAATTTTAAAAGGGTAGTAATACCATGTATTTAGTTCATGAAATTATATCACTTAAATGATAATTTAAATGAGACTTTCTCCATTCCACTTTTATTGTTTAATTATCCATTAAAATTTATTCTAAATTAATTGTTTTTTCAAAATTTAGTATGATAAATGACTTAATTATTAGTATCTATACAATATAATAAGAAGACAAGATGAGTAGTTTATTATTTGACGTGTGTCATGTTAAGCAATTTTAAGTGCCACATTTTATGTTATTTTTCTTTGCATTTAATTTTAATCCACGTGTAATTTTTCTATTGGTTACTAATAATTCAATTATATTAATTATTTAATTATCTAACTAAAATTAAGTAAGTATCCAACTAAAAGTAATCTCTAAATATCATGTGTTACATGCTTATAAAATACAAACAAAATAAAAAAATATTAGTGGCAAACACAAAAAACAAATTAATAAAACTCTTTATTTTCCTCTCATAAATTTGGTATTAATCTACCTATTCATTTAACTTTTTTTTTCTTTTATTTAATAGATGGCCTTTTGGTTTTTCCTCACAATTATTATACTTTGTATTTATTTCACCATTTTTTATCTCCCCCTTAGTTCACACAACATTCTTCTTCTCTCAAATAAATTATTGAAATTAATTACAAAAATTTCCTTATATATATTATAACAATCCTATTTTTCATTTTTATCCAAAAGGTTGGTAGGTAAAGTATGGATATATAACCAATTGAATTATTTAACTTTTTAATTCTTATTATGTTTTGAATTAATTAATAGTTTTGTATCTTATATAAATATTACAACAATCCTATTTTTCATTTTTATCCAAAAAGTTGCTAGGTAAAGTATGCATATATAAACAATTGAATTATTTAACTTTTTTATTCTTATTATGTTTTGAATTAATTAATAGTTAAAATTCTAAAAGGGATGCAATACCGTGTATTTAGTTCATGAAATTATTTCACGTAAGGGATACGGTTTTGGAAAATATAAAATATATGGAAAATAAAATATTTATTTAATTTAAATAATTTACAAACAAATTCTGTAAGTACGTAAGTAAATTAAACACTAATAATAGAATTTTAAAAGGGTAGTAATATCATGTATTTAGTTCATGAAATTATATCACGTAAATTATAATTTAAATGAGACCTTATCCATTCCACTTTTATTGTTTAATTATCCTTTAAAATTTATTCCAAATTAATTGTTTCTTCAAAATTTAGTATGATAAATGACTTAATTATTAGTATCTATATACCATAATAAAAAAGCAAGATAAGTAGTTTATTATTTGACGCGTGTCATGTTAAGCAATTTTAAGTGCCACATTTTATGTTATTTTTCTTTGCATTTAATTTTAATCCACGTGTAATTTTTCTATTGGTTACTAATAATTCAATTATATTAATTACTTAATTATCTAACTAAAAGTAAGTAATTATCTAACTAAAAGTAATCTCTAAATATCATGTGTTACATGCTTATAAAATAAAAAAAATAAAAAAATATTAGTGCTAAACACAAAAAACAAATTAATACAAACTCTTTATTTTCCTCTCATAAATTTGGTATTAATCTACCTATTCATTTAACTTTTTTGTTTCTTTTATTTAATAGATGGGCTTTTGGGTTTTCCTCACAATTATTATAATTTGTATTTATTTCACCATTTTTTATCTCCCCCTTAGTTCACACAACATTCTTCTTCTCTCAAATAAATTATTGAAATTAATTACAAAAATTTCCTTATATAAATATTATAACAATCCTATTTTTCATTTTTATCCAAAAAGTTGGTAGGTAAAGTATGCATATATAACCAATTGAATTATTTAACTTTTTTATTCTTATTATGTTTTGAATTAATTAATAGTTTGAATCTTATATAAATATTACAACAATCCGATTTTTCATTTTTTATCCAAAAAGTTGCTAGGTAAAGTATGCATATATAAACAATTGAATTATTTAACTTTTTTATTCTTATTATGTTTTGAATTAATTAATAGTTAAAATTCTAAAAGGGAAGTAATATCATGTATTTAGTTCATGAAATTATTTCACGTAAAGGATAAGGTTTTGGAAAATATAAAATATATGGAAAAGAAAATATTTATTTAATTTAAATAATTTACAAACAAATTCTGTAAATACATAAGTAAATTAAACACTAATAATAGAATTTTAAAAGGGTAGTAATACCATGTATTTAGTTCATGAAATTATATCACGTAAATTATAATTTAAATGAGACCTTCTCCATTCCACTTTTTATTATCCTTTAAAATATTCCAAATTATTTTTTTTTTCAAAATTTATTATGATAAATGACTTAATTATTAGTATCCATACAACATAATAAAAAAGCAAGATGAGTAGTTTATTATTTGACGTGTGTCATATTAAGCAATTTTAAGTGCCACATTTTATGTTATTTTTCTTTGCATTTAATTTTAATCCATGTGTAATTTTTCTATTGGTTACTAATAATTCAATTATATTAATTACTTAATTATCTAACTAAAAGTAAGTAATTATCTAACTAAAAGTAATCTCTAAATATCATGTGTTACATGCTTATAAAATACAAAAAATAAAAAAATATTAGTGCTAAACACAAAAAACAAATTAATACAAACTCTTTATTTTCCTCTCATAAATTTGGTATTAATCTACCTATTCATTTAACTTTTTTTTTTCTTTTATTTAATAGATGGTCTTTTGGTTTTCCTCACAATTATTATAATTTGTATTTATTTCACCATTTTTTATCTCCCCCTTAGTTCACACAACATTCTTCTTCTCTCAAATAAATTATTGAAATTAATTACAAAAATTTCCTTATATAAATATTATAACAATCCTATTTTTGATTTTTATCCAAAAAGTTAGTAGGTAAAGTATGCATATATAACCAATTGAATTATTTAACTTTTGTATTCTTATTATGTTTTGAATTAATTAATAGTTTGAATCTTATATAAATATTACAACAATCCTATTTTTCATTTTTATCCAAAAAGTTGCTAGGTAAAATATGCATATATAAACAATTGAATTATTTAACTTTTTTATTCTTATTATGTTTTAAATTAGTTAATAGTTAGAATCTTATTTAGTTATTATTTTTGTATTTTTATTAAAATTGCAGGAGGATGACATACTTACATATCAAAAACATTGCATGAAATCTGGAAATAATGGTTATGAAACTTCTTTGCAATTATCTTTTGACTTGAATAATTTTTCAGTTTCATTGAGTTTTCCTTTTTTCATTATTATTATGATGTATGCGCAATATCAAATTGTACTATGAGTCTCTAATTATTGGTGACATATTACATTATATATTCCAACCCTTAGAATATTAATTGACAAATTTTGTAAATTGTACTAAATTGTCTTATACCCTTTCGTGCACTTTATTAGTTTTCCATGTACTCTTCAACTTGTATTTTGTCAATCAGGTTATAAATCAAATATATTAGTCGACAAACAGATTATAAATAAAATGTTTTAATGGAAGTGTTGAAGTTATATGCTCCAAGGATATAAATCGGATCTTTTAATGCGGATCAAGGTAAATATTTTGCATGGTTTTTGATTGAAATCCAATGATCATTTTCCAATCCATTGTTCCATTTTGAATGCTTTCAAGCCTTTAAATCATTTTTTGTTTTCCATCAAATATTTTCTTCTAGCACTCTCAATATTTCTTCGAAAAATATTTACTTTTTTTGCTTGTATATATTTTTGTTTTCTCATAATCAATTGTTACGAATATTTTTTAATTATCACCCCACTTCTCTTTTTTTGTCCATTTCTATATTATCACCCTTTTTCTTTAATTTCTACTTTGGGACTTACTTTTTACCAATGTTTCTTATAACTTTTTTTTTAAAATTACAAAATAATGTCATCGTTTAAGGGTAAAATTCTCGCATTACTCCACCAATTGCAACCTTTTTCCTTTTATTTTTAATTGGTTTTTATCTTTTCTTAATCTTAATTATTGCACACAAGCAAATGAGGTGATAATTAATAAAATGGAAGAAGTATAATAATACAAATTGTGTATCCTTATTTCTTTGAAATTCATTTGGATAGGCGTTAAAGCTTCTCACATAAAAGTTTACCAACAACAAAAGATATAGAGATGACTCTAATTGACAAGAGATATAGTAGAAATGAAACTAGAATGATGTCCATTGTTTAATAAATACATTTTCTCGTGTATCCTCTCAAAAATTGCTCACATAAATTTTAAAATTATTGAATGCGTATTTAGTCGAGAATTTTATTTGTATAAGTCACATGTCATCAACTCCTTGCTAATAATTTAACTATATCACTTAGGTACTTCGTAATATAAAAATCATTTCAATAATATTTTTTCCAATACATTGGAAATCAATTGAATTTACAAGGACGATGTTGCAAGACCGACGAGCCGACAAGAATTGTAAATGTATTATTTGTTAAAAGTTTTACAAACTCCATTGCATTTAAGAAAATAAACTTGTAATTTTAGCCTAATTAGTAAGATAAACATAAGTTGTATTTTAACACAGCGCTTTCTGCGCATTATTCATATCGTCTCTAATTGACTAAAGGCAATATGTAAAATTCAGTTATAAAAATTATTACCATCCATTCATTTATATATTTTACATATTTACTTTATTTTACATTTCTTTTTTCATTAGAATACCTTAGGTAATAAAGAATAGAATTAGATGTCCAAGTGTCCAACATTTTGTTTCTTTGTCGGATAAAAATAGAACCAAGTTTCTCCGAACGCACCAAAACAACACTAAAAACAATTTATCAAGTACTAGAATGCCAAAAGCCGTCAATGTTGAGTGAACTGAATAACCACCATGACAAAGCCAAGCGCCCTCGAAATCCAGAGACAATCTAAACACCGTAAAAAGAAAAGCACAGGACAAAAACAGAAAGGGACTAATAAAGAATTAACACAACAAGACAACATTCAGTAAAAGGACAAAGACAATGAGGACCGTAGCAAAATAAGAGTAGTTTTCAAAGTTAATATTCCACTGTTTGAATGCAATTTTACGTTTCTGATAATTTGTGTTGACTTTGCTTTTAGGCTTTGAGAATAAGTTGTTTAAAGTGCTCTAATGAAACACAAGGCAATACAATTTCCCATTTAATTTATATGCAATACCAGTTTTCGAAATCAGATAATGGACATTCGTTGTTCTTTAAAATGAGGGATTCATGGGTTTTGGTGCTATAATATATCTTACCCTCATGAATTATGACAGAACCCTCTTTATTGCCTTGCTTAGGTACCCTACCAACATATCTCCAAGATAATAAGCAAGAAGACAAACAAACCAAATAACGCATTCATGAACGATACCGCAAAAATAAAAGAACAAAAACAATCAAGCCCGTGATTCTCACGGGTCACAAAACTAGTAATACTATTAAAAGGGGAACTTAAAATGCCACGTCATAAATGCCACCTTACACTATCAAAAAGCCACGTCACTTACTACACATGACATGTCAAATTTTAATATGACATGGCGAGTTAATGTGGTATAAATCATCAACTTATTATTATATGACATTAATTTAAATATATTTTTTTTTTCCAAAATTTATATATCCCTTTCAAATTTACATCAAAATTTCATAATTTATAATTAAAATTTACACCAAAGTTTACATCATTATTTCTAATTTTAAAAGTAAAAAAGAAAAAAGAAAGAAATATTAAATGCAAATAGCATTACAAATATTATACTTTGGACTTTTAAGCTTGTAGATAAATTAAAAAACAATTTAAATCAAAATTCATATTAAATTTTAAATTTCGACGTTTATTGTTAGAATATTTTAAGCAACAAATAAATATCACATAATTCTAATTTACTCCATTTATTAAAAAAATAAAAATTTTGTTGATATTAAGAGTAAATAGTAACATATTTAACATTAAACAAGGTGGCTTTTGTCAACAAAAAAATAAAAAATAAAATAAAAATTAAAGTAAACCTTTAACATTTCATTTCTCCTTGCTCCATATTTATGTTTATATTAAATTTGCTAATAATGAAAAAGAATGCTCAAAAGTCCTAAAACCTTACTACATAATTATTATATATATTAAATTTGATGATAATAATAAAAAGACACCCAAAAGTCATAACATGCATCCTCAATTGGATATAAATGTTCGATGTAAGACAACATTTGTGAGCCAAATTTCACGCCAATATTTTTTTGCCCTCATCGCCAATAAAATCGTGGTTGTATATGTAAATAGTCTTTTTTAAATCTTATCAGTATATCAACATTAAGGTAAGTGTATTAAGGTAAGGTAAATGTATTAAGGTTTTAAATTAATAATTTATTTTTAAGTTCCATTGGTTATGAAATGCTCATCACGTTTTAAAACTTTCTTATGTAGGAACTATCAAGATTTGTGGTAGGTAAATGTATTAAGGTTTGGTAAATGTATTAAGGTTTTAAAATAATAATTCATTTATTTGTTTTTAAGTTCAATTGGTTGCTCATCACTTTTTATTGTGCTATTCGAAGGTAAATAAATATACTTACATCTTTATGGCTCAATGCCCTTTTTCTATTATTATTTAAATAAAAACTTAAATTAATAACGATAAGATTAATATCACGTAAATCAAATTTCACCATTTTATTTCTTATTAATTACTCGATGGATTTTGTCCTTTTTTTTCCCTATAGATGGTTCATTGGAGAAAAAATACTAGAAAGAAAATATTAGAATTGCTTAAACAACTACTCCCTTCATTCCACTCAATACTATATTATAAACTAACTACAAGATTGACTATAAGTTTTTGACGGAAGACAACATTTGTGAGACAATATTTAAGTAAATATTTTCGTACCGCTATCGCGAAAAGAATTGTATATGTCACTAACTTTTTTTTTTTTATCATTGTATCAGCATCAAGGTAAATGTATTAAGGTTTTAAACTAAGAATTCATTTATTTATTTTATTTTCCATTGGTTATGAAGTACATCACATTTTTAACCTCGCATATTTGTTGTTTATTTCTTATTTAGGGATATTGAGATTTGTGGTGTTGTGCTATTCAAAGGTAAATATACTTACATCTTTAGACTCAATGTCATCTTTCTTCCATTATTTAAGAGAAACTTAAATTAATAACAAAAACTAATGACTAAGTGATTTTTTTTTATGTAGGGATGGTTTATTGAAGAAAGAAGAATAAGAAGAGAAATATTAGAATTACTTAAACAAATACTCTACTCATTCGACTCAATACTATATTATAAACTAACTATAAGATTGACAACATGAATGTAAATGACTAATTGTTTTTAGGTTCATAAAAAAAATTAGTATTTCAAAAACTTTCAAATGTATGCTTTATTTTGATATGTGTTGTTTTTTAATCATCATTTTTCCTTAGAAAAATAACACTCATAGAATAAAATTGAATTTGCGAGGATCTCAATCTTATTGACATGGATAATAGGTAGCATAAATAATGGAGTGAAAAGCCCAAAAATTATCATTTAAGAAAGGAGTTAGATGTTAAATTAGTGAGGTGAATTAATTATCAATTATTAATAACTATAAAGATGAGAGAAATCTAAAAAGTTTATTTACATCTACATTATTCTTTTGTACACCTTAAATTTAATTTTCATTTTCTTTAATTATACACATGAGACACATGCCTATTCAAAATGGCTTTTGATAGAAAACATGATTGAGTGGAATGCTTAATTTATCTATTTTGAAGTATACGGTTGAATCCCCAAGGTGGAAAATTTGGAGAAATGTCAAAGCACATTTTTGCTTAATATTGTTTAATGGATGAAGTATAGGGACTTAATGATCCAATTATTACGAGTTGCTCCTTTCAAATTCTTAGTTCCGCAATTTATTATAGTACTAGCTACAATATTATGGGTGCTGTGAAATGTTAGTTTTTGTCACAACAATTCTAATCGTGTGTTTTATATTAATTTCGGATTTGTTGATAAAATTTTAATATCTAATTAGTGAGGGTGTTGCATGTTTGGCGATCTTTGTTTGATAATATTATGGTTTTATGTAATGTGATTATGCGAATACCTGTATTATTAATTGATTTTAATCAGCTTCCATTGAGTTACTTCAGTTTTCGATTATGCAAATACCTGTATTATTAATTGATTTTAATCAGCTTCCATTTGCGCATATTTGACATATCACAAAGCACGTAAAAGGATTTGAGTAACACCACTTACCATTTAAAACCCTCATAAAAGAACGTCAAATAATGACATGGTTTTGATAAAAGTATTTACTATATAACACTTTAGTTTCTGATTTTACATAAAACTGTTGTACAAAAAAACTAATTTGTCTTGATTTTATAGAAGTCTTAAAACATGAAATCATATTGTAGAATGTTATGATTTGATTCACTAAAAATATCATAGTAAAAAACAAAAGATCCTGTGAATTTCACGGGTCACAAAACTAGTTTATACATTCAATCATCAACTCACTAACTTAAATAATGCACCACCAACTTGTTTTCCATATATAGGTAACATCAACTCTTTTATGAGACGATTTCATGATACGTTTATCGTATGACCTCTTACATAACAGATTGCTACACTTTATTTCACATCTTTCTTTTTTTTAAAAAAAAATATTGTGTTATATATCATCTCCACATTATAATGTGAGATGATATTATACGAGAATTATTGATAGAATAATAACATGGTTTGATACATGTTTACATTTCTTCAAAAATTAGTGTTGGAGACATCTAATTGAAAAGCAACTTTAAGAGATTAAGCTATATACACGACAAAAGTGCCAAAAATGAAGTTACTACATCAATTAGGATTCTAAGAATGTGATGGAAACAAACATATTATAGTGACATCAAACTAAACCACATTAATTAAAGTGCTAATTATAGTATTTTATTAGCTAACCACTTAAAATATGCTAAAGTAAACAATCAGCACCAGTGGTCTAGTGGTAGAATAGTACCCTGCCACGGTACAGACCCGGGTTCGATTCCCGGCTGGTGCATTATAAACAAGCAGTGATGATAATTGCGCATATGTGGCACCTTTGGGGTCCGCCACTCTTGTCTGATTACAGACGAAAATTGCGCTTCTGAGCTTGCACTTTTTTGTTGACTGTGTAATTTTATTTTGGGTCATGTGAAAACAATAATTTTAACTCAAAACTCTCTATGTCTTTACATGAGTCTTAACCCCACTTTTAAGGTAATGGATAATGTTTAAAGTGAAGTGAGTTTGATGTGTGCTAAATTTAATAACGGGTCAGGGCCGCATCCGAACGAAGGTGATGTATGCTAAATTTAATAACGGGTCAGGGCCGCATCCGAACGAAGGAGAACGAGTCCACAACACTGGTCTGAACCAATTGGCAATAAATGGGGTAGTTCCTTGTCTTTTATAATGGAATTCGGTTCTCTAATTCTCCAATGTGGATCCTTACCTGTGTGAGTCATAATGGGCTGAAGCTTTATTCTCAATAAGGTAGGTCTGAAAAATAAAGAAATAATAAAAAGTTAGTGAAAAGTTTAGGTGTGTGTCTTAAAACGTACTTTGAGTGTCGTCAATAATCTTAATCCAGCAACTCTCCTTTATGACGGATATATCTATCACAAACTCGTAATTCGTCAGACATGAGAATTTGTGATCTTACCCCTAATCCAAATGTCCAATAATAGACAAGTTCAAACTTGAAAAAGTCTTATGAATGTTGTTATGATCTTTCTTCATAATAAATTCTCTATCACTTCACCAAAAAAAAAAAAAAAATAATAAATCCTCTATCTTTCTGAATTTAAGATACACAAAAGTGTGAACAAAAAATACTCATATTTGGAGCCATGAATACAAAATTCCTTCATGTCCAACCTTCTGATCAACTCAAATTCCCATGTAATTTCCTTAATCTCTTCTAATTTAATACCGTCCATCTCGCGCTTGAATTGTTCGTAGGAAGTATAATAGTGTTGCACATAAATTGGCTCATGTTTCTCCGTCGTCTCAATTATTTATTTATTTATTTGTTCACATTCTTTTTTATTTTTAGAAAAAAGAAAACATCAATTAATTTTATTTGCGTATATATTATGGGACGTTTCTACAGTTCAGTTGAACAGGTTGAGCACATGTTCGTTGCAATTAACAAATATTAGCACTGATCATAATATCGCTTTCAAGGTATAATCTTTAGTAAATTACATTTCATGAACACCCTTAATTAATTAATTTTTTAGTTTTTCCGAGTTATTGATTGATTTTTTTGTTTTGGATTTTCGTGAATTTAAAGGTTAAAACAACACATCCTAAGAAGTATTGTGTTCGTCCGAATATCGGAATTATATCTCCTAGCTCTACCTGTGTTGTTAAAGGTGATCTCTTTTTTTTTTATCTGTTAATTTCGAGTAAATTTTTCGTTGGTCTTACTTAAAACCGTTTGTAAGAGTCATCGTTGCGAAACAGATGATCGCGTTGGTAA
Source organism: Silene latifolia (assembly GCF_048544455.1). Lineage (NCBI taxonomy): Eukaryota > Viridiplantae > Streptophyta > Magnoliopsida > Caryophyllales > Caryophyllaceae > Silene > Silene latifolia. Next base: position 158,031,113 of record NC_133535.1, on the reverse strand, counting down.
ATGACATGATTTGAGTCTGTAAGGCCCTGTTCTTTTGGACTGAAACTTATCTGATCTGAACTGAACTGAACTTATTGGATCTGAACTGAACTGAACTTATAGGATCTGAAGTGAATTTAAATTAAGTGAGGTATATGATCTGAACTGAACTTATATGATCTGAACTGAACTGAACTGAACTTATAGGATCTAAACTGAACTTATAGGATCTGAACTGAACTGAACTTTTAGAATCTGAACTGAACTGAACTGAACTAAACATATAGGATCTGAAGTGAACTTATATTAAGTGACTTTAAGTCCAAAAGAATAAGGCCTTAAGTCTGTTTTACAATTGTGTCTACAACGTTTTATAAAAGTGAGAGTTTGCGTAGTATATACTAGTATGGGACCCGAATGCTACAACATGCTTATGCGTCAGTCCTCTGATTGCAGTTGTCGTCGAAATAGTTTTTCAAATCATGCAAGCTGTTTCTAACTCGATTAATGTTAGCTCTCAATTACTGATTTCGTGTTGTGTTGGATTTGGGGACGCTTTAAATCCTGAGTCCGCCCCTGATAGTATGGGACCCGAATGCTACAACATGCTTATGCGTCAGTTCTCTGACTGCAGATTGCAGTTGTCGTCGAAATAGTTTTTCAAATTAGGCAAGCTATTTCTAACTCGATAAATGTTAGCTCTCGATTACTGATTTCGTGTTGTGTTGGATTTGGGGACGATTTAGTCTATATGCAAGCTCAAAAGGTGATCCCTCCTGCTATACCTAAAAACAAGTTTCTAATTCAAAGTATGATAGCACCAGACGGCCTGACCTCCGAAAAAATAACATCTCAAATGGTATGATAACCGCTTTATGGATCGGAGTTGGTATGTTTTTTGTTCAATGGTATGACAATGTTCTGTGGCATTGTAGTTCAGAGAAGAAACCGCCAATTTGAAGGAAAATAAGTTGAGGGTAGTCTTTGTTACTACGATTTCACCATCTCCGATTCCTGAAGGGTCAGTGGAAGAATGTTGCATTGAGGTATCCGAACTAGAGAAACAGGACAGAAAGATTAAAATATCAACATTACTTGATTCGGTAAGTGCTGATTGTCGTAGGCATCGACAATTGTAGGAGAATTCCGGGAATTTGAATGATTTATTTTTGTTTTGGTTTATCAAACAGGTGAAGAGATATGGACATGAAAATGATGGCAAAAAATTTCGGGTAATATATAAGTTTCGCATTTCTGGCATAGTTGCATATCTTGGCTCGTTCTCTTAATACTGAACCGTGTTTTAGACGTGACGACTAAAAATTGGAATGTATGTCACCTGAGGTACAAAATTAAGTCATTGACGACTAAAAATTGGAATGTATGTCATTGACGACTAAAAATTGGAATGTATATCACCTGAGGTACAGAATTAAGTCAATGTTGTTGTGAACTATGTTCTCAGAAACAAATCCGTGTTATCCTTCTGATTAATGCTTATGTTATACAATATCTTCGTGTAAAACCATCTTATCTTATTCTCGTTTATTTGGCACGGCTAATGTTGCAGGGGTGGGATATAGTTTTAAAGTTAATTGAGGAGAAATTTTGCTTGGTGCTAGAAAATCAGCAGCTGCAATATGATGCGGTCAGTATTACATGAGACAGTCTTATATGCGACTTATGTTGTCTGATTACACAAAAAAAGTTCCGACATTTGGCATCCGTCCTGATTAATGAAACTACATTTAATTTTTTGGGATATTCTTTCGTGTATCCCTCAACTTTTTCATTTTCTTAGATGTACCCCTCTTTTCTTGCAAAAAAACTTTTGACCGTTAATAACTCTTGGCTACAAGTTCAGAATACGATAATTTTTTTTTTCTCAAATTGATCGTCTTGAAGAGGTATTCCGTTTGAAAAAAAATTCACCGACATCTCAACTCGTAGTCGGGAATTATGGTCGGTCAAAGTTTATTCGTTAAAAAAGCTTTGACCAACCATAAGTACCGGCTACGAGTTCAAAAGGCGATGATTCTTTTTTTTTTTCAAATTCAAGGCCTTGACGAGATAATCGGTTTGAAAAAAAAAAATTACCGTGTTCTGAAATCGTAACAGAGAATTATTGTCGGTCAAGGTTTTTTTTATGAAAAACGAGGTACAACTTAGAAAACGAAAAAATTCAGGGGTACACGAGAGAATATCCCTAATTTTTTTACTTGTTTTTGCTTAATAGGAGATCGTAAGGCAACAAATCAAGAACGTCAGAAGCAGGAATGTCGTAATTCTAGTCACTGTGTCGGTCTGGTTGTTAGGTTTTGTGTTCGGGATGTTTTTAACTCCGTAACTGTCCTGATGGATTCCCGTCTTTTTAAAATCGAATGTACAGAAAATTTTGTAAATTGTGACAGGAAACAGATTAATTTTACAGAATTCAAATACAATTAACATAATAATATATGAACCATCATAGACAATATTAATCCGGTTAATAAAATCATAAACCAGAAATAAATCTTGTATTTGTAAAAGCAATTTTGGATTCGCTCTTCTTTTTTCTTCTTCCTCGTCATTGTTAGAGGGCGGCCCTCGGACCGAGCACGATGTATGGTTTTGGAAAGGTAGTTATACTACATTTTATGGCGGGTAGTTATTTTTGGCGGGAAAAGAACGGGACGGTTGAGGAAATTAGTTGAGATTATATAATTTTGGCGCCAAATGTTTTAACCGGTATTTGCCTTGGATTTGGACCTTTTCAGTTTATTACTATTGGGTTTAAAGTGGGCCAATCTTTTTCATGGTTGAGCCTTAATAATTCTTCCCTTTGTTTGAACAAGATTTTTACATTTTTTTTTATTTTGTCAGTAGTATAGTAATCAAATTAGAGGTGATAAGTTTTCTTACCTCATCAATAATAATAATAATAATAATAATAATAATAATAATAATAATAATAATAATAAAAATTAAAGGTTGTGGGCTTGGGTTGGATATGGGCTGGGCTCACGTTAATTTTTTTGGCCCACAGACAAACGGGTTAGCGGGTTGGGGACGAGTTATTGGGCCAGACCTTTGTAATTTTCTTAAAATGCATTGTCAGGACCCGCTTCTTTAGCGGGCGGAATGGGCCAAATCAATGGGCGGAACGATCCATGAACAAGCCCTAAATCAAAAACAAAAGGAGACTTTTTTCCCTTTCGGGGATAAACAAGGGTATTTGTAAGAAAAAGGAAATAGTGTTATCTGTAGTACTGACCTTTAGTATCGGACTTTCGTCCTCTCATAAACATAAAACCAACCCAATTTATTTCTAAGAAAAATGAAATAGCGTTATCTGTGATTTTCACCGTTATCTATGATGTAATTACCTTTGATCGACTTTCATGGTCGAATGATGTTAACTTTGAACAATATTTAATTTCATAAAGATAATTCTCGTAAAATTACTCCATATAATTTTTTGTTGAAACTATATAATTGGCGAGTTAGGGGGTCAGATGTACGCTGTCGCAAAAGAGACAAATATGTTTTACTCGAGAAGGACGAGTATACAGAAATTATTGATTACAGCTTGTCAATGATCTGATTTTATCATATACAGCTTGTCAATGATCTGATTTTATCATATAGTATATGAAAAGTTATGTCTAGTATCCTATACGAACAAAACTCTACAATATAAGCTTACAAAATTTGTTAAATGTAAAATTATTATGTTAATACAAATATAAGAAACTAAGATAAAGAAGAAAAAAATTGTATCTTAATTAATTATGGGAGGGTGGACGAGATCTAGGTTTAGGATAATCAGAGTAAATTCCGGGATGTAATTCTGTGTGCTTGCTTGGCAAATGCCATGATACTATTGATTTCTTCTTAAAAATCACCAAATTTCTTCTTCTCTTGTTCTCCAATTCCTGCAATAACATGTCAACACATACGATAATAAGTATACTTTAAAGTGTAATTAACTCGATAATAACTAAAACAGTAATTATTGTGTAAGACCGTGTTATAGTATCAAACCCAGAAGACTCCCACATGCGATAACAAGTTGCAGGACCGAAAAGTAGGGAGTCAGATGGGCATAACCTTTCGCATGTTGAAAACGCGTTAGTTGTTTTATTAAAACACGACGGTGTGAGAATTATAGATGGTGTTTGGAAAAAAAAAAATGAAGGAATACAAAAGTTTATATAATTATATGGGACAGGTTTATAGATGAAATTAACTTATATTAGGCTATTAGCGATGTATGATAAATAAAGTAAAAGAAATATATAAACACGATAATTTTGGTCGTGCTCACTAGTGAAACTGTTTCATATAAAATGCAATGAGTTAATAACTTAATAAGAAACAAACCTTGTGTGAAACTTGATTGTTCATCCTTAAAGAACGAGCATTGCATGGATAAACTAAGAGACATACGATGAAAATTACAAGAAGATGATATATTTTCATGATGATATTTTATTTATTTAGTGGGTAAGATTATAAGCAAATTTGGACGATAAGTATACAAATTTAACCTTTGCCAAGAGAAAAAGAATTGATAAAAAAACGGTAATTATATAGTGCGCTGTGAGAGTTCATTCGTACGTTAACCATGCAGTAATAAAAAAATACAGTATATGCATGTCCAACTTGTAGGGTTCATTAAAGAACAAGTGTAGCACTTTTTGTGTGCTTGTAGTTGTGTTGTGCTTGTAAACGAGAATTTGAAATTGAAATGTTTACATTTGACTATCTTGATGTGAACCCCACAATTTGGGACGTTGTAAAGTAATGGAGTTTCTTGGTTACTTAGAATACAAATTGTCACTATTTATCTGAAGTTGTAGACGGATTGATAGTATCTCTCTCACAAAATGAGAGTGAATAGTGCAAGTGGGTGGGAAATAGATACCCTACCTGCCCTCCACTTACATTTTATGAGACGGATAATATCCGTCTACAGCTTTAGACGGATAATATCTGTTTACAATGAGACGAATTGTACTTAGAATTAAACTTATTTTAACGACGGAAAATAATTATTGAGTAAAGTCGTCGTATGTGGTATATTGGCTGAATATAACAAGGGCGGAAATTTCATACTCCGTATTAGAAAAGGTCCGATCTTAGGGAAGGCTGTTTGAGTCTAATTGAGATCCTCTCTATTTATTCATCTATTCATATCCTTCCATTTTTTCTTAATTGTTCAAATTTTATTAGTAAGATGATCTATTGTCAATTGAATGATGAGTTGAGGATGGATAATGATTAATAACAATTGTTCGTATTAGAGAATATGGAAGGAAATGAAGATGATTCATACTTATTTGATTCTAATAAATTATTATTTTATAATAATTGAATAGTAAGTCATTGTTATAAAATGGCGGAACCAGAATTGAAAGACGGGTAGAAGAATTGTCATTCTAGCTAGAACTCCCGTGTCGCAACCTAGTTAGAAAAAAAAAGTCGACAGCAGTCACAGCACGAAATAATTTATCATGGCAACACGGTGTCTAGTAATAGGGTGTCATCAAAATATACAAATTTAGAAGTTTGTGAAACTGAAAATGTTACTCCGTATGTGAAACTGAAAATGTTTTTCACACTGCTTATTTCATGCATTGTTGTATTGGGATTATTACCTTAGTTTAAAATTTCGAAGTAGTCAAATGTAGGTAAAAAGTGTGTAAAACAACCGTAATTTAAGGTAATACTCGAACGTTTTGGGTTAAAACGTATGTACTTTATGCTTTGTTCTGTTTTGTTTGTTTGTTGATGCTTTCAAATGGTTTTTTTTGGTACCACAAAAGTCCCCATTTGTTCCGTTGCTTGTGTTCCCTTGTTCTACGCTTAGCTGCCCTTTAATATGACACTGTTTAACTGTTTTCATCGTAAACGAGACGATCACGAAACGCTATTACAGAGTTCCCGCCTTTTTCCATCGGTGAACTCGACAAGGATGGCCTATTGTCGAAATCTGCTCAATCAAATGGACACCAAACTTTATTGTCAATTATTTTCATGGGTACGGAGTTTGATCGTACTCTGCCACAATTCATGGAGCTGAGAAACTTGCCAAGAAAACATTTCAACCAAAAGTTTAAGCTAATAGTTGAAGTCCCAAGATCGGTTTTATACTTTAACACGCTCCCTCACATAAGGCATGTTGGGCTTGAAGTGTAGATGCAACTCTAAGATCATTTACATTCTATCATGGTATCAGAGTCAGGGTGGCCAAAAGTCACGTGTTCAAATCCTGGCAACCCAATAACTCACGAAATGGAAATTTCAGCACATGGTTTGGGAGCATGTGCACTAACCTCTCTACAAGCCCAATGGGCATTCAAGTGAAGGGTGTAATAGGAATAAATATAATAGTTGGGATTCAACCATCACCTTAAGGTTTTGGTTGAGATGGTTCATCTATCACCTGGTACTTGATATTCCACTTTAGAATTTAGAGAGGTGGGATTCATACTCGTGACCTTTTGGTCACACTGGCTCTCTCTGATACCATAAAATTAATGGTTTGCTTTGTTGTACGAACATAGCAACGTTATCATAGTTTTCATTTAGTATCGCGATCAATTAAAGCACAAGCATTTCATTGGAGACCGGTGTGCCAGCGTTCGCGAGTTGATCAGAAAGCTTCTTGAGCTCTAAACAATAGGCAGTGACGGAGTTGAAATCATCAAGGACAACAGAAACGAATTGATTCTCGAGATAGACAGCGCGATATTTTTGTTGTCTAGGAAAATGGCTTCCAAGCTATCCCAAGCGACTTTTGTTGACCACTGTCGCGGGGCTAAGATAGTGTGGATCAGATCCACGGATATCGTGCTAAAAATCCACTGTTTTACCAGGGCGTCGAGGCGCGGCCAAAGAGCAATGTCAGCAGCATTCGTGGAGGAACATTCGGCTGAAGTTAGGTGGTCGTGCATCAGGTATGCGCGGTAGTGGTTCTCAAAGAGGGCGGCCCATGTAGCGCATTCGCCACTCTTCATTTCCAACGTAATCGGGATGAGATTTTTTCACATTGGTAATGCTCAAAGTAGGGTGGAATTGGGCCACTTTGAGAGGAAAAGAAGAGAATAAGGAAGTAGATGAAAAATAGGGATGATTAATGAGAAGCATGATTTAAAGCCATTTAATTTTCTACTTCCTCATAGTTTTCTTTTTATTTCCTGTGTTTGTAGGCACAAGTATTACGGAAATGAATGAAATATGAGTAAAAGAGTTGGGTGGAAGGTTTGGTGATAAGACCGATGGATGAATAATTAGAAGTTAAATAAGAAATTTTGTGCCACAAACATTAAAGGAAGAAATAAAATAGAAGTAAAAGAGTTAGGTGAGAGAAGAATGAATAAAATAAAAGTAAAATTTTCCAAAATAAGAAAGGGGAAGAAAACCTGAATAATCCGTTTAAAGAAATATGAAGGAAAAGGAGAGAGTATCTTTTTTTACTTGCCAGAATATGTGGGATTGAAACCTTATACAAGTTTTGCGTTTAAGCTTCTATATGATTGGGAGTACCTTTTGAGGGCGCATTACGAAAACAGATTCTTATATGGTTCATTTTTGCTTTTATTATAGCAATTTGCAATAACTCGTATTTTCTTTCCAAGATATTGTTTGCGATAGTGTGGTCTAAAGGCAAAGATAGAAGGATGTTGATAAGTTATTAGTTAATTTCTTAGTTATCATTGTAAAGTATGCTATTTTAGGGCTAACTTCCATGCTTAGTGTTTTTAGGTAGCTCCTATTTGAGAATAAGCAAATTGATGTCAATGCTATGCTTAGTAGTTGTCTGTTTGCATTCATACATCTGATTTGCATTGTTTATTTTATTTTTTATTTTGAAATGGAGACTTTATGTTTTTTTTTAAGATTATGAGAGTAGGAGCGAGGTAGGGAGGGAGAGCGCCGAGAGGGGGAACGGGGAGGGAGAGGAGGAAGACCATCGAGGGGGTTGGGAGATAGAGGAGAAGAGCATAATAGTGAGAGCATATGCTTTCGTCGTTATTTTGGTCGTGGATTGGAAGGCGGAAGGGAGAGAATGATTCTATGTTTGGTTTTGTTCAAATTGAAAGGGTAGAAGGGAATAGGGGAATAAGAACGCTGAGAAAGGGAGAGAAAGAAAGAGGAGAAGGCAATGACATACCCAGAATAGAGTACAATAAGATTAGTAGGGGAAGGATATGAAGAGGGAGAGTGAGGAAGGGCGGGGGAGGACAAGAGAATGCTAAGAGGGAAAAAGAGGTGGGGGGGCGGGGGGGGGGGGGGGGATGAAGATAGCCACATTATTTTGATAATTAATGTTGGAGGAGGCTTTTTTTCCAGATGCTTCTATTAGATGAGGAATCATTTGAGGAAAATTTGGATAGTTCGAGAAAGGAAGAACTGTGATATGGGGAGAAAACAAAGATAACATGAAAAAGGATGATGAAATGAACCTGTTTTGAGAAAGGAAGGTCAAACGGTCTAAAGAAAAATGGAGTAGAGCAAAAGGAATGGTAAAGTTGTAGTTAATGATGGAGGGCAAGGACATAAGCTATCTGGATAACCTGCTCAAATGTAGAAGTACTGGAGTTGTAGCACTTCTAATTAATGAGTTGGTTTAGTTACTGATATTATACCTCCTTTGAGATTCATTACATATCACCTCAAATATAATTAGAAGGTGTGCAACCTAAGTTCTTTCGAAGATTTCTGTGCACCAGTTTACTTATATGTCAGTTGATAACTTTTAAACATTACATTTAACGTCAGGTGGAGACTGCGGAGTGCGGCCCAATGATTGGTTTGTCTTTTAAACATTGCTCTTGAACAGTTGATTTGGATGATCAGGAGGTGGTGTCTCAATGCCTACAAGAGGTACTGTAAATTTTAATATCAGCGTGTAATTCTAGCTATTTTTGAAGCTTTATATTTTGCATTTTTATTAAAATTGTAATTTTTCATGATGAATTGGGGTGTTGTGAGTTAAAATGTAACTAAAACGTGGGTAAAAGTTAAGTTTAATGTTCTTGGGAAAATCGTTGTATAAACTATAGAGGACAATGAATTTTTTTTGGGACAAGTTTTTGGTATTTGTCAAGCGTCAGTGACCATGACCAGTGATCATGACCAATAAGAAGTCTATGCTCCGCAATGTACATCTCAGCATGATTAGGCTCGAGCTTTTCTGATGATTGGTTAAAAAGAAGTAAAATAATTTTATATCGTTCTGTAAAAATTTTCGGGTTTGATACTAGTATATCTAAAATAACCCGATAAAAGCTAAAAATTGACTCAACCAAACCTAATTAAAATTGTTAACCCGATAAGATCTGAAAATTGACTCGACCAATCCTAATTAAGATTGACAAACATTCATTTCCATCTACCGATCTTGAATCTATATCTTTCTGATCCAGGAATGGATTGGTACAAAGGATTAACTTTCAATCCCTCGTATACTTATGCTAATGAGGTAACCTACAATACTACAATCAATCGTGTTGAATAGGCATGAGGTGTACCTATAACTGTTCCGCCTGACGTCAAAGATCAAGGCGACAAGGGTACGTATTTTATTTTCTCGCCAATTATGTTTGTTGATTTTTATGGCCATTTTGATATAATTATGTAAAGATGCCGTTTTTTTATGTGAATATATTTATTTGGTAGTTTTTGTGAGAATGAGCAGAAATTTGTTGGGCTATGGCGCCTGACAAATTAGCAGAAACCGCGTTTCTCAAAGCCGGTAAAAAGCATAAGCGTGTTGCGCTGGAGTACCTCAAAATTTCAGGCGTTTATCTAGAATATGATTATGATTACAAAGGAGATGCGCCTGTTTATATATATGGCAGAACTCCAATTCCTCCCGAGGCGGTAAGTATAACCATTTCTCCATATGCTTAAGTTATTTCATAATGTCGATATAAGTGATTTGTAGCTTCCATTGATGGCTCCCTACTAAGCTTATTAATGTATGGCATTTGTACACGTTAGAAAAATCCTAGAAAATATAGCAATAGCAGAGGAAAAACAATAATAAACTTAACAATAATTGTTAGAAAATATAACAAATCGTGGCAAAATTTTAGTAAATTGTGACAAATATTAATATATTGTGACAATATATTGTTAATATACATACAAATATTGAAATTGGTTTCTTCATTATTTTAGAGTGTTTTACTTATAAGTTTATCAAAACAAACCGTCATTGAAAATGACACTCAACGTGTCAAATTAATATTTATCCATGATAAATATTGACAACTCTTCCATTCAATTTTTTTTCGTATGGATAATCACTTTCGAAACACGCCCATGACGTTTTATATACTGCAACTTTAATACTCCGTATTTTAGTTGGAGTACTCGGTCGAATAATTGGTTGGTACTCGGTCGAGTGTGTGTTACTCGGCCGAGTGCACTTGACCGAGTAAACCGGTTCAACAAGTTTGACGGTTTCTTTTATATTTTGACTAGGGGTTTTGTTTATAGGGCTTAGGTCATTTATAGCTCATTTTAACATCTCTAAAACCATATCTAAACCTAGAGAGGGAGAGGAAGAGGAATTGTCGAGCCTTTCATTTGATTGAAGATTTCTCATCGATTTCAACCTAATTCGATTTCCCTATTTGTAAGTCAATTTCATTCAATTTTTTATATTATTTTAAAGTCTTCGTCTTCGAAAAGTTTGAAAATAGAGTCTTGTTTATTTGAATTCTAATTTATGCATATCAAATTTCGTAGTCAGATTCTTTATGGTTTGTCCTAGATGATTTATTTATGAACATGTCGCTGAAAAGTCCGCGAATCTGATTTGGTTGTGGAAAATGATTTGAAACCCTAATTTATATGTCGATTCAGTTTTGGGCTTTTTCATAAATCATCTTTGTAGAGTCTACATGACAATAGGATTTGGAATTAACGAATAATGATGTTTTAAACTCGTTTTATGAATCAGTACTTTTTATGCGACGGATTTTGTTAGCTTTTGGAAATTAGTCTGAAAACCCTTGATAAGTTTGGAATTTGAGAAGCATACGTTAGATAATATTTTTAGCTAAGACTCATGGGGTGCCAATCCAATTGGACTTGCATCTATTCGATTTTTCTAGAATTAGTTATGCATTTTATACCGAGCCTGTCATGTGCTGGAAAATCAGGAAAAGTCATGTTTGTTCTTTAAGTTGATATTCCTATTAAGTTATGATGAGTCTAGGTTATGTGCATGATTAATCGATTGAGTATGTGGTAATTATACATAATTATATTATGTAGGTGATGGATATGTGAAGGATCATAATTGATTGCTTGTGTGTGCTTGGATTGCGAAAAGGTAGGGTTCCCTACTCGGTTTACTGTTTAATTGTTATAAGATTATTTGGTAATTGTTGTGCGATTGATTATCTGTTGATCGTTATTGGTGTGTTGGAGTTGGTGTGGTTGTTGTGATGGTTGTTGATGATGTTCACGAGGTGTATCCTCGGCTGAGTGGAGTCACTTGCGAGAGTGACTTCACGCCCTAGTTTCGCCCTTTGTGGAACCCGCCACATGAGGAGATGTGCACATTAATGAACAGGGTTATCACTCGTTGATGAGCGGGGGCTTAGGTGGGGATTGGTTGCGGTCCCCTACTAGCGTTCAGGATTATCTGTTGCGATGAGTAATCTGAAAGGGCTACACATTTTAGTGTGTAGTCAGTTACGATACGTGATTGGGAGTTGGAAGTGGATGATGATCAGCAGTTTGTCTTTCGTACTTGTCTTATTTTGATTATACACCAACTGATACGTTGTTGTTTTACAAAATCTGTGGTGATCCATTAGGGGATGGTGAGCAGATTGTGACAGGTGATGATGTTTACTAGCTATGAGGCCATCATGGGGAGTAATCACTCGAGTCTAGTTTTCGTTGTCCAGAGATTTGTCATTCAGTTTTAGTTGTTGAACATTAGTAACATTTACTTTGGATTTTGGAACATGTAACCTCGGGCAACTCGATCGTGAGAGACCGTCACCATCTCGGTTGCTCGAGGTTAGTATACCAAAGTCACCAATCCAAAACACAATTATTAAAGTATAAATCCAAAGTAAACATGTTCCAAAATCCACTCATTCAATCCACATACAAATTAAGAGGTGGTCGGTCGGGTCACGTCTGATTCGAGTCATATAAACGCATGGATCGTTATTGGATTGGGTTTAGATCGATAAATGGGTCAACTTTTAGGGCTGGTCGGATCATATTAGATAGAGGTGTCGGTTGGGTTTGCGCTGGGGTTTGGTGCGCCTTAGTCGTTGTTGGGTTGGTCATTATCACGCTTTATTTATGGATCACGTCATTATCATGCTTGATGAGTCATATTTATATACAGTTATATCACTTATATGCCTCCTCTTTCTTACTTTTGAGATGGTTTTCGTGCTAAATTACATTATTTGTATGTCATTTATATTAGAATGTCGTTACTTCCACTATTTGGTGTTTAATACAGGGATGCTGTATTTATGGAGCAAAAGAATGGAATGTAGCACCGCGGAAATTGCATGAAGGAATACACGAAGCCTGGCACGGAAATCTAGAAGGATAAAGGTAGAGAATTGAAGAAGACTAGACGAAGAAAAGAGTTAAAGTAAGGAGTACTCGATCGAGTTGCCAAGTACTCAATCGACTGGTGTGTACACGATCGAGTCCCCTTATACTCGATCGAGTATGCATCGTTCTGACGACTTTTCGCGCAAGTTTCCAAAGTCGGTTTATGTTTATTATAAATGCCAAACTCGTGCCCTATTATTGGGTTATGCTTTGTTACGCCACTTTTTACTCTAAAAACTCCTAGAAACTCTTAGGCTAGTTTTAGCTACTATTATCATTACAGATCTACGCTCTCTTATTTCGGTATTCTTCAATCTTTCTTTATTAATCGTTAATTCAAGTTCTAATTCAATAGATGCTTTTTATTCATCTTTACATGCCTTTAACTATGTTCTTCGTTCATCTTATTATTACTGATGTGTCCATTTTATATATGATTTTACCCCCTATTTTAGCTCTATTTTACATGTCGTTTGCACTAATATTAGTGTATTTGTGAGCTAATTTCGTGTTCTAGTGTGTTGCTTGTTTTCATTGTGTTTTGTAGGAAATTAACCTTTTAATGGTTTTTTTCCCGTCAAAGTAGCAAGCGCACGAGTTCACGAGGCTAACAAGACTAAGTATGACCGCGGAAAGGTGTTTTGGTAATTTCCAAGCCCGAGTAAGAAGCATGGGGGCTTTGATTGATGAATACGTGAAGAAATGGATGTCAAGCCCAAAAGATAGTCCAAAGACCAAGTCAATTTAGAGCAAGCATAGGATGCTCTTTGGATGCTAATATCACATTTAACCGAAGGATTAAAGAGGAGTTAAGATGCATACTTTGGATTCCTCATGCAATTAATCAGCGATTAAAGTGAATTAACCCGTAATTAAGCATCCCCGATCGGAGTGGCCTGTCACTGCCACCCTGATCGGGGTTGACCGTTTCGATGACTTTTACGTTTTATACTTCATTTCCTATATAAAGGGTGTGGTATTCGACGTTTAAAGGACATACTTCTTATACCTCTTTCCACACATTTTCATATATGTTTTAGTCTTACTTTTAGAATAAAATGTAGGTCATATTTCCTTTATGTTATTTACATTTCCTTTAACATTTCAATATTGTATTTCAATTTTCATTCAAGCATTTGTTCTTCAATTCCAAGTTTCATTTCCAATTATTACGGTAATTCTATTTCTTATATTGTTCTATTATCTACCTTGTCATTTCCATTATCAATTAGTTATTATGATCACTTTATCGTTTGTTACTAGTTTAGTTTACATTATGTGAGAGTAGTTTACTTTGTTAAGGGAATTAAGGGAAACCATGCATAAGTAGTTCTTGCAATTGTTGAACTAGGATGTTATAATATCGTTTTATTGTTTCTTTCATATGTTTGCATTGTATTGTTAGTCTTTGATAATTGATCACTATCTTTGATTATTTTGTTAATTCACTTTTATAAGTCGAGAGGCACGAAAATGAATTAGACTAACATGTGTTAGTAAAACGACCTAGTCGTAACGAGAGTTCCCTAGGACCCGATCTATGCATGGTTGACAATAAGGCCGAAAGGTGGTTGTCTTTAAGCCTAAACAGTTAGTGACATTGGCAACTCCTATGTTTAATTCGAGCATTTACATAATTTGCATGTGTGACCCGACCTCTCTAGACTATTCCTTTATTATTGTTTTATCACAAGTTTGCCAACCAAACCAAGCAGTCATACATTTACCGACCTTGATAGAATTCACGCCATAACAACTAATTAACAACTCCCGTCTCCTTGTGTTCGACCCCTATTACTACATTAATTTGTGTCCAGGGTATTTATCTTTGATTAGGTACACGACAATCCTATCAAATTTTGGCGGCGGCGTCGGGGAGCACGGTTTTGTTTGCTAATTAGTTGTTGAATTCTATCTTATTTTGTCTCGAGGAACACTTGTTCTTTGGGATCTTCTCACGGTTTCCTTGTAGTTTTAGTGCCTATTTTGTAGGTAATAAAGCTTGGCCTTTTATAATGAGTGACGGATTTGTCCCACAACTCAAAGATGAGCCTTTTCATGACTATCTTGCCCGGTTCTAGTATTTTTGCGATGGTCTTATCTCCCGTGGACATATCCTTGATGGGATTACATAGTTCATCTCGTGGTTGATGGCATGGATTATTTTGTCCCGAGGAACACTTGTTCCTTGGGATTTTCTCACGGTTTCCTTGTAGTTTTAGTGCCTATTTTGTAGGTAATTGGTAAGCATGTTATTCACCGTCGATCGATTTTGATTTGTGTGGATGGAAATTTTTTGGTTTTATCTTTTTGATTCGATGACGGCGACGGCGGAATGTTATGGAAGGGGTTTTTTTATTGTGTTTTTGGGATTTTTAGGTTAGGCTTTTTAAAAGAAAGTTGGATGGGCGGAGTATTATATTTTGGTGCTACATTATTATGGGCCGTATTACGTCTTTCTTGATATAGGTAGGAATAATATCACGATATATGTATTACATTTGATGTATAGTCCACATAATAGTGATTCGAGTAACATTAATAAATGAAAAATCAATCAAAAACTCCTAAAGAATATTCATATTCCGCGGGTAGCATCGGTAGCAGACAGTTTCTTGGAAGTGTTAGCTGGGAGAGGGGACTTTCGGGGTACGTAGTCTTTGTAAAAAAAAAAAAGGATCGTCGGTGACTTGTAACACGACATCATTGTCGTCCCAGGAAAATTTGACTAATTGACCCTCTTTCAGTTTTGTTTTGGTAGCATAGGCGGACCATCCGCCTTTAAGGCAACACTTTTCGTCTTAGTAGTGTAGAGAAAACACGCAAACACCATATTCATCCATATTAGTATCATGAGTACTGCCCTTAATTGAGAAACTTTCAGGATCTAGAGTCCTTGCGAGATTGTCAGGATACATTAGAGGGGAAAGGTCAAAGACATCCTTAAACATTTGAGGGGGCGGTAAAACTATCGCTAGGAAAGTGTCTAATTGGGTTAACTTAACTATATAAACTTTGGAATCTATTGGTTGAAACAACAATTTCAATTTGTAAGATTCAACCCAAGAAAACAATACCTTCCTTTCAACAACCACGTGAAAGTAAGCTCGGATGCGACTACAACCCGGAGCCTTGAAGCTATAGGATGTAGGCTCATCTCCATCGCGACTAACGACCAAACACAGATCACGCTCAACATGATCCGTCTCACCCACCTCCTCACATTCCACCTTAAATGAGATGCGACATCCCAAATCTTCACGCGCCCTCGTTTTATCACAATCATTCAATCCCGTCTCAATAAGGGGTTGTTTGGTTGCCTTTTAAAATCATATGAATTGGAAAATCATGGGAAGTGGTTAGATGGAGTCTTGTTTGGTTGCCCAATTCATGGGAAATAAAACTTCCTATGGAACTCCAATTCCTACATAATGTAGGAAGTCACTTACCTAGCCCCCCCTAGGTAAGTGGGAGTTCCCACATGAATTGAAGTTCCTACATTCAACCAAACAACATTTACACAATTCATGTGATTTTCAAGTTCACATGAATTTAATCTTCCCGGGAATTCTATCTTCTTATGGCGAACCAAACGACTCTTAAAATTCTCATAAAATTCAATGATTGTTAGAAAATATAACAAATTGTGGCAAATTTTTAGTAAATTGTGGCAAATCTTTAGTAAATTGTGGCAAATATAAATATATTGTGACAGTATATGTTTAATAACTTAATATATATACAAATAATAAAATTGGTTTCTTCTTTATTTTAGACTATTTCACTTCTACATTTATCCAAATGAACCGTCATAGAGAATTACTTCGGATAACTTCTTTTGTTGCTTGTCGCATAGCTCTGCCAGGGACGTTCTTGGCCTCTTTCTTATAGCTCGAGTGTGATTAAGTTATAGGTGAATTTGCGCCTACTATGTTGTAATAGATATTGATCCATCGCTTGTTGCGTTCTTTTCATGGTCATACTGTTTTAGTTAACTGGCATGTTTGGTCCAGAGGTTCTCCTGTTTAAAATTTGTTTTCTTAGATGATGGTGGCTACTCACTTCCAATTACCTAGCTACAACCACAGAAAGTGTAGAACAGATTTAACGTCCATTTCTTTACCTTTGTATTGTATTGATGCAACCCATCAACTTCCAATTAGCTTATGCTTTTTTAAGGTCTTATTATTAGTTATTACTTGTGATGGTTTTGTCTCACTCATGCAAAAGCTTTCAATCAAACTCGGGAGTGTTCTATAGTGTCTTATGTTAATTTTAATAATGTTTAGGTTGTTTTTCTGACTATTGATTTCTAACTGTATTATTGCATATTCAAATATGTTAATTGACGAGATAAAGGATGTCAAAGACGTGTGGGCTATTAAATGTTTAAAGAAAATGAAATGTTAGATTAGTTTATTCACTAAGACGTGTATATGATTATTTATACACTTGATGTATAATTTTGAACATCGACATTATTGTCCTGTCAGATGATATGCAAGTTCGTTGGTTGGCATTTTTTTTGTATGTATTGTTTGTTTATTTCGCTTTTTTGCTTATCAAATCAATGTCGACATTGTTGCCAAAATTTTGTAGCAAATATTCTTTTTTTAAAAAAAAAATATCTATCTATGGTGGCGGTTCTTAAGTATGAAACACCACTATTAGTTTACCTTTAACGGCATTTCTTTAACAACAACCGACGTTATATAGAGCATGTACAGTGGTGGAAAGTTATTATTGAAATACCTATGGTGGCGGTTTTCAAAAAATAACCGCCACTATAGATGAGTTACAGTGGTGTTTCTTGTCTAACAACCGTCGTATTATATAAGTTTATAATGGCGGTTTTGTATAACAACCGCCACTTTAGGAGAGATATTGCGGCGGTTCAACAACCGCCTACAACCGTCGAAAAGTTTACAACGCAACGATAAACGACGGATCCTAAATCTCTAAAAACCGCCACAAAAGGTCATTTATAACCGCCATCGTAGGAGGTTTTTCTACTAGTGAAAAGCACAAAAGACAGTAAACACATTTGGAGGTGCAATATAGCCAGTCACAATAACCCACTTTTTATGTAGTGTCAAACTGCGTGCACTTTCATCTCTTCCTTTAAGTTACCATTAAAAAAAGCATTTTTGACACCTAACTGATGAACTACAAGATCATGAATAGCAGATTAGCAGCTATAGAAATCAGAGTTCTAATGTTGGAAATTTTAGTCACGGGTGAGTAATTATCAAAATAATCAATGTCTTTCTTTTGTGTAAACCCCTCACCACAAGTCTGACCTTGAACCTTTTTATTGTGCCATCAGGTCTCATTTCTTTTTAAATATCCATTTACTACTAATGGGTTTACTACCTTTAGGCAAATCAGTCAACTCCCAAATCTGAATAGAAACAAGATAATCTAATTCATTTTTAATAACTTATTTCCAAAAATTAGCATCAATAGATGTTATAGCCTCGTCATATGATTTTGGATCATCTTCTATTAAAAAAGTAGAAATAAGTTCATCACAAGCACAATAATCAGATATTTTTTTCCGTTAAATGAGTTCTAAAAAATCACTCTCAAAGTTCTTTTCAACTCTAGGTCTTTTACTCCTTATAGGTTCAAAATCATGTTCAACATAAATACTACTACTAGCATGCATAGAACTATCAGCAGGATTAACAGGCAAAACACGAACATTAGTTAATGATACAACGTCTTTCTTTAAAGGAAAAACATGCTCAAAAAAATCGGCGTCTCTAGCCTCAGAAATAGAACAGTCACTCAATGACATGAATCTATGGAGCAGAACTGTTTTGAGCATAACGAATGAAAATCCAATCATAAGCCTACTTTAGCCAAACACCCCCACACTCTAAGAAAACTCAAGTTGGGAGCATAACCTTTCCATATCTCGTAGGGTGTCTTATCTAGTTTCGTATGAGGTACCCTGTTAAGAATGTGACAAGCCGAAAGCACAGATCCCCCCACATATCATCAGGAAGGCCAGAACTTAAAAGCATACCATTCATCATTTCTTTCAAAATTCTATTTTTGCGTTCAGCTACTCTATTTGATTGAGTTAAGTAAGGTGGACTCTTTTCATGATGAATTAAACCATTTTTCTCACAAAGATCTCTAAATAGTTTGAACCATACTCACCACCTTGATCGGACCTGACTCTTTTAATATTTCTATCAAGTTGATTTTCTACCTCAATTTTGAACTTTATAAATATGTCTCCAGCTTCACTTTTATTTCTAAGCAAGTACACTTTAGTGTATCTAGAACAATCGTCAATAAAAGTGACATAATTTACCTCCTCTGCTCATAGTGTTTTTAAAGTTAGCTAGGTCGGTGTGAATTAACTTAAGAAGATTTGTATGTCTAGTTTTAACAGGTTTACTAGGTTTCTTAACAAATTTAGCCTCGACACAACTAGGACATTTTTCAAAACTTCTGTAGTTAACGATGGAATAAGCGACAAAGATTTAAGCTTTTTAATCGAATCAACATTCATGTGACCTAGTCTACCATGCCAAATATTGATAGACTTAGCAATATAAGTAAAAATAGAAGCATTTATTAATGATATATAGGAGAATCAACGTTTAAAACAAATAACCCCCCACAGAGATAACCCTTGCCCACAAAATCCCCTTTACGCGACATTACAACCTTGTCGGCCTCAAAAACCCACTCCAGCTTTGTTTAGTAAGGCATCAGACACGAGATTTCGACGCAAGGTAGGAACATATAAAACATTGTTAAGGGTAAGAGTTTTCCCCGAAGTCAGTTTGAGAAATATCTTGCCTTTATCTGTGATCACAGCAGAAGAAGAGTTACCCATGTAGACACATTCACCGTCAGCTACATCTTTAAACTTAACAAAGAGCTCCTTATTAGCACAAAGATGCCTAAAAGTAGAATCTAACCACTAGCATTTACGAACATATTAGCCTCAACCACCACAAGAGCAATGATGTCATCTTTCTCAGCAAGATTACCTTCAACAACTTTCTTTTGAGGACACTGGTAAGCTTTGTGACCCGATTTTTCGCAGATATTGTACACAAATATTTTAAAGAGACGGTCTCTCAATAGGATTATTGAGAGACCTCTCACATGATGAAAGAAGTTACTTAATTTCTATTTTTCATGTGTATGTCTTCCACTAATCCTTTTTATTTCGTTTATTATATTAGGATGTAAAATTACTCTTTAGATGAATACTTAATTGTATATATAAACTAATAAAGTTTAAATTAATAACTTTTATGTGTTCTTATTTCTATAATAATATTAATATAAAGTTAATTTTTTTGTTGAAATTTTAATGAAAAATTAAAAAAAAAATTAGGTTGAATTTCTCCTTTTTATTAAAGTTAAGGGGGTTAATTACCATTTTCGCATTTTTTACTCGTAGATGATAAGGGAGCATCTAGGAAAGGAAATATAAAAGGTAAACAAATGATCAAGACAAATGTCGACGTTTTTTTCTAAAAAAAAAAAGACGCTCACTACCCTTACCCTCTCTCTTTCACTCTAAATCTCTCTTATAACGAATTGTCGACGTTTTTTTTCTTAAAAAAAAGACGCTCACTACCCTTACCCTCTCTCTTTCACTCTAAATCTCTCTTACCCACCATCACCGGACCACCACCTACACCACCATTGCCACACCTGCAACAACACTTCCACGGCCACACTTTGTAGTAACCATTCTCGTTTTGCAAATCAGTTTTCCTTCTTTATTCTCAAGTAAGTCGGGTTTTTCTTTTGAATTAGTTTAGATTGTATAATTTTATTTTAATTAGGTTAGTAATGGTCACATTGTTGTTTAATTGTTATTTTGTATTCCGTTGTTGGTGCAATCGGTTAAGGGCTATCTTGTCGTATGCAATAATTGTTGTTGTCGTGTTATTATCGTATTATCGATTCAGTTATTGTTCTTATTGTGTTTGTTGGTGGTGGTTGTTGTTGTGAGGGATGTTGCGGACGTTGAATTCAACGTGGTAGAGAAACGAGATGATGAATGTTGTCATCGTTTAGGGTGAGGGACGATGTGGATTCATTGTCAAGTATGGAAGGACACGTTGAGTTCCATAGTCTGCCATGGATGAGACGATGAATCTCAACATATGGGCCATAACATACAATGAATGCCCACACCTGGGCCCACTATGGATGAATGAATTCGTTGTCCAGCCCACCCAAGAGCAAGACTCATTGTCCAACTCCAATAAAGAGGAGCAGAATCAACGTCCATGGCCCATTAGACGTGGATATTCATCGTCTTAGCCCATGGTAGACATTGGGTTTTGTCGTCCATGTCCATTATGAACGTTGAATATCGCCGTTTAAGTCCATTCTGGACGTTGATTTTCATTATCCCATAGCAAAAAAAATTAAAATTCTAATGTCCACTTTCATAAGGTAAGACGGTTATAATTCGATTCATACTAGTCCACATTCATAAGATAATTCGACTATAATTCAGTTCATACTAATTCCAGCTTCTCTGACTCGTGATTTGCTCCCTTCATGGTTAAATTGACAAATTAATATTGAAAATCACTCCTAAAAACATAAAAAACATATTCTCCCTTTGTCTCAACTCTCAGGTCATTTGTTTACCTTTTATATTCTTTGTGAGTGATATTTTATTCAAAGGTAAAGAAATGATTGGGGACGGAAGATAGAATAACGCTGACATTCAAGTAAATCACATACACCAAAATGCAGAAGGCCCGGGTATGAAATTTGCCAGAAACGATTCTGTTTATCTGTCTTCAAAAAATCGAAAGACGGGAAAGTAACCTAGAATCGAATTCGGAATTAGTCATCGGAAGTGGTAAGCTTAGCCCCATGAAAACATCAAGTCCCTTCTTCCCCCGTCTTCTTGGTAGATACCGTCTTCTCAGTCTCCGAACTTTTTGATTTCATCTCTACAAGCAACAAATATCGAAGGCATCAAAACAAACACACTTAAGTGCTTAACCATAGCCTTTACGTCCGCCCTTTAGGAAGTTAGTAATTGGGAAAAGTAAATTAAAAATAACTCCTTTTTTAAATTCAGTTTTCAAAAATTACTCCCTTGTATCTAAAGCAACATAAAATCATCAAATGTACCATGTTTCCAACTAGTTCCACCTTACAAGATCGCCATACTCGAAGTTATCCGTTCCTTCAAACTTAAAAATTTGAAGCTAAGACTGTTCATACATTACCAAAATCATCCTTGCATATTTGTGTTTGTAGTTGATGAGAAATACGAAGTATAATGCTAGGGCCTAGGGGAAAAATAAACAGTATAGTCTAACTAAGATACCAAAGCCTCTAAGGTACCGTCATTAAAAAAAATAAAACCCGAAATGGGGATCCTAAATTCGATTGATAAGATTGTTGTTGAAGACGACGAAGAACAGGGGGGAAGAGATAAAGCGTGGATTTTTTTAATTTAATGATGATTAGATTTTGGGGAATTAGAAAGCAAAAGTAAGATTTTGTTGTTCCTGATGAAAGTAACGTTGTACCTAGGGATGTCATTGGGGCGGTGCGGTGGTGGATATAGGCTCTCCCGTACCCGTACCCACCAAGAAAAACTCGGACCCATTCCCGCCCCATCACCCGTGGCGGTAGGGGTGTAATCGAGCTGAGCCGAGCTCGAGCTTACCTATGATTGAGCTCCGCTCATATTGTAAAAGTCGAGTTCGAGCCCGAACCCGAGCTCTTGAAATCAAGGCTCGGGATCGGCTCATATAATATTTTACGAGCCCGGACCCGAGCCCGAGCTTTGTTTGCGTACTATTTTTTCGAGCTTTTTTTTAATTATAAAGTAATTTTTTATTTAAAAATTCAAATTCAAATGAGAATATTATTTTTTTGTTAGCTTATAATAACAGTTATTATGTAATTTTATCTTATAAACTAATATTTTAATTTATTTATTTTAAAATTGATACAATTTAAGTAAATATATTGAAAAACATTAAGTAATTTTAAAAATAACGAGCTCAAACGAGCTCCCGAGCCGAGCCTTAGTGTGCTCAAGCTCGGCTCGGTTTGGGCTCAGCTTAGTTCGAGCCCGAGCTCGAGCTCAGTTTGACCGATCTCGAGCCGAGCTTTGACCGAGCCGATCCCGAGGGCTTGTCGAGCAGGCTCAGTTCATTTACAGCCCTACGTGGCGGGTACAAGTTTCCAAAACCACCCCGCCTTAACGGGTGAAAATATAAAACCGTACCCGCCCCGCTTACTCATTAACCCGCTACACCATAATTTTATTCGATAATTTTTTTTGTAAAAGTTGGTTTAATCATATTAATTTCCATTTTTTTTAAAAATTTATCTTTTTAATTTTATTTTTTCACCAAATAAGTTAGTATTAACATTATGTCTTAATTATAACTAAATAAAATTTATAAAATTATCATAATCTTACTAGTTTTTTTTAATGATTTGCGGGTAGGCGGGTATTAGGTGGGTAAGATGCAAAATCCATCCACGCCCCATGACCCATGGCGGGTACAGTTTTCGTACCCGCACCCACCCCACCACCCACCAAAGCTCTACCCATCCCCGCCCCAACTGGGGCGGGTGCGGGGCGGTACCCACTTGTACCCGCCCCGCTGATATCCCTAGTTGTACCTTCCTTCCTTGCTCTATTGACACATACATTTGTGATTATCAATTTATCATGGCCTTCATGGGTTGTCAAGAATTGAAAGTAAAACGGATTCGGGTCGGGTTGTATTTGGTTTGGGTTGGTTCGAGTCGAGTTAACCTGGGTCACGGTCCGTGAAGCTTAGCAAAGGTTTACCTTTGCCTGGTCTCTTTGGCGGCTTGGGCGAGTTGGTTGACTGATCGTGGTGATCTGGTGGCTTGGACCTGATGGGCGAGTAGAGACGAGTCAGATAAAAATAACCCACATGGTTGACAAATCTAGTTGTATGATTCTGTTAGATTTAATTTCAGTTCATTTTAATTTGGTTCTGCTTTGTTAAATTCGGTTTAGTTAAACTTTAAAAGACTAGTGTTGAATATGAAGTAAGGCCCTGTTCTTTCTGGCTTTTTAGAGCCGAACCGAGCCGAATCGAATCGAATTGAGCTTAATCGAATCGAATGGAGCCGAGTGAATCGAATCGAGTGAATTGAATCTGAATGGAGTTGAATCGAATCGAATCGAATCGAATCGAATGGATGTGAGTGAATCGAACTAAGTGATTGAGTGAATTGAATTGAAATAGTATTAATATTAATATTAATATTAATGCTAAATATAATAATAATAGTAATAATTATTATTATTATTTGAAGAAGAAGAAGAAGAATTATTTGAAGAAGAAGAAGAAGAAGAAGGACATTATTAATAATAATAATAATAATAATAACAATAATACTTGTAATTATACTAATTTGAGTGATTAACTAGGTAGCCACCATGAACCACGGTTCACCATCAATCTAATTAGGTGAAATAATGGAGCACCGATTTGCTAGATTTATGTTCAAAGTCTAGCCGTTTATCATCCTAATTTGACTGATTAGGTAGCCACCACGAAGCACCAACAATCCTAATTTAATTAATTAGATAAATAAAAATTGACAGATCCTAATTCCATCTTTAACAAATAAATAAAATTTGGTTGATTAATTAAAACTCAACAAATAATATTAATAATTGATAACAGGTAAATTAATTTATTATTTGATAAATTAGAATCCATCTTGTAAGTTTTAAGTCATTTGAGCAATTAAATTAAGTTTTAGGGAAAAATATTGATTTAAGAGTTCACTTCGTTCAGTTTTAGGTGAAAAAGGTACAAAATAGAACGTTATGAAAAAGTGTATGTGAAGAGTAAAGTTCGCATATGAAAAAATAATTAGGTATTAATAATAGTAATATTAAAATTAAAAATGTTATTAACAATATTATTAATAATTAATATTCATATTCATATTCATAATAATATTAGTAATAGTATTAATTATATTAATATAAATATTATTGATTTTAATAACCATAATATTCATAATAATAACAATAATGAGGATGATTAATTAATTAATAAATTAATAATAATAATAATAAATATATAATATTAATAATATTAATAAAAACTATTAAGTTTAAGATTTGCAAAATTGAAATTGGCTGAATTTAGTGGAGCTAAGTTAAGTGAAGTGAGTGATGAACTGAATGGAGCCTGAATCGAATCGAATAGAGTGAAATGAATCGAATCGAATCGATTCGATCTGAATAGAGCTGAGCTAAATTGAACTGAGCTGAACTAAACTGAATAGAGCTAAGCTGAACTGAAATAAGCTGAAAATAAGCCAGAAAGAACATGGCCTAAATGACAAACTTTTGGCCGATCTAATTATATAAAATCGTGTTTATCCGTATTACTTGAGACGGATATAACCGACCGTTTAAAGAGGCGTGAGAAAAAAAAGCTCCTCCTTCAATCAAAACCCTGACTCAACCGTGAGAAACCCTAAATCATCAAAACATTCATCATATCTCCCCCCCCCCCCCGCCCCCTTCTCTCTCTCTATGGCTTTCAGGGAGTCTTACAGGGTCAATCTGACCAACCGTAATTCCAATGAAACGCGACTCGTTTTACCCGAAAACTTCTATTGGCAATTTTTACAAGCGAGAGTGTCTACGGAGGATGCGATTCTGCCGTTCCAGGGAGGACTCGAACTCAATATGCGAGTTGCATATGAGGAGGAAGGAGTCACGACGCATTGGGTTTTGCTTTTTATCGCTAGAGGCAGTAAACACGACTTAGTATGTACTTTCTCCGGCCACTATTGGAGTAATCTCCGAAAAAATCATCACCTGGTAAGTCCGAAGGAACTGATATTTTGTTGGTCTTCGAGTGATATTAATTCTTTTGATTTAACTATTCGACCCGTACCTGTGTATGTCCCTCCACACCCACAACCAATCCCTTCACAATCTGAACAACTCTTAAATCTGGTACCTCCTCCTGAGTACTGGGAAAAGAAATTTTCATCCTCTGATCTTGAAACAAAACCAAGGAGGAGGAAAGGATTTAAAGTTCCCATTTTAATGGCGGAAAAGTTTCTCAACCCCCGATTAAATAGCTCCCAAATTTCGGATGCCAAAACCCCTGAAGGTGCGAGTCTCCCATCCGTTGATTTAGTCGAGGGAAATGTTTACAACCTCAATTATACCATTTCGTGAAAGTAAGCTCGGATGCGACTTCAACAACCACGTGAAAGTAAGCTCGGATGCGACTACAACCCGGACCCTTAAAGCTATAGGATGTAGGCTCATTTCCATCGCGATTAACGACCAAACCCAGATCACGCTCAACATGATCCGTCTCACCCACCTCCTGACATTCCACCTTAAATGAGATGCGACACCCCAAATCTTCACGCACTCTCGTTTTATCACCATCATTCAATTCCGGCTCGATAAAATTCTCATAAAAGTCATCCAATGGTTGTTAGAAAATATAACAAATTGTGGCAAATCTTTAGTAAATTGTGGCAAATGTAAATATATTGTGCGAGTATATTGTTAAAATATAACAAATTGTGGCAAATCTTTAGTAAATTGTGGCAAACGTAAATATATTGTGCGAGTATATTGTTAATAACTTATTATACATACAAATAATAAAATTGGTTTCTTCTTTATTTTAGACTATTTCACTTCTATGTTTATCCAAATGAACCGTCATAGAGAATGACACTCAACGTATCAAATTAATATCTATCCATGGTAAATATAGACAACTCTTCCCTTTAATTTTTTAAGAAACAAAAAGGGTAATCAAGACACTAATGGGAAAGAATTTTAATTAAAAAGAAATAAATGAAATTGATAAGAATTATGACATAATGTTTTACTTGACTGCCCTCCCACTTAAGTTTTCAACAAATTGGTTGAAAAATTAACCCAAGTCGGCAACTAAATGAATAGGTGAATATGTGATTCTACTCGACAATCCTTTATTTACTAAATGAATAGGTGATTCTACGTTTTTTTCCTGCCTAATTATATTAACTTTTAATTGGGCTTTTAATTTTAGCATTCTACTATGAGCCAAATCTAACGTAAAAAATGATACTCATTAATTCATCACATCCCCTATATACTAAAAGATTAAAAAAACTATAAATTTTCCCGCTCAAATTTCTCTCCTAAATATTCACCATTTAATAGTGACCCCCATTCATTCAACATTAGTTGATTTCATCATCCTCTTTTTATTATATGCCATAAATAATAAAATCATCTTCTTAAGATTTTATTTACTAATAAGTAGTCTCAGATATTAGTACAAACTCTTTAAATTCTCATTCAGAAATTTATTTGCTTAAAATAAATTTATTGTCTATTAATTTGCCTATAAATAATTTTCTTACAATTCTTCTTATTCGTTGTATTTTCCAGTTTTTATTATAAAACACCACCAATAGTATATTTTATCATTAAATTTAAGGAGTTAAATTAACGTATTCTAATTGTTACAAATTCTAACATCCTTACCTAAAAAACCGTGCATTTGGACAGGAACTACACTAGTATCTACTAAAACTCAAATTTTCCGTCCAAAAACATCGTTTTAAATAAGGAAACTATTAATAATTTGTATTCACTAAATAAGAAAATTAATAATTATAATGTACTTCATTATATAATTCTTTTCATTAAAATTAATCTTTTCATCAAACTATATAATTTTAACTAAATACTAAATTACAATATATTAATAAAAATATAAATAATATAATATTATAAACTATTACATCTTTTATTGATATTATTATTTGAGAATGACTTGACTCATACATACTATGTATAAATACCGCACATTCACTACGCGAGATCTAAACTAGTGTTTGCATTAAATCAACAACAAATGATTTGCATTAAGAAATCAAATGTTTTTCAAGGTAAAAAATTGTGAAACAAATAACCTCTGAACATGAACCCTTCTCTGGTAATTCTCTTAATTACTCTCTAATTATTTTTTTTAATTATCTAGTGAATAACTGAAACCATCATTTTAGGAATTAAATACATGAATGATCTTAGAGGGCGTTTGGTTCGGAAAAGAGCAAGAGAATAAAAAAAAAAAGGGACAAAAGGGGTAAAAAATGGGATTACCCTATTCTTTTCTACTTGTTTGGTTCATTCATAAAAGGGAATGAGACAAATTACAACAACCACTTAATACATCCTCAACCACTAATAGCCTTCAAAAACAGCCAAGACCATCACCCACCGCAGCAAAGACCACCACCCTCGTCAGCCCAAAACGCCGGCGACATTGCCTACAACGCCGACGACATTACTTCTATCACCCACGTCCACCCAGCCTGCCACATTTTACTCGCCCGTTCAACTTTTTCTATCGCCCTAACCTCCACAACTAACCCCTAAAAAATCTCTCCCCACCATCGAAATCCCCTTTTTCACTTCTGAGGACACCAAGGAGAGCTTTGGAAATTACATAGTTGTTCAACATGACTACGCCTCGGGCTCTAAGGTTTTCTGCTTAACGTCTCATTGTGCTGCGTGAGACGAGCCATTTTAAACGAAAGACACCCTCACCTGAACTGATCAACATATACTGAGTGTGCACGGAGTATTACTTACCCTCAATCAAACACAATTACACAAGCATGAGCAAAAGCACAAAAGACAGTAAACACATCTGGAGGTGCAATAGAGTCAGTCACAATAACCCACTTTTTATATAGTGTCAAACTGCGTGCACTTTACTCTCTTCCTTTAGGTCACCATTAAAAAAAGCAGTTTTGACACCTAACTGATGAACTACAAGATCATGAATAGTAGCTATAGGAATCAGAGTTCTAATGTTGGAAATTTTAGTCACGGGTGAGTAATTATCGAAATAATCAATGTCTTTCTTTTGTGTAAACCCCCTCACCATAAGTCTGGCCTTGAACCTTTTTATTGTGCCATCAGGTCTCATTTTCTTTTTAAATATCCATTTACTACTAATGAGTTTACTACCTTTAGGCAAATCAGTCAACTCCCAAATCTGAATAGAAACAAGATAATCTAATTCATTTTTAATAACTTATTTCCAAAAATTAGCATCAATAGATGATATAGCCTCGTCATATGTTTTTGGATCATCTTCTATTAAAAAAGCAGAAATAAGTTCATCACAAGCACAATAATCAGATATTTTTTTCCGTTAAATGAGTTCTAAAAAAATCACTCTCAAAGTTCTTTTCAACTCTAGGTCTTTTACTCCTTATAGGTTCAAAATCATGTTCAACAGAAATACTACTACTAGCATGCATAGAACTATCAGCAGGATTAACAGGCAAAACATGAACATTAGTTAATGATACAACGTCTTTTTTTAAAGGAAAAACATGCTCAAAAAAATCGGCGTCTCTAGCCTCAGAAATAGAACAGTCACTCATCAATGACATGAATCTATAAGCAGAACTGTTTTGAGCATAACGAATGAAAATCCAATCATAAGCCTACGTTAGCCAAACACCCCCACACTCTAAGAAAACTCAAGTTGGGAGCATAACCTTTCCATATCTCGTAGGGTGTCTTATCTAGTTTCGTATGAGCTACCCTGTTAAGAATGTGACAAGCCGAAAGCACAGATCCCCCCACATATCATCAAGAAGGCCAAAACTTAAAAGCATACCATTCATCATTTCTTCCAAAATTCTATTTTTGCGTTCAGCTACTCTATCTGATTGAGTTAAGTAAGGTGGACTCTTTTCATGATGAATTAAACCATTTTTCTCACAAAGATCTCTAAATAGTTCGAACCATACTCACCACCTTGATCGGACCCGACTCTTTTGATATTTTTATCAAGTTGATTTTCTACCTCAATTTTGAACTTTATAAATATGTCCCCAGCTTCACTTTTATTTCTAAGCAAGTACACTTTAGTGTATCTAGAACAATCGTCAATAAAAGTGACATAATAATGTTTACCTCCTCTGCTCATAGTGTTTTTAAAGTCAGCTAGGTCGGTGTGAATTAACTTAAGAAGATTTGTATGTCTAGTTTTAACAGGTTTACTAGGTTTCTTAGCAAATTTAGCCTCGACACAACTAGGACATTTTTCAAAACTTCTGTAGTTAACGATGGAATAAGCGACAATGATTTAAGCTTTTTAATCGAATCAACATTCACGTGACCTAGTCTACCATGCCAAACATTAATAGACTTAGCAATATAAACAAAAATAGAAGCATTTATTAATGATATATAGGAGAATCAACGTTTAAAACAAATAACCCCCACCCCCCACAGATATAACCCTTGCCCACAAAATCCCCATTACGCGACATTACAACCTTGTCGGCCTCAAAAACCCACTCCAGCTTTGTTTAGTAAGGTACCAGACACGAGGTTTCGAGGCAAGGTAGGAACATATAAAACATTGTTAAGGGCAAGAGTTTTCCCCGAAGTCAGTTTGAAAAATATCGTGCCTTTATCTGTGATCACAGCTGTTCCGGGTATAATTCCGAAGCAAGTATTGTTACCACTCGTGGCTTGTAGAATGATGCCTTTGACTGAATCCTTTTGGCCTCTCCTGAAACAATGAACAAACTGAGGGCTCGGCTTTGGCCGAGCGTACTCACTCCGACGCCCAAGTCAGTGAACTTAAAGAGATAAGTTATGTGTTACTTGGCTAAGTATATATTGTAGAGAGATAAGGAAGATATTACCAGATTATAGGGTATTTAGGTTATGATTTTGGGATCCTTTCCTCAATGAGGGTTGAGGAGTATTTATAGAGTTTCACCTTTTGTCACGTAGTGGCCAAGTGGCTAGCAGGTGGAAAGACTGATCTACCCTCGGCTGAGGGACCAATGGCAGGCCGACGGGCCCCGTTGACTCGCCGCCGAGGGGTCTTGGATATGAGTACGCGGATATGTGCCCCGGCTGGCTAGTTGCCTGGCCGGGACCCCAGTGACAGGCCGACGTAGCTGAGTCGGCTAGGCTGTCCAAGGTGTTGACTTGCTGTGGATATCTTTGACCTTGCTCAATGTGTTGACTTGGTCAGCGGGTGCAGAATATGCCCCATCAATTTGCCCCCAGCGTAGTCTATGCCATGGTATGGGCTCCGATGTATGTTGAGCGTATATTCTGCGCAAGTAAAAACTTTCTGCTCCGGCTTCTTCTATCTCGGCTTGGTTCTGCTTAGGCCGTACCATATCCCCCCCTCCACATGGATGTGTAAAGGGCATCCGCTGTGGAAAAGAAAGTGACGCTGGCCGAGACCTGGGTTGGGAGTGCCGGTTGTTTTTGATTGCCCCCGGCCGGTGCTACCTAGCTTGGTTGATCATGTGGCTGGCGGAGAACAGATACTTAGGAATTTGTTGAGGAAGATGAATAGGCAAAGAGATATGAAGGGGCGTGTTAGAGACGCTTGATTACTGTTGCGTTGATTGACGTTCAACTGTTGCAACGATTGACATTCTGTGGTTGCATGTCTGACACGTGTCCGTTCATTTGATTGGCCGACGTTTCATGGCCGTGCCCTGATTGGTCCTTCTTCATGGGCTTTCCCCTATAAATAGGGCAGTTAGTCCCTGAAATTGGCCACCAATTTCATTTCCTCTAAAATTTTCTTCTCTCTAAACTTTCAAGGGCTTCTTTCTCTTCTAGTCTTCAGAGTCGCTACTTCGGCTAGTGCTTTTCTTCAAGGTAAACAAACAAATTTTTCTCAATCTCTTATTTTGTTAAGTAATTGTTGCTACCATGTCTGCTGCTGACGCCGGGCCTAGTACTTCTGCGCCGGGGGGCTCCTCGTCGCGTCCTGATGAGGAGGGGGTATTGGCTGCCATCTCGATAAGGTCCGGGGGCCCTAGGTCTCCTTCTCATGTCGTTGATCCACAAGCTCTAGAGGATTGGGAGGATGATGATGATTTTGATGATGATGATGATGATGAGGAAAGGGCTCATCCTAATGAGGGGAGGTCGTATGTCTTGGATCATGGCGACGCCTGTAAGATCGGACCTGATCGGGCTTGGGCCAACAAGTTCGCCAGTTGTTCCGGGGAAACTTTTTTCGAGGGCCACTTTTCCTTCGGTGAGGGGTACAAAATTATTATTCCTGAGGAGGGTCAGGCGGTCTGTTGCCCTCCCAAGGGCCATATAGGCGTATACATCAGGCACTTGGAGTATGGGCTCCGGTTTCCTTTGAACCAATACGTTATGGGCATAATCAAAGCCATGAACGTCGCCGTGGCCCAACTACATCCGTTGGCCATGAGGACGATAGTTGGGTTCGTGTGGCTCTGTCTCTTCAAGGGGGAGGCCCCTACGGTTAACTTATTCCGTCGGATTCATCACCTTAAACCGTCAGTCGCTGGTCGAGTGGGGTGGTACAGCGTGCAGACGGAGCCGGGTTACGTCTCCGTTGATAAGCTTTCTTCCTGTAAGGACTGGAAAGAGCGGTGGGTGTATGTCCAGGTACCGGTGGATTATCCGCTGCCCCGGTCCTTCCAACACCGTGTCAATTTACGGTGTGAGAACGATGGGGAGCGTGAGAAATGGGTCTCCCGGAAACGCCTTAAAATGGATGCCGCCAAGGTCTATCTTAGTGCGGATGAGAAACAGGCGATGGCGCTGTTTGAGGCTGAGAAGAATGGGACGCCGAAGGGATGGATGCCCCCGACGCAGATCATTCTTCAGGATGAGCTGCTCTGCCATGTCGGCCTCATACCGGCCGTGGAACAGGGTGAGTGGGGTCGGTGTGAGGCACATCTCTGCTTTTAATGAATCTGTCTTTTTGAACTTTGATTTGTTTCTTCTACTTAACTCTTGCTTCGTTTCTTTTGCAGATCGTTTTGGCCCGGATCTGTCTGAGGATATCCTTGAGAGAATAGGGCTTGATAAGGACAAGAACGTTGTCAATTTGCACCCTACGGCCCAGGCTCGTGATAGCAGACCGGCGACCACTGACCTCATGGATCAGCAGCTGAAGGCACTGGATCCGGCGGTGGCCCAAGCACGGGTTCTCGGGGGCATGCCGAAGAGAAAACCAAAGGCAGCGTCCAGGTCGGCGACGACGTCAGTCCCAACTCCCTCTTCAACCCCAGCGGTCCAGAAGGAGCATGTGGAGGTCGTCGATATCACCGAGGAGGTGGTGACCGTTGCGAAGGGCCCTCCTCCTCCAAAGAAGAGAAAAGAGCCACTGCCGGCTTCTACCGTTGTCGGGGAAAAGAATGATTCATCCGGTCCCCCATTTAAGAAGGTCCAGACTGGTACGGATCTAACTTGTGGTTCAGACTTAGTTGGTTCATTATGCATTCCCGATGACAGACTCTCTGATGTGTCAATGCATGTTGACATGGTCACATTTGTGTGAATTTTTTGTAGATCCCGTCGCCGCCGTTCTTCGAGCAGCAATTCTGACGACTGAGAAGGCGGGTGATAGAAATGTCACCGTTGACTCCTTACTCCAGAAGGTTCCCCCCGCCGAGCTTGTGGCAGAGGGTAAGAGAATATACAAGAGGCTGGCGAAGTGGACTCAACTGGCCGGCTCCCACATTATGGAGCAAGAAAAGGCTATGGCTCAAGCTGGGCCATTGATCGAACGGCTTAAGCTTGATCTTTCCGCTGCGAAGGGGGAAGCCGGGAAGGCTAAGCTGGACCTCCTTGCTGCCCGAAAGCGTGAGGAGGAAGCTGAGAAGCTTCTCTCGGCCGAAAGGGCGAAAGTTGAGGCCGCTGATGCCGCCGTTGCCAAGCTTCTGGAGGAGCGGGACAGATATAAGGGCGGTTATGACGCCGTGGTTGCCAAGAGGGACGAATGGAAGGATCTGTACCATGCCCAGTCGGAGGCGCATAGGGGCACAAGGGCTATCCTTGCCCAAAAGGAGAAGGATATTGAGATGCTTCAAACTGAGCTCATCCCTAACATGTGCGCCCAATTCCGGGACCAGGCCGAGGAAGCGACCAGGGAGGCAATCAAGAAGCTCGTTCCTGAAGGCTCCTTCCCGTGGGAAGAATTTGACCAGCTTCTGGATGAGATGGCCGATGCTGCGGAAAAAGCGGCTGCGGAGAAGGCGGAGGCGGCGAAGGCGACTCAGATAGCTGAGGCCAAGGCGGCCTACGATGCAAAGGTGAAGGAGGCCAGAGAGGAGGCTGAGAGGCTAAAGGCACTTGAAAATGACGAGTCTTCTCCTGAGCCGGCCACCAAAGATGATGCTGCTGCTGCCGATGGAGGGCAGCAACAGGCATAGGGAGACGGGCGGTCGTCACCAGACTCCCCTGGCATCTCGGACAGCTTCAGCTGTTCGGGGGCCAATTATTAAGCCTTTCCTCCCTCCCATCTTTTGGCGCTTCAAATGATATGTCTGTAACCTTTTGCTTTTCTTTTCCTTGTTTTTTGTAAAACTTTGGTAGGTTGTGTTTAGGCTATCCCAATGGGGACGGCCGTCGTCTGTATTTTCCTTGTAACCATTTTCAATAAAGTTTGTCTTATTGGCCCTCGGCTTGGCCGGGGCTTTTTGATCACCATATTTCACTTGTCTTTTTGCGTTATTAATTGAGCGCTTTTTCGTTTTTACCTTCGGCCTGGCCGAGGCAGTTAGAATGCGTATCTCAACTGTGTTTAACGTCTTTTTAAACATGTTGGCATGTTGGTCGCTTCCTCTTTCACTCTCGGTCTGGACGAGGCGTCTGATTTGCGTTTCCCATCCGCCGTTGTGAACATGTTAGCGTATCTGTAGACATATTGATCGCTTCTTCTGCCAGGCCTTTGGTTGGCCGAGGCGGCTAGAATTGCGTCTCAACTGTACTGAGTATACGTTTCTTTCAGCGTATCGGCCGCTGTGTCCCCGTCGGGGTTAACGGCGCGACAGCGTTCGTATCTGTAGACATATTGATCGCTTCCTCTGCCAGGCCTTCGGTTGGCCGAGGCGGCTAGATTTGCGTCTCAACTGTACTGAGTATACGTGGTGTCTATTTCTTGGGGTGACTGCCTGGTGGCAACCGTCGGCGTCTACCTCGAAACGACTATGGAAAGGACAAGCACTTTGGTGGAAAACTTGGGTGATTCTTCATTTGATATAATCATGCGTTGGGGTGCCCACAATGGGTTTGGACACCTCCGCCGCTATACAAAATACTTCCTTAGGTTGTCAGTGTTCCAATGGCTCATCAAAGGCACACCCTCCATACCCGGCCTCATTTCCTCAACCACTTTGTAGGGACCTTCCCAGTTGGCCGTCATCTTTCCATGGATGTTTCCTTTGTTTGTGGCGGCGGACCTCCTTAGGACCAGATCCCCTACTTTTAGGTCCCTCTTGTGGACTCGCCGGTTGTAGGCTCTTCTCATCCGGTTTTGGTATACTGCCAAATTGAGGCGTGCCGTATCTCGGCTTTCTTCGACCAGGTCTAGGGAGGCTTTCAGGCCTTCCTCATTTTCAACCGGGTTAAAGGTAGCCGTTCTGAATGTTGGCACCGCTGCTTCAATTGGTAGGACGGCTTCAGATCCATAGACTAGGTGGAATGGACTGTACCCCGTTGCTTCTTTCTCCGTGGTACGAAGGGACCACAGAACGCCGGGTAGTTCATCGACCCATCTTCCTTTTAAGTCTTCAACCTTTTTCTTCAAACCGTTGAGTATCGTTTTGTTGGCTGCCTCCGCCTGTCCGTTGCTCTGAGGGTGGCAGACGGAGGAGTATGCAAACTTGATGCCCAACTCTTCTAACCAGTTCATTATCAGGTCACTCCAAAATTCTCGGCCGTGGTCAAACACCATGACTTGGGGTAGTCCAAAACGAGTTATAACATTCTCCCAAATCACCTTCTTCACGGCCGCCGTAGTCTTTGCAGGCACCGCGACTGCTTCGACCCATTTGGTGAAGTAGTCGACGGCGACGATGAGGAACTTCCTTCCCCCGGAGGCCGTCGGGAAGGGCCCTAGTAAATCCATCCCCCACTGTGCAAATGGAAGGGGATTGAGGACCGGTTGTAGGTCTCGGGAAGGAGCGTGTATCACCGGAGCATGCATTTGACAGTTCATACACTTCTTCGTTTTTGCCCTGGAATCTTCAAGCATGGTGGGCCAGAAATAGCCGGCTCGGAGAGCTTTGTGGGCTAGTGTTCTTGCCCCCATGTGGTGTCCACAGATGCCTTCATGGATTTCTGTCAGTATTAGCTCCGCGTCGGCTGGGCCGACACATTTCAAAAGTGGTCTTATTACGGACCTTCTGTATAGTTCTCCTTCGAACATCAAGTACCTGGCGGCGATCCTTTTTATCTTGGCCGAGAGATTGCGGTCCTCCGGAAACTCATTTGTAAGTTTGTATTTCATTATCGGAGTCATCCACGTCGTCTCGGCTTCCACGTCGCCCACCATGCCGACGGTCTCAGTGATGCTCTTCGCATTCCTGATATCTACCAGCACGGTTCGGCTGACATTCTTGATGGTTGAACTGGCAAGTTTTGAGAGAGCGTCGGCCCGGTTATTCTCAGACCTGGGGACGCATTGGATCTGGAAGGATTTCAGTTTTGCTGTGTCAGCTTTTACCCTTTCTAGGTATCTTATCATCCCGTCATCCCGAGCCTCAAACTCTCCTCTGATTTGGTTAGTAACCAACAGTGAGTCTGTCTTCAACACAATGTGTTCTGCTCCGGCAGCTCTGGCTAGCTCGACTCCAGTTATCACCGTCTCGTATTCGGATTCGTTGTTTGAGGCCGAGAAGGTAAATTTCAAGGCATACTCAAACTCGTCCCCGTTTGGGCTGATGATAAGGATGCCGGCCCCCGCGCCGTCGTGGAGGAGCCGTCGGTGTATACCTCCCATACACCTGGATTTGGCTCTTCTTGATATGTGCATTCGGCCAGGAAATCTGCAAGTGCTTGCCCCTTTATCGAAGGCCTCAGCTTGTACTGAATGCCGAAGCCAGAGAGTTCCACTGCCCATTTGATAAGCCTACCAGATTGTTCGAATTTCTCCAATGCCTTCTCCAACGGCTGGTCGGTTAAGACCGTTATGGGATGTGCGTCGAAGTAGGGTTTTAACTTCCTTGCGGCAACGACGACGGCGAAGGCTGCTTTTTCAATTAGTGGGTAGTTCCTCTCGGCGGCCAGCAGTGTATGGCTGATAAAGTAAATTGGGTGTTGCTGCTTGTTCTCTTCTCTGACAATCACGGCACTGACCGTGGCCGAGGTTACCGCTAAGTATAGATATAGCATCTCCCCCAGCATCGGCCTGGACAGGGTCGGCAGTGTCAGAAGGTGAGCTTTCAGTTGCC
This sequence comes from Silene latifolia, assembly GCF_048544455.1. NCBI lineage: Eukaryota > Viridiplantae > Streptophyta > Magnoliopsida > Caryophyllales > Caryophyllaceae > Silene > Silene latifolia. Next base: position 157,994,267 of record NC_133535.1, on the reverse strand, counting down.
TGAAAGCTGTGCTCTGTTGCTCCCCCCAGCTGAAGTCTTTATTCTCTTTTAGCACTGTAAAGAATGGAGTGCTTTTGTCGGCTGACCGAGAGATGAAACGGGCAAGAGCTGCCATCCTCCCGGTCAGCGTCATTACTTCTTTTCGGTTCCTCGGCTCCGGCAGGTCTAGTATTGCTTGGACTTTCTCTGGATTGGCATCAATTCCCCTGGCACTGACAAGTACGCCGAGGAACTTGCCGGCCCGGACACCGAAGTTGCACTTCTTTGGATTTAGCTTCATCTTGTATTTTCTTAGTGAACAAAATGTCTCGTGTAAATCGGTAGGTGCTCGCTGTCAGACTTGCTCTTTACAATAGCATCGTCGACATAAGCCTCAACGTTTCTCCCTTTCTGATTTTGGAACACTTTGTCCACCAGTCTTGTGTAAGTTGTGCCGGCGTTTTTCAAACCGAACGGCATCATTTTATACATGAATGTGCAGTCTCTGGTGATGAATGCGCATTTAGGCATGTCTTCTTCGGCCATGAATACCTGATGATACCCGAGAAGGCGTCCAAAGCATGCTCAAGATAGCATAGTGTAACTGCCGTGGCGTCAATTAAACTATCTATCCGAGGCAAAGGATAACAATCTTTGGGGCATGCTTTATTAAGATTGGTAAAGTCTACACACATTCTCCATGCCCCCGATGATTTCCTCACCATTACAACGTTAGCTAACCACTCAGGATAAGTACAAGGCATGATAAAGCCCGCCGCTAGTAACTTATCTACCTCGGCTTTGATGGCTTCGTCCTTCTCGGCTGAGGAGTTCCTCATCTTCTGCTTGACAGGGCGAGCGGTGGAGAGTACGTTCAGCTTGTGAACAATCACCTCCCGGCTCACACCTGGCATCTCGGCCGCTGAGTAGGCGAAGACATCCTTATTATTCCTCAGCAGGTCCAGGAGGTCGGCTCTGAATTGTGGTTCCAGGTTGACACCGACAGTTACGGTGCGGCCTGGGTCAATCTCCACTTCCTCGGTCTCCGCTCCTTCGACCATGCCGACGGAGGTATCCATGCGTTCGCCCTCCTGTTGCAAGGATGGGCTCTTCCCCTTCTCTGATTTCTTCGCCACTTTGAAGGATTGCATGTTGCACCCTCTGGCAGATACTTGGACATTGACCACTTCGTTCTTCTCGTTCTTTGAGACGAACTTATGCGCTTCCCCCCGGTCCGAGACATACATCAATGTCAGGGCCCGGATGGACATTACAGCGTCGGCCTCACTCAAAGTGACCCGGCCTATGAGAACGTTGTAGGCAGACGAGCCGTCAATGACTACGAACTCAGACATAACATTCTTGGCCGCACTTCCCTCGCCGAACCTCACCGGCAGCCTGATTGACCCAAGGGGTATCAGGCCGGCCCCAGAAAAGCTGTACAACGGGTTGGTGCAGGGGCTCAAGTCTTAAACCTTCAGATCGAGGTTGAGAAAGCATTCTCTGTACATAATGTTTGTGTAGGCGCCTGTATCAATCAGGCACCTCTTCACCAGGTGGTTGGCTATGTCCAAGTGGACTACGAGTGGGTCGCTGTGAGGGGCGATGACTCCCTCGTAGTCCTTCTTCCCAATAGTTATATCGGGGATATTGGAAGCGGGGGTCGCTGTGTTGGGCACAAAGTTGATGGCCCGATATAGTTCATTCAGTGCCGTTTGTGCCCATGAGCAGACCCACCGTTCTCGTTGCCCCCGATGACAACATGGATTACTCCTATCCGTTCAAAGACGGATTTCTTATTTGACCCGCCGGCATCTGTTTTTTGGCCTCCGGCAACGTATTTGCCGAGGCTCCCCTTCCGGATCAACTCTTCAATGGCATTTTTCAGATGCCGGCAGTCGTTAGTTAAGTGACCGGTGTGGCCGTGGTACTCACGATCGGCTCGTGTCACCGTCACTCCTCGGCCTGGGGGGCCTTACCCACTTCTGACCCTCGTTTTTGCTCAGGGCGAAGACCTCGGCGGCCGATACGACCAGGGGGGTGTGATTATTGTACCGCTTTTGGTAGTACGGTCCCGAACTCCCCCCGGCGCCCGCCGAGTTCTGTTTCCTGGCGGACTTGTCAGACCGTGACCTATTATTGTCACGGCGTCTTTCATCCGGGTTGTCCTCCCGGTGGCCCTTCTTCTCTACGAGTGCCCGGCCTCGCCGTGGCCTACCCAGTCTTGTGATAGTCCTCTACCTTGATGGCTTGGTCGGCCATCTTCCTGGCGGCGTCTAAGCCCAGGCCTCCGTACTTGATGAGCTCGTTTTTAAGTCTCCCCTTAGGAGGCCTTTCATCATCGCAAGGCCGCCACTCGGGATTCGGCTCTCGAATCTGCTGAACCTTGGCGTCGAACCTCTTCACATAGCTTCAGAGACTCGCCCCCTCTTGTCGATAGTCGGGAGATCCGATGTCTCCACGGCCCTCCTCTTATTGCAAGAGTCTCGGGCTAAAAAGGCGTCCCTTAGGTCGGCGTAACAAAGATACCGAGCCGTCGGGGAGCCCTTGTACCAACTTTGAGCCATCCCATGCAAGGTCGTTGGGAAGACTCGGCACCAGACCTCATCGGGTTGTTCCCACACCGACATGTACGACTCAAAAGCTTCGGCGTGGTCGGTGGGGTCGTTATCCCCTTTGTATGTGAACGCCGGCAACTTTAGCTTGGTTGGCACGATGGTTTAGAGGACATAGGCACTGAGGGGCTGTCTGACCACGTGTCGAATGACACGCGGCGATCGGCTCCTCGCAGCCCTAGTCCGGCTACTCTCCCCGTGGCGGGAAGGGCTCCTTCTCCGACTCGGGCTTCTTCTCCGCTCTGCCGAGTCGGACTCTCTCGGCTCCTTTGGGGTAGGCCTCGTTGGTGCCGCGGCGACGCTGCCCTTCCATGAGTGCGGGAAGGACTTAGGTCTACCACGACCACTCTGGGCTCCCCCGGCGTCTTGACTGGGTCAGCTTCCCCTAGTGCTCCGTTCAAGTTTCTCGGAGTCACATTTTGGGCCCTGGTCTCCTGGACGGGTTCCGCCGCTCTTGTCGGTGTGACAGTGTGAGTCGGCGTACTACCAATTAGGTCCAGGAGTAGCTTCAGTTTTGTTGCGTCAACCACATGTCCCATGATGGTGACCTGGTCGGCGGGCAGCGGCGTATCTGGTATTATTGGCATCCCGTACTCCGGTTGGATTACTCGGCCGGTGGAGGGCTGCGCAACCCCAGAATTGTGGATGGTATCATCTTGGCAGAATTCGGTTTCGTCGGTCACGAATACTTCTTGTTGTTTCGACATCTTCCTAGCTTTTTGGGTGGGTTTTTGTGTGTTTCTTTTTTTTTTTGTTTGGGAATGAATGTGACTAGCTTCTAGTATCTCTCCCCACAGACGGCGCCAATTGTTCCGGGTGTAATTCCGAAGCAAGTATTGTTACCACTCGTGGCTTGTAGAATGATGCTTTTGACTGAATCCTTTTGGCCTCTCCTGAAACAATGAACAAACTGAGGGCTCGGCTTTGGCCGAGCGTACTCACTTCGACGCCCAAGTCAGTGAACTTAAAGAGATAAGTTATGTGTTAGTTGGCTAAGTATATATTGTAGAGAGATAAGGAAGATATTACCAGATTATAGGGTATTTAGGTTATGATTTTGGGATCCTTTCCTCAATGAGGGTTGAGGAGTATTTATAGAGTTTCACCTTTTGTCACGTAGTGGCCAAGTGGCCAAGTGGCTAGCAGGTGGAAAGACTGATCTACCCTCGGTCGAGAGACCAATGGCAGGCCGGCGGGCCCCGTTGACTCGCCGCCGAGGGGTCTTGGATATGAGTACGCGGATATGTGCCCCGGCTGGCTAGTTGCCTAGCCGGGACCCCAGTGACAGGCCGACGTAGCTGAGTCGGCTAGGCTGTCCAAGGTGTTGACTTGCTGTGGATATCTTTGACCTTGCTCAATGTGTTGACTTGGTCAGCGGGTGCAGAATATGCCCCATCAACAGCAGAAGAAGAGTTACCCATGTAGACACATTCACCGTCAGCTACATCTTTGAACTTAACAAAGAGCTCCTTATTAGCACAAAGATGCCTCAAAGTAGAATCCAACCACTATCATTTGCAAACAGATTAGCCTCAACCACCACAGGAGCAATGATGTCATCTTTCTCAGCAAGATTACCTTCAACAACTTTCTTTTGAGGACACTGGTAAGCTTTGTGACCCGATTTTCCGCAGATATTGTACACAAATACTTTAAAGAGACGGTCTCTCAATAGGGTTATTGAGAGACCTCTCACATGATGAAGGAAGTTACTTAATTTCTATTTTTCATGTGTATGCCTTCCACTAATCCTTTTTATTTCGTTTATTATATAAGGATGTAAAATTACTCTTTAGATGAATACTTAATTGTATATATAAATTAATAAACTTTAAATTAATAACTTTTATGTGTTCTTAGTTCTATAATAATATTAATATAAAGTTAATTTTTTTTTGTTGAAATTTTAGTGAAAAATAAAAAAATTAGGGTTGAATTTCTCTTTTTTATTAATGTTAAGGGGGTTAATTACCATTTTCGCCTTTTTTACTTGTAGATGATAAGGGAGCATCTAGGAAAGGAAATATAAAAGGTAAACAAATGATCAAGACAAAGGGAATACCGGGTTGCGAAACGTCGTCGAAGTTTTATAAAGAATTGTCGACGTTTTTTTTTTTTTAAAAAAGACGCTCACTACCCTTACCCTCTCTTTTTCACTCTAAATCTCTCTTACCCGCCATCACCGGACCACCACCTACACCACCACTGCCACACCTGCAACAAAACTTCCACCGCCACACTTTGCAGTAACCATTCTCGTTTCGCAAATCAGTTTTCCTTCTTTATTCTCAAGTAAGTCGGGTTTTTCTTTTGAATTATTTTAGATTGAATAATTTTATTTTAATTAGGTTAGTAATGGTCACATTGTTGTTTAATTGTTGTTTTGTATTCCGTTGTTGGTGCAATCGGTTATGGGCTATCTTGTCGTATGCAATAATTGTTGTTGTTGTCGTGTTATTATCGTATTATCGAATCAGTTGTTCTTCTTATCGTGTTGAGTTCTATAGTCTGCCATGGATGAGACGATGAATCTCAACATATGGGCCATAGCATACAAAGAATGCCTACGTCTGGGCCCACTATGGATGAATGAATTCATTGTCCAGCCCACCCAAGAGCAAGACTCATTGTCCAACTCCCATAAAGACGAGCAGAATCAACGTCCATGGCCCATTAGACGTGGATATTCATCGTCTTAGCCCATGGTAGACGATGAATATCCATTATGGACGTTGAATATCGCCGTTTAAGTCCATTCTGGACGTTGATTTTCATTGTCCCATAGCAAAAAAAAATTAAAATTCTAATGTCCACATTCATAAGGTAAGACGGTTATAATTCGATTCATACTAGTTCACATTCATAAGGTAATTCGACTATAATTCAATTCATATATATTAATTCCAGCTTCTCTGGCTCCTGATTTGCTTCCTTCATGGTTAAATTGACAAATCAATATTGAAAATCACTCCTAAAAACATAAAAAACTTATTCTCTCTTTGTCTCGGGTCATTTTGTTTACCTTTTATATTCTTTGTGAGTGATATTTTATTCAAAGATAAAGAAATGATTGGGGACGGAAGATAGAATAACGCTGACATTCAAGTAAATCACATACACCAAAATGCAGAAGGCCCGGGTATGAAATTTGCCAGAAACGATTCTGTTTATCTGTCTTCAAAAAATCGAAAGACGGGAAAGTAACCTAGAATCGAATTCGGAATTAGTCATCGGAAGTGGTAAGCTTAGCCCCTTGAAAACATCAAGTCCCTTCTTCCCCCATCTTCTTGGTAGATACCGTCTTCTCAGTCTCCGAACTTTTTGATTTCATCTCTACAAGCAACAAATATCAAAGGCATCAAAACAAACACGCTTAACCATAGCATTTACGTCCGCCCTTTAGGAAGTTAGTCATTTGAAAAAGTAAATTAAAAATAACTCCTTTTTAAAATTCAGTTTTCAAAAATTACTCCCTTGTATCTAAAGCAACATAAAATCATCAAACGGTCTCTCAATAGGGTTATTCAGTTTTCAAAAATTAACCGTTGTTTAAATCAAGAAACTCACCTCCTGGCACAAAAAGTTTCCTGAAATAAATAGTCTCAATACCCTGATCAGCAGGCTTCATCCAAATCTTAGCTTCGTACATAGTAGTAACCCCATCCTCGCCTTTGACACTAAGTGTCGGGTAGTAACACAAACCAGCAGCGGACCGGACAATCAGCTTAGTCATCACCACATCTTCCGCAGGAGGGCTATCCTGTTACTTAAATAAATGAAAGAGATATGCTCTCGTGTACACCTGAACTTTTTCATTTTTTTAATTTTTGACCAACAATAATGCTCTGTTACGAGTTCAGAAAACGGTAATTTTTTTTTCAAACTGATTATCTCGTCAAGGTCTTGAATTTGAAAAAAAAAAAAATTACCGCCTTTTGAACTCGTAGCCGATAGTTACGGTTGGTCAAAGGTTTTTCAACGAATAAACTTTGACCGACCATAATTCCCGACTACGAGTTGAGACGTCCGTGAATTCTTTTTCAAAGTGAAGAACGGGTCAATTCAGAAAACAAAATTAATCGTATTTTGAACCTGTAAGTCTGTAACCAAGAGTTATTCACGATCAATTTTTTTTTTTCCTCAAGAAAAGAGGGATATATTTAGAAAATGGAAAATTTGAGGAATACATGAAAGAATATCCTAAATAAAAATAGGATAATCACGAAAATCACAAGTTCGTCAAAAAAAATTAAACAAGACCTAGAAGTAGACCTGACAAACAGATCGGGTCGTGTCGGGTTCGTGTTCGTGTCACATGTAAACGGGTCACAATCCCTCCAACCCAAACCCGACCCAATTAAATCTCGTGTCGTGTTCGTGTCGACCCACTTACATAAATGGGTCATAAGGCCTCAACCCTAACCCGTTAATTTCGTGTCGGGTTCGTGTCGTGTTTTCGTGTCACGTCCATATTTTGAAAGTTTAAGCAAGTATATTTATGTGATGGAGGATCAAGAAAAATTAGGATTAATTTAGTAAACAGGTCATTCGTGTCGGGTTCGTGTTTAGAGAGGTCAAACCTAACCCAACCCAATTAAATGTCGTGTCGTGTTCGTGTCGACCCACTTACATAAATGGGTCATTAAGTCTCAACCCAAACCCGTTAATTTCGTGCCGGGTTCGTGTCGTGTTTTCGTGTCGTGTCATTATTTGCCACCTCTACCTAGAAGTAGTACATACCATCTTATCTTTATGTAAGTCGATGATCCATGGCATAAGTTTTTCTACATCTCTCCAATATCCGCCGTTGCGTACTGCAGTTGTAGGCCCTATAAACCCTAATTGTTCCTTTATTTTGATTGCGCGTTCCCTCGCTTCGGCTCGGCGTTTCTTCCAATAGGCTCGGCTTTCCTTCATTTCGACTTCCCTAGGTTCGGGTTTCCAAACATGGATGATTTCATTATAAATAAATCATCATTCTCAAATTACAAAAATCATGATAAACACAATCAATCAACCTCCGAATAAGACGACGACAGAAGCGACAATCTATCATACTCCGTATTTAACCTCCGATTTAAAAAAAAAAAAAAAAAAACAATCATAACAGAACTCCTCTCAATGATTTGAAACAAGAAGCGGTGAAATACCTGGACTCCATTTATGTTCCGGTAACGCGTAATCTTAATCCAAAGTATGGTGGTGAATGCGATGAAATATAAATAAGTGTTTTTCTATTTGGGAGTTTCAAATTTGGTTTTTTTTCTTTTTTAAGTAAATCGTCTATTTTTTATACCTTTTTAAATAAAGTTATAAAAAAATAGGGAAATTCCCACTTGTACCCCTTTGGTATAGACTAATCCTACTTGTACCCCTTCTTTTCATGGAAGCCCACTTGTACCCTAGAATTTCCTAGTTATTCTCACTTATACCCCTCAAGTATAGTTAATTTCACTTGTACCCTAGAATTTCCTACTTTATATATCTCATATCTCATGCATAGTCTATGTATGTACTGCTCTTTATAAATTAACGAAATAAATTAAACGCTTAAATCTTAATCATGGTTACCCGTATTAATTGAAATTTTGAAAGTAGACCCGTGAATTTCACGGGTTTAAAACTAGTTCGACTATAATTCAATTCATATATACTAATTTCAGCTTCTCTGGCTCCTGATTTGCTTCCTTCATGGTTAAATTGACAAATTAATATTGAAAATCACTCCTAAAAACATAAAAAACTTATTCTCCCTTTGTCTCAGGTTATTTGTTTACCTTTTATATTCTTTGTGAGTGATATTTTATTCAAAGGTAAAGAAATGATTTGGGACGGGAGATAGAATAACGCTGACATTCAAGTAAATCACATACACCAAAATGCAGAAGGCCCGGGTATGAAATTTGCCAGAAACGATTCCGTTAAAATAGAAAGCATGGTGAGGAGGGAGTACACAATATGAGGTAAAACACTATTAATCTGTCTTCAAAAAATCGAAAGACAGGAAAGTAACGTAGAATCGAATTCAGAATTAGTCATCGGAAGTGGTAAGCTTAGCCCCTTGAAAACATCAAGTCCCTTCTTCCCCCATCTTCTTGGTAGATACCGTCTTCTCAGTCTCCGAACTTTTTGATTTCATCTCTACAAGCAACAAATATCAAAGGCATCAAAACAAACACGCTTAAGTGCTTAACCATAGCCTTTACGTCCGCCCTTAAGGAAGTTAGTAATTGGAAAAAGTAAATTAAAAATAACTCCTTTTTAAAATTCAGTTTTCAAAAACTACTCCCTTATATCTAAAGCACATAAAATCATCAAATGGACCATGTTTCCAACTAGTTCCACCTTACAAGATCGCCATACTCGAAGTTATCCGTTCCTTCAAACTTAAAAATTTGAAGCTAAGTCGTTCATACATTACCAAAATCATCTTTGCATATTTGTGTTTGTAGATACCAAAGCCTCTAAGGTACCGTCATTAAAAAAAATAAAACCCGAAATGGGGATCCTCCGTCGGATTGATTCTACCCTTAGATGATTAGTTTGGCAGTCCGAAAGTTAGGCTCCGTTTGGCACGACACTTCAGGTAGTTTATTTGACTAAAGTAGCTTATTTTACCAAAATTTCAGCTATTTGATTTTTTTGTAAGTGTTTGACAAGTAGCTTATTTGGTCAAATAAGGTACTTAAAATGAAATGCTACCTAGGATAGCATTTTAGAAATCAGTACTTGAAATGACTTATTTTCCATTTTGTACCCATTTATTCTAAAATATTAAATAATTTTTATATCCTTTTACGTCATTTTACCAAAATCAGTTACCTTTTCAGCTAGTTTGCCAAACACATTGTTATATAATCAATTAGCTTATCAGCTTCTAATTTTCAGCTACCTTATCAGTTACCTTTTCAGTTTTCAGCTACCTTTTCAGATAGTTTTGTCAAACAGAGTCTTAGCCGTTGTTTAAATCAAGAAACTCACCTTCTGGCACAGAAACTTTCCTGAAATAAAAAGTCTGAGTACCCTGATCAACACCAGGCTTCCTCCAAATATTAGCCTCGTACAAAGTAGTAACCCCATCCTCGCCTTTGACACTAAGTGTCGGGTAGTAACACAAACTAGCATCATCATGGTACTGGTAAATCAGCTTCGTCATCACCACAGTTTCCTGTTAGTTAAATAAATAAATAAATGAAATTAGGAGGATAATCACAAATTCTTGGGAAACAAGACTTACAAGTAGTACACTACTACATACCATCTTATCTTTATGTAAGTCGATGAACCCTGGAATGAGTTTTTCAACAGATCTCCAATATCCGTCGTTGCGTACTGCAGTTCTAGGCCCTCCCCCCCCTAATTGTCGCATCATTTTGATTGCGCGTTCCATTGCTTCGGCTCGGCGTTTCTTCCAATAGGCTCGGCTTTCCTTCTTTTCGACTTCCCTAGGTTCGGGTTTCCAAACATGGATGATTTCATTATAAATAAATTATCAAGATCTCAAATTACAAAAATCATGATACACACAATCAACCTCCGAACAAGACCACCACAGAAGCGACAACCATATTTATTATTGGAGTATATTGACGGTATGTTGGTATTGGAATATACCGACGGAGACAAGGTATACGCGGAATGTGAAAGGAGATATTAGTTCCCCTTGAACCATTGTGTCCCTTGGTGAAAATATAACTACCCCTTGTATTATGTAGTTCTCCGTAATATAAATAGAACATCTTTGTAAACAAAGATTATGCAAATATCATGGTTTTAAATCTCGGTATCGGTGATAGTCGCGGTATCGTTATAATCGGTCCTTAATAGGTCGTTACGGACGGATTGCGGAGAATCTCGGTGATTTCTCGGTTGATATCTCGTATCGGTAGAGTGAAAATTCGATACAACTCGGCCGTGATTTTGAACCCTAATGCAATTCATTAATAATATTTGCACTTGTATAATTTACATTTGTGTAATTTATCAATATTAAAAAAAAAAAAAAAAAAAAAACAAACATATCACAACTCCTCTCAATGATTCGAAAATAGAAAAGTAGATTATAAAGACAGTACAATTATAATCAAAATTAGGTTTCAGGTTAAATAAGAGGCGGCGAAATACCTTGACTCCATTTATGTTCCGGTAACGCGTAATCCTAATCCAAGGTATGGTGGTGAATGCGATGAAATATAAATAAGTGTTTTTATATTTGGGAGTTTCAAATTTGTTTTTTCTTTTTCCTTTTTAAGTAAATCGTCTATTTTTTATTTGTTAGAGCTTCAATTTAGGTGCCCATATTTCACGGGGAGAATCTGGTGCATCTCAATAGTTTCAGAAATTCCACCACCAAATGCTCAAATTCGAGTAGCTTTGTTATCACATTAACAAAAGGATGCAAGTAGCTTTGTTGTCATAGTTAACTACCGTGAATATCATCGGTTCCATTTTTGTATCTCATTGTATGTACCATCCCACTGAACTTTTGACAAATTAAATCATTTATGGCAAAATAAAATATTACAGCAAATATATAAACTTCTCGATGTGTTAGAAGGTAAGTGATGTGATACATACAATGAGACACCAAATGGAACAGAGGATCTAATTAATTAACTACCCTCTCAACAAAATGAAGTTAGGATCCTCTGTTCAACTTGTTAGCCTCAAAAATCCACTCTAGCTTGGTTTAGTAAGGCACCAGACACGAGGTTTCGACGCAAGGTAGGAACATATAAAATATTGTTAAGGGCAAGAGTTTTCTCCGAAGTCAGTTTGAGAAATATCTTGAATTTATCTGATCATAGCAGAAGAAGAGTTACCCATGTAGATACATTCACCGTCAGCTACATCTTTGAACTCAACAAAGAGCTCCTTACTAGCACAAAGATGCCTCAAAGTAGAATCCAACCACTAGCATTTGCAAACAGATTAGCCTCAACCACTACAGGAGCAATGATGTCATCTTTCTCAGCAAGATTAGCTTCAGCAGTTTTCTTTTGAGGACACTGGTAAGTTTTGTGACCCGGTTTTCCTAAGATATTGTACACAAATACTTTAAAGAGACAGTCTCGCAATAGGGTTATTGAGAGATTTCTCACATGATGAAGGAAGTTACTTAATTTCTATTTTTTGTGGGAAAGTGCTAGGGCGACACCGGGTGTTACCGAGTTTCGGTAACACCCTAATAAAAAATAGTAAAAAAATTAATGTGTGAAAGTGGGGTTTAATTTTTGCGCCAAAGACTGATGGGTACAACCGTAATTTTAATTTGATTCTTCTACAAAAAGGGATCAATCTCATCAAATTGACGATGATGAATTTAACAAGTTTCAACAATGGCATCAAATTGAAGGACGAGAACTGGAATTGGCAGACTAAAGATTTCTTCACTCTCAACCATTGCGTTCCCTTTCGCCAAAATCGCAACTATTAAATACCAAATTATTGTCCTACAATAGAGAAAGAATACTGGATTAATCCAATAAACAAATGAACAGATTATATAAAAATCTTGATCAATAGAATATCTGAAACTATGAATCGATTTTGGAAGTTTTCAATTGATTTAGATGTATGGTGTTGAATGTTGATACTTGCAATTTCTTTTACGAAAGTACCCTTTACATTTTAAAATGTTCAAATTTCAAAAGTTTAAAAATGAACTAAAAAATGCAGCTAATTTACATAAATACCCCCGGTGTTACCGAAACTCGGTACCACCCGGTGTTACTATCTCATTTCCTTTTTTTGTGTGTATGTTTTCCACTAATCCTTTTTATTTCGTTTATTATATAAGGATATGTAAAATTACTCTTTAGATGAATACTTAATTATACATATAAATTAATAAAGTATAAATTAATAACTTTTATGTGTTCTTAGTTCTATAATAATATTAATATAAAGTGAATTTTTTATTTGAAATTTTAGTGAAAAATAAAAAAAATTCAGGGTTGAATTTCTCCTTTTTATTAAAGTTAAAGGGATTAATTATCATTTTTGCATTTTTTACTCGTAGATGATAAGGGAGCATCTAGGAAAAAAAATATAAAAGGTAAACAAATGATCAAGACAAAGGAAATACCGAGTTGCGAAACGTCGTCGACGTTTTTTTTTTTAAAAAAACGCTCACTACGCCTACCCTCTCTCTTTTACTCTAAATCCCTCTTACCCGCCATAACCGGACCACCACCACTGCCACACTGGCCTGCAGCAACATTTCCACCGCCACACTTTGCAGTAATCATTCTCGTTTTGCAAATCGGTTTTCCTTCTTTATTCTCAAGTAAGTCGGGTTTTTTTTTGAACTAGTTTAGATTGAAGAATAATTTTATTTTAATTAGGTTAGTAATGGTCACATTGTTGTTTAATTGTTATTTTGTATTCCGTTGTTGGTGCAATCGGTTAAGGGATATCCTGTCATATGCAATAATTGTTGTTGTTGTCGTGTTATTATCGTATTATCGATTCAATTGTTGTTCTTATCGTGTTTGTTGGTGGTGGTTGTTGTTGTGAGGGATGTTGCGGACGTTGAATTCAACGTGGTAGAGAAACGAGATGATGAATGTTGTCGTCGTTTAGGGTGAGGGATGATGCGGATTCATTGTCAAGTATGGAAGGAAATGTTGAGTTCCATAGTCTGCGATGGATGAGACGATGAATCTCAACATATGCCCACGTCTGGGCCCACTATGGATGAATGAATTCATTGTGCAGCCCACCCAAGAGCAAGACTCATTGTCCAACTTAGGGCTGAGAATCGGTCCAAGACCGGACCGAACCGGACCAAACCAGACCAAAGACCGACAATAAAAATTTAGTGGACCGAAGACCGGACCTAAAACTTTCGGTCTTGGACCGGACCAAACCCGAAATATTTGGTCCGGTCCGGTCTTGGACCGAAATGGACCTAAAATTAGTTTTTGCACTATTTTGTATAGGATAATTATATTTTAATTCCGCTAAAGAAAATGTATTTAAATAATTAGTCGACTCTTTTTATGAAAATCATTGAGAATACTAATTTATAATGTCTTTTAAACATAAAATATTAATTTGATTCCTAATATTTTAATGTTGCGTCATTAAAAACATGAAATTTGGTCCATTCGGTCCGGACCTAAATTAACCGGTCTTGGACCGGACCGGACCGAAGACCAAACCTTGAAAAAATGAGGACCGAGGACCGGACCAAAATAATTCGGTCCGGATTTGGTCCAGACCAAATGGTCCGGTCCGGTCCATTTTTCCGGTCCGGACCTAAATTTGCTCACCCCTAGTCCAACTCCCATAAAGACGACCAGAATCAACGTCCATGGCCCGTTAGACGTGGATATTCATCGTCTTAGCCGATGGTAGACATTGGGTTTTGTCGTCCATGTCCATTATGGACGTTGAATATCGCCGTTTAAGTCCATTCTGAACGTTGATTTTCATTGTCTCATAGCAAAAAAAATAAAAAATAAAATTCTAATGTCCACATTCATAAGGTAAGATGGTTATAATTCGATTCATACTAGTCCACATTCATAAGGTAATTCGACTATAATTCAATTCATACTAACTAGTTGAGATCCCGTGCTAAAGCACGGTATTTGAGAGCTAAAGCTGGGCATTTGTGAGCTTGTACTTATTATAAGTTGTAATTTATTGATTATAATGTCAGTGATATTTTTCAAAAAAGTGTACTATTTTAAAGACTTTTAGATTAAATTATTTTTTATTACCTTTTTTATTATTAAAAATAATGAAAGCCGACTATTATGGAATAACATAATCTAATATAGGGTCACTACTTCTAGGGGGATATGAGCATTGAGTTAAAAACGAAATATAAGTAAATCGCATATAACTTTATAACGGAAACATATATAAAAATAATATGGGATAAAGTTGTGTAATCTTTCTTGCCAAATATTTTATTTGTGGCAAAAAGATTGAGCCAATATTTTGATTTTAAATTTGATTTTATTAAAGATTTGTAAGATTTGTATGTAATGTATGAAGAGTTCATTTGGATGGAAAAATATCAGTTGGGCAGATTTGAAATTTGGGCCATTATTAGAATAAGTATATGGGCTGATTTGATACGTTGAAAAATTAGGCTCTTTAAGAAGGTGAAGACAATTGAGCGGGAAAAAACATAAGATTTCTTATTCTTTTAGTTACCTGCCTGCTAAAGGTCGTCGACAATTTACTAATTATCCTCGACAATTTTAATGAACTTCCAAAACTACCCCTCCCTTACACCCCCACCTTATATTTTTTCCGTCTTGTTTTGTTTTCGTAAAAAAATAATTAATAATTACTAATAAACCCCGTTCGGGGATAGTTCGTTTTATTTTAATTTTTTAATTTATTGAAACTTATTTTAATTAGCGATTATCGATCTACGCACCCAAAACTAATTTAAGACGGAAATTAATAATTTTTTTTTAAAAAAAAAAAAAATTGTTGAAAAAGGGCCTGGATGAAGAAATTTTTCGTCCAGACCCAGGTTCAGACGGAAAATATTTTCGTCCAGACGAAAAATATTTTCGTCCGGAAAAAAAAAAAATTTAAAAAATTTAAAATTTTTTTTTTTTTTAAAAAAAAAAAAATTCCGGACGAAAATATTTTTCGTCTGGACCTGGGTCTGGACGAAAAATATTTTTGTCTGGACGAAAATTTTCTTTGTCCGGACCTTGGTCTGGACGAAAATGTTTTTCGTCCGGATTTTTTTTTTTTTTTTTTTTTTTTTTGAAAAAAAAAATCATTTTCTGACTTAGATTAATTTTTTGGTGCGGTAATCAATAATCGCTAAGTTCTCGTTCATGTTGTTAATTACAAATCCCGCTTTTTTTTTTTTTTTTTTTTGTTTGAAAGATTTTAGTGAGACGTTAGTGAGACGGAAATTGACTTGTGTTTTAGTGAGACGAAAATTGCATTTTAGTGAGACGGAAATGGAGTTATGTTATGAAGGGCAAACTTGGAAATTTACATTAATTGTCGACGATAATTAGTAAATTGTCGACGACGTATAGCAGGACCCTTTAGTTATAGGGGGATTCCAACTTCTCTGGCTCCTGATTTGCTCCCTTCATGGTTAAATTGACAAATTAATATTGAAAATCAGTCTTAAAAACATAAAAAAACATATTCTCCCTTTGTCTCAGGTTATTTGTTTACCTTTTATATTCTTTGTGAGTGATATTTTATTCAAAGTAATAGAAATGATTGGGGATGGGAGATAGAATAACGCTGACATTCAAGTAAATCACATACACCAAAATGCAGAAGGCCCGGGTATGAAATTTGCCAGAAACGATTATGTTTATCTGTCTTCAAAAAATCGAAAGACGGGAAAGTAACCTAGAATCGAATTCGGAATTAGTCATCGGAAGTGGTAAGCTTAGCCCCTTGAAAACATCAAGTCCCTTCTTCCCCCATCTTCTTGGTAGATACCGTCTTCTCAGTCTCCTCCGAACTTTTTGATTTCATCTCTACAAGCAACAAATATCAAAGGCATCAAAACACACACGCTTAACCATAGCCTTTACGTCCGCCCTTTAGGAAGTTAGTAATGGGGAAAAGTAAATTAAAAATAACTCCTTTTTTAAATTCAGTTTTAAAAAATTACTCCCTTGTATCTAAAGCAACCTAAAATCATCAAACGGTCTCTCAATAGGGTTATTCAGTTTTTAAAAATTAACCGTTGTTTAAATCAAGAAACTCACCTCCGGGCACAAAAAGTTTCCTGAAATAAATAGTCTCAATACCCTGATCAGCAGGCTTCATCCAAATCTTAGCCTCGTACAAAGTAGTAACCCCATCCTCGCCTTTGACACTAAGTGTCGGGTAGTAACACAAACCAGCAGCGGACCGGACAATCAGCTTAGTCATCACCACATCTTCCGCAGGAGGGCTATCCTGTTACTTAAATAAATGAAAGAGATATGCTCTCGTGTACACCTGAACTTTTTCGTTTTTTTAAAGTATATCATTCGTTCTTCACAAAAAAAAAAACTTTGACCAACAATAATGCTCTGTTACGAGTTCAGAAAACGGTAATTTTTTTTTCAAACTGATTATCTCGTCAAGGTCTTGAATTTGAAAAAAAATTCAGAAAACAAAATTAATCGTATTTTGAACCTGTAAGTCTGTAACCAAGAGTTATTCACGATCAATTTTTTTTTTTCCTCAAGAAAAGAGGGATATATTTAGAAAATGGAAAATTTGAGAAATACATGAAAGAATATCCTAAATAAAAATAGGATAATCACGAAAATCACAAATTCGTCAAAAAAATTAAACAAGACCTAGAAGTAGTACATACCATCTTATCTTTATGTAAGTCGATGATCCATGGCATAAGTTTTTCTACATCTCTCCAATATCCGCCGTTGCGTACTGCAGTTGTAGGCCCTATAAACCCTAATTGTTGCTTTATTTTGATTGCGCGTTCCCTCGCTTCGGCTCGGCGTTTCTTCCAATAGGCTCGGCTTTCCTTCATTTCGACTTCCCTAGGTTCGGGTTTCCAAACATGGATGATTTCATTATAAATAAATCATCATTCTCAAATTACAAAAATCATGATAAACACAATCAATCAACCTCCGAATAAGACGACGACAGAAGCGACAATCTATCATATTTAACCTTCGATTTAAAAAAAAAAAAAAAAAAAAAACAATCATAACAGAACTCCTCTCAATGATTTGAAACAAGAAGCGGTGAAATACCTGGACTCCATTTATGTTCCGGTAACGCGTAATCTTAATCCAAAGTATGGTGGTGAATGCGATGAAATATAAATAAGTGTTTTTCTATTTGGGAGTTTCAAATTTGGTTTTTTCTCTTTTTTAAGTAAATCGTCTATTTTTTATAGTACCTTTTTAAATAAAGTTATAAAAAAATAGGGAAATTCCCACTTGTACCCCTTTGGTATAGACTAATCCTACTTGTACCCCTTCTTTTCATGGAAGCCCACTTGTACCCTAGAATTTCCTAGTTATTCTCACTTATAGCCCTCAAGTATAGTTAATTTCACTTGTACCCTAGAATTTCCTACTTTATATATCTCATATCTCATGCATAGTCTATGTATGTACTGCTTTTTATAAATTAACGAAATAAATTAAACGCTTAAATCTTAATCATGATTACCCGTATTAATTGAAATTTTGAAAGTAGACCCGTGAATTTCACGGGTTTAAAACTAGTTCGACTATAATTCAATTCATATATACTAATTTCAGCTTCTCTGGCTCCTGATTTGCTTCCTTCATGGTTAAATTGACAAATTAATATTGAAAATCACTCCTAAAAACATAAAAAACTTATTCTCCCTTTGTCTCAGGTTATTTGTTTACCTTTTATATTCTTTGTGAGTGATATTTTATTCAAAGGTAAAGAAATGATTTGGGACGGGAGATAGAATAACGCTGACATTCAAGTAAATCACATACACCAAAATGCAGAAGGCCCGGGTATGAAATTTGCCAGAAACGATTCTGTTAAAATAGAAAGCATGGTGAGGAGGGAGTACACAATATGAGGTAAAACATTATTAATCTGTCTTCAAAAAATCGAAAGACAGGAAAGTAACGTAGAATCGAATTCAGAATTAGTCATCGGAAGTGGTAAGCTTAGCCCCTTGAAAACATCAAGTCCCTTCTTCCCCCATCTTCTTGGTAGATACCGTCTTCTCAGTCTCCGAACTTTTTGATTTCATCTCTACAAGCAACAAATATCAAAGGCATCAAAACAAACACGCTTAAGTGCTTAACCATAGCCTTTACGTCCGCCCTTTAGGAAGTTAGTAATTGGGAAAAGTAAATTAAAAATAACTCCTTTTTAAAATTCAGTTTTCAAAAACTACTCCCTTGTATCTAAAGCACATAAAATCATCAAATGGACCATGTTTCCAACTAGTTCCACCTTACAAGATCGCCATACTCGAAGTTATCCGTTCCTTCAAACTTAAAAATTTGAAGCTAAGTCGTTCATACATTACCAAAATCATCCTTGCATATTTGTGTTTGTAGATACCAAAGCCTCTAAGGTACCGTCATTAAAAAAATAAAACCCGAAATGGGGATCCTCCGTCGGATTGATTCTACCATTAGATGATTAGTTTGGCAGTCCGAAAGTTAGGCTCCGTTTGGCACGACACTTCAGGCAGTTTATTTGACTAAAGTAGCTTATTTGACCAAAATTTCAGCAACCATTTGAGAAATCAGGTACCTGAAATGACTTATTTTCCATTTTGTACCCATTTATTCTAAAATATTAAATAATTTTTATATCCTTTTACGTCATTTTACTAAAATCAGCTACCTTTTCAGCTAGTTTGCCAAACACATTGTTATATAATCAGTTACCTTTATCACCTCCTAATTTTCAGCTACCTTATTAGTTACCTTTTCAGGTTTCAGTTAGTTTTTCAGTTTCCAACTACCTTTTAAGGTAGTTTTGCCAAACAGAGCCTTAGCCGTTGTTTAAATCAAGAAACTCACCTTCTGGCTCAGAAACTTTCCTGAAATAAAAAGTCTGAATACCCTGATCAACACCAGGCTTCCTCCAAATATTAGCCTCGTACAAAGTAGTAACCCCATCCTCGCCTTTGACACTAAGTGTCGGGTAGTAACACAAACTAGCATCATCAAGGTACTGGTAAATCAGCTTCGTCATCACCACAGTTTCCTGTTAGTTAAATAAATAAATAAATAAATAAATAAATGAAATTAGGAGGATAATCACAAATTCTTGGGAAACAAGACTTACAAGTAGTACACTACATACCATCTTATCTTTATGTAAGTCGATGATCCCTGGAATGAGTTTTTCTACAGATCTCCAATATCCATCGTTGCGTACTGCAGTTCTAGGCCCTCCCCCCCTAATTGTAGCATCATTTTGATTGCGCGTTCCCTCGCTTCGGCTCGGCGTTTCTTCCAATAGGCTCGGCTTTCCTTCTTTTCGACTTCCCTAGGTTCGGGTTTCCAAACATGGATGATTTCATTATAAATAAATCGTCAAGATCTCAAATTACAATAATCATGATACACACAATCAACCTCCGAACAAGACGACCACAGAAGCGACAATCATATTTATTATTGGAGTATATTGACGGTATGTTGGTATTGGAATATACCGATGGAGACAAGGTATACACGGAAGGTGAAGGGAGATATTATGTATTATATACATAGAACATTGTTGTAAACAAAGATTATGCACACTTGTATAATTACATTTGTGTAATTTATCAATATTTAACCTCTGATTAAAAAAAAAAAAAAAAAAAAAAAAACTCCTCTCAATGATTCGAAAATAGAAAAGTAGATTAAAAAGACAGTACAATTAATAATCAAAATTAGGTTTCAGGTGAAATAAGAGGCGGCGAAATACCTTGACTCCATTTATGTTCCGGTAACGCGTAATCCTAATCCAAAGTAAATGGTGAATGCGATGAAATATAAATAGGGTTTTTAATTTTGGGAGTTTCAAATTTGGTTTTTTCCTTTTTTTTTTTTTTTTTTTTTTTAGTAAATCGTCTATTTTTTATTTGTTGGGTCTCAGGTTCGATTCGCCCTCCCCTCTATTGTAATTCGACTAAATGCGCGCTTCGTTGAACCAAGTTCAAACAGAAAATCTCCAGAGAGATGGTCTCTCCTCTGACATGATAGGGTGAGAGACATACTGAATTTTTTTTTCCTTATTATAACTCTCATTAAATTAATAGAAGACGGTCTCACATAAGACATATTGATGCTCAAATTCGAGTAGCTTTGTTATCACATTAACAAAAGGATGCAAGTAGCTTTGTTGTCATACAACTAGTTAACTACGTACCAATAAGGATCTCTTGTCCCTTTTTTTTTAGTGATGACGAGGGGTTGAGTCCCCCCCGAGCTCATGCATTCCCGCATTACTACATGGATCATGTAAGCCACCTCCTTCGGGGGCTGCAGTGGCTAGGTTTAACTCAGCTACCACTGCCCACTGGACTAACATCACTTGGTTCTCCTGTCCCATTTTTGTGTATCATTGTGTGTGTCACTCCTCTCATCTTTTGACACATCACTTGTTGCAAAATAAAATATTGCAATAATTATATTAATTTGTAGATTTATTAGAAGATGATTGGAGTGGCACATACATTGGAACACCAAATGAGACAGAGGATCTCTACTCACTACATACACTAAATGGGATAGAGGATCCTCACTAAACAAAATAAAGTTCGATAACAGTTAAATAGACATAAAATTGCACAAAAGCTAATAAGATTATTGTCACAAAAAGTCCTCTTGTATGCAACGACGGGTCTACTAAGACCCTTCCGGGATACGCAGACACCGAAAACAATTTTTTTTTGTGTGTGTATTTTGTCTAATTTTCAGGGTAAAAAAATAAATTTATAACTTTTTTATTTTTATATAGATTTTAAATATTAATCTGGACACTGGAAAGAAATTTTTCTGGAGTCGCTATTGCTTGTATGATTCTTCCATCAATGCCATCTTCGATCTTTAACTTTTGCTCCAACTTAATTGTATATATAAATTAATAAAATTGAAATTAATAATTTTTGTGTGTTATTAGTTCTATAATAATATTAATATAAAGTGATTTTTTTTGTTGAAATTTTAGTGAAAAATAAAAAAAATCGTGGTTGAATTTCTCTTTTTTGTGGGAGTTGAGGGGTTTGATTGCTATAGTCGAAACCAAAGGGACCTAATTTCACCATTGAACAAAATCTACGAGGTTAGTTACCATTTTTGCGCTTTTTACTCATAGAGGATAAGGCAAGATAAATTGTTATTTATTTAGAAGACAAGAAAGAAAAACCTTAATCATCCTTAGAAGACCACACAATCAGTACAGTAAAATACGAAATCAGTAATAGAAGACTCAGCAATCAACCTCGAAAACTGTACTACTCCAACTTATTTTTCCAACGTGGAATAAAAAGAGCTTCTTTTGAAGCAACACTTGCAACCTATGGTACATCTCAATTGTTTCAGAAATTCCACCACCATAATATTACAGTTACCAAAGTCAAGAGACCAACTAAAGAACAAGCATATATATGATGACGAATGTTCAAGGGATCAAAAGATACTGCCCTACAAATGGCACATTCGTTGTAACATATGATCTACGTATGTATGATGTACCTCATGTTCAATGCATCATAACAAGACTAGTTTTTCTCCGATCTTTTAGCTGCCTCACTCAGGAATACCATCTTCTCCTGAAGACATAACATACGAGCTGAGTACAAAAAACTACGTATTTGTTTATTGATTTCGCTTTGTTATTGAATTGTTTTAGAGTTCACCATAAAAGAAAAAAACACAACAATATTTGCATTAGATAAATACATCAAAGTGCTTGCATTAAGAGATCAAGTATTTTTTAAAGGTAAGAAATTGTGAAACAAGAAGTGCACCAGAAATACTTACAGATTCCGAAAGCTCTTTCCATATAGTAGAAGCACACTTCTTCGCCTGATAGAAGATAAAAAATTAGTGATACCAGAATGAATAATTAGAAATATTGCATAAATTACTAGAATGTTAAAATTACTAACCCTGGAATAATTCCAGCTTCTCTGGCTCCTGATTTGCTCCCTTCAAGGTTAAATTGACAAAAATAATATTAAAGATCACCCCAAAAAACATGAAAAATTTATACACCCTTTATCTCGGTCATTTGTTTACCTTTTATATTCTTTGTAAGTGATATTTTATTCAAAGGTAAATAAATGATTGAGGACAAGGGGAGGTACTTCAATTTATTTGCAGAAGAGATAGAATAACACGACATTCAAGTAAATCGCATACACCAAAATGCAGAAGGCACGGGTTCGTAGTTTGCCAGAAACGATTCTGTTAAAATAGAAAGCGTGGTGAGTACATAGTATGAGGTACAACATTACTTGTACTGAGTATTAATCTTTCTTCAAAATATCGAAAGACAAGAAACTAACCTAGAATCGAATTCAGAATTAGCCATCGGAAGTGGTATGCTTAGCCCCTTGAAAACATCAAGTCCCTTCTTCCCCATCTTCTTGGTAGATACCGTCTTCACGGTCTTCGAACTTTTTGATTTCGTCTCTACAAGCAACAAATATCAAAGGCAATTAAAACAAACAAGCTTTAACAATAAATTAGTATGAAAAATGATAAATACAGCCTTTAGATACCAAAAAAAAAAAATGAAAGAAAAGCTTAAATCAAACATTAATGACATCAATTTGCGCGTAGTTGTGTCATAAATTCCTAATTTAATTCCATTTTGGGAAGTTCTTAAATACATCATTGCCCAAAAAAGTTCCACATGTCACTTATTAATTGGCTCCCTCATCTTTCATTGGTATTTATGCCAAAACCAAAGGACAAATTGAGGATAATTGCTCATCAAGTTCATTCTTAAATAAAAGGAGAATAAATAACTGAGTCTCCAAATGAGAAAGGACAACAAATGATCGGGAGTCGGGACAGAGGGAGTAAGTAATTGAGAATGAATCTCACCTGACCCGGGAACTTTGTCAAATGAGATTATCTTAAAACCCAAATTACCGACTTGAAACAAGGCTTTCGCCTCGTACGTAGCAATAAACCCATCCTCGCGCTTGATCCTGAGAGTTAGGTAGTAGTACACACCCGTAGCGGCCTGGACATTCAGCTTCGTAAGGCGTCCAGGTCCAACAGGAGGACTTTCCTGTTAGGTTGTTAGGTTAAGAAAATTAGTGGGTCCCTCGCCCCATCATGTGAAAGGTATTTCAATAACGCTATTGAGAGACTGTCTCTCGAGAGTTTTTGTGAAAGAGGTTAGACTACAAAAATCACGGAAATCACAAATTCATCAACTAAAAATAAAACCTAGAACTCATAAGGAATTATACCATCTTGCCTTTATATTTGTTGATGATCTCAGGAACTAATTCCTCTGCGTTTTTCCAGTATGCGCAAGTTCGGGAAGCGGAGAATATACGGCCCGTACCTAACAATGACCGAAAGTTTCGCAGCATTCCTAATCACCGGAATCAAAAAACCTGGCATTCAACCGTTCACACAATCAACCTCCGAACAACAAGACGGAACGAAGCGAAACGCGTATTTAACCTTTCACCATTAATAAATTAAAAACTAGGCATTCAACCTTCGATTAAAAAATAAACAATCATACGACAATTATCAGTGATTCGAAAATGCATCAAATTGACGTTATTGTATTGAGTTCAAGCAAGAAATTAAAATTAAAACCCTACCAAACATGCATGTATTAATTTATTAAGTAACCTAGACAACACAAATTCTCATTGAAGACATGACATATCCGTCACAAGCTGAAGACGGATACCATTTTACCTCACAATGTACCCACTTTTTCTCTCTCTGCAACACTATTCATGTGGTCCCCTTTCTCCACTAACCCATTTTGTTACCATTTTATCTCACAAAATATCCGTCACAAATGGTAACCCGTCACCAATTGCCTAGACAATTAAACAAGATAATTAAATAAACAATAATTGAATAAAGAAGAAGAACTTACTGAATTCTTGGTTATGAATTTGTGAAGATTTCTCGCGGAAGAGTTTTTTTTTGTTTTAGAAAGAAAAGCGGCGTTTTAATTTTTCGTTTTAGAAAGAAAAGCGGAAGAGTTTTTTTTTGTTTTAAATAAACAATAATTAAACGAGTTTTTTTCTCGCGGAGGAGTTTTTTTTGTTTTAAAATAGAGAAGTGGCGTTGGGTGCGGTTAAATAACGTCGACCCATAGATTGTGATTTCTGGCGGAAGAGTACTTTAATTATTTTTTAAAAAATTCATGTAGATCTCGCGCAAATACGCTGTATATATAGACCTTTTTATTTTTACTATAATACTTGTAGATTATGGACTTATATCTCATAAATTTTTAAAAACAAAAATTAATCTTAAAATTAATCAAGAGAATTGAGTAATTTCATAAAGATGAAAATGTTTTTTTATAAATTTTTAACGTCACGAAGTTAATAATAGGAGTAATAATTTATGTATAGATTATAGTTTTATATCAATTTTGTTTTATTTTTTGTTAAAAGATCATATTTTTAAGTTTAATGATGAAAAAGTTATTTCTAAATGAAAAATTACTTTAATAAATAAAATCTAATTTCTCTTAATATACAAGGGATAAAAAGAGTTTTTTTTGAAGCAACACTTTCAACATATGGTACATCTCAATAGTTTCAGAAACAGTCCGTTTTTCTTAAGACCATTGCTTTTGGTCTGAAATAAGACGGGTAACATGTCATCATTTTACAATAAAATGTTGTTATTTTCTGATAACATGTTACCATTATTGTTCACATCATTTTCAGGGTAAAAAATGACACCTCTAGTCATAACATTTTGTAAATTAATTGGTTACATTTTCTTGTTTCAGACGGACACTTTTGATTTTATTTGTCAGACGGATAAAATGTTGTCATTTTTTCAGAAATTCCACCACCAAATGCTCAAATATTACAGTTACCAAAGTCAAGAGATCAGCTGGCAGCTAAAGAACAAGCAACACTTTCGTTTGAGGGATAGGCACATTCGTTGTAACATATGATCTTCGTATGTACCTCGTGTTCAATGCATCATAACAAGACTAGTTTTTCTCCGATCTTTTAGCTGCCTCACTCAGAAATACCATCTTCTCCTGAAGTCATAACATACGAGCTCAGCACTAAAAACACGATTTGTCTACTGATTTCGTTTTGTTATTGAATTGTTTTAGAGCTCACCCATAAAAGAAACAAACGCGGCAATATTTGCATTAAATAAATACATCAGAGGGCTTGTGAAACAAGGTAGAAAGAGTACGCCACACATCCAAAACAGTCACTCACGAATGTTTCCGATTGTTTTAGAAGATAAAAAAAGTGCACCACAAATACTTACAGATTCGGAAAGTTCTTTCCATATAGTAGAAGCACACTTCTTCGCCTGATAGAAGATAAAAAAATTAACGGTACCAGAATAAATAAAAAATATGGCATAAATTACTTGAATGTTAACATTACTAACCCTAGAATAATTCCAGCTCCTCTGGCTCCTGATTTGCTCCCTTCATGGTTAAATTGACAAATTAATATTGTCCAAAAAACATGAAAAGTTATACTCCATTTGTCTCGGTCATTTGTTTACCTTTTATATTCTTTGTGAGTGATATTATATTCAAAGATAAACAAATGATTGGGGACGGGGAGATAGAATAACGCTGACATTCAAGTAAATCGCATACACCAAAATGCAGAAGGCACGGGTTCGAAATTTGCCAGAAACGATTCTGTTAAAATAGAAAGCATGCTGAGTACATAATATGAGGTAAAACATCATTAAACCTTTAGTCGAAAAATAGAAAGACAAGAAACTAACCCGGAATCAAATTCAGAATTAGTCATCGGAAGTGGTAAGCTTAGCCCCTTGAAAATATCAAGTCCCTTCTTCCCCATCTTCTTGGTAGATTCCGTCTTCTCAGTCTTCGAATTTTTTGATTTCGTCTCTACGAGCAACAAATATCAAAGGCAATCAAAACAAACAAGCTTAATAGTAAATTATGGAAAATGATAAATACAGCCCTTAAATACCAAAAAAAAAAATGAAAGAAAAGTTTAAATCAAACATTAGTGACATCAATTTACACGTAATTATGTCATAAATTCCTAATTTAATTCCATTTTGGGAAGTAATTTAGTTATTAATTACATCATTAGCCATACATTATAGATACAAAAAAGCCTTTAGGAAATACTTCCTCCGTCCCAATCAATTGTTATCCTTTGGTTTTGGCACAAATACCAAGGAAAGAAGGGGTGGAACAAATTGAGGGTGAATGATTAAATTGCACATCAAGTTCATTAATAAAAGGACAACAATTGACCGAGACCCAAAATAAAAAAAGACAACAAATAATCGGGACAAAGGGAGCAAGTAATTGAGAATGAATCTCACCTGACCCAGGGACTTTCTCAAAAGAAAGTATCTTAGTACCCAAATTACCGACTTGCAACAAGGCTTTTGCCTCGTACGTAGCAATAAACCCATCCTCGCGCTTGATCCTAAGAGTAAGGTAGTAGTACACACCCGTAGCGGCCTGGACATTCAGCTTCGTAAGCCGTCCAGGTCCAACCGGAGGACTTTCCTGT
This sequence comes from Silene latifolia, assembly GCF_048544455.1. Classification (NCBI taxonomy): domain Eukaryota; kingdom Viridiplantae; phylum Streptophyta; class Magnoliopsida; order Caryophyllales; family Caryophyllaceae; genus Silene; species Silene latifolia. Next base: position 157,967,495 of record NC_133535.1, on the reverse strand, counting down.
TAGGCAGTGTTTGGAAAAACGGAATTGATTTCATTTTCAGGATTTCAATTGTAGAAATTGAAATGTTTGAATTTAATTCCAAATCCAATTCCAAAATTGCGTTTTGAAAACCCGTGGAATTGGAATTGGAATTGAATTTGGGCGAGACGGATATGGGTCGAGACCATTGGATGTTTTATATTTGAAAAAATTAAATATTGCCTCGAAAAATATTTGGGATCGGAAAAAATATCATAAAAAAAATACGGAATTACTTTTTCACATACGGACTTTACTCTTTCACATACATTTTTTTCATAAAATTTTCAAATCATACCCTTTTCCCTAATCATAATCAAATCAACTCTTTATACACTTTTCCTAAAATTCAATCTAATTAATCTAAAAACGTGAAGAATGAAATATAATTCGACTACTGAAGTAATTTTTCATTTATATCAATAATTAATATGTCTTATTGAAATTATTAGGTCAAGTTTTTAGTGAAATTAATATGCAAACCAATTATTACTATTAATTAGGGTTTATGGGTGGTTAAAGGCACGGTGGTTAGGGTGGCTTTCGGTTTCTCTCAGCGCGGTGGCTAGGGATTGGTGACTTGTGTGTTGACGGTGGTGCGATGTGGGTGGTGCGTTGGTGAGGAAAGAGGATGGCTTGAATATGGAGTACTGCAATTGGTTTGCACCGGTCGACTAGGGGTACGGCTGAATTGCAGTGGGTGGTGCGAAAGGCGGTAGGCTAAAAGTTTGGTTTTTTTAATATAATACGCTGTATTAATAAGTGAATGTATGCTCGGACGATGCAATGATGACTGATGATGATTGATGACAATGAATGATTACACTGGTATTGATTACGAGCTTCTTAACGATGGATTGCATATAGCCATTTGAACGTACAAGTTACAACTAATGAATTTAAATTTTTTGCTTGATTATTGTTTATCCAATTTTTAATAGTTTGTTTGGAGCGACCTTTGCCGCGACTGACCAACGTAGGTGACTGGAAATGGTGAACAGAAGTGGTGCCTGGAGATGAGGGAAGAGAGGAGAAAATTAATTGGGTGAGGTGTGGGAATAAAAATGATAAGGGTAATATTGTAAAAGACGTATGTGAAAGAGTAAAATCCGTATGTGAAAAAGTACGTCCCTAAAAATATTATGACGAAATTTGCGTCACGAAATAAAACGTAGGAAGTCATGGAATTGAAATGAATCAAATGACTAAGGGGGTGTTTGGTTCACCCAATATAGGTATGAGGTATGGGTTTGGAATGAACCAAACCCATACCATGTGTTTGTTTGAAGGAAATGAAGGTTTCATACCCATACCTCAAACCCATGAGGTATGGGTTTCTCATACCCATGGAGGGGGGTGGGTATGAGATTGATACCTATGGTATCAAATTAGAAATACTCCCTCCAATTCTATGTATTCTTCCCTTTGTTTGTGGGCACGGGAATTAAGGAGAAGAATAAAATAAGAGTAAAAAGTTGGGTGGGGTTTGGTAGTAGGAGAGAGGGATGAATAATTATGAGTTAAATAAGAAATGGTGGGGCCAAAATATTAAGGAAAGTAATAAAATATGAGTAAAAGAGTTGGGTGGGGTTTGGTGATAGGAGAGAGAAATGAATAAAATAAGAGTAAAAGTTTCCAAAATAAGAAAGGGGAAGAAAACCCGAATAATCCGTTTTAGGAAATAGGGAAGAATATATAGAATAGGAGGGAGTATTAAAAAGTGATAAAAAAATTGTAAAAAAAACTTTTTATATTTTTATTTAATTAAATTTTATCTACATGATTTAATAGTATAAAAATTATTATTAAAAAAATTGTATTTTGAAGATTTTTTTAGCTTTGATTGATTTCTAACCCCATACCCCCAAAATTGAACCAAACACAAGGTATGAGGTATCAAGTTCCAACCCGATACCACCCAGGTATGATTCCCGATTCCAAACCCATACCCACGCGTGAACCAAACACCCCCTAATATATGGTAGGTATTTGAAAATCCCAAATTTTAACTAGCTTGGAATTGATAAGGAATTGTTCCAATTCCAAATTCTAGGAGTTGCCAAACACTTGAAATGTCTCAATTACGGAATTCAATTCCAATTCAAAGTTCTCAAACACACCATTAGGTTAAATCGGTTCGAGTAAAAAAAACACGAAAATCACAAAAATAAAACGGAAAATGCGCACGGTGCCCTTGAGGTTTGACTTTTTTTTTTCAAATTGATCATTGTTCACATAACTACGACTTGAAAAAAAATTGTCGAGTTTGAAATTTGTGACCAAGAGATATGGTCATTCAAAGTTTGTTCGGTCAAAAACACTTTGACATACAAAAACTCGTAGCCACGGGATCCAAATACCACATTTTTTTTAAAAAAATTATGAGTTGGGGCCTCTTAATGTTTTCTGTCGGACAAAATATCAAATGGACACCGTGTACATTTTACGAAAATAAAACCTAGAACTCATACCATGTTGTGTTTATATTTGTCGATGATCTCGGGAACTAGTTCCTCTGCGTCTTTCCAGTATTCGCAAGTTCGGGATGCGGGGAATATACGCCCCATACCTAACAATGACCGAAAGTTTCGCAGCATTCCTAATTGCCGGAATCAAAAAACCTGGCATTCAACCGTGTTCACACAATCAACCTCCGAACAACAAGACGGAACGAAGCGACGCATATTTAACCTTTCACCATTAATAAATTAAAAACATGTATTCAACCTTCGATTAAAAAAATAAACAATCATACGACAATTAACAGTGATTTGAAAATGCATCAGATTGACGTTATTGTTATGAGTTCATGCAAGAAATTAAAATTAAAACCCTACCAAACATGCATGTATTAATTTATTAAGTAACCTAGAAAATTAAATAAAGAAGAGGAACTTACTGAATTCTTGGTTATGAATTTGTGATTTGTGAAGATTTCTCGCGGAAGAGTTTTTTTGTTTTAGAAAGAAAATCTCAGAAAATAGAGAAGTGGCGCTGGTTATATGGGTGCGGTTAAATTGTGATTTCTCGAAGCGTACTTTTAATTATTTTTTTTGAAAATTGAAAAGAGGAGATGCAATCAGGGAAATTAACTATTTTCGATGTTAATTCATCAACTAATTGAGGCCAAATAGCAACCTGGCTATATATACATGTTCATAAACTTGAAGCCCAAGACCAAGCCCAAGCCCAAGCCCAAAATCCGCCAAACTGGTCCAACTGTCCAAAGGAGAAGAGTCTAATATTCGTCATGAGACTCATGACACAATTACGTCTAAGGGTAAGATTATTGATAGTCTTGAGACAAGACTTTGGTAAGCCTTGAGGCAAGACTCACTCAAGACTACCAATGGGTGAACATGTGTCCTTTCTTTTTGTTAAAAAAATAAAGTAGAGTGAAAAAGTAGAGTTTGAGGTGAGTCTGACGGATAATGTATAAAGTCTGAGGTGAGTTTGAGATGAGTTTGAACAATAAAGAAATAATAAAAGTTAGTGGAAAGCTGATGTGGCAGAGTCTTAAGACTTGGAAGAGTCTGACTGATAATCTCACTCTAATCAGGATCATCGATAAATTATACTAGTGTAGTGGGTTATACTTTCACTAAACATCTTTTTAATCTCTCTCTTTTATGTAATAAACTTCAAAATTAATCGAATTAACGAGTTAAAATGATGTGAATTAACGAAACAAAATTAATCAAGTCCAACACATTCAGTCATTTTTCAACTACCTAAGAACTTGTTGAACCTACTTTTTGAGAGCGGGTGTGGACAGATCTTGACCTTTGATGTAAAGGAAAATAGATGGCTTTGATGGATCAATATTTTTTTTTTTTTGACAATAATAGATGGATCAATTTTTAGCTAACTAAGTTTTAAAGAGATATTCTACTGTGTACCCCTGAGTTTTTGAGTTTTCTAAGTTGTACCCCTGCTTTTTTGAAATTCTATGTCATACCCCTAAACTCTATATTATAGTCTATAACATGACCTTATTAATTGTCTTTGTTAACGTAATTCGTTAGTTGATCGACTATTTCAGTCTTTCATGCACCAATCACTCCTTAACACGCCCGCTTAGTTATTAGCCCATCTAATTATCAACTAACTCGCTTAATAATCAACTAACATTTCCAAACATGCACAAAACTTTCATTTCGTTTTTTTGCTTCTTTAAATAGGTATTAAAGGTAATTTGTAATTGTTTAAAGTTAGTTTGTGATTATTATCATAAAAGAAGATGATATGATGTTAATCAATGAGATTTGAGGTTAAAGAACGATTGTTTAAGAGACAACGAGTGAAGAGAGTGTTGAAAGAGGTCATTATACGGATGAAGTAAAGAGTTCAGGGGTACACCGTGGAATATAAAAAAAGTAGGAGTATAACATGGAAAACGCAAAAATTCAAGGGTACACCATAGAATTTCCCAAGTTTTAAGTTTGTATGTTGCACGATTTTATATTAACATATGACGATTCCAACTCGTTTTACATGTCATTGTAATTGTAAAGCTAATGTTTATTTTTTATAACTATATTACGGTTTACCATAGAAAAAATTAGCTAGTCTCAGGACACCATATCGACAATTTCCCCTTTTTTCCTGATTTCGAAAGGCAACTATATGAATGACCGAATGACAAACATACAGTTTACAGGATATGAAAAAAGAACCGCGTACAACTCCCACCCCCCTCACAAAATGTAAAAACTCTCGATATCAAGAGAAAATCGTCATGTACAATGTACAATCCCACAGGTATATCTGCACCCGGAGACAACACTAAGATGGAAGTCCTGTATCAAAAGACGGGCTGGATTGTTGAATCCAACGACCTGTTTTCCGAAGTAAAAAAGTAAGGCGCCTCTCTATATACAGACTCTAGGGACCACATACGACATCCATCTCGAATGTTTATGATACTTCAACGATTGCTACTTGAGTTTTGACCTCGTTCACTGTCCCCAAGAAATGCCGGTGAGGCCTCAAAAGCTTTATTACGAGAGACGAGAATCTAGTATCACATCTGAAGAAGGTTATTAACAGTCACAGCAACAGAGTTTGTTTGCTGCAAATCCTGTCATTTTCAGAAATGATGTGTATAAGAGTCAATACAGGAAGGAGTAGTATACGGGTAGTCGAGAACAAGTACAACACCCCAAAATCACGAACATAGAGGTTAATTTTTTTTTTCACCCATAAACGGAGTCTTAGTGCCAATCTCCTATATACTAAGAGAATAAAAGGTCTCAAAAGTTTTCCCTCCAAACTCCATCTACTTATATATGGAAAGAAATAAGATTTTTTTCATTAAACTAATATTTTTTCTTTAATGTATAATTTTATCATTAAATTCTAAATTATAGTGTTTTAATCAAATAAAATAAGTGTGGTATAAAATTATAGAATATAAATTGCTAATATTTCTTAGAGAATGACTTGAGGCATAATTACACGGTATAAAACAAAAATATTATAAACAAATATTACTGTATTATCTTTGTGAAAAAAATTCATTATGAAGAGAAATTATAAGATTAAATCATTTATTCTTTAAAATACAGATTTCATGTTATACTCAATTATTTATTAGTTTTGCAGTTAAAGTATTTTCTAATATCAAAATACAATACGTGAAATATGAAAATATTAATGTATAAATTTGGAAAATAATTAAGTAATACACACTAAAAAGGTAAAAATTCTATAAAAACCGCGCATTTATTGCGGGATCTGTACTAGTTTTGATGATTATCAGGATAATACTAACTGGTATCTGCAATGTGTAAGTTTTGTAATAAACTGCTGAATTTGACAAGAAGTAATACCTGGAAAATGATTTCATCGGGGACATGAGGAAGCACCTCTCTCACAGTCTCCGCCATTGCAAGTAAGTTTGCAATGCTGTCATTCGCAGGATTAGAGGTGACCCTTCTATGTACAGTTGTTGGTGCTGGGTATCTCTGTGCAGCAGGAGGGAAAGCAGTGCCAGAAGTCGAACCCTGAGAAGTGCTTCCTGGCCAGAGATTCCATGAAGTATCTTCCAGCGCTGTCTGGGCATAGTTCTCTCCAACTGAGGCCAAGTGCCTCATCATCATCTGGACTCGGCCCAAACCAACTGATCTAATGGCTGTTGATGGGCCAGCCCCGTCTAGACCTTGACTTGGCCATGGTTGCAACCAATGGGGGTCAGATCCGGTTTCTCTACAGCACAAGTAAAGATGGGTTCAAAATGTGTAAAACGAGTTATTAGTTAAATGCAAACAAAGATAAGAACACCTTGAATTAGTGATGCTACTTTGCTACCAACAAGCAAAGTCGTCTCACTTATTCCGGACCAACTTCAAATACTGAAATAGTTAACCGACAAAAAAAGCCAGATAATTTTGAAACCCAGCCTATTCTCAATGAAATGTATGACGACCTTAACAAATATCAATATGTCATAATTAAATACTTAATTCTCACATGCCAAAACTAACACAAATTCTCATTATAGATACCCCCACTTGCCCTCCCACTTTAATTTTGTGAGAGGGCCACTATCTGTCTATAACTATAGACGAATAGTGACCGTTTATAATGAGACGGACTGCAAAACTAAATGCAATGAATGAAATTCACATATACCTATAGACGGATAGTGAACGTCTATAATGAGACGACCTTAACCAATATCAATGAATGGAACACCTTGTTCGACAGCTTGCCAACAAGAATGAAGCTATGCGCTCACTTTTTTTTTTTTTTTTTTTTAAAAAAAGGAGGAAAGTCTCACTCGTCATGCATGGAGGTAGAATGAACATTTGAAACATTAAACCCCAACAAATGTTGTAATGCATAGAGCTTTAATTGTTAAAAGCTTAGAATTACAATAGGAATTTAATCAGAACATAATTGTGGTTTCAAACCTCCAAGGACCAGGTTCTATTGAATTTGGGTTTTGACTGGGGAAAACTCCTCCAAGGCCCCGAACATTTGGCAGATCAAGTCCTGCACTGAGCTGACGAGCAAGTTGTTCATCACTTGAAACATTTGTAGTATTAGAGCTTGCCTCGCTTTCAGATTGACCAGCAAAAAGGGGTTTCCGACAGGTAGGGCAAGAATATACCTCATTGAGGCCTTGATCCAACCTGGTATGACGTAAGGCACAAGTCTCAGCATCTAATAGACAAAAACGTGTTCATGCTAAACTGTAATGTTATATATATATACATCTCACAATGTTCAAGTAAATATATAATCAAGTAATTCTGAAAATATTTTTTGTCAAATTAATATCGACCTGCTTTCAGCTTTCTCAAAACTTAGAACTTAATACAACAACAACAACATCAGAGCCTTAATCCCAAAATGATTTGGGGTCGGCTGACATGAAACTTAAAACTTAATAAATAAATAAAATGGAGAGGGTAACATAAATAACCATAACACATACCAAGATCTCAGGCAAGCAAGATGAAATAAGTGCTTACAAGGTAGCCTTTTGGCCTTTGCCATTGGTTCCTGTTCATATCCGGAAAGAACATGAGGGGGTATTTTAACAGATAAAATGGAAGTTTAGAGACCAGCTCAAGAACACAAAATATAAAAGTAGCAAAGAGGCAGTAACACCCCTGATATAGTAAAAACAAACCTGCACAAGGTGAAAGCAAAATACTTACCCTACAAATGGCACATTCGTCATCATATGCCAGTATCTCCTCTGATGAAGCATCGGGAAGAGCCTCATGAAGAGCACCTAAGGCTATCTTCAATTTGATAAATCCTTTAACACGCTTCAGTACTGCGCTCAGTAGAGCCTGCATAGAATAAATCAAAGAATTACAACTAGTTAGGTTAATTAAGTTAAAGCACTGATATTTGCAGGACATTCACAAACAAAAAGAAGATCAATACTAATTATGTAAACAACTAATTATAACACATACACGAATGTTCAGGAAAATGAGTGCATCCACCAGATGAAAAGTCATGCCATGAAGAAACCAAATAAGCACGTAATGGCCGAGTGCCATTAAAAGTGTCATCATATCGAGGAGGAAGCCCACATTTCGAACAATATTGCTTTTCCATTCCCATAGTGAACCTGCAGAAGCTCTCTATTAAAAAGATGAAGGCAAAAAAGCACACAAAAAAGTGTGCAGTGCTGTAAAGATGACCTTTATTGTTCACATAAAAGTGCACACAGAAAACATTGTTAAACCAGCGGCAAATTCAGGCCTTGTTCGAATACCAAAATAAGAGGGAAAGAAAGGGGAGGGGGATAGAAGGAAAGGAAAGGGAAGGAAGGGGAGGGGAGGGAGAACAGAGTAGGTGTGTTTAATTTTTATTAGCCTGGGAGGATGGAAAATGGATCCTTCCATTTCCCTCCTCGTTTACTAACCAAACAAGGGACTTTGTATCCCTCCCCTCGTCTTCACTCCAGATCCTCCAATCCAAAGAAGGTCTTAAACTTTCTCCAATATTACAAATACACTGAGTTATCAAATTTTGTCAATTTGAGATTTCGATACAATGATCTTCACACATCCAACTTTCCTGAAACAGAACATTTTGAATAGAAAATTGACGACAAAATTTACTCTCAAGTTTGACTTTGCTTCTATCTGTGTGGTAAATCAAGCCCTCACAAAAACATATACTTGATTGACATGGCTCTATGATATATGATCTCTGATTTATTGTAAGATTAGTTTAGTAGACTTGGGGTTAAAAGGAACTAACAACAGAGCACGTATTTATGAAGATCTAAAATAATGTTTACTGGCAAGAAGTCAGATGAAGTACCCGCAGTTGAATCCAATAGTTTTGACCTTTGGCTATCTGAAGTCTCCGCTGCAGAGTGGTGGAGCCAAATATCCATTAACTGAAATCCATGTACCACCATAGCCTGAAAAAATAATCAAAGCAATAAACACTTGTCAGTAGGAATACTGCACACATACAATGATAGTAGGTCCACTCGAATTTCAAATGTCACACCTGCAGTGTCTCAAAAGCTATACTGAGCGGCTCAAAGAACAGTAACCAATATGTCGATGAAATTAGTGGTCCAGAAACAGCCGCACAAAACCATACCCTATGGAAACACGGTGACCAAAATCTCAGAATCGCAAAACCAATTTTCTTCCAATTACTCTTAGTCTATACGGATAAAAACAAAGATCTTCCAATGCCTTACAGCCTAACTTAAAGCAACAATTGCAACACAAAATTCTCAAAATCCAATTCGATACTCCTATAACATTATGCCAGTGTTCAAACTAGAAAAAGCATAAGCCATATGTACAAAGTACGAACAACAATTCAAGATTCTCGTACTTCAATTTGATCAAAATCAGAAGCAACTGACAGCTGAACATAAATCACTCCATGAACCATGATAATAGTTATACAAGAGGATATTGACTAGTGACTATGTGCTCAATTAAACATAGAAGATAAAGGATTACCATAGAAAATCAACAGTCAGCACAAACAATAGAGCTGAATATACACGAAAATATGTCCAGGGGGTGGCAGAAGGAGATGCATTCAATCGCTCAAGACGATCTCTTGCCAATGCTTGAAACATCTGTACAAGAAACATTATCAAAGTGTCAAACACAAGTAGAAGTCAAACTTGAAAACTTAAATCAGCAGATTAGAAATGTAGTACCTTCAAGAAACAAAGAACAGTTAACCACGTCACCCATAGGCTGCCTTGAAATATCGTTGGAGGAATTACCAATGGAAGGAATGTCCCCTATTGAACACCCAAATATGACGATTAATTAGACAGACAACTGGGTCTAACAGAAAAGATATCTGGCATGTAGTGCATTGATTGCAGAAATCCTTCGGGTCCTTTGACTTTTTACTTCACCTAAACTTAGCTGATAAAAGTAGGTCCATACCACTATCAGAAAAGGTCATTCACAAACCATGGATATGTTATTTTCTAAATGGAAGGAGACACTTATTGAACTAAAGGTGACGATATCACTAATCATTGTGGTAAACAAAAAGAACATTTAGAGTACTAAACCAATTCTTCAGGAAGAAAAGAAACATATTGCTAAATGCTTTTAAACACCAAAGACGACACCACCAAAAGTATACCACTGACTTGGGAATCATCTTGGTTAGTGAATGGTTAAGTCTTTCACATTCATTGGTCTCAGTTTTCAATTTAGAGAACTGTTACACTCTCAAACAAATATCAATTAATATGTCATATAACTGTTAATTGCAGTGCAAAGGTCACATGGCGAATTTAAAGTAAATACATAAATAAAAACTCTCAGACATTTTTACTGCTGAGTGCTGACCCAAATACGAAATTTCTAGCATTTCACAAGGTTCTTACTATTCAGGTCTTCTGCTTACACAAGATACAGAGTGATACTTAATGGTAAATAAAAATCATGAAGCAACTGGATACTCAATAGTCAATACCTGCCTAATGCTCCCAAAAGAATAAGTTACAAACACAAGGAAACATGGACATTTATTTTTAAATAGAGGGAGTACAGTAGTACAAGCATGTCTACTAGCAATTTTTTAAATGACTAAAAAGCTTACCTTATAAATGATATAATTCACAAGCCGTTCCACCAATTTCCGAGTTTCAGAAGCATACAGCTCTCCGAAAAAGACAGTCTAGACCAACAAAAAAAAACGAATCAACTCCTTGTGTGTTTTAACAAAATGCACTTACGGCACCTACATGATCACATGAATATATATATCAATTTGGTAGTTCGAAATGATGACAAATACCCTATATATAAACATGTTCATGGAAGGTAGCCCTTTCTTTTATATGGAACTTTTTCTGGATATAGATTTGAAGTGGACTCATCGGATTAATCTAAAAACTAGAAGAAGCTTTCTTGCCAAAATCTCTCATTAAACGTTGACAAGGTTGTTAGCCATAGTCCAAATCGGGTCTCTTTATCTACTGACATGACACTAGCGATTTTTTTCGAAGAATTGCACAGGCATTTGTGTGCGATATATTCTTTCAAAGGGAAGCTAGAACTGTAAGTCCAAAATGGAAAGAGCTACGTTAAATTCCTATCAATTTACGTCCCGACATTGCAGCACCGCATGCTGGGTCATTCAGCATTGACATAAGTTATCCAATGGATCCTCCTACAAACTCTCGATTCACGGACACATCAGCATACGTTCACAGAAGACTAGTAAACTACGTTACCAATCTCTCTACCGTCCAATTTTAGGAAAATGCAGCAAGCAGATATAACATAACGTAAGTTTTTAAAGATCAATCCAATATGACAAATCAAAATATGGATGAACTTATAAAAACATGAATTTTAAATTAGTTACCTTAAGGCACAAAGTAACTAGAACGAACACATTGATGACGCAAACTGCCAGAAATGTAATTGTGGTATGAGACCGTAGCAGCAACTCAACAATACGATAAGCATTTTCCGAGTAAAGTGTATCCCTGTCGATGAGTCCGTCTGACTTGAAATTATCAAGTGATATCTCGGCCCAGCACTGTAGACCTATAAAGCTCACCACTGTACATACTGCTGAAATTGCTAGATAGCTCACGCCCATCGCTAGCAACAACTATACTCACTTTACCGCGCATAAACTCCCCTAATTTCATCAGAACAACATCCACATAACTCTCTAGCCCCCTATAAACAATTGCCTCGCCTTGCCTCGCCTCTTCTCTTCAAATCGACAAATTACCACATGAATTTTACGTTTTAACCCTATAAACCTCTGGTGGGCAATGATCTCAACTATTCCGTTGCAGCAAAAAGTAAAGCCTGCGTATCTAATCAAAAGTCAGGCAACTTCAATGCTCAAACTTTACAGTTTACAATCTCATCAAGTTTCGATTTTCCGACATAAATCAGTACAACCTCCTAAATTAAATAACATCAAAATCTAATCACTTCGATAGCGAACCAAACCTTAAACAATCAACATTAAAAATAACGCAAACATATCGAAATCACCTCAATTTCAACATTAGCAAAATTGCCTCAGTTTCGAGTCAACAACAGAAAAAAAAGCTCAAAAAAGCAACAAAATTCGCCAGCAAAATCAAATCAATTAAATGTAAATCGTTTCTCAAACCTAATTGTCTCAATAAGATAACCGACGAACCAAAACTTCACAAAATGAACATCACAAATCGCACAAACACAACAAAATCACCTCAATTTCAACAATTTCGAATCAAAAACACAAAAAGATCGTAATTTTACACAGAATCGGAAGAAATTAGTTTAATCAATACGAAAATCGATCTAAAGATGAGGTATAATACCTTGAATTGGATCGGATTATGAGGAATTGAAGTGCAAATCCTAAATTCGATTGATGAGATTGTTGATGAAGACGACGAAGAAGAAGGGGGAGAAGAGAGAAACCGTCGATCTTTTAAATTAAATTTAATGATTAGATTTTGGGGAATTAGAAAGCAAAAGTAAGATTTTGTTGTTCCTGATGAAAGTAACGTTGTACCTTCCTTCCTTGCTCTATTGACACATACATTTGTGATTATCATCAATCTATCATGGCATTCATGGGTTGTCAAGAATTGAAAGTAAAGTTGATTTGGGTCGGATCAGGTCAGGTCGGGTTGTATTTAGGTTGGTTTGGATTGAGTCGAGCTAACCTAGGTGACGGTCGGTGAAGCTTAGCAAAGGCTTACCTTTGCCTGGTTCCTATGGCGGCTTGGGCGAGTTGGTTGATTGATCGGGGTAATCAGGTGGCTTGGAACTGATGGCCGAGTAGAGACGAGTTAGATAGAAATAACCCATATAGTTGACAAATCTAGTTGTATGATTCTGTTAGATTTAATTTCAATTCATTTTAATTTGGTGATGTTTTGTTAAATTCGGTTTAATTAAACTTTAAAAGATTGGTGTTGAATATGAAGTGAGTGGGTAGTTGAGGGATCATAATGCAAAACACATCTAAATAAGAACCAGCACAAAAACTGGACTAAGTAGCCCAAGGTTTACATTGCACCAAGTTAGACCTATATTGCGTAGAAAGTCATCAAAACTCACAACTGAAAACATATATTTGTGTTGAAAGACTTTTCTAAGTACATTGTAAAACTCTTTTTCTACGTTCTAGTGGCGTAAGTGCACTTTGCTCACTCTCGATAGTTAAGCGGTCTCGTTGGTCTCCTGATGTTGTATATCACAGGATTCACAGCTAAGGGGATGAATGTTTGAGACACATTTTTGTGTCTTGTTGCAAATATTTCTCTGAATCTTTCTCAATTAAGATGAGTAAAGATATGCCCGATCATTTGGTCAGCTCTGATCGCCCCTTCAAGAATGTCGTGGGTGTTGAAGTTAATTTCCGTATTCAGCCACCTGTACGCCATCAACACGCTTTTGTTAGCTGCTGTAGTTACTTTGTTGTCTTAGTTTACGGTATTACTAAATAAGTGCATTTGACCAAATGAGTCAAATATCATTTGTATAAGAATTATTTTTATAGCTGCAACACAAAAAAAAGTACTCCCTCCGTCCCGGTCATTTGTTGTCTTATTCCATTTTTTTGTGTCTCAGCCAATGGTTGTCCTTTCTATTTTAGGATTGCATTTGGTGAGTAATTTGATCATTCACACTCAATTTGGTCCATTTGTCATCTTATAATTGATCCTCTCCTTATTCCTCGGTCTTTGTTCTAAAACCAAAAGGACAACAATTGACCGGAACAGAGGGAGTACATTGTAAAATTATTCTTTTAATAACTACGTCCTGATCTCCCAATAATTTAATTGTTTTACTTAATTCTTGTATAAACCCGTCTTCTCGATCAAATACAAGTATACAACTCAAACTAGAACTAGATCTGGCAAACAGACCAACCGAGTCAGGTTCGGCTCGTGTCATTTTCCCAAATTCGAGTCCGATCGGGTCAGGTCTTTGAGTTTAAGCAATTCTCAAGTCGGTTATTATCAAATTATTTAGAAATAACTGTCGATTTCTAACAATTAAAGTCGGGTTTGGTCACTTTAGATTCAAGTCCTCAATAAAGATGTCAGGTCGTAGGTCGTGTTCCAATCGGATTTTTTAGGTCGGGTCGGGATTAATTTTGTCAGGTCTAACTTAACACCACCAAATCTCATTGAAGACGGCACGTATCCGTCACTTTGGAGTAACGGATACCATTTCCTCTCACAAATGACCCAAATAGAGGAGAGAGAGAAGCACATGGGGGTGCCCCACCTTGTTCCACCTATTTATTTTGTGAATAACATTACCCGTCACTTGCTCCGACCCGTCTTCAGCAAGACTAACTGCTAACTTAAACCCTTTTGACATCATCTTCAACATTCGCGAAGGTCTCCCCGAAGAACGCCAACACCACCAAAATCCCCAGAATCCCAGAAAGAAGGCAATTAAAGACGAAAACTCAATTGTATCTCAAAATTAAACATGAGTTTGGTGAAAAGCGGTTTCAAATTCATGGTGGGTACAGTATTTGGTATATATATTGCTCAGAATTACAGAGTTCCTGATGTTCAAAAGCTTGCTTCTACTGTTTACTTCATTGGTAGTCTTATTGAGCAAAATTATCGCAAACCCAATAAGCCTGAGGATCATTAATCTTATGTATTTTCGTATATGATTGCAAAGTTTGAATCTTTGATTTATTGGATTATCCTAATTTAACAAGTTTTAATTTTTTGTTAATTTAATTGTTAGTTGTGGGATTTGTTATATTGTTTTTGTGATTTTGGTTGGTATTAGTTGTGATTATTGATGATTGAGTTAGTTTTACCTTCTTAAGCTTCTGACATACTCCCTCCGTCTCAATCATTAGTTTACCTTTGATTAAAATACTCCTCGCAAAATTATATAGTACTGTTTTGTGATTTTGGTAGGTTCTAGTTGTGATTATTGATGATTGAGCTAGTTTTACCGTCTTAATCTTACGACATACTCCCTCCGTCTCAATCATTAGTTTACCTTTGATTAAAATACTCCTCGCAAAATTATACAGTACTGTTTTGTGATTTTCTGTTTTGTGATTTTGGTAGGTTGTAGTTGTGATTATTGATGATTGAGCTAGTTTTACCATCTTAAGCTTACGAGTTACGACATACTCCCTCAGTCCTAATCATTTGTTTACCCTTGGTTGAAATACCACTGACAATGAATATAAAAGGTAAACAAATGATTGGGACGGAAGGAGTAGTTTTTATAGCGATCATTAGATGATCTGCATTCTGCGTAGCATGAAAGAGGCCGTCTTTAGCTTAACACGGTCTCAACTTAGATTCTGTATTGGTGAATTTGGTTGCAGTTTGGTTTTGGAGAGGATTTTCGATTGATGCTAAATTATAGGATTATACCGTGAGGTTACGACTTACAAGAAATTTTGGAAACTGATGAAAATAGTTTGTTGTGAATTACAAAAAAATCGAAGTTTACATTTACATGTGTGGATTTTAGTTGTCAGAAGTTTAGGGTTAGTTTTGTATCGATTGTTCTATGAATTGGAATGGTGGAATGAACCATTAGTCTTGAGTTGGTTGTTTGCGATGTGGGAGGGTGTAGATGGTAGATAAAGTAGTCGGTGTTTGGTGTTGGGTAAGACGGCCTTACAATCAAGTAATGCGAGTTTGCAAGGTTTTTGGGATTATAGAAGGTTAGATGGGAAATTGTCTTTCTGCCTACCTTGAAGTAACAATCCTCCGCGCAATTTTCACTATGGGTCGGCTGAGAATAGTCTCACTGTGTGAAGTCGATATAGATGTAACGTAGCTTATAATCTTTTATCCAACCCCCTTACCTCGCCAAAGTGGGGTCTTGTAAAGCATCAGTATAATGTTGCCGTCGTTCTTGCTGCTACAGCCGAAGCTGTCTTCCCCAAGTTGTTACGTTTAAATTAGTTTTCACTCAGTTGATGGAAAACAGAAGGAGAAAAGAAGGATACTCTTGAGAGACCATGAAGTTACAGCATAGTAAATATAGCGATCATTATAGTAGGTAGTAGTTGTGATTATGGGATTTGTTGGATTGTTTTTTCGTTCGTGTTAATTATGGGATTTGTTAGATTGTTTTTTGTGGTTTTAGTAGGTATTAGTTGTGATTATTGGTGATTGAGCTAGTTTTACCGTCTTAAGCTTACAGAGTTACAGCATAGTAAATATAGCGATCATTATATGTACTTTGTTGCATGAAAGAGGCCGTCTTAAGAGCTTAAGACGCTCTCAAATGAGATTCTGTATTGGTGATTGGTTCAGTTGGTTTTGAGAGGAATTTCAATTGATGCTAGATTATGAGATTATATTGTGTGGCTACATCGTTACGAGCAATTTTGGAATCTGATGAACATATGCTCTGACTGTCATTGAGTTTATAGTTCTACCGCGTGTTCATTCATGTCTTGTCATCTTCAGGCAACCTCGCATAAGTATATGGATAGCCCTCTGCCCCTCTCGAACACACCCGTTTTCTGTTTACTGGTTGCCTGCTGAATTTTTGAACTCTGCTCAAGTTCTGAACATTTTTTCCTATTGCCTGCTGAATTGTTTGTGTCAGAATAAGTTGCATTCCTGATGTTGCTGGATACTTCTTTCTTTCGATTTTTCGATGTTTAATTAATTACTGGTGAATTCCAAAAGACTCCTTAGGTTCAAATTAAAACCTTGGAATTTCTTGTATGTGTGGCAGTTTATTCTGCATGTCCTTCATCTTAAATCTGCAATGCTACAAATTTGTGTATATGCCAAGTTGCCAACTCCTGTGTCCTGTCAGTCTGTCACTGATCCTACTTGACTCGTTTTAATATTAAGATGAATGTATCCCGTCTTAAGGGAGACTAACTATTTGGTTGGAATCTTTTTCGATTTTGTTGGACGCGGTGCCACAACTAGTCCGTTTCAAAAATAATTGACAAAACCAAACAAAAATATCAACATCAATGTTTCCCACTTTCATGTTTAATCAGCGCTTTCAGGTCAAGTGTAAAGGAAGGGCAGTTGGGCTCTGCATTATTCCACTAGCCATGCAAATTCTAATTTCTAAACTACTGAACAGATCTCCCTTGTGACGGATATATCAGTTACAAACTTACAATGAATATACCCGTCACAAATTCTAATTTGTGATCACTAAATATCTAAATGATAAAATGATTCTTCAAAAGAACAAATTCACATGACCTAATCCCACTTTTTTCAAATATATTATTAATTTATTATTATTGCTATAAACGATGAGGGAACGCTTTCATCTAGAAACCTCCAAATTTATTGTGCTTTATCATCAGGTTTTAAATTTTTTATTTGCACTATTGAAATTTGTTATGTAATAAAATAATAGAGATTTATCAAAAGAAGAACCGTCTCATAGTGTGAAGACCGTTATTTTTTATAGTGTGATACGGTCTCACAGTGTAACAATTTTTGTGTAGATCATTGATTTAGTCTGGATTCGAGATGGATAGATAGAATCTCTAAGGCGTTAGAGCTCTTATCAAGTTATCATGAATGTTAACACTGTTGCATTCCCACATGACACGAGACCGTCTTAAATGAGAGTTTCTGCTTATATTATACTTTCTCTCATCCAAACCAAAGGTAACCGTTGCTTTATCACACTTGCCGAGCATGGTTTGAAACGTGAATATCTTTAGTTACACTATTAAAAATTATAAAAAATTTGATATTCTTAAAGCATTCATATAAATCAAACATCTTACATAACTATATTTTGTCTTATAAATTAAGAATAATATCAAAGATTCTCGATCATAGATAGTGCCAAAAAGCAAGTCTCTGGTTTGGCGCAAAATCTTATTTCAGACGGGCACTTTTTCCGTCTGAAATAAGACCGACAAAATGTTGCCATTTTTTGAGAAAATGTAAGCAGTGAATCTACAAAATGTTATCACTAGAGGTGTCACTTTTTACCCTGAAAATAGTGGGGAAAATAATGGTAACATATTATCAGAAAAATACAAACATTTTACTGTCAAATGATAACATGTTGTACGTCTTATTTCAGACCAAAAACAATGGTCTGAAGGAAGACCCACTGCTGCCTGCTGGTTTGGATGGAGGAAATACTTTAGTTTGTGACTTGTCTTTGTCTTTTAATGTCAGTCAGCCACCACTGTCTCAAAACCCCTGTTTCACACTCCAAAACCTACTTTCACATTCATTAATCTCTGTCAAATTAAGCACATGCTAAAATGAACACTCTTAAGAGCTTCAAAAACCATTAAAGAACTGATCTTTCATTCATTCATTCATCACAAGTTCTTGTTTCAGACGGTCTTAAGTTAAGACGTACTCACAACTTACTAGAATGGCAACCAACAATGACAAGAATATGAGAAACCCTGAAGAAAATGATGAAGTTGCAATTAATCTGGGTTTAGAAAGCAATGAAATTGACAAAAACCCTACAAATATTTCTTGCAAATCTCCTGAAATTTCCAAGTTTAGCCCTAGCCATAGCCCTAATAAACCTCCAAAATACCCATCTCCTGATTCACCCTTAATCAGGAGAAGGACATTTAAGTCAAAAACCAGGTTTGGTGAACCTTCAGTTCCACTTGATTCACAAACTTTAGAAATGTTTGAACATTCTCCTTCTTTTGCAGTAAAAACTCCAAAAGATAAAGATATCAAGAATAAAGATGATGGTCCTGATGAAAAAGAGATTTACCAAAGGGTTACTTGTCAACTTACTGCTAGAAATAGGAAAAAAATGACTGTTAAATTTTTAATTGAGTTTACTGTTTTTTTGTTGATTTTAGGTTGTTTGCTTTCCAGTTTAGCAGTTAAAAAGTTTAAAGGTGGAGTCTTTTTAGGTGTAGAAGTATGGAAATGGTTTGTGCTTGTTATGGTAACTTTTTCAGGCATGTTGGTAACTCAATGGTTTGTGCATTTGATTGTGTTTTTAATTGAATGGAAATTTCTGTTGAAAAAGAATGTTGTGTATTTTACACATGGATTGCAGACTAATGTGGTTGTGTTTATTTGGATTGGTGTTGTACTTGGTACTTGGTGTCTGTTATTAAAGCCTGATGTGAGGAAAACCCATAAGGCGAAAAGCGTACTCGATTTCATTACATGGAGTTTGATTACATTGCTCATAGGGTCATTCTTATGGTTAGTGAAAACGACGTTGATGAAGATATTAGCATCTTCTTTTCATCTGAATAGGTTTTTTGAAAGGATTCAGGAAGCTGTGTTTCATCATTATGTGTTGCAGACGCTTTCCGGGCGTCCTGTTGTTGAATTGTCTAGGAAAATTAGTAAGCAAGAGAGTTCTGGTGGGTTAGTTAGTTTTACTGAGAATACCGGGAATCAAAAGGAGAAGAAGGTGGTTGATTGGGGTAAACTTCATCAAATGAAGCAAGAGAAAGTACCTTCTTGGACTATGAAGTTGTTGGTTGATGTGGTGTCGAATTCAGGGTTGTCTACTATGTCGGGAATCCTTAACGAAGATGTGGTTGAAGGAGGGGTTCAATTAGATGATAATGAGATTACTAGTGAGGAAGCTGCTATTGCCACAGCTGTTAGAATATTTTACAATGTCATTGGAGATAAGATTGAACTGTAAGATAATTTTGTGTTTTCGATTGTTTCAGTTCTTGTTTTGATTGTGGCGGTCTAGCTAGATATCGTCTAATTAACTTCAGTTTTGTGTTTACAGTTATATTGAGAGAGATGACCTTCGTAGGTTCATGATATGGGAAGAGGTGAATCTTGTTTATCAGTTTTTCGATGCCAATGAGAAGGGACATATTGATTTGAAAGCATTTTGTAACTGGGTGGTAAGTTTAACGTCTTCGTCTCTTTCATATGCCTGTTGGTAAATCAATGGTAATTTTAGCGTTTTACCACTGTCATCCTCCTGTCATTCTTAGTAGCATTCCTGGTTAGTACAGTTGCTGCTATGATGGTTGAATAAGGCATGTTTTCATCAGGATAGTTCAAACTTCCGAGGCTAAAAATCAAGCAAACACCACCTTTCTTTAGCCACGTAGTTCTACGCATGTCCCCACATAACCTGGACTCAATTAGAAGTATCCGACTTGGATGCATGTTAAGTGTTAGACATGGCTTCTTTATGAAAAACCCTAGTGTTTTGGCTTGACTGAGAATCTGAGATGTTCTAGTGTCATACCCGGTTTTTAGGCGTTGTGTGTTTCTGACATGGTACGCGAGAGGCTCATTTGAGAATAAACTGAAAGAGTTTGGTTTTATCTTCCTGTGCAAATTATATTGGAGGATGAAGCATAACTGATAACTTCTAATTCCGCTCAAATTTTATTGGTTTTATCTCCCTGTGCAAACTCAGAGAGGCGAAAAATTTTCATTGTTGTTAAAGTGAATTCATATTTTTCTTGTAGTTTGGTCACCGGTTCGAGATATTGCGACTGTTTTCCTTTACTTTCTGTCGACTTATCTATTATCAGGCCGTGTAATGTCATTGTTGTTAAAATTTCCAAGTAGATGTCAGCCTGTTGTAGTACAGCACTGCTTATATCTGTAGTTTGGTCACCGATTCAAGATATTTTTCTTGTAGTTGATTTTTTTTTTCTCGTAATTATTTTTCCATTGTAGGTTAGAGTTTACAAAGATCGACAAGCACTTAAACATGCTTTAAATGACAACAAGACTGCTGTAGATGAGCTCAACAAGATTGCGATTGGAATACTGATTGTTATAATGATTATACTCTGGCTTCTTCTGACGGAGGTTGCTACTACGAAGATGCTTCTTTTCTTCTCTTCACAACTTGTTGTCGCAGCTTTCATTTTTGGCAACACTTGCAAGACGATCTTTGAAGCAATCATATTTGTCTTCGTTATGCATCCCTTTGATGTTAGTGATCGCTGTGTCATTGATGGAACAATGGTAATTATTTCAGCCAGTCATCTGTTTTCTGAAATTTTAAAATATTTAAGTTGCACGCGATTTTATTCCTTTTATGTTTTTGCAGTTGATAGTTGAAGAAATGAATATCTTAACGACAGTATTTCTGAAAGCCGACAATGAGAAGGTCTATTATCCGAATTCTGTTCTATCTACTAAACCCATCAGCAACTTCTATAGGAGTCCAGATCAAGGAGATGCTTTAGAATTCGCAATTGACTACAGGACACCGTTGCCAAAGATTGCGCAGCTGAAGGAACGTATAAAACAGTAAGTTCACGCGTTTTGTTGCTATGTTTTATCATTTTATTCCTCCCCACTCCACCTCCTAATATTTGAAAGGAACCAATTCAAGATGGGAAAATGCACGCAGTGCCCGTAGAGGTTTGCCTTTTTGCCCGAAATACCCAATTTTTTGATGCGGAAATTTTTAAGAGGCCCTAACTCGTGGTTACGAACTCAGAAAATGATGATTTTTTTTCAAATTGATCATCTTTCCGAGAACTACGACTTGAAAAAAAAAATTGTCGAGTTTGAAATTCGTGACCAAGAGATATGGTTACTCAAAGTTTGTTCGGTCAAAAAAAACTTTTGACATACAATAACTCCTAGCCACGGGATCCAAAGTACGATAATTTTTTTTTTTTCAAATCGTAGTTCTCGGAAAGATGATCGATTTGAAAAAAAAATTATCACTTTCTGAACTCGTAAACACGAGTTATGGCCTCTTAAATTTTTTCGGATAAAAAATTGGATATTTCGGGCAAAAAGGCAAACCTCAAGGGCACTGCGTGCATTTTCCCTTTCAAGATTTTAGATTTTTCTGGCCGTATTACCGAAAAGAGATGGAGCTAAAATTGGTTGGCTACATTGATATACTAAAGAAGCTTAACTAATTCTTATATGGATTTCTAAAATCTTTTCCATTACCAATGGAACGAACGAATCACTATCTTTGGCTTTGGAATATGATGGAATAGAGCAAAACAACTTACTAAACGTTCGCGTCTTGTATAAGCTGTATGACTCATAAAGTCATAAGACCTGAAAGCTGGAAAATATGAAGCAATTCAGCAGTGTAGGTTTAAATGATTTGAACATGAAGTGAAGCCGCTTATTTTCTTCTACTCCGTTGCAGGTATCTGGAGAAAAATCCGTTCATTTGGCATCCAACCCACAATTTAGTCGTGAAAGAGATTGAGAATATAAATAAGATAAAGATGGCTCTATATTTCAATCACACGATGAACTTCCAAAATTATCCAGAAAAAAGCAGACGGAGAACAGAACTCGTGTTGGAGATGAAGACTATTTTCGACTCCCTAGAGATCACTTACAATCTCTTGCCTCAAGAAGTTCTTCTTAGTAATATGCCGACCCATGGCTAATATTATCATCTCCTGTTGTTGATACGCTCTTTTGGCAAATATGCGCGTAAGTCAAAGTCAACTGTATCTTTTTTTTTTTTCAAAATGTTGGAACATGGGTGAGTTAGTGAGTAAATTTTGTAGCATTTTAATCCTGTCCCTGTTCTTTTTATCGCGGAAAAGGAAATGAATTTATGAAATACCCACTGGACGATTCAATTACATAGTCGCGTGTTTTTTTTCACCTGAAAATGCATATATTTCGTAGTCTACACCAAATGTTTTAGCGATTGCATTTGAACTTTTTGCTTATCCCAAATTTGCCAATTCAATAGGTTAATTTTTTTTTTTTTTTTTTTTTTTTTTTGTGATTTCGGTACTTGTTAGTTGTGATTATTGCCGATTCAGCTAGTTTTACTGTCTTATGTGTACAACATAGTTATTATAGCGATCGTTAGATGTACTATGTAGCATGAAGGAGGGTCTTTAGCTTAAGACGGTCTCAACTAAGATTCTGAATTGGTGAGAGGATTTTCGGTTGATGCTAGATTATAATAGGGTTATATTGTGAGGTTACACGCAATTTTGGGAACTGATGAATATACTGCATTGTGATTTACAAACATTTGAAGCTTACATATTCCGTTGATCGAAATCAGAAGGAAAAAATGGGATACTCTAGAGGGACCGTAAATTGTGTTTCGTTTTTTTTATTTAGGGTTTAGGGTTTAGGATACGATCATTTTATTTTATTTTACGTTGGAACAATTAGCAAACACAATACTGAAACGGTCTCTCGATAATGTTAAAAAAGACAATAATTTCAAGATTAAGTGAGGTTACTGTCGATATGTTCGTTATAAGAAAAGTTTTGGGGCCAAAGTTGCAAGAGCCCAAAAGGCCAAGTGAAGATCACATATTCCGAGGCCCTTGCACATTTGCAATACAATTTGTGTATGATTATTTATCGACTCTACCATGATAAAAAAAATAGCAATACAAGTTAGTATCATCATACTCGTACAAATCAGCACCAGTGGTCTAGTGGTAGAATAGTACCCTGCCACGGTACAGACCCGGGTTCGATTCCCGGCTGGTGCATTAAACAAGCAGTGATGATAATTGCGCATATTTGTGGCACCTTTGGGGTCCGCCACCCGTGTCTACCTCTTTAGCAGGTAACCTTTCTCTTATCTCTTCTTATAACCCACCTAACCCTTATCTATAACCACATAACCAACACCACAACCTCCACCATCCACCATAACCACCTATCCTAATTTAATTAATGACTTCCGACGCCTCCATACCTCCGCTGACCACCATAACGACATCCCACAACCCCCAAAAACCCAAATTAACATTATCCCAATTAATTTGGGGATCTAGGATTTACCTGATTGTAGGAGGAGGGAAAGGACGACGATGACGAAGGTGAAGAGGTGAGATGCACCAGGCCGGAGTTGTGGTAGTCGGCGACAAAAGAAAGGGCAGGCTGTTACATTTGGTTTATAGATGGGAAAGAAAAGGTGGGGCAATGGAGAAAAGGAGGCAACGATATGACTCGATGTGGTGTTGGCTGTGTGAATGGTGGTGTAATGGTGGTGGAGATACGTGATGTGAATAGGTATCTAGGGTTTAATTGGAAGAAGTAGTGTTTATGGGTGACCATGGTGGTGGATAAACATGGCGTGAATGGTGCAGTTGGTGGAGAAACATTCGGGAATGAGGCAGTTGGTGGTTAAGTGTGGCGTGGGTGGTACCTTAAAGCAAGGGTGTAGACGTGTGTAGTGATGGTGGTGGTGCGTAGCTAGGAGGTGGTTTATGCGGTTGTTATGGTGTGAATGGAGAAGAAGAAGTTAGTGGTTATGGTATGTAGTGATGGTAGTGGGATCCATCACCACCCACATGACTATTTGACCTGATTTTACAGGTTAAAAATGAGTCAAGTGCAATACGAGAAGATGGGGGTAATTGTACGGTATATTGTGAGTTAAATTGAAGTTCGGAGTATTTTGAGAAGACCACCAATAGTTCAGAGTATTCTTGTTAAATAATCCTTTGTTTTTTACTCCCTCCATTCAAATCCATTTTCCATGTTTCCTTTTTAGGTAAAAAAAATGACCATTCTATTCTTATTTACATTTCATATTTACAAAAAATGTCATCTATACCGCACACTAATCCACCGTAAAACCATACCTTTATATTTTTTTAACATTTTTAACCCCACCATTCTCTTTCCCTATGTACTTTTTATAGTTTTTTTAATCCGTTTCTTAATACCCGTGTAAAAAGCAAATATGCGAAGTGAAGTTTACGGAGGGAGTGAGTATCTGGTTTTGTTGTACTCCGTAATAAGAAGTTAGAGGTATTTGGTTCAAGTTTCCATTGGACTTGGGCCAACTTGAGTTCTGGTCTTTAGATGGGTCTCTCTGGCCCGTCTTTGTGTTAGTCTGGGTTGGTAACGGCACCTGAGAGTCTGAGACTGTGCTAGTTACAATCTTTGTATGGTTACGTTTTTTTGATCTTTATACTATACTTACATTTCACAAAAAAAAAAAAAATCATACTCGTACAAAAAATTACTCCCTTTGTCTAAATTATTTATTTACCTTTTTTAGTTTTTGTGAGGAGTATTTTAATCAAAGGTAAACGAATGAATGAGATATAGGGAATACGAATTATCGATGACATAATATTATACAATTTATATGAATATGATAATACTGAAATAATCAAGATATTATTATTAACAATAACGGCAAAATATTACATTAATTTATATATTATATTCTCTATTATAGAGCTTGCCATTAGCATGGGCCGACCCGATCCGGTTCTAGCCCGCCTTGGCCCGTTGTTTTATGCATCTTGGCCCGCCGTTTGCCCGGGCCTGGCCCAGATCCTAAAATTCCAGCTCGGCCTGTCTTTGGCCCGCCATTTTAGCAAAAATAAAAAATAAAATAAATAAATTGGTAAGGCCCGTCAGTCCGCCCCGCTCTTGACCCACCTCGGGACCTGACCCGGGTCAAGCATATTTCTGCCCGACCCAACCCGACCAAGCCCACCCCCTCCCAATGGCCTGGCCCGGGTCTAAGCAGGAGAGCCTGGCCCGCCCGACCCGGCACTAGCCCGGCCCAAGTACATGTCTACTCTATTATATACTTAGTAGTGAAGGACGAAGACATAATTTTAACTTAGATGGTCAAAAAATTTCAACGGGTAATAGCATTAGGAAAATTCGGAAAAAGTTTGCAAATTTTTATTAAAATATTAGAAATTTTCATTTTATAGTAAGAGCGAGCGATAACATTAAGAAAAAGTCGTTAGTGAATAATCTAATGGTTAAAGAATGATGTTAGTACTCCTAATTAAGTCCAAAGGAAACATTAACAATACTTATATTTAGTGATTAAGCACGCATTAGTTTCTTATTTGTGGTCTAAGAGAGGTGATGATAACCAACCTTGTGATTAGGGATTACAATATTACATTAGCAATAATTAAATTTAGTGATTAAGGACGCACTAGTATCTTATTTGTGGTCTAGAAGAGATGATGATCACCAACCTTGTGACCTCGTTATATTTGCCGCATTAGTCACTAGTCACTACTCACTACTCACTACTTACAATAATTTATCTAATATATACATAAAAAAATTATTTTTTTGGAGGTTTTCATTCATAAGCTCATTTAAGTATGAAGGTTTCAGACGGGTTATATGTTATCCATTTACAGTTAAATATAAACACTTTTGACAAAAAGTTACCTGAACAATAAATAAACACTAGTCATAATATTTAGTCATTAAATGATCACATTTTACCATAAAAATGATCATATATAGCTGCCTTAAACTTTCAAACAAATAGTCCGTTTAAAATGAGAATTGTTGATACAATACCCAATGCTATGAGGCCTATGTTGCCTAAATGGGTTGGATTGTGAACGAATAGCCCACGGTCATGTGTTTCAGGTTCATAAAAAATAATGATAAAATATTTTTTTTTTCAAATGAGAGAAGTATATGGCAGGTGAGAATAGAAATCCCCAACTTCATAGTTAAGATAAAAAAAATGACGATTGCAATTTGCAAATTTACAATACTTCTTCAATTCTCCATAAGTCTCTTTCTCAAATGGAATCATTACCACAACTGGAACCAACTTCACGCATTTTGGTATTTCATATTATAAAATTATAAAATTAAAATAATAACACCTTTGTCACTAATTAATTAATTATATATTACTTCGTATTTCATAATAACTTGGCTTATTTATATATGTTGATAGCTACGTAGTACTTTCTATTCTCCAATAGTGAAGAAGTATTACGTCCCTATTTTGAAAGTTGAAACCAATCATGTTACAAGGTGCAAGAATCTACATTAGGGTTAATCTACATCACTACATGTTCCTTGTAAGTGGAAACATGACAATGTTTTTCTAGAATCAATTTTTTTCGGATACTGAATGCAACTTAATGAAGAAAATTATGTAAATTCAAACGTTATTCTTCAAGTTTAGTTTTTTCCTCGAACTCCTATCACTTGCTTAAAAGACGTTTCTTAACGTTAACGTCTTTATGTTTAGTAGGTGATGAATATTTGTGAAATGCCACCGAATGTCACTTCGGAGACAATTGGTCTCCCTTGTGACGGGTTACCATTTGTGACGGATATTTTGTGAGATAAAATGGTAATAAAATGGGTTAGTGGAGAAAGGGGACCACATGAATAGTGTTGCAGAGAGAGAAAAAGTGGGTACATTGTGAGGTAAAATGGTATCCGTCTTCAGCTTGTGACGAATATGTCATATCTTCAATGAGAATTTGTGCTTCGGAGAAGCATGTTTCATGCTTAGACTAAATTAGACTCCAAAAAATTCAACTAATTATATAAGGGTGATGTAAATGTTAAACCATTTCCAATCCAATATCTTAAATATATCTCGATATTGTCAGTTTGTCACCCAAAACCTTCTCCGTTAAACAAAATGTCTCGCTACCAAGTACCAAAACACTTGAAAAAACACAACTTTCAGGGTAATAAGTAGGTTTGAGCAAAAAATATCCGATCCGAATTTTTTTTCCGAATCCGATCCGAAATCCAGGAAAAAAATCCGAATATATGGATAGCATTTAAATTGGAAATCCGATCCGGTTTTTTCCGAATAAACTGGATCGGATGTGGATTGTGATTTTCTTAAAACCGGATATCCGAATCCGATCCGAATTTTAAAAATTTATATAGAAAAAAAAAGGAAAACTTTATGTTTAGTTTATGCGGTATTTAGAATAGTTTTGAAATTTGTAATAAAAACTTATAATTTATGCAATTAAGACTTGTAATTTATGCGATCGAACTTGTAATTTATGCGATCAAGACTTGTAATTTATGCGATCGAAGACGTTACCTTTTTTAGTGGGTTGCAAAATGCGAAATGGGCCGAAATCGCCTTTAATTTTAGTCTGCCATTAGCCCAATACCAAAAGCCTCGGTGGAATTTTTACTATACATTTAAATCTGGATTGACTCCGGTTTCCGAAATCTAGATCTCCGAATTTTCGGATTCCAGATTTTCGGATATCCGAATTATTCGGATCGGATGTGGATAATGAAAAATGATAATTTTAAATTCGGATATCCGATCCGGTTTTGAAATTCGGATCGGATATCCGGTTTTGCTCACCCCTAGTAATAAGTTGCGAATTTTATATGTTGAAGATCAGAATAGAGGTCTTAGACTAGTTATTAAGAAAATATTTGCACTCCTCATGTCGTAGGTTCAAATCCCAATCGTTATTTGCTAGCCTTGTACATTTCTTTTTACCTAATAAAAGAAGAATAAACTTAACATGAGGCATAAAATGCACAAATATTACTATACCTCCAATTCTATAATAAGCATTATACAACCATTATACATTTATCCAAGCTGATGTATAATTTTTCTGAACTATTCAATTTTTTTTTTTTTTTATTAATGTTTAGGGGTGTAAATTCAGAAACTTTAGTATAGAACTTAGATGCTAAACCATACAACTCGAGGTATAATCTATTAATTGCATAAAATGAGGACAACTTTCAAATAATCTCACAAATTTGTACAAATACATGTATAAAAAATATGGTAAAATGAACCATCTTTTTTTTTTGAATGTTCATACAGATCAATATAAGATACAAGATACAGCATGGAATCCCTTTGTACATCATTTCTCCATTGCTATACTTTACAACAACAACCTTTCCTCTCCATAATCCTAATACTTTTTATCGAGACGAAATCACACACTCGCGCGCACACACACACACACATTTTTTTTCCTACTTTCGGTTTCCAGGAAATGGTAGACCCTCCACTCCTCCAGTGTCAACAGTTAAATGAATTCAATGTACTCGCAAAATCTCCGAAGGACTTTATCAGTTAAACTAGCTTTAATTTGTACTTCAAACAACATGATCCCTTGAAACATTAGGCCTCCGGATTCGTGTTCCATCAATCTTAATACGAACCTCTTCGATAACAAGCTTAGTAAGAAGCAGTCCTGCTATCAGAGCAGCAGTCATCAGCATTGTGAAAACCGCATCCCAACTAATACTCGAAATGTAACCTGTCAGCAGTGGGCCCACAGCAGCTCCAATAGAGCCAGTACCATCAATAATAGCTGTAACCGTAGCAAGCGCCCTCGAGTTGCCTTTCAACGACTCGTGGGTACCAAGATCAGCGGAGACTGCAGTCGTGATCAGAGCGTATGGTCCATTAACAAACATCCCGGTTACAAACATTAGCAGAATATTAAGGTAAAGATTGAGGAATCCGTAGTTTCTGTATAAGTATAAAGCTGGAATTATAAAGTATGTGAAGGAAGCTGCTGTAATTGCTCTGGCATCGAGTTTATCAGAAAAGAATCCCGCTAATATCCCTCCGATTACTCCTCCTATGTCGAAGAATGTTGATAGATTTCCTGCTGTTTCGCTTGATAGATATTCTCCGCCAATTTCTGTATTATACAAAGCAAAAAGAATGATTAGTTCCTCAAAATATCGGCACAAATACTAATTCTATGAAAAATTACTCGCTACATTTCCGACTGACATGAGGTCTAGGAAACGTGCAGGTTACGGAAAAAACAGGAACTTTACAGGGTGTCATGGCCGAGAAAGATAAATACAGCAAATTAATTCTAGGGATATTCTCTCGTGTACCCCGCTTTTCTTGCAAAAAAAAAAAAATTGACCGTCAATAACTCTTGGTTAGAAGTTCAGAATACGATAAACTTAACTTTTTTTTTTCAAATTGACCGTCTTTAAGAGGTTTTCAGTTTGAAAAAAAATTACGACTGACACAAGGTCTAGGAAACGTGCAGGTTACGGAAAAAACAGGAACTTTACAGGGTGTCATGGCCGAAAAAAGATAAATACAGCAAATTAATTCTAAATGGATATATACTCGTGAGTCGAGAATAGTTGATGCACATTTCAGTAGTTACTAGTAAAGTAATTGCTGCACATTTCAGTAGTTACTGGTAAAGTAATTGAGTGGTTATACTCGTGAGTCGGGATTAGTTGATCAACATTTCAGTAGTAACTGGTGAAGTAATTGAGTGGTTATACTCGTGAGTCGAGATTAGTTGATGCACATTTCAGTAGTTACTGGTAAAGTAATTGCTGCACATTTTAGTAGTTACTGGTAAAGTAATTGAGTGGTTATACTCGTGAGTCGGGATTAGTTGATGCACATTTCAGTAGTAACTGGTAAAGTAATTGAGTGGTTATACTCGTGAGTCGAGATTAGTTGATGCAGAAAGAACGAGATTTACCTGTGGAACTGATGTAGAACGGGAGCCAATATAAGAAGGTATAAGCAACCAATTTAGCAAAGAACAAGCAAAGAGCATAATTAGCAACCCCGGGAATTCTCCAAGCTTCAATAAACCCGACTGCTCCATGTTCCTCATCGTCTGACTCATTAATCGAATCAGAAAATGGTATGAAGGGTTCTGCCAATGCTTCTTTCTTAGGAGAACTCGGGTCGTCATCACCCATATGCATCCCACAAGACAATGGACTAACGGGCAAGAAAAAGAACACAATTAATCCCGAAAGAGTGATAGTAAGACCGGGAATAACTAAAGACCATCCCCAACCGTATTTCAACAAAGACGATGCAATCAAAGAACCAGCAATATTACCAACAGAAGTATGCGCGTTCCAAACACCCATTATTAAACCTCTACCGCCTTTTCCAAACCAATTACCGACAACTGCAACAACTGATGGCCAACCTGTTGATTGCAGAACTCCAGCCAACATTTGTACAATCAAATAATAATAGAAGTTATGGATATTAAACCAATATCCAAACCCAAATAACGCGGTAAACAAACCAGTACCCAACATTCCGATTGTCAGAAAAACTCTCAAGTTCATTCTATCACCAATATGCCCTGAAAAGAACATTCCTGCAGCATATACTCCTAAGAAAGCCACATCAAGGTACCCGAGTAATTTCGTGCCATCCCTCCCATTGAAGGGCACCCATCCATCATTACTAACACCCAAAAGAGTGTTATTAAGGTAATTACTTTGCCATGGGTAGGATTTCAAGTCTATTGATGTTGCAGATGGTGTTTGTGGATCAAGGGCACTTTTCACTATACTCGTCGTCTTTCGAGTTAAATGATAAGTTGTGTAGGATAGAAATGTTACAGTTAAAACAATAGCTTGGTAAGTATGGTATGAGAGGGATTTTTTGTTAGAATTCTCGATTACTCGAATCCCTAATGGCCTTTCATCTTTTACCACAAGAGGATCTATTTCATGGATTGAACCCATTGATAAATCGATCAATTAAGTCGAGTTTTGATCGAAGAACCGGAAGAATCCAACTTTTGTTGGTGTTGAGCAAAGAACAGAACAGAATCCTGGTTCTTTGGTAGGAAACAAATCAAGCAAGCTGTAAACAGTAAGAAAAAAAAATCAGGTTGAAGAAAATTTACAAAACAGGTAAATCACAAATTCTCATTTGTCACAGCACTATTCCGTCACAAGCTTGTGACCTGTCACAAGAAGAAAGTGTTGTGACGGTCACAAGCAAACTCTCTGATAAAAAGAGTGGCTAGTATGGAAGGTTCCGAAATCCAAACAATGAAAAAATTGAAAATTCTTTTTAAAGTTTCGAACTTTTTTCTAGTTTACTTTATTGCAGGACTAATCCGTCTTCTAATTATAAATCTTGGTTCCGTCATTGAGACCAAAAACAAACAACATGAATTTTAACAACTTTGTAATCACCAGTGGCAGTAATGTATATAATCAATTTGGGATGAAAAAATCAAAAAAAATCTTCTAATGTTAGATAAAACAACTGAAGCTCATATTAACATTTCCAGTTTTATTTCCTGCTAATACGATAATACGGTAAAGAACTCCCTCCGTTTCAATCATTTGTTTAATTTTTATTTTTTTATGATGGAGTGTTTTTATCAAACGTAAACAAATGATCAGGACGGAGTGAATAATAATCAGAAATTTGACAAACCAACATCATACATATTACATAGACACAAAGAAATGAAATAATAAAAGAGAAACTGTAAAAGAACAAATCTTTGAAGCACAAAGCTCCAAAATTATCAGTTAAAAGTTAATAAAAACAGTATACGTATAAAACTTTAGCATAAAATAAACAAATCCTTATTTTTCTGACTAACCCAACAATTCAATGTATTGATTACTAATTTACGAAAAAAAATTGATTGATTCGCCTTAGTAATTCGCGAAAAATGCTCGCAAATCCAATATTTTTATTGGTTTATTTTACGATGACATGATACACCTAATAAGATTGATGTTTCGGCCGTATGTAAAATTTGAACCGAGCTTCGTCCCAGTGATATACCCACAAATTTCTCTTATTTACTCACTTTTTCTTCATGTTTTCTTATCAAACATACAAATTATTAACAAAACAATGATGAATAATTGAATAAATATTTCTACTATGGAAGTAAAATCCCAGAATTTATACTCAAATTATTAAAATTTCAACACCTACCCATTTTCTAACTTTATTATTTAGTCAATAAAAACTCAAAATTGAAACATAAAATCATACAATATTACAAACATATGAACAAACCATAATACAAACAATATGAACGTAAAAAATAAAATTAAAAGAGTAAATAAGAATAAAAATGAAGAGAAATTATACCAAATAAAAGAGATGAGCTTAATTTTGATTGAATGTTTCTGAAACTTCCTTATCCTCTCTGTTTTTTTCTATCACTTTGAAGACTTCTTGAGAGAAGGTTGCTTTCTGAACAATGAATGTTGGAATTTTTGAGTAACGTTTTGAGCTTGTTATAAATAAATGGGCGTTGGAGTGACCGAGTGACATTTTTGTTTTTTTATGGGAAAAAATGTTGATAATCGGGTTACTCGGATTGGTTTCGGTTTAAGTTATGTTGGATTCAGATTGATTCGGGAAATGTATTCTTTCAGGGTGAGTCTAGTTATAACTCAAATAGTTTATTATTAAGTGACATGTCAACTCGGGTTTAATATAGGACATTATTGGGTCGGACACATTTCACTTTTTAATTTTTCGGAGTTTGAAGTGATAATCTCGTGTCTATTTAAATTGTTTTTAAGTTAGAGATGATGTTGAGGCTCTGTTTGACAAAATTACCTGAAAAGGTAGCTGAAACCTAAAAAGGTAGTTGAAAACTGAAAAGTTAACTGAAACTTGAAAAGTTAACTGATAAGGTAGCTGAAAATTAGGAGCTGATAAGGTAACTGATTATATAAAAATGTGTTTGACAAACTAGCTGAAAAGGTAGCTGATTTTGGTAAAATGACGTAAAAGGATATGAAAACTATTTAATATTATAGAATAAAAGAATAAAAAATGGAAAATAAGTCATTTCAGGTATTGATTTCTCAAATGCTACCTGAGGTGGCATTTCATTTCATGTACCTTATTTGACCAAATAAGCTACTTGCCAAACACTTGCAAAAAATCAGGCAGCTGAAATTTTGGTCAAGTTAGCTAATTTGGTCAAATAAGCTACCTGAAATGTAGTGCCAAACGGAGCCTAAGTTTATCTTGTTAATTGGATTCGCATTGCTAATTCACTATTAGATTATGAAGCGGGTTTGAGTCATTAATGGGTAAAGACTCGTCTCTAGACGGTTCTATTAGAATTGGGTCGAGACAAGTCTGGTCTCTGGTATAGTGATATCATTTAGCCTTGTGTTGTGTCAAGTCTATTTCTATTGCACTCGTTATTTCTTTTTTACAACCGTTATAATAAGATACGATATCGACAATAAAACGCCGTATTTTTCACAATTTTTTTTTTGGAGAATAAGATGAGAGGATATTATATAAATATTGTTTTTTTTTTTTTTTTTTTTTTTTTTTTTTTTTTGACAAAGTATATAAATAATGTTGGCAAATGGCAATGCTAGTATTCTTGCGTGACAAAGTAAAATTTATTAGAAGGAAAATGCGGCAGCCAAAGCCAAAGAGAGGAGGAATATGCTTCAGTGTAGTCGCATACCAGTGAGAATATGCTTTTTTCTATAATTGAATTGGATTGAATATCCTATCACTGTCTTCTATGTTACTGTATTTAGGGTTTACGTCTACGACTCTGCCTTCCCTTATTAAAATTTCTTCCTCTAATGGTGGAATTTGCCATCGTTATTTTTATTATTTAATGGACGTATTGCGATATATTACGAAAGTGTTTGGCAAATAACATATTTGATCAATCCGAATTTTGATATTTAGTAAACAATATACTTCACTAAATAGTATTCTAAAAAATTAATTCATTTTACAAAGAAATATAATCCCGCCTAAAATATTTCCCCTATTTTTGATATAATTTCTTATTTTCTTTCCTATTTTAATATAGTTCCCTATTTAAGATTTGCTTCTAGGTTTTTTGTGGATAAAAAAATTGTTCTCGGTAAGATAAGCTGTAGTTAAAAGATATGCTATTAAAAAGTTATAAAACAATATCATTAAATATGTGTAAAAACTTTTTTTCATTAAAATGCACATTTTATGTTCTGAGTATGACTTAAATTGTTTTTTTTTTCTTCTCAAATCAATATACAATGATGAAAAACGTTAAAAAATATTGAATTGTCATATTACACTCTATAAATATACTCCCTCCATTCAACTCCACACTACACTTATGCTTTTTGCACGGGTATTAAGGAACGGATTAAAAAAACGTTTAAAAGTACATAGGGAAAAGAATGGTGGGGTTAAA
Source organism: Silene latifolia (assembly GCF_048544455.1). Lineage (NCBI taxonomy): Eukaryota > Viridiplantae > Streptophyta > Magnoliopsida > Caryophyllales > Caryophyllaceae > Silene > Silene latifolia. Next base: position 157,932,902 of record NC_133535.1, on the reverse strand, counting down.
AATGTTAAAAAAATATAAATGTGAGGTTTTATGGTGGAATAGAGTGGGCCAACAATGGCATTTGATGTAAATAAGTTGTTGGAATTAGGATAAAATTGTCTTTTTCATTTCCTTTTTAGGAAAGGTGTAGTGTGGAGTTGAATGGATGAAAATGGTATATGTGTAGTGTGGAGTTGAATGGAGGGAGTAATATATTAAAAGGTAAAATTCTATGAACACCGTGCATGCATTGCACGGGGCTTATATACTACTTCCTCCATTTTCATATGATGTACCCATTTTATTAAAATAATTCACACATATATTCAACAAATGGGTAAATCATATAAAAACGGAGGAAATAGTATTCTAGTAATCTGAATATGCAATTACCAAGGGGTTTGATAATGTTGCTAATTAAAATTAAAATATGTTGGTCATATCTCTGATAAAATCTACTCCCATCATTTATAATCTAATTTACAATATGTTTATGTGTGAGTTAATTCGTTAATTACCAAACAAGTCTTTATAAATTAAATTACTTTCATAAAATTTGAATTTGAGGCTTTCCAGTTAATACGTTGATTACGTTCATCGTGAATTGTCGTTTACAAGAAAGCTGAAGTAAATTTTAGTACTTTATATCGTATAAATAGTCCTATGAATTGTAAATGAGAAAGTAAAATGATACTTTTACTAATACGGTATATGATGAATTGATGATACAATTTTCATTATCTTGGCAGGGTGCTTTTTCATTAAATAAAAAGTCAAATAGAAAATGACGTTTATGAATATGAAAATAAATACACATAAATTGGGCCTTGGTCACACGTTTTTTCTAATATAGCTTATGATCAAAGAGTGAGGGAAAATATCGCATTCAATTTGAAAATTTGTAAACTCGAAAATAGTTTTAGGTGTCGCATCAAAGGAGAAAAAAAAAATCAAAAATGAGATTTTAATAAGACTTGATCTTCATGTATTAATAACAAATTTCAAACTTTCACGAGCTAAGCTAACTCAAATCTCTCGTTTAACCACAATTTCCAAGGAGACATCGTTTCACCGATAGAATAGAATTGAGAACAAAATACATGTAACCTAGTATAAATATGTGAGAAAACTATGAATATAATTATTTGCTTACCTCCAAAAATTGTCAATTGATCACAAAAGAGAAACTATTAGAGCAATTATGTATACAAAGACTATATATGTAGCTTTTGATGTAATTTTGTTTCCGATTATGATGAAATAAAATTTTACTCTTTACAGTTCTTAATTCTTATGTACATAAACTACATAATAGTCGTTTTCAATTTATTTGACTTTTATTCAATATATAGAGTTGCTTAATTGAAAATACAAAACTTACATCATGAGAATAGTACTGAAAATTACTTTACTCCGTATAAAGTTATACGGATTATATCTAAATATTTATTTACTTTAAAAAGTACGAGTATAACAAGTGTCTCGTCTGATTTTAAATGTATTAATCAAATGTAAATAACCTGTTCGTGTAGTTATATCGGAAAAGAAAAATAAGAGGCTGAAAGATGTGAATGGGTGATTGACAAAAAAAATAGCACGAAAGAGACTTGTGTACGAGTAGTTGGGAAGTAGTACGTGGAAATAGTATAGCGAAGTATGCATGGAATTTCTAGTAAAGTCACTTCAACTATGCTCTTTTCGTATCCAAGTATACCATAATATTATTGCATGGCCTCTATTATTTCTACACAAATAATAATTAAAAATAAAAGTAACGCGTTATATTTTGTCCGTTATAATTTATGACCCGTTATAAGAGAGATCAACTTTGTTTGTAATCCATTCACATCAAATAATTCTAATTTTTAGGTGTTAGGCCCTGTTCTTTTCAGCTTAATTTCAGCTCGATCTCATTCAGCTCATTTCGGTTCAGTTCAGCTCTATGTATGATTGCATCCATTCACGTCAAATAATTCTAATTTTTCGGTGTTGTTTGTCACTATTATTTATTATTTATTGTGGCCAATTAAATAGTTGGTCCATACTCTACGTACCACTTTTTAGCAATATTATCCATTTTCAAATTAAAAGAACAACAAATGAACCATTAATAAGAACGTCAATTTATTTGAAGATGTTGAAATACTATTAAAAGGGTGATTGGCACGTTTAGAATATCATGCAAATAGCAAAATTAAAGTTTTTGACATTTTCCTTTTGTCAAAGAATTAGTATACATCTTATACGTTCATGCATGTTAACGTTGATTTATGATTGATTAATTAACAACTAGTTTAGAGCCCGTGCGTATGCACGGTATTTTAGATGGTCATGTGTAGAGAACTTAATAATTAGAGCTAATAATAATATATAAATGAACTTTTAATTTTATTTTTAATTATCTACAATTGTTAATGTGTAAAAATACTATGAATTAAAATAAAGCGAATCTTACATTTTTACTCGGGGATAAGTTTATGATTAAAAAAAATAAGATTGTTAGTTTAATTACAAAACTTATGCATTTTTGCGCATTTGAAGCATATAACTATTTTTGTAATTTTTGTTACTATATATGGATTAAAAAATTTAAAAAACAAAAAAGTGAAAAACACACAATGATTTTAATAATATGAGTAAAATCTGCATACGTTTTAAATATAATATTTAAAACATTTAAGATACATACATTGGACTAATGAGATAATAATGAATAAAATATATTTAGCCCAACTATAAAACATGCGGTGTTTGATAAGATACTGTGAGTCTGTGACACACAAATGCCATATATTAGGTCCAATACATATCTAGATAAAGTTAGGCCCACTTTCTAGCTAAAAGCATTTAGGCGGGAAAATTTTCAGTTTTCTTATTCTTTTAGTATAAGGGGGATTGGAATATATACTTTGTCAATAATGATTTTTAATTATATATACACTCTCATTTTCCAATATGTTCATGCATGTTAATGTTGAACTAGTACTTAAGAATAACAGAAATGATTCCATTTATTTTCTTTGCCTTCTTGCAATATTTTGCTAAGTTCATTTGAGTTGTTTAAAGAAATTCTTACGTCCACCTATTTTATTATATTATCGTACACACCAGGTAAATAAGAAATTGGAATTAACAATATTAGCCATAAATAACGAAGTATAATCTAAATTTAAGGAAATACTGTAAGAGGTTTTTCGTTGGTTACAGTGTATAACGATGTGGTACAACCGCCAAAAATAACATCAATTTTATAATGAAAAGAAGTTGCAAGCAAATAAGCCATATCTAATAGGGAGTAGGAGTTTTTTAATTGGATCAAACATGCCACAAATTAAAGGTCGTAGAACATAAATAAAAAAGGGAATTCCAGCATGCAACATAACGCTCATCACTATATACGTCTTTACTAATACGATCTTAATTATTACTATTTACTAGTAGTGTTGTTCAAGATAAAACAGATTGTTATTCCATAAACGCTTTACTTTATATGAATAATACTTGATCGTTATAAATTTGCGATCGATAATGAAAATTAGTGCACTAAGGAGTTGAGCACTTTAGCTAGGAATCTAGGATGTCCTTCAAATATTTAAGCAACAAAGTGAAAAAGAACGAAAGACAAGTAGGGCAAGTAGAAGAGATTTGGGTGCCCAATAATTAGAGGTCAATAATGCACCAAAAGGCATATTCGGATATTAAGGAAGCATAAAACTATAATATACCTTCTATATATAGCGGATATTCCTTGCCTAGTTGCCATATCCGGACCAATAAAAGCCAGCGTGGCATCCACGTGTGAAAGAATTTGATTACGTGGACGTTTATATTCTTCCGCAAATATGCTCTTTGTGGGGCCAGTATGATTGCTGAGTTGGTCATGCATGGTGGCGACGTGGACTTGAGTGGACATTTTTAGTGGATGACGTGCGTCGTCTATTTTTGATTTTCAACTTCTCAAGGATATGGTCAATTGTGTATTACGAAGGATATAATTAGATTCGTAACAGCGGAAAACGTTAATAATTTACGATTAATAAATTATAGTAAATTTGACTATTCATTATAATAGATAAAATAAAAATAACGAAAAATTCACGTAATACCTTTTAATTTTGTCATTTGCTAAATGGGTTGAAGAGTATACAACTATACATAGAGAAAACAACTTATTACTTCCTCCCATCCAAATCAAATGTTACATTTGGTTTATTACGCTTGCCGAGACGCACTTTGCAACGTGAATATCTTTAGTTACCCATTATTAAAAATTATAAAAACTTGATATTCTTATAGCATTCATGACGATGAATCAAACAAGCTAAGATCTCGCATGACTATGTTTTCTCTTATACTCCGTACATTACTAATAATATCAAAGATTCTCTACAATCATGAATAGTGCCAAAAAGTCAAATATAACCTTTGGTTTGGATGAGAGGGAGTAGGGGTGATCACCGGTCCAAAACCGGACCGGACCGGATGAACCCGCAGACCGGATAACCACATATCCCAAGACCGCGGACCGGACCGGTTAGAAGGGGACCCGGACCGGACCGGACCGGAACCCTTTAGGTCCGGTTTTTTTTGGGTTTGGACCGGACCGGTACTAATTTATAAGGCAATTTATAAGGCAATTTAGTTTTATTTTTTTATGTGGACCGGACCGGAGACCGGTCACCATATTTTTTGGGACCCGGAGACAGGACCGGTATGTATCCGGTTTGGACCGGACCGGCCGGTCCGGGTCGGTCCGGTTTGCCGGTCCGGACCACTTTCTGTTCACCCCTAGGAGGGAGTATTAAATAACGACTAACTTGAGTTGTTCTATCTAATGGATGTAATATTACGGGTTTTCTATCCTATGTCCAGAGGGCATAAGATAAGAAAGCAAAAATAGAAAGATTTTAATGTTTTTCTTGGGAAAAAAGTAAAAGTAATTGTATATTAAAATTTCCGAAGACATTATTAAAATTTTTTTATTTTTGGCTTTCTTAACCTATGTCTACTGAGCATAGGTTAGAAAAACCCGTAATTACTATTTAACCTGTTTTATGTGGGCATAGGTTAAAAAAACCCGTAATTACTATTTAACCTGTTTTAAATCCGTCTTTTGAGACATTTGCGGCAACTTTATTTTGTTCCCAATTCAACAATTATTAAATTAATGAGTTTTAAATAAGCAGGCTCCCGTGCAGCTCCCTTTCCCTATGCAGAGATCTTCTGCAGTGCAGAGAGAACAACAACAAAATGTCTAGTTTACCGTGATAGGCCTGACAGCTACGGTGTTACATAAATTATCTATTTTATTTATTTTATTATTTTATTTTTAAAATCTTTTAATTTACTAAAATCTTTGTACTACGGTTTAAATGAGTAAATCAATATTCATATCAACCAAGTGAAAACATGTTAGGAACTTAGGACTAATATTTTATTAATATGTTCTCATTGACATATTATTTTTTTATTCTTAGTTTTGTGCAAAATGAATACCGTATATCCTTGTAAAGTCAAAAAAAAGGAGGTCATCGAGCAGATTTATGTGGTTATATGCATATATAGAATAAAAGATAATATTACAAAAACATATCTTTAAATCTTCTTGTAAAAGCATTTTAAAGGCACAAATTTATGAAATTTTGTCTACATAAACACAAGAGCAGCCACACTGTAAATTAATTCATTTTACTTATGCGGAGTACCAAATAAAAACTTACATTAATGAGGTCGATTTTCAATCATACTTTAAAGAATAAGAAGAAAATTAATATAGGTGGCCCAAAAATTTTAATATTGAAAAGAGCTTGAATCACGTGAATAATGTCATTAAACAATTTAGTGGACATAATTTAACAACAATAAATAAAACGCAAATAAAAGAAGATGAAATTATTAGTCAAATTATATTGACTATAATAATCAAAGTTGTACAGTAGTATTAGCCAATTATTTAGCGCATTGCACACCAAACTATATTTATTATGTCTAGTTTGACGTTTTAGCAGACCTTGGTCAATTTACACCACTGGCAAACGACGAACATTTTCTACTGGATAATTTCATAACAAATTGTAAAAGCTGGAAATTATCACAACAACTTATTTAAGAAATGAGAGAATTTATAATTCGCAATTTTGCATCAGTTGCATACTTGCATCAATCAACTTTAGTAAATGAGCAATAATTTTACAAGTAATTATGTCGTTTACTCTTTGACATCACGAGTAAGAATTTGAATGTTACATGTCATGGACTATATATATTTGTATTCGATTTCAGTTCTAACATCTAGTGCTTTGTAACACGGTTACGTTATTACTCCGTATTATCTAAATCGGATACCATCTACATAAAATATGACTAACTGCATAAAACACGATCGATAATGTCCAAATGTAAATACCAAAAGTATTTGTTTGATCGCTGGTCGAGCTTTCCAGGAAAAAACAATAATCTCTTATCTAAGCTCTTCTTTCTTGCGCATTAGATATCTTCATCGTAGACGGTTCAACCACATGCCCGGTGCCACGAAATTTTTGAGAACTAGGTCGGGATTGAAATTCATTTTGTTCTTTGTATTCAATAAGTATTGCATGATTGAATAATTCAAGGAAGGGCGCACTGCAGGGAGGACTCTTTCAAGCAGATGACTTTTCGGGCAATTCATGGATTATACAACCTATATGTTGTATGGTGTAGAATCTGGACTTTGTGATAAAGTATTTGAACTTTATGTTAAATAATATGAGCTTTTTTATTAGAAAGTATTGATCTTATCCATTTACACATTAAAAACATGAACTTTGAATTAATTCCGAAAAAATACATATAAGCTCGGATTCTTATACCCTGATTGTACAATGCTTATGGTACAACTGGATGTATAATCCTATTTGTGCTTTTCGGGTCGTTGTAGCGGGACTTCTTTGGGAAAAAGAACTTGAACGTAATATATTTCTGTAAGACGCTTTACACAAGTCTTATTTATGCCCTGTTGTTTTGGACTTAATTTCTAACACATTTCAGTTAAGCTCTATCTATTCAGTTCATTTTCATTCAGCTCATCTCTTCAAAAATTAACCCTTACTTCAGTTCAGTTTAACTCAACTACATTAGAGGGTGTTTGGTTGGAACTTTTGAAATGGATTGGAATGGATTCAATCCATTTTAGTGTTTGGTTTGAGGTTTTTGGAATGGAGTTAGATACACAATGGATTCTAACTCCATTCCAACCCCTTGGAATCTCATACTCATGTTTTCACTCAAGTTTCTAACTCCATTCCATATTACTCCTACCTCTATATCCATTCCAGGATCGAACCAAACACTCATGAACAAGTATGAGGTTCTAACTCTACACCACTATGATATCACAATCCATTCCAAACAATTCCAATATTTCGAACCAAACAACCCCTAAGTTAAGTTCACTACAGTTCAGCTCTTTTCAGCTGAAAAAAACATGACTTTAGGATTCACAAAAACAACACGACAATTGTTGAGTCCAAAACTAGCAACAAAATTTTGGCCCAAACACACTTGGGCTAAATATAATACCTCCTTGGTTCTCTTTTCTATTAAGATCAATCCAACGAAATTTGGACCGAGTCATCTAAAAATTGTTCACACAATCATAGACAACATTATGAAAATTTACATGCATTGCTAGGGTTAAAAAGGTTACTGCCAGTGAACAAACTGTTGCTAAGGCTGAGACAGATCTCTTGTATACAGAGTTGGGCAAGTAAGGGTACGAGTCGGGTGGCGGTAGCGTACATTCGTCACCGTTAAAGTAAATCTTTCGAGGGAAAGCCCAACCTTGCCGAAATGTGAAAGTGTCTGGATCCTTTTGCATTAAGATCTCTGACTGTATACTTCCGAATTTTCCAGCTTCCATCAACATTTCATTGTAGTATTTCATCCCGTAAAACATTCCCGTATCATCTGTAACATTATAAACACTATTAAAACTCAAAATTTAAGACTTTGGTGATATTTTTCATATTAGCGTTAGAAATAGACCTGTCAAAACGAAAACCCGACCCACCCGACCCGGTTTTTTGACCCGCGACCCGTTTGATCCGAACCCGAAATGACCCGTTATTCTAGGACTGAGATCCGACCCGAACGGGTCGACCCGCTGGGTCAAGGAAAAATCATGAATTTTATTAAAAATATTAATATTTATATATTATATTTGAAAAAATAGTTAAAAAATTAATTTTTTATTACTTAAAATTGTAAATTCAACTAAAAAGTCAATTTTATATAACTTTTATAATATTTAATAATAAAATAATTATTAAAAAACTTTATTTAATAATTATGTCAATATAAATAATGTAAATGTTGAATATGATTAAAATAATAGTTTTAAATATGTTTTATTTTTTAAAAATTATTTTTTAAATTAAAAAAATAGTTTAAAAAAGACGTTAAAAATTACTCCCTCCTATTCCAGATAACCGTCTCATTGTCCATTTCCGTCTATTCACAATAATGTCTCATTGTTTATTTTTGGTAAGTGTTGTGTGGTCTAAATTCAATTTCATTTCCGTCTATTCATATAACTGTGCCATTGTCCGTTTTGTGTGGTCTAAACTCACTTCCTTAATTCTTGTGTCATATTCACAATGAGACGGTTCTTTGGAATAGGAGGGAGTATTTCTTAACCCGTATTCTGACCCTAACCCAACCGCGGCCCGTATGACCCGATCCGTATGTGACCCGACCTGTATGACCCGACTTGGGACCCGGCCCGCCCAACCCGTTTGACAGGTTTAGTTAGAAATAAGAGGATGAGAACTTACTTATTGATTGATATGGAGAAGTGGGGGTGTAGTCGAAACTGAAGACTTGGGTGATATTCTTCATATTAGGGTGCTGAACAGTGAGTGTCCACTGTGTGTAGTTCATTCGGTAATTGAAGTTGGTGATGCTGATTTTAACGCGCCAGTAGTCCTCGTAATTGACTTTAACATGCCAATGTACTCGTATTGGGCACATATGGCGGGTGCATTGAAGCAAGGGCGTGTTATCCTTTGTCGGAGTATGTATCCCCGCTGTCTTCAGTAGTTTCGAATCACTTCTGCAAGCAGTGGCGGAGCCAGGATTTGAACTTAGGAGGGCGAAAAATTTAGGGGGAGGGGGGTATCGTGGCTTTCTTTTTCATTTTATATTACACTACTGTACCAACCTGCTTACGAAAAACTACTTTCCAAGCGAACTACCCTCAAGGTTTTATTTTACAAAAATAGGGCTCCTTTACTTTGTCTATCCTTTTCCCTCCCTTCAACCAGCCCAGTCAGCAGAAAGCAGGCGCATGTCCTCTTCCTGAAAAGAAAGAAGGGGCAGCCGACCGCTCTACCACTGAGCTACTGAGGAACACTATTGGGGTGTACAGAAAGCGAAGAAACCCCACTTAAGATCTTTCATGCCCGCTAGCCAATTTAAAGTCTTTCATTAGAATTAATTAAAAAGCTGCACACTGAGAAGTGAAACCCTGTGACTAGATCGTCCTGGTAGATCTGGTAGAACTGCTGCTTGCCGCTTCCTTTTCCTTGAAAGTTAAGGCTGCGAATCATTCTCGCGCATATTGACGAACATAGAGATCTTTCTCTTCCCGAATGACTATTTTCATAAAGTACATTCGGAAAAAAATCGGAAATTTAACTAAAAACTTCGAAAATTTCATCCGTCGAGGGGGGGGGGGGGGCGACTGTCTCTCGTCTTCCCTAACTCCACCACTGTCTGCAAGTAGTAGAGGAAACAAGTGTATTTTTCTATGATAAACACCCTTTTTTTGTTTCGTTCATTTAGATTTCATACGTTTGTTTAATATATGTGAGGTATACTTTAATGAAACGTATGGAATTGAAGTGAACCGAGGAAGTATGTATGTTGTATGTATTGCTTACTTGATGCAGTCTGTTATATGTTCACATCCACAGGCGCAACTCGGGCAAGAAGTGATTGTTTCGTTGTAGAATGCTGAATACGAAACACAACAAGGCGGATATTTTCCGGCTAGGAACTTTGAGTATGTACAAGTCACATTCCATGTCACTACAATCATTAAATTAACAAACACAACATGTATAAGTGCTTAAATTAACATGTTAATCTCAAATTCGAATCGAATGAAAAATGTTGAAAGCAAAGTGCTTGCATATTATCATCATTTAGTTTAGTTCAGTTCAGCTCTATTCAGTTCAGCTCATCCCTTATTTACTAAAAGAATAGGCGAAACTCCAAATTTTCCCGCCTAAATTTGTTATTTTTAGCATATTTTATAAATATGGTGTGCTATAATACACATAATCTTTCAGATTTATATATTTATGTCATTTAGTATTTTACTTTCTACACAAAATTATCTTCAATCTTTTTACGATATAAAAAGGAATTCTTTCTTTTTGTTTAAAGAATCATACGAAAAGAATTCATTAATTTTCTATGATAAAAAGTTGCGGTAAAAAATATATCATCAATAAAATTTTATAAAATAACACCATTAATCTCTCAGTAATAAGAAAAACTTTCTAGAAATACTCATTTCATGATTAATACGACGATTTTTACTTTGATTTTTCAAATCAAAATATAACGATGAAAAATGTAAAAAAAAAAAAAAGATTAATTAATTTAAATTTCATAAATATAATACACTAAAAAAAAAGTAAAACTCTATATATACCGTGTCATTGCACGGGAGCTAAACTAGTTTCAGTTCATTTCAGTTCAATTTAGTTAAGTACTTCAGCTGCATTAAATTCGATTAAGTTCAGTTCAACCGAAAAGAACAAAGCCTTAATACGAGAGTTACAGAGTTAAACAAAACTTACTCAAGGCTTGAGTTTTACGACGACGGTCCTGAGCAAAGAAAATGGTGGAGGGAACAATCTTAGCAGGGCCACAAGTGTAACCAGGGCCAGGGCCCAAAAAAGTGAAGTTTTGAGGTAGGCCAACGGTATCGACCGAGGTTCCGGCGTCACCGACACTGACTTGAAATTTGGCTAATGATGCATTTGGGTTTTGGCCAAAGGATGGAAGCACCCCACCCTTACAACAATTGGTGTATTGTTGAGTAAAAGGTGCATTAGGCAAGAGATCTATAACATTTGGGGTCTTTTTGCAACAATGTGGTGTATTTAGTTTGAATTTTGAGCAATCTCCTTGCTCTGTTGTTTGGGCTCCAACCATTGACCATATTACTTCTTTCCCGGCCCATGTCCAGCCCAATTGCCATCCCGGAGGCCCGATTTGTCGGTACATTTGGAGATTGTGTACCGATACTGCTGCCTGCGTATAATTCGCTCAAATAATAATCACAAATTGTTACGGATAGTGGTGGAGCCAGGGAGGGGCTAGCAGGGGCGGTCGTCCCCGCTTGCGTTTGAAAATTTTGAAATTTTTAGTTAAAATTTTCAAATTTTCGCCCTCGCTATCTTACATTCCTGGCTCCGCCACTGGAACTTACGGAGTATGTAAAAAATTAACAAATGGACGAACGAAGAAAACTAGAAGATATCAGTGAACGGGAGGGAGTACGATACCACATAGCCATCGAGGGTCCACGACATAATATCCCATTTAATGGTTATATTCCCGGTTGGGTCCAAAGGATCATATGCAGCTACAACACAAGAAAAGAGGTCATAACTCGTGTTTAGAAGTACAGAAACTGACGATTTTTTTTTTTCTCAAATCGATCATCTTTCCAAGTACAAAATTTGAAAAATGAGATTTGTCAAGTTTGGAACTCGTGATTAAGATATATGGATGGTCACTCAAAGTTTAAGACAAAAGGATCACCTGCATAAGAGAGCATTGCTATAAGGCAAAGTGCTAAAATCGCCATTTCCGATTTCCTTAGACAACTCCAAACTCACGTTTGCTCCAAAACATCGTTATTAGTACAATATTACACTAGCAATCGAAATTGTGCGGGATTTAAATTAGTTATCTTTATAACGATATAAAATTGTGTAATGTATTTCTCTTCTTTAAATTGCATTTGATGCAAATTTGATTGCTAAGGGCTGAGGGCTTATATAATTGTACATAATTAAAGTTATCTAGTTTTACACATGTTGCTATTTATACCCTTAGCCCTTTTTCGTTCCAAAGCGTCTTGCTTGTGACGGGCTAATCCCATCACAAGCTGAAGACCTCTCACAAAAAGGGAGAGGGGATAAGGTGGGGCACCCCCATGTGCTTCTCACTCACCTCTCAATGGATATTTTGTGAGAGGAAACGGTATCCGTCACAAGTTTTGTGACGGATATCGTCCGTCTTCAATGAGATTTAGTGTTTTCGTTACGAGTTGGTCTTCCTTAAGGCAAGTCGTTTCTGTCTGAAACAATAGGACGGAATTTTGAGACCATTTACAACAAATGGTCACAAAACTTCGTCTTATTGTTTTTGACAAAAATGGCTCGTCTGAAATAAGAATTTGCGTTTACGAGTTGATTATCCTTTTCCAGTGAGTTCCTAAATTGTTGGACGTGAATGTATTAACAAAATGGAGTATTAATCAAAGCATTAACAAGAGATTAAGATGTTCATTAACTCAGCTTTTGATGTCTTACCAATATGATAATGACTTGTGAGCAATGATACCAAAATACTAAACCTCCAAAATACTCCCTCGGTCACTGTCATTTATTTACGTTTAGTTTTGGGACACAACGACCAAGAAAAGAGGAAGTGACCAATTATTAGATGACACAAGTAAAATTGAGTGTAGATGATAAAATTGTCCATTAAAGATATTCCTAATATAAAAAGGTAAACAATTGACTGAGATGCCCGGCCAAAATGGATCGAATAGGTAAATAAATAACCGAAACTGAGGGAGTACCGCGTTACCACATCGACTGAGGTTCTGAACATACCAATACGGCAATACTGTGTATGTTCTTGATGTTTCAGGTTCCAACTTCCTCTAACAAGTGAGTATGAATGTATGATATAGGCCCTGTTTGGTAAACGGTAGAAGCAAATTAATAATAGCAGATAGCGTTAGCAGATTTTAGTAGCAGGTTTGACCATCATATTAAATTAGCAGAATTAAAGTTCTGTTTGGTAAAACTAACTGAAAAGGTAGCTGAAACCTGAAAAGGGAGCTGAAAACTGAAAAGCTAACTGAAAACTGAAAAGGTAATAGATAAGGTAGCTGAAAATTAGGAACTGATAAGGTAGCTGATTATATAAAAAAGTGTTTGGCAAACTAACCGAAAAGGTAACTGATTTTGATGAAATGACGTAAAAGTATATGATAATTATTTAATATTATAAATGTAAGGGGGTAAAAACGGAAAAACAAATCAAATCAGGTACCTGAAATCTTAAATGTTACTCTAGGTAGCATTTCATTTCAGGTTAAATAAGCTATTTGCCAAACGTTACAGAAAAAATAAGGTACCTGGAATTTTGGTCAAATATGCTACTTTGACCAAATCAGGTACCTGAAATGTCTTGGCAAACGGAGCCTAAGAAAATGTGTTTGGTAACTAGCAGATTATATGAAAAATCCACCATTTCCATGTATAAACTCAATATGCTACTTACAATATGCTGCTATTAGCAGCATATTCAAAAATAGTAGAATCCGGCAAATATGCTATCTGAATATATCATTAACCAAACACATAAAATTAGGATGGGTCAAATTACTATTTAAGCCAAAATCTACTAATTTCACCTAATATGTTGTTTACCAAATAGGGTCATAGTGAGCCTCAGGATTGGGTTTAAGTCGGGTCATATTAAAAGCCAAGGCAGCAAGGCCTACGCATGTTATATGGCTTCTCGTTAATTGTTACTCCCTTTGTCTCAATCATGGTATCAATTATTATTACATGCATCATTTAATGGAAACTTGAGATTATTTCTCATAATAACGAATTGATTGGTACATGAATATTAGAGATCAAAGTAAATATTAATGCAATGCAACCATGCAAGCTAAGTATATATTGTTATACGTGTAATAAAGGAAAAAATAATTGAACGATGAACTAACCCATATGCATGCATGCACATCATAATATCATATTATAAAATTAATTACACTCCAATACTTAAAAATAAGGTCTATCAAAAAAATTGTTTTAATGTATTATGGACGATAAATGAAATATAATCAAAGAAAATGACGTTTATTTGAACTCGAGAGAACTATCAATAATCTATCAAAATCAATACCTCAATCTTGACGACTAGGTCATGACATCATCGGTAAATCCTATAAGGACGTAAAAAAAATCGTGCATGTAAAAATAAAAATAAAAATAAAGTAAACGAAGTACAAAATTTTCTAAGCAATACATAAGAAATAACGTTTAAAGCCTTAAGGACAAATCAAGGCATGGATTATCGTCTTCAACCTTCACTTTAAGGTTTAAATCTCGAGTGATGTTACGATCAGCTCCACTATTTGTATTATCACGGATCTCATCATTAATTGTAGGCAAAGATCTTGAAAGATTATTGAAGTTATTGAAGGCGGAACGAGTAATATTGTTACCTAATAATCTTATTTTATCGTAAGATGGTTGAGGATTAATCAATGGTTTAGACGGTCCAATCGACGTCCTACCATAACCATATCGATATCCAGGACTCGACGGCCACGAGTAGGTAGGCTTATGAATCATGGAATTTGTTGTTATCACGCCAAGGGGCGGTCTCTTATAATAAGATGGACCGTATATTAAATTGTACATATTACCCGTATAGGGTTGGTACAAATTAAAAGATGGGACGAGTTCAGTGTTAGTAACTCGTCTCATCTTATCCCTAGCACGCTCTTGTTTATGAGCGTTTTGGTGACCACCTAAAGCTTGAGACGTTGAAAACTCTCCTTTGCAATAGTTGCACGTAAAAACCCTTGTAGTAGGCTTCGCTTCTAAAGATGATGATTCATCTGTCGAAATTTTTGGTTGAGATGATTCTTTCTGATCGAAACTTGAAAGTTTAAGATCAAATGCGTTATTTGATAATTGAGACGTGATTTTCTCCTCATTATCGTCGATAATTACACCCTTCATCTTCTTATTATCTTCCTTTTTGAATGAAGATGATGATTTGGCAACCATGGTTAAAACTTTTAAACTCGATAATTACGACGACTTTAATTGCAAGTTAATTTATTTGATTGTAAAAAAACTTGTGATTAGATGATCCTTTTATAAGGTGAAAGTGTTAAATGTCAAAGATCTTTCATGTATGGGAAGACAACTCAGTCAAATTTTTATATCTCATAAATTTATGTAAATATTGCCAAAACATTAAGATTTTAATGAAATGTTATTAACTTTATTCAAATAATATATCAAATTTAACTCTTAAGATTACTTTTATATGAAAAAGTATGAATGTTTTTATTCAAATAGAATAATAATATTAATAGAATTATTCACTTAACAAAAATAAAATTGTGTGCTAATAGAAGTTTCCTTGGTTAATAAATTTATTTGTTATTGCAAAATTTGATGACATCATATTTCCAAATTGTCATGTTTATTACGTATGACGTAAGCCCCAATCTTATATATATTAAGCAAGTGAGTCCATTTTTATTATTTTATTATTATTAATATCGAATTTAATGTAGTTGACTTTAAAAAATATTAAATTATTTTACCAAAAAAAAAATATATTTAATTGTGTTCATGCAATCATGCCAACTGTTGTTGCCATAAAATTAATCCATGTATATTTGCACACTAATATGAGTTATCTGGTTAATAAATAAATGAATTTTCTACCTAAACAAATCAGATATGCCGTTTTGACTTATTTTGATAACAAATAAAATCTTGATGTGTCACATCTTTAAAATTTACGTAAATGTGATCACTTCATTCAAACGTAAAGTATTTACTTATTAATTGCATGTATTGTTTAAAATTTGAACTAAACATGAAGATTTTAGCATTTACTCGGTATATTATATTAACTTGTAGACGCCAGCTAGCTTAATTGGTAAAGTTATGAGAGTTAGTATTCATGATCCGGGTTCAAACCTCATTAGCAGCATATTCGTCCTTGTAGCTCCCTTAATGCCAAAATAAAAAATATATATAGAAACTCTTATTTGGTGATTATGAATCTATGATTAGGTGAATTCCATGGAATTGAATTTTGAATACTAATAAGACTTTGGTAATATGTCACTAATCAAATGCAGTATGTGGATTATACATGTATAGTTTTTGAGCATTAAGATAAAGTTTTTGAGTTTTAATTTTAAAATTTTGAGTTTTATTATAAAAATTTTGAGTTCATTTATTTAAACATTAATCTCAAAAAGTTACATTATAACTCAAAAAAATTACATATAAGCTCGAAAAAATTTGATTTTTGACATCATAAAAATAAAATGTAATTTATAAACTCTATAGAACTTAAAAAAAATACACAAAAACTCAAAAAGTCATTAAATATGAGGTAGTACATCTGATGTACAATCTTTTTTCTCAATCAAATGTGTTGTAACGGATGCATAAAATAAAAGAAATAACAAACGAAAATAAAATAAATAAATTTAAAATGGTTCATATATTAACGTTCTGTTAGCTAAGTCCACGATCTAGAGGTAAGGAAGATTTTATCGATCTAGAGTAGTTATTACAGATTTCTGAATGAAGAACTATGCCAATAATACAAAAACTTCAGAGAGACGGTCAGGGACCTATTGAAGTGCCATCCCGCACAATTCGAAAGGGGACTGAATAGATTCAAGCATATCACACAGTTTATACAAGAATTTGTGAATAATTGTTCTTGAAAAAAAATTGAGAACCTAAGCATGATATCAATTTTGTTAGTTTTGAAAAAGTTTGTAGCAAAAAATTCTCGGTTTAACTTCTGCGGTTTTGGATTCAATGAAAACAATATCGCCTACATCGATCTTACAGAATCTTCAGCGTAGGCTACAGTTGCAAAATTCTGACGCCTTCACCTCGCCATGGATGAAACCCTTTGAGAGGCTATGCGGGTTAACACTATTGGCGTAGGATGAAAAATTTAGACTAAAGTGCTCGCATCTCTAAACTTGATCCGTCTTTAGCATTCCCTTCGGAGGTGGTTGTAGGCTCATGGTTGTCCCTGCTAGTCATCTCTTGAACAGGCGGTGGGTTGATAACAGTCATGGACATGGCAGCGTCATCTGAGAGACGGGCCTTCATCTCACGATGCTCCTGGCATAAGGCACACCAATGCATGCAGCAATGCACCATGCATGGATCACAAGGGGAGTCCTGCATATTTACATAAACGTCGCATATTAGACTCACATTGTTATAGTAGTAGACTAGTATCTAGCACACCGGCACCTAGTAGACCTGGCAAAACGGGTCAGTGGGTCGGGTTTGTTGGTCGGGTCGGGGTTGTTTTGGGTTGGGTCATTTTCGGGTCAATGAATAAAAGAGAAATAACCATTTGAAGTCTTTTCGGTTCAATTAGAGTTATATTTTGTCGGGTCATTTTCGGGTTTGATGGTTTCAGATCCGGTCATTTTCGGGTCGGGCCAGGTAGGAGTCAATAAGCTCGGGTCATGTTCGCGTCGGTTCGGTTTGGGACAGGTCAATTCGTGTTTTCGGGTCACATTCGGGTGATGTAGTTCGAGTCACTTCGGGTCTCGGGTCAGTCTTTTTGGGTCGGGTCAATCGGATCGGGTTACTTTTGCCAGGTCTACCTAAAAGTGAGCAATATTAGGTCTACCTAAAAGTGAGCAATATTCGAGCAAAACTGACTGACCCCAACCGAATAAAAACTTAAGCTGTAAAAATAAATAAATAAATAAATAACGGTCCCAAAAATGACCAGATAACAAAATACCCAAAACCTTAATAACTATGACCGAAAAATGACCAATTGACCCCGCCAACCAAAACGACCCCTAACCTTAACTGAACCTTACCCAATATGACCCGCTAATAAATCTGTGAGATCTACACGCAATTGACGGTGTGACGCAAGTGACGTTGCTCTATGTTAAAAGAGAAAAGGGGGCAAGTATAATAAGTCACCTTGAGGTGATAATTTCTTTGCAATGTTTGTCGAGCAAGACCAGTATAGATTCCGCACATCCACCATGCAAAAAAGAGGCCTTCCCATATAAGACATGTTGTTCTAGGGTCAATAATGCCATAGGTGAAAGCTGTAACACCGGCGAGTGCCATTCCGCCTTCAACAAAAACTGCATGACAAATGCATGGTGTAGTCCAAGGGGTTTCATCTCTCAACCTTTCGATATTCCGTCCGAATAAGACACATGGACAAAAAAGTCCAGTCCAACCTGAGAGGCAAAAAATAAAAAGGTTTAAGGGTTTAGTAAATTGTTCAGAATAAAGGGGCGCGCGTATTGAAAAAAATAAAACCAGTTCATCCACTTCTTTTGATCCTGTTGCCTAATCTCCAAGCAAGAATCTCTACACAAAATGCAACACAAGTACAAATATTTCGAATGCATTGCTTTGCGTGGGATATTATTGTGAAATTTTGACCAGCCAACGGAGATTGTAATGCCAGCAGGGTGAACTGTAAACATTGTTTATGACAGCGTGAGGGTGAAAATCATACGTACTATAAAAGTGTTTTCGATGTTTTATAATGCTTCTATATGCGGGGTTCTGGATACATTAAGATTACCAGCATATTCGACAAGAATCTATTACCAGTATAACACTCACAAGTTCCTGGAAATGTTAAAACGGTTCCGATTACAATTTTGAAATCAACTTTGAGAAGAGAAACAGTGATAAGAACTCACAGCTGTCAGTATCTTCAGCGCATCCAAAGATCCCAGTGGACCAAGGTTCATTAGCAGGAGCTTGATAGCTTTCAG
The DNA here is from genome assembly GCF_048544455.1 of Silene latifolia. Taxonomy (NCBI): domain Eukaryota; kingdom Viridiplantae; phylum Streptophyta; class Magnoliopsida; order Caryophyllales; family Caryophyllaceae; genus Silene; species Silene latifolia. Next base: position 157,914,064 of record NC_133535.1, on the reverse strand, counting down.
GTAGAGCCTGTCCGCATTCATGACAAGTCCGAATATCCAACTGCACAATCAAGAGCACGCAAGGGGAGCATTTTAAGAAGGGGCATATAGCACAGACAAAAGGGAGTCAGTGGGGTTGAAGACCAAACATCAAACAACAAAATTGCCCTAATACCAAAATGCTCTGGAGTCGGCTAACATGCGTAATCATTTAAAACCAGCAATGACAGGTCAAATAATGAAACGGAAAAAAAAACTAAGGAGGCCAAGAAATTACCCTTGACCTTCAGTTTTATATAATCGCTAATCAACCATTGAGCCAAAGGGATCAAGTGATCATCAATGTACTAATTTGTATAAGAAGTTTACGGAGTTGAACAGGCACTACAAATCGATTAGAGCAACATGGCAAATTCAAAAAAATTAGTTAAATCATACTCGGGATTTTATCTCCCGAATATGCTAAAGTATCCATGCTAAGGAAAATCGACATCTTGTTGGACTTGGACAGTAACTTTCAACAAGTATTCAGAGTAACTTCGATTTTATCTCCAAAACAATCTATCTAACCATCCGCGGGATTTAAAGTAGAAACACATCCATCCAATACATAATCTTAAACCAAAAAGGGATCAATCTTGGTCTAAGTAATTAATTAATAGAACCAATCTTATCTCCTAAACCAAATCCTCTACCGCCCTAACCCCATTAGAAAGTAAAACTGAGCACATAGTCATCTCCAGGGGCAATTCGCAAATTCCTAATTACTAATACGCTTCATTTACTTGATGATAATAACAAAAAAAATAAGTTCATTGCATAAAGATCAGCAAGAACCACCAAAATAAGTCTATTGACCATATTTTTCTGGTTTCTTAAGTAAACACAAAGTGATGAAACCAGACAAAACCAAAATAAGTCCACTGATTAAGTTGTTAATCTGCTTTTAGAATTCGCTGATTTTAATACATAATTCACGAATTAGTGCGAATTAATTCGAAAACGTATTGCGAATTGATACGCGCTTATCAATTCGCAATTCGCACCCTAGGTGAGCGAATTAGGTAACCCTGGTCATCTCCATCACCACGTCAACCGCCTAGATGGAACTCCTTCCAATTCTACAGAATCTCCCCACTCCCCCTCACAGATTTTGAAACCCGGGGTAATTTCAAAGAATCGGAGGGAGTATAGCTCGAAATATTTCAATGCTACACACTCCCACATAAATACTCCTACAATTTAGCTTACTATCAAATTGGTAAAGATCGGGTCTTGGGAAAGTACAAACACATGATCATATCATATCATATGAGCTAAAAACCCAACAATCTAACATTCCCAAAGATCAAAGATCACACTTTCATGCCTAAAATTCACATGATAACACAAATTGACCATCAAAAAACTAAACATCAACAAAATTACACAATGCACAACAACAATCATTAAAGATCATATACTCCCTCCGTCCCGTTCATTTGTTGTCCTTTTCCATATTGGGGTGTCTCAGTGAGTTGTTGACCTTTGTATTTTAAGAATGAACTTGATCAGCAATTTGATCATTCACACTCAATTTGTTCCACTTATCATTTAGTAATTGGCCAATTTCCCTTTCTTTGGTCTTTGTGCCAAAACCAAAGGACAACAAATGACCGGGGCAGAGGGGGTATTTTACAAGTCAACCTACATTTCAATCAAATGCAAACACAAACATAAACAACATTCACCATCATAACTGGACATCAACACAATGCACAACACACCAAACAACAAAAAATCACAACAATCATCAAAGTTCATATCTTTTTCAATTGAACATACATTCCAATCAAATTGAAACACAAAACAAAAACAAAAACTAAATAAAAAATTCAAGACATGGGTTTTGTAGATCAAACAGTAATAACAAAAGGGTCAAATCCAAAACTCAAAATCAAAAATGCCAATAAAATTATGAATAATCATGAAGTAAAAGAGAAACCTGAGAAGTTGGAATTGCTTGATTAAGTTCACCAGGTTCAATCTCTTGTTCATCAGCAGAAACTTGAGCTTTAGTCAACTTTACATATCTTGATGTCTCATCTTCACCCATCATGTTTAATTGTTTAAGTTTGTGTTGTAAAATTTGGGTTATTTGATCAAACCCAGAAAAATGTAAGCACGATTGAGATGGAATAGAGAGAAATTGACCAAATTAGGGTGATTTTGTACAGAGTGCTAGATTCAGGGGAGAGTGGACAATTAGTGTTTGGTGGGAGGTTCTTCGATCAAAAGTCAAGACTGCAGTTTTAATTAAAATGGACAAACGGGTCAAATTTATTCACAAATACTATCCAACAACGAGTTGTACAGTAGCATTGTACAACCGTCTCAACGTTGTCGAGCTCTACACAAAGTTGTTGAGCTATTTTACAAGTTATTGGTCTATTTTACAAAGTTATTGAGGTTAATAACTTTGTATCATAACTCGATAATTTTGTTAGTAGAGCTCGATAATTCTATAACAAAGCTCAACTACATTTTTTGAAATTGTCATCTCATTAATAATCAACTAAGCGTAGGTTACAATGAAGATAACAAATAGACAAAGGAAAATCAAGATTGCTAACGTAAAAAATACATTCAAAATAACTATCTAATTACTTGGTAAAATACGCGCGCTCCAAAATCATAAATTTCTTGAATCTATGAATAATCGATGTCTTTGCATCCTTCTTGATGGAGGGAAACAGTGTAGCCGTCTTGATGTATTCATCCACGAAACAAATCTGATAATCTCCCCGTCGATTAAAACTTATTTTATTGATAACAAACCCACGAAAAAATGGAAAAACCCCGAAAGAAGGGACGGAACAACAGATCTCACCAAAAGGGAGACTATTATTGAAAATAAGATAGATCTGCATAAAATTAGTTGTTTAAGAAAGCTTTTGAGGGGCTTACCATCGATGGATGATCGATGGAAGCCCCCGAATAATAATGGAGGCTAGGTTTTTAGAGAGGGTTTTTTTAGAGAGAGAGGGTTTTTTAGAGAGAAAGCTCAACTACATTGAATAAGTGTATATACAATCAGTTGTATAATACATTAACTGAATTTATTTGGATTATTTTAATTTTGGTTTTAGCTCAATTTCGATTGGATTTATTACGATTAACCATTTTAATCGGTTTGTGTTATTTCGAGTGACGGAGGAATCGGGTCGAGTCTATATCTGTAAAGGTGAGCTAGGGGATAATATTCTTGAGCTCGTTAAGAAATTAGCTTAATATTCCTCAAATTTTTCAATCTTAATCTAATAGTGATTCGAGTATATACCACTAATAAATGAAGAATCAATGAAAAACTCCTAATAAATATTTGTATTTCAGAATAATCGATTTAGTTATTATTAGTTCAGATGTATTTAAGTTTGGATCCCTTCGGGTATACTGAATTTCATTCAGCTTCGGTTTGATTCAGATTAAATCAGGTTTTGAGTACTATTCAGATTACTCATGTCAGATGTTCGATCAGTTACCGATTCAAATATTTTTGATCGATTTTCAAATTCAGGTTTATTTTTGTTAGGTCTAGTTTTAAAGCGAGAAATATTATTTGTTCAAGTTGCTATAGAACATACTCCCTATTGTTGGTGAATAATGTGATAGTACTCTCAATATTTCGTTTTATAAATCGTTTTAGACATTGTACAAAAGCTAAGAAAAATCATTGAAAAAGTTGCCTATTTGAGTGGTGTTTTAATCATTTTTTTTTTGAGCTTTTATAATTTTTTGAGTGATGTTTTAACTTTTTTTAACGTTAAAATTTAATTTAATTGAGTTTATATATAATGTTTTTGAGTTTCTTTATAATTTTTGAAGTTCAACATATTTTTAAATGAGCTCAAATTCATTCAAATAAAGCTCATAAACTATACATAATACATCTAAGCTCGAATAATTCATTATAAAGCTAAAGTTCTAGACAGTCAGTTGTAATTGTAATGTCACTTGGTTGTATAGTCTAGTACTGCTGTCGTGCTAGCCACAGCAGAACTGTCGAGTAAAACTGAACGTATTACACACACGACTTACTACTCGGGTAAAGGTGTCCTAATGATCATGGTAAGGTGCTTCAAACAAGTACAGCCTTGAAATTCAACCTAATCAGTCGGTCGTTGATCGTCATAGCAGGTCCTATCTGCCACATTTCCCAAAACGATAAAATCAAAACATAACAACACAGCGCAAGGCTCAGACTCACAAGGCTGGTGCGACTAAGTGCGCGCTTCGAATGACCAAAAAAAAAAAAAAAAACAAGGCTGGTGCATTAGTCATTTCGATAGTTTTTTGTCGCTTTCATAAGTACAGACTCTGGATGCTCCTTCGGCTTCCAAACAATTTCCTCCATCTTGGATGAGTTTTCCGGTTAAGTACCATAATATGATCAAATTCAACTTTAACAAGCCTCAAGGCTGGTAAAAGTCTTCCGTAAACCACAGCAATGGTTTTCACCGTTGATGGAACAGAGCTGCCTCCGAGATTCAACAAGCGAATATATATATTCAGAGAACATGGTTACATGATGCAGAAAAATCCCAAATATTGATATTCTTATACTCAGCAATCAGCATCATGGTATCAAATCTCAGATTTGAACGTGGTCGCAGTGCACGGTCTAATCTCGCTAAATGCAGTCTATATCACATCAATCAGAAGAACAAAGAACAAAACAATACCCGTACAACAACTTTATGCAAGAAAAAAAATTGACAGAAATAAATCAGATTTATTCACCACAGTATACCATGAATATACCGCTCCCTGCTTATTACCAGGGCAAAACAATGTGCAAGTGAGAAATACAATATAATGCGATGGCAATAAAGCCAGACAATCAGTATTCTAATACCCTACTACCGGAGATCCCCAAAATTCTTGTATTTAATATTTCAATTATTCCCAAACTATTGCCTACACCAAAAAAGTCTCTTGTAAAGCGGTTTTACGCTAGCATCTTGTAGATTCCAGGTTATTTACCCCAAAACCCATACAAAAGTACTTTCTGGTAAAGACTTTTACAGGGTTGTTCGGGTAAACAAGATGTGACTTTACAATTATACTCATGTAAAACCGCCTTAGATAAGATAAGTATCCGTGAACCCCCCCGTATAGATCTACACCACTTTCCTAATACGGACCAATACAAACCCTGAACTGTATAAATAATGAAAGATCAAAACTTTATAAGCATGTTAGCTTCATACTCACAACGAGAATTTTCAAGCATCAGCAGCTTTCTTTGCCTCGGCAGCCTCTGCTGCTTCCTCGTCAAGCTTCTTCTTGTTCTTCTCGATAGCAGCAGCCACTTCCTTGGGCATGTATTTCTCGTCATGCTTAGCCAACACCTCGGTTGCAGAAAAGAAACAGTCACCACTCCTCGCCTTTGCTGTAATTTCCTTGCTCTTTTCACTCCCTGCTGCTGTCTTGAGCTCGTCTGTAAAAGGCTTCACAAACCCTTCTACAACAACCGAATGACCTTCCCTGAATAAATCAGGCAGTGATCCTTGATACCTAACAAAGCAAAAATAAATTGATATTGAATAAAAATCGAGATGCTAAACAAAAATAAAGCGCAACCAACAAATGCTGCAATTACACAAACAACAATGTTGAAACTTGCGGTGACTAATCAAAATTCCAATACCTAATCGGCAAATCGCGAACACACATACCAAAGTACATTTCAAACTTGTCTTCCACGCCCAATAACGGAAATTATGACAAATGGTTAATATTTAGCACAGTTTGATTACAATACTAGAATGAAGCCAATTGTGATGTCTTCCAAATCGGAAAGGGGGAATCATGATAAACAAATACACTATCAGGACTCGTGAAGTTTGAACTCAAAGATACAAATGAAGTTGATAATTTTGAATTGGATAACTAGATTCGCTCAACTCAACCTAAATCTAATCCGTTCAAACTACTCAACTTCAAAGTAATTTTTCTTATACCGCTTGCTTTAAATTTGCATATATTGATACTACCAATTTGTTCCAATTCAAAGACTGGAATTATGACACATGGTGAACATTAGCCAGGTTTTAGCATTAAAAGTCAAATCGACCAAGCAAAATCACGATATCACAAACAAAACTACCAAGCTCAATCACAAAAAAAGTCAGAACTAAACCAATCATTTATTCATTTCGAATCAATTCACCAGATCAGCTCAACCCCAACGAAACAGAAATTACTTAAAGACTATTCCATTAAATTTCCGTATCAGACACTCCATTGATCTATCTTTACGAATCAATCCACCAAATTAGCTCAACCACACCGAATTGCAAATGAATTTACGACTATTCCATTAAATTTCCATATCAGACATTCAAGTCGATCAATCGTTTCGAGTCAATTCACTAGCTAGCTCAACCTCCAATGAATCGCAATCAACTCAAGACTAGTCCATTAAATCTCCATATCAAATACTCAGTTGAAACCAAAGAGCGAATCAACTACAGCAAACTCGGATATGGAAATTTAATGGAATAGTCATAAATTCATCTGAGTTTGCTGTAGTTATTACGATTAGGATTCACCAAATTAGCTCAACCACACCGAATTGCAAATGAATTTAATCGATTGAAAGTCCACCAAGCCGAAACTTGATAACTTATTACGACTAGGTTTCAATCGCATTATATGGGACTTATTACTCCCATCCCAAGCAAGCCCTTAATCTTCAAAGTCCACCAAGCCGAAACTTGATAACTTATTACGACTAGGATTCAATCGAAACTTCTCCTTAGCATCCGAAGCCGTAACATTGAAAACAAGTTGATCTTGGAAGCTATTCAACACTAGTGCTACAAATCCAGGTATGCCAGAGAAGGTTAATTCAAATCAATTCATCGGATTAACTCAATCTCATCAATTCGCAAATCAATTCCGTCAAATTTCATTCAAATCAATTCACCAGAGTAGCTCAATCTCACCAGTTCGCAAATCAATTCCGTCAAATTTCATTCAAAATCAATTCACCAGATTAGCTCAATCTCACCAATTCGCAAATCAATTCCGTCAAATTTCATTCAAAATCAATCAAAACAACACAGCTAGCAAGAATATCGGCAATAACAAATTTAAATCACAAATCGAACACGAGAATTCCATCAAATTTCAATCAAAAACGATCAAAATCACCAATTTCATTCAAATCAATTCACCAGATTAGCTCAATCTCACCAATTCGCAAATCAATTCCGTCAAATTTCATTCAAAATCAATCAAAACAACACACCTAGCAAGAATATCGGCAATAACAAATTAAATCACAAATCGAACACGAGAATTCTATCAAATTTCAATCAAAAAGGATCAAATTCACCATAACTAGCGAGAATACATCAGTAACAACAAATCGAAACCGAAAATCACAAATTGCGAACACAATAATTCCGTCAAATCTCCACATCAAACACTCAAATAAAACGATAACGATATCAAAAACGATGAAATCAACATACCTAACAAGAATATCGGTAACAAGATCAGTAACAACGAACTCCATCTCAGCACTAGAAGCAGCTTGATTAACACTACCTTCAAGAACAAGTCCACCAAGCCTAAACTTATTCTTACTCGGATTCAAATGATACTTCTCCATCGCTTCTGAAGGCGTAACATAGAAAACAAGTTGATCTTGAAAGTTATTCAACACTAGTACTACAAATCCAGCTATGCCGGCGAAGGTTAACCCGTATGTCCATAGACGGCGGGTTTGGAGTTGTCGCGCTCGTGCTCCGATGTCGATTTTTTTGTTAAGGTTAGGGTTTCGGCGTGTTGCGGTGGAGAAAGGGGAGAATTGGGGGAATTGCGGGTGGCGGCGGAAATTAGGGTTTAGATAAGGGTTAGGGGAGGTGTGCAGGAGCGGTGTACGGTGGTTGTGGTTGTGAAGGAGGTGGTTGATGCGGCGGAGTATGGTGGTTGATTTTGACGCCATTTGAATTGGAGGAAGTTAGAGGGGTCGATTTGGGAAAATTGGGATGGCCGCCGGGTGAGAGGTTTTGTTGGGGGTTTTCTCTTTTCTTGTACAATAAGTCATCATACAAAAATTTCCAGTTTTGTCCGTCTTAAACTTAAAACGGGACAAATGTACACAAAATTACAGCTTTATTATTTCTCGTCTTAATCTTAAGACGGATAGCACCCGTCTTAAGCAAGGCACATTATGGAATATGGATAAATGAAATGGCGTTATCGTGTTTTATTGACTTTGACTCGATATCACTCTTTTAACTTGGGTGAAAACGGGTCCTGCGAAACGTCGTCGACATTTTTTAAAAAAAAGACCATCACTACCCTTCCCCACTCTCTCCTCTATTCTCTCCCAATTCTCCAAAACAACAAACATTTTTAAAAAAAAATCAAGATTTTGTTAATGTTATTCGGATTCAATGTCAAATAACGAGTAACCTAAATCAAAGGCTAGCGACGAATCATCGGTATAAATTTATTTTTTCTCGTTTGAATTGAATTTATATTCAAATTACCTTATGAATGTGGACTAGTATGAATTATCTTATAATTAACCGAATTAGAATCAATAGAATTGAGTTTCAACATTTGGGCCATATGGGGACGTTGAAACCCAACGTTTGGGCCATATGTGGACGCTGAAACCCAACGTCTGGGCCATATGGGGACGTTGAAACCCAACGTCTGGGTCATATGTGGACGCTGAAACCCAACGTCTGGGCCATATATGGACGAGCAAAAGAGGCGTCCATCTCCAATATGGACGATCAGTTTCAACGTCTACCGTCTACCCTAGTTGGACGGACACCTTCAACGTCCCCCTCCACCACCAACAAGCAATCTGCTCGTCTCCCTCCACACCCAACGTTGGGTTACAACGTCCCTAGCCATCATGGACGTTGAAACTCAACGTCTATCCCTTGAATCAAACAAGTGGTGATTGTCTCAGTTGTGGTTTCCGCCCCGGTATCGGTTCGAACCGGGAAGATTGTTTGCCCAAAACTCATGCGTGTTGGGTTCTTGGATGGTAATATTGCCATGTCACTTAGATGGCAACAAATAAGGTAATTTTGATAGTGCTAATCATGTTTAAGATAACTTGTGGTTTCGGGTTTGGTTTTGAGTGTGAGATTGTGTTTTTCATTCATTTTGGTCGATGGTGATTGTTTTTGTTATGTATGGCAGCCAACAAAGTGAGATAAACGAATAAACGATGTGAAAGCCGGGGTTGAGCTTCTAGACTTGATTTTTATCGGAAAGGTATAATCTTTCAAGCTTCTAGACTTGATTTTTATCGGAATTTGAGAAGAGAAATGGAGAAATGTTGCTGCGGTGTTGCGTGGTGTTGCTGCGGTGGGTGCGTGGTGGTGCGGTGGTGGTGGTGCGGTCGGGGGTAAGGAGGAGTTAGAGAGGGTAAGATTGAAAGAGGGAGTAATAAGAGGGTAAGGGTATGTTGGTCTTTTTTTAAAAAAAACGTCGACGATTCGTTATAAAACGTCGACGACGTTTCGCAATCGGGTTTAACTTTGACATACAGTTGAATCATTCGAGAATAAAATAATGTAGGGATATTCTACCGTGTACCCCCGAGTTTTTCGGTTTTCTATGTTGTACCCCAATTTTTTTTATATTCTACATTGTACCCCTAAACTTCTTACATGTTTCTCCATCATGGCCTCGTTTAACTCTCAATTAACTTTATCACTATAAAACAACCGTACTTTGACCTTTATTTTGACGTATTAATATTGTATCACCATTCTACATGCCACAAATTACCTTTAATAAGCACAAACTAAATATTAAAATATCCGTTATGATTTATGACATGATAATGGAGAATTGATGAACTTTAAGTTAGTTTTGTATACTATTTGGTGGGATACTGAGTAATTCGGCGAATTAAGAAGTAAATACGTAAGTTATCGAGTAATTAGAATGATAAATAAACGATTTAATAGGTCAATTAAGAAATTAAGTTAGCAAACAATAAATAAGGTCGTGGTATGGACTGATATACGGAGTTCAGGGGTACACCATAGAATTTCAAAAATGTAGGGGTACACAATAGAATACCGATAAACTCGAGGGTACACCGTAGAATATTCCAATAATATACTTTATCTAAAGGCACGGGAAAGTCATATAGAGAGTAATAAAATTATGTTTGATATCACTAGAATATCATTAGTAAAAGTGAATTGCTTGATCAGATTATAAATGACATACATATAAGTTACTCCCTCCTAGTTGCTTTGTTCTTCCCTCTTTCCTTATCGAAGCTAGTCGGATCTTCTTCCCCCTTTCCATTTTTAGTAAGTTTTTTAGTTGTTTAATTACCATATTGTCCTTGTCCATTTTTACATTTTACAAAAGTTGCCATTTATTAGTGGACCTAATTAGACCTAATCCAACCCAATTAAACCCAACAAAAGTGATCAGCCCAACCCAAATCCCCTATTAGTCTAATCCCTCCCGCCATTTATACTCCCAATCCCCAACTAAGAAAACCCTAGCAGCCTCACTTCATCCCCTTTTCTCTCAATCTTCATCTCCCTCACTCCCAACCCAGAAAACCTAATCTCTCCCGCCGTTTAATTACTCATCTCTCTACCTTCCATCTTCCTCTAATCCTCCATTTCTCATAATCTGAGACACAGATCTTCATTTGCGATCTCGCATCTCTCTCTCATTTCATTTTCATCAATCTTCTATCATGTCGTATCTTCAAATTGACAATGAAACTATCAGAGTTGACTCCTTAACTCCAGATCTGTGAAGATTGAAGGAGGTTGATTTCTTATATCCCTATTTTTATCAATTGTTCGGCTGTTTTCATTGTTTGCGTTGTGTATATGGACTAATGATGATAATTAATTTCCATTTTGGCTTTATGGCCTTCTAATAATGCCCAATGATCATTTGTTGAGGGCATACTGTGACCATGGGTCACTTAGTGCATGCATTATGCCACCACAAGTCCTTGTGAAGAGGCTATGCATGCATTAAGTACCCTGACATCTGGTACTGTGTTTTTAAAGTTGTACGCCAAGTTTGTTGCAGTCATTTGTTGATGTTCATAAAGTTTGCAACCCAGATAACATTTAATTAATGTGCAAAGTTCATAAAAAAAGCGTAAAATTACATTGCCAATCATCTGATATTCAAAATATGCTTGTCTTGTGTTTATTGGCTTCAAAATATGCTTCTTTGATCTTGTTGTTCAAAACATGCTTGTCTTGTTTTCCTTCTGATGTTCAAAATGTCTTGTTGTCTTCCTTGTCTTTCTGAGTCACTTACTGCATCTGCTGTTCTGTGAGGTCAATAACTGATGCACCTGTTGGTTCATTACTGCACCCAATTGGTTCAGTAATGCTGCCAACAGGCTCATTCATATCATTAATAACAGCATTCACAACAGCATTAACATGTGCATTCACTGCATCAACTAAAGCAGTTATGGTAGAACTATCTCCTACATTGTTCATGTATGCTATACATTCATTTACCAAATGAATGTCAGCAGTTAAATACTCGGCGGCATGCTGCGGTATGCTAGTTTGGTCTTGTGCATGTGTGGCAATGGGTAATCATTACCTCCTTTCCTTTTCATGACCTCTAACATGCATGCCTGTAGTGTTATGAACACATACTTAAGTTTAATAACCTCTAGGTTTGCAAATGCCTTATTAACTTCAATAACAAGTTTATCTAACTTGTAACAATTTGTTCTTTGCTGAAGTGATTGTATTGCTCTGAAAAACCCCAAATCCAAGACAATCAAGTCTGGTGAATTAGGGGGTTGACAACTTAACTCAATATTCCACCCATCTTGGTTTTTTGCAGCAGATGAAACGGATCCGAGTTCTTGATGTGTGGGCGTGCATTATCTTGCTGTATGATAATGTGCTTGCTTTCATTTTCAGGCCATTTTTCCTTAATTGCTGGAACAACAATTCTTATTATCATGTCCTTAATTACTTGTTTGTTAACAGACTTAATGCACTTAGTTTCCATTGTGCCTGCAACTCTGTTTCGTGAATGTAACTTGAGTGTCCTTTATTTAACACTTGCTTTGATGTGTTCACTGATGATGGACGTCCAACATGAAGGTTGCAGGCTGCCATAATTGGATTCCTGGAGTCCAAATGTTAACTTTTTTTTTTTTTTTCAGCATTGTAATTTGAATATCTTAAGCGAAAACAGAAAATTGTAATTTTATTAGATTTGGAGACATTTATGGTTTGTAATTTTAAGTAATGTTAATCCAGTTTAGCGGAATATGTATTTTTAAGTAATGTTAATCAGGTTTGTAATTTCCCACATAAGTGGAGGGAACTTTAAACTCTAATTTTATGTTTAATATTTTGGAGGAAAAGGTTAAGTATCTTAAACTTAATTAATCATCTTTAATCATCCATCCCTCTCTCCAATCCCTTAGGTCCACCATGTACTATATTATTTTTTTATTTTTCCTTCTTAATTCTTGTGCAAATGTTGGAGGGGAAGAACAAAGAGACTAGGAGGGAGTATTTGGTAATAAATCTTAATTTAGCAAATAATATTGCCGTTTTTTTGTGAAATTGTCCATTTTGTCATTTTTACCAATCCTCCTAAATGGATATTGTAGGGGGACCCACGTACTATAAAGCAGTAGATTGAGCTCTTATCTTTTGTTTCAATAATCAGACATTCAAATTAGTAGATTGATAAATTAAAGATGTAGAAAAAAATTCAATATACCATTTATCGAATGAGCTTAAATTGTCATAATGTGATGTTTATGAACAGGTAAACATTGATTTTCTTGATGGCTACGTGAATTACTCGATAATCTTATTATCATTATTTTGTTTAAATGAGTGCACTATGTAGCGGTTAAGAATCGAACCCCTAATTAAAGTTGAAATAAACGAGTTCCTATCACTTAAGTCACCTCTTATTATTAGTGATCTTACTATATAAATTGCGAATATTTATAAAGTCTTAGTGACTTCTATTACTGAAGACCCTGAAGTTTGTATAGGTGGTTTTGAATTTATATTACCGCTTCATAACTATGATTTTATGGTTACATGACGTCATTAATGTCTTGAACTATATGCTGGCAATCAATCAAAAGTGGCTTAAACACATGTTAAAAAGATAAATTATTTTTATTTGGCAAGGAAAAGTATATAGTTTCTCACTATGTTAATCAAGTATTGTCTCTTCAAAGTCTTTGTGCACTTGTAAAACTTTTCATGAAGCTTAAAGTATAGTAGATGCTTTTAAAAAATGAGAATACATGATGTATATAATCAGAACCAGTTATTTTTTTTAATTTGAAACGAAGTTTGTGCTCAAAAGCTTGATTTAGGGAGGTGGTCGCTTCGTCTTCTCACTCCAGTTGAGGTTCCGTGCCTCGATAACCCTCCGAGCAAATGAATTAATGAGTGCAATGAGCGAAATGGGAGCAACCTAAACCACGAAAACAAATGGAGCTTGATAAGTGAGCTTTCGGGTTCCGATTCTACCATTGTAGGACCCCGAAACCCCATTGAAAGTCTTGAAACTACTACCCCATAACAGAAGTAATCTTAGCTAAACTGAAGTATAAATCTTTTGTTAAATTGAGTTGAGATAAGCTAAACTAAAGAAAGACGAAATTAAGTCATATATAAATGATAAAAAATTTGTAAAATGAAACATTCGTAATTCATCCCTATCCTACTCAAAAGAAGTAAAATTTCATTCAATCTCCTAAACCCCATCCAAAATCCCCCAAAATGCCTCCTAAAACCCTCACAATTTTCCCAAATCTTCCCATACTTCATCCAAAATTCCAAAATCCCACTTCAAAATTCCACATTCCTTACAAAACCCACTTCTCAAAACTAAAAATCATCAAGTGTAGAGCAAATTCAGACCCAATTACCTATGAAACCACACAGAACATCAGGGTTTCAAAACCCGAAACCGACTCCGAAACCGAAACCGTAGGTACTGGACCATCTGCCCCAACTAGGGGGGAGGTGTTCTTGGAGTATCATCAAGCTAAGGCAGCTTCAAAGATTGTTCTTTCAGCTAATAAGAAGAAAAGAAAGAAGAAGAATGATGAATTGTTGAGTGGGTCGGTTAAAGTGATGAATTTGGTTGCTTCTTGTTATGGGTGTGGAGCTCCATTGCAGACGAATGAAGCTGATGCTCCTGGTTTTGTTGATTTGGATACTTATCAGTTGGTAATTTTGTTAAAGTTTGGTAATTTTTTGATAAATTGTGTTTGATAATTGTATAATTCGGAAACAGTCGCTTTGTGTTGCTAACACAAGGGTGAGATTGCGTGCATTTGACCCCCCCCCCCCCCCCTAGTCCCTTACCCCATATCCTGCAATTTGTAATTTTGAAATTTTGTGGTGTTTTTAAGTGTGAAAGTTTGTTCCTTTTTTTGCCTAAATTGTGTTTGATGATGTCTTGAGCTCATAATTGCATGTGGGTTTTTAAGTGTGAAAGCTAGTTCCTTTTACTGCTAATAATTGGGTTGAGCTCAGTGATGGTATTTGGGCTTGTTTAAGATTGCTGCAGGTTGGTGTTTTTGAATTTTACAGTGGAATATTGCAAGTTGTCTTTGATATTTGATGTAGGAGTTTTGATATGATAGCAAAGCTTTAGTTTGAAAATGATTTAGGGTCCGCTAATAATGTAAGCTTTAGTTTGAAAATGATAGCAACGTGAAATGTGTTTTTTTAGGGTGAATGAGATGGCGATTTACCAAAAAAAGGAACGAGGTGATTGCAGGTTGAAGCTTTTGGAAAGTGAGTAGTGATTGGTCACAATATAGCTCACCAGATAGTTATGGTGCTTTGTGATTGGGCATTGGTTTTATTTTCTAGCATTGTGTATGGGGGACTAGTTGATTGCATAATGGTGTTTAGAGGCGAACATCTACCACTGTATTGCGGGCTATGATGGGGGACTTCATTGTTTGTCTAAAGGTTTCCTATAAGAGCAAATCTTAGCTCTTTCCAAAAGGGTATCTTGTTTGAATAACAGTGACTTTGTAACTCGAAATTGTTTGGAGTGTTCTAATGGTTGCCCTTTAGAGTTCTTGTTGAGGTTCCTAAATGCTGCGGATATGTATGTTCTGTTATGGCCATAACGCCCATAAATATAACTCATGATTTCATTTTGGCCTTATAGATAGTTAGCTATGCTATTTATTGTGGTGGTTGCTAAGAAACTGAACTAAAATATTGTACTTGTCATGTACTAATTGAATGCATCCAAACTTACTGTATTACTTCTCTTTTGGACATAGAAAAAGAAGCATCATCAGCTCAGAACCGTTCTTTGTGGGAGATGCAAACTTCTGTCACATGGACACATGATTACTGCTGTTGGTGGGCATGGAGGTTATGCTGGAGGGAAGCAATTTGTTACCGCTGAGCAGTTACGTGATAAGTTATCTCATCTGCGCCATGAGAAAGCATTGATTGTTAAACTGGTAAGATCTGTTATTCAACTAAAGCATTGTTAGTTTAAAATACCATGTTAATCATGTAACATGCCACCAAGAACATTGTATCACATCATTGTGTCCACATTCGTGTGCTCTTACTTATTTTCCACTTCCTTGCTTTAGTCTGAGTTTTTTTTTTCCATACAAGATAGTAGAATATTACATTGACATCAACAAAATATAATGATGCTCATTTATAGTGGACTGGTCATGCAATCAAAGTTGTGTCCTCCATTGTTTTCATGCATGTAGGAATCAGAATTCACATTTTGAATCTTCCCATTGGTTGGAGTCTTAATTTTTCTTTGTTTGTGGTCGAATGAGAATTATATGCTTAGTCGTCAGCATGTCACAGGTGCTCCATGACATTGATTTAGGGTTTTTTTTGTAGGTGGACATTGTTGATTTCAGTGGCAGTTTCTTGAATCGTGTGCGTGATCTTTCCGGTGCAAATCCGATCATATTAGTTGTCACCAAGGTAATTTCTTGGTAGTAATTTCTTGGTATGTGAGCTTTATCAACGATAATGCTGCCGCGCCTTGCTTGTGATTCAGTGCTTGTACATCCATTCAGGTTGACCTCCTCCCTAAAGGAACTGACATGAACTGTATTGGCGATTGGGTTGTTGAAGCGACTACAAAGAAAAAGTTGAAGTAAGTTTTAGACAACTTGGACTATCAATCTTGAGTGAAAGTTATTGTTCATCTCTTTCGGTTACCTTCACGGAAAGGATCCTAGAGAAATTACCTGTCATTGCACAATTTTTGTGTAACCTTTAGATAATAATGCTTTTGACTCATACAAGCATATAAGCTATGAGAGTTCATGCTTGTATACCGATGCCAATTCTAAGATCTATATTCTTCTATACGTAATTTTTTCGGTGTGACTCCATAATAAAGATATAAAAGTATGTTAATAAATATAATGAGTAGAGGGGGATGACTGACCATTGGACATTATTTCCCTAAGAAAATCAACATGTGAACGGTGAGGTTAGGGCATTTACCTTCAATTTATGCAGTCTGCAGGATGATTACTTCCATTTTAAATGGTTTTGGGTTCACTTACATAACATATAACCCAATCTTCTCTCCTGTTGACTTCTCAATATATTTGTACTGAGAAGTGGCAAAATCCGAGGTTTTTAGACACCTTGCATCATACTTTCCAGCTCATATTTTCTTTGATGTGATGGTTGGGATTTGGGAACCTAATTTCATGTATTTGTTTCTTTCCCATGCCTCATATGTGTATGTGTGCCGATAAATGTGTTGATTCTTATCCGATTGAACATTTTTACAGTGTCATAAGTGTTCACTTGACAAGTTCGAAGTCCCTGGTTGGAATTACTGGAGTTGTTTCAGAAATTCAGAAGGAGAAAAAGGTCCGTTAATTTTCAGCAGAATTTGCGTTTCAATATTTGAGAACTAAAATGACAAAACATGCGTAGGATTGTGGTAATAGATGTAACATGTTAGATTAGAGAACTCAACATCGATTTGCAGTGGGGAACTACTGGATACAGTTAATTGCATATGTGTGAGGCATCCGTGTTTCCATTTTAAATGGAGCCAAAGACTAATTATTCTGTGGTTCTGCATAATGATGCAATAAAGCAAACTAAGCTGGTTATGTTAACTTCTCTATTTTGAAGGACTAAATCCACGCAATTCCCGGCTCAATTATCATTTTCGGTCATCCGGAAACACTCTTTATGTTAACAAATGATGCGTACATCTGACCCCTTGCGTCGCCATTTGCTGGACCTTTGAGGGCATTGGGATAGTGTCAATGTTGGTGATGCTGTTGATGATAGAAGCATCTGTAGGACAGTTTTACGCAAAATAGTAATCGGAGGCATTGCATAAATATTGCAATCCAATGCCAAATTTGTCTTTTGCTTTATGTATGGTTTTAGTTCTATACCTCCTAGCTCCCTTTCCCAGCCTGTAATGGGCGTCTCTTTATTAGGCCTAAGGTAATTTTATTCATGATAGTTGCTTATTTGCGTTATTTCTTCAGTACAATAGGTTGTAGCTGTAAGTCTTGAACCTGATGCCTTCCCTTCTGTTTGCAGGGACGAGATGTGTACATCCTGGTTAGTAGATTCCTTGATTTCAACATTGGAGTTAATTAGAGTCATCTCCAAATTTTTCTTAGAAGATGTTCTAATGGACCTCTCGGTCATCTCAACTCCTTAACGTGATGTTAATTCAATTCTTCTCTGTAGGGAACAGCTAATGTTGGAAAATCTGCGTTTATCAATGCCGTACTGAGTAAGATTAAATTTCTTGTTCTTTTTCCTTTCTCGCGACTCCCGTTAATAATATATTTTGCTATATTTTGTCCATTCTCCCCTCTTCCAACCCTTTTTGTCTTGTTCCATTATAGGCATTTACGTGTTACGTCTAATTAATGTAACTGATTTCTGATAATTGTTACCTAGGGTTGATGGCGGATAAGGATCCTGTTGCTGCAGCAGCTCAAAAATATAAGCCCATTCAATCTGCTGTTCCGGGAACTACCCTGGGTCCCATTCAAATAGATGCTTTCTTTGGAGGAGGGGTATGAAATCCTGTAAACTTATCACTCTGTCGAGCCATTCTCTTATTCTTAAGATCTGTTGATATCAGCTCGCTTAGTTCGTAAAGTTATTGACCTAAGTTCAAAACTTGGCAGCATCAACATGGTAATTGACTTTGTGCAGAAACTATACGACACTCCCGGTGTGCATCTCCATCATAGGCAGGCTGCTGTAGTCCATACAGATGATTTACCTGCCCTTGCTCCTCAAAGTCGGCTTAAGGGTCGATCATTTCCTGTAGGTCATTTTTGCTATTTATTATTCGTACTCCCTCTATCCCTTGTATATCGTTGCCCTTTGACTTTGGTAGTCAACTTTAACCACGAGTTTCTCACATATTCCACAAAACGAATATGAAAATAGCTGTTTTGATAAATCAAAATCACAAATTTAATATTCTACCTTTACTTATGATTGAGAAATTAATGGTTAAAGTTGACGGTCAAAGTCGAAACCAGACAGTAGAACAGTATGGGGTTTGAACCCTGATTATGGATTCCACTTGACTGAAATCCTCAGGGGTCGAATCAAAGCAGCGAAGAGGTCATATCACTTGCAAATGGATTGGAGGGTTTCTCAATTTTTTGGGGTGGTCTTGTCCGAGTTGATGTATTAAAGGTTCAGATTTCCGCATTTGATCTTAATTGCATTTAAATTATCATGGAATTTCATAATGACCAATGAACTAATGATGCTGAATATTCCAGGTTCTACCTTGCACGCGTTTGACCTTTTACGGACCAAAGGCTTTACAGCTTCATGTGGTACCTACAAAGGAAGCCGATGAATTTTACAAGGTTATTTGTTGGCTTTTTGTATTCCATATTTCCTATGGAGCCAAAGACTTATTACTCTTTGGTTATGGATTATAATGGAATAAATCAAAATGGCTCACTAAAGTGGTTGTGCTTCTTTCTTTTGTGAAGTAGCGGTCCTTCGATGCAATTCTCGACGCAATTTTCATCTTGGGTCATTCGGAAACAGCCTCTTTGTGTTGCTAACACAAGGGTAAGGCTGCGTACATCCGACCCCCCCCCCCACCCCACCCCGCAATTTGCGGGAGCCGTTGAGGCATTGGGGTAATGTTGTTGTTGTTGTTGTATTTGTTGGCTTTTTGTAAGATGCTGATCATTTAGACAATAAGCTACTCACATGCCAGTGATTATGTAGAAATTTTTGTCGATTAGGTTTCTGTAAGAAGGTTTAAAGGATCGTAGGTTCGTGTTACTTCCTACCCCACTTATTTCATTTTATGGTGGTGAATTTCATGGTTGCAGAAAGAAATAGGAGTGCTACTAACACCTCCGAAGGGAAAGCTAAGGGCGGAGAGCTGGAAGGGACTTGAATCTCACCGCATGTTGCAACTAAGATTTGATGAAGTCGAGGGGTATTGATTGAATTTCATTCTTCATCGTTATCTTATTTTCTCGCCATCACATTTGTTTCGTCTCAATTTCACTAGAGGTTATAGTTAAAAATTAGCGATGAAAATACCATTATCATCCCTTTACTTGAAAGTTTACATCTACAGATATCACGTTACCCGTGCCATTATGTTAATTACCTATGGATAATATAAGTTCACTTTTTATTTTACTAGATATAGTAATGACCAATTATTTTGGGATGAATCAAAATGAGAAAATCGGAATAATATAAATGTCTCGATGTCCCTTGACTACCGACACGTAGACCTGGCAAACAAATCGGGTCGTGTCGGGTTCGTGTTCGTGTCACATGTAAACGGGTCACAAACCTTCCAACCCAAACCCGACCCAATTAAATCTCGTGTCGTGTTCGTGTCGACCCACTTACATAAATGGGTCATCAAGCCTCAACCCTAACCCGCTAATTTCGTGTCGGGTTCGTGTCGTGTTTTCGTGTCATGCCCATATTTGGAAAGTTTAAGTATAATTATGTGATGGAGAATCAAGAAAAATTAGGATTAATTTAGTAAATAGGTCATTCGTGTTGGGTTCGTGTTTAAAGAGCTCAACCCAAACCCGACCCAATTAATTATCGTGTCGTGTTCGTGTCGACCCACTTACATAAATGGGTCATTAAGCCTCAACCCAAACCCGTTAATTTCGTGTAGGGTTCGTGTCGTGTTATTATTTGCCAGCTCTACCGACACGGTCTTCTTTCTTTTTTCTATGACCATCAATACTGATAAGCTTAGTTTCGGTTGTGTTCTGACTTCTGATATCATTATTTCGCTCTTTGTTAGGCCGCTCTGTGATGTAGCCATTTCAGGCCTAGGATGGATCACCATTGAACCAATCAGCAAAGAGCTCGTCACATCCAATCCGATTTCTGAACTGCCTATCGACGAATTACATTTTAAAGTACATGTCCCAAAACCCGTTGAAGTTTTTATCCGATCACCTCTGCCTATAGGGAAGGCTGGAAGCGAATGGTACCAGTATCGGGATATAACAGAATTGGAAGAAGAGACAAGACCTAACTGGTATTACTGAAAAAGGTCTCTTGTAAAGCGATTTTGAACTAAATGTTGTATAACCATGTTTGTTTACGCGAGAAAAATGCCTCAATTGGAGGGCTCGAGTATTTCATCTAGTTCCCAGTAAGGGACCTCGATGTATATATACATCTTTTTCCTAGGAAAACAATAGACATCCATTATTAACTTGGTTAACGACAATGTATTTCGTCACGATGAAACGAGATGTAAACAATACTTTGTAAATTTGTACTAATAGTTCATGCATTAATGTGACCAAGCATTTAATGAATTATACCACTTTTGTTTTTATTTTAATTATTTTGTTTCCTTATTTAAGCAGATTAATTTTGGAGGGATAAGTATGCTATAGCACAACCCTATAAGAATACACAAATTATTGTATGGGACTGTCTTATAGCATAAGACCAACCCATAATCCAAAAGCCCAAACAATTACTTAAAGCTCCCCTTTTTAATCAAATAACCAAAAGTCCTTAATATACTTGTAAAAAAAATATTTTATTTTGATAACCTAAAATTTTATATTAATAAATTGTATATTTAAATGTTAGTTTTTATCATAAAATGTCGTGTTGTTAAAATAAAAATAGAATACTAATTAACTTAGAGGTGTTATTTTTGGGCTTCTCTCCTTTTGGGTCAGTCCTATGTTATAGGACGGTCCTATATGAGAGTTACTGATAAGAATAAGAGAGTTGGATAATTTAGAAAATTAAGAGCTTTGATCTGAAATCTTGAAAACAATTAATCTACAAATATTTGAATTATTTGGGCCTATGTTAAATTGGGCCCGTTTTATTGTAAAGTTTGGTTTTATTATAGAGTTTTATTTATTATAGAGTAATTAGTGATTAGTGATTAGTGATTAGGAATAATTATATGCCAAAAGGGGTATAAAAAGGAGTAATTAGTGATTAGAAATCTTGAAACGTTGGGTTCCTTTGTCAATTTTTAATAAAGAATAATTTGTAATTCATCCTCTTTTTTAAGGTTTGTTTATCCCTCTTCTCAATCCTTCAATTAGTTAGTACCTTATTATTAATCGTTTTTATCTTTCATATGTTTTGTTGAATTGAAATCTCATATCTATTGTATATAGGAGTATGATCTGAATCTAATTTGCTATTGCCATTATATCTCAAACCTCTCTTATTAATTATCACAAATTCTCATCATAGATGGACATTATCCGTCTATAGCTATAGATGGATACCCACTTGCCCTATCCCTTTAATTTTGTGAGGGGGCCACTATATGTCTATAGATAGTGGCCGTCTATAATGAGACGGACTCTGATTAATTATAGGTTTCATTTCTCATCGACTTTTCTAAAACTATTTACCAGGACAAAGAGAGTATGAATCATATAACTATATTGGATGTTTAATTTATTGTTTTGATTAATTAGTAGGATTAATGATAGACTGGAACCTCAAAAGCTCATCAAAGGATAAGTTAATTGAGGCCGTGTAGTGTGGACAGATTTACCAGTTTCCAAATGATTAAATTTAATTACAGATGTATGAATCAAATAATTAGATGGGAAATTTAATTATGATTAAATTTGATTACAGATGTATGAATCAAATAATTAGATGGGAAATTTAATTATGATTAAATTTGATTACAGATGTATGATTCAAATAATTAAATTAGATGGGATGTTTAATTATTTCTTGTTTTGATTAGGATTAGGATTTAGGATTAGGAGGAGCGATGACAAGTATAGACCGGAACCTTACAAGCTCGTATAAAAGGAGAAGTTTATTGAGGCCGTGTTGTGTAGACAGATTGACCAGTTTACCAAATGAGTTATTGACTCGAATTTTGTCGATCCTCCCAACCAAGGATGCTGCTGCAACACAAGTAGTGTCCAAGAGAATGAAACAACAAGCTTTTTGTTGGATATCAAGCATTGACTTGGATAATTCTCATGTATCACATTGCGTAAAACGTCCCAATCTAATTGAAAAATTCTCTCTTTTTGAGTCATTTACTGATAATTTATTATTGCATAAATTATCCGAGTCTCAGCAGCCTCTTACCTGTTTTAAACTTTATTTGGATAACTGTTGTGATATGGTGTGTAGTGTGTTAATTGATTGCAGGGTTTCTTTGTACATGACAATGATAGATGTGTTGTTAGTGGTCGTGAAGATTCGGAGATAGCTGCTTTGGAAGCCCAAGGTTGGAGAACTACAAATATCCCTTCATGTTTTCAATCTCATCTCAGACAAATTGTGATAAACAATCCCTGTGGATGCGATAGAGAACTAAATATGATGAAATTTCTTCTTGGTAACGCATCAGTTTTGAACGAGTTATTTATATGCTATTCAAAGATTAATGTTTCTCGGTATGGAATTCGGTTTGATGGTCACAATGCTGATCAATTTAAGAAGACACTCGAAGAGCTACCAAAGGCATCCAACTCATCTTCTATAATGTATAGTGATGATGAATCTACCTACATTGGATATCTAGATTTGTATGTAATTTAGATTACCTTTACTCCCTCCTATTCGGCAGGTTCTTTACGTTTCATAAAATACTCCTCACAAAAGAATAAAAAACGTAAAGAACCTGTTCAGAGAGAGTATTATTTAATTAAAACTATGTAGTTTAACTATTATTGCTACACATGTTTAGATGGATTTATTGTTAGTGATGTTTCGCCGTTTCTAATTTAGTTGTCAACAAAGTTACTTATTTGCTTTGTTTATCTGTGCCTACCTGGAAATTAATTAATTAATTAATGGGGTGGGTCGGTAATTTGATCAAAATCTCTCTTATTTGGAAGATTATTACACTCTACGTCCTAGTCAATAATTTACATTTGTTTTATTTTCCCCTCACGGAATAAAGGGAATGTAAATTATTCACTGGGATAGAGGGAGTATTATTGTTACAAAACGTTACAAGCTGAAGACGGACATTGTTGAGAGACCGTCACAGAGAATTGATTAATGTGTGATGATACAGAATGTAATGACCCATGCAATAGCAGGAGAAATGACGGGGTTCAGAACATCCATTTTAGAAGGTGTGATGACATTTGGGTTAGTCTTCAAAATTCACATTGCAACTTGCAAGTGATCCAAAACATAAACAATTGGGTTCATTTGGGCCCATAGTCATTGGGATTACTTCAGGAGCAAATGTGTTAGCAGTAGGTTCCTTTTCGGGTGGGTCAATGAACCCGGTGTACTCATTTTGGGGTGGCCGCGGTTAGTGGGAATTTCAAGAACCAAGTTTGGTTATTAGGTCGGACCTTTGTTTGGGGCAGCGGTTGCAGGTCTTTTGTACGATAATGTGGTATACCCAACTATATATGGTTCAAATTCTCCACGAGACGGTGCTCGGGTTCAGCTTGGAATGTATTTGACTCTTTGCTTAACGAGTTGATGTCTTAATGTTAATAATTGTTAAACGTAGTTGCTCTTTCATGTACAAATATTACTCTTTCACGGACTTTTTGCCATTAATTTTCCATATCTTACCCTTCCTCTAACAAACAAAATACACAAATTCTCTCTAATTTCCTTCCCCCCAAATTAATTAAATCCATCAAAATTACTCAATTATAGACTGTATTTCTCATGCCGATCGAGTAATAATTCAAATTTATAATTAGACTATATCAAATTAGGTAGTTAAAATTAATCTAGACCAAAAAAAATTAGGGTTTGAAGAACTTTCAATTAAACACGACATTCGAGACAATTAAAAAATACTCCCAGTTAAACGTGAATTTCAGGGGTGGTTCATTGGTTTAGTGGTTTGTCATTGAAGTCAATGATACAATTTGAAAATCAATGATATGCAGACGTTGTTTGTTTCTATCCTTTTCTTTTTTTTCTTTTCGTTAAACTTTTTCTATTTTTTTTTCCTTTTTTATGAAATGGGAGAGAAAAGATGTGGTGGTCCGGTCGATTAGGTGAGGCGGCGGTGGGGGACGACCGGTGGTTTGTTGATGGGAATTGGATTGATTCATTTGATTATGAAACAAAATGTAAAATGAGGGGTGCAAATGACAAGGGTATAATGGTCATTCATGTCCATGATTGAGTAAATCATGTCCATGAAAGAGCATGACCCTTGTTAAATCAGTAATTCTTGCTTAAGACAGTCCCTTTTCCTTTAATGTTATTCATACTGACTGTGAGTGCGTCTTAACTTAAACCCGCCTGAAACAAGAATTTGTGTTGTTAAGTAGTTTATACTGTAAGGATTATTGTGACCTTTATGGTAAAGTGAAATCGAAAAACCGTATGAAAAGAGGATTTTCGTGACAACGGCAAACATCAAAAGAGTATTTTGCAGGAAACGATGAGAGAGAAACTAGTGAGAGAAAGACCTTGAATTCTTCGATTCTGCAATGGCGAAACGGAAGAAATCGAATAATAATCTCAGCAAAACTAGTAATAATATCAGTATTAATAAAAAAATCAAAAACAATCAGACTTATCTGAAGCTAGTACTAGTAGTAATAATAATAATAATAATAAAATAATAAATCGCCAGGTTCCCCCAAATCTTGCAGGACGACCTTCACTTAGGGTTTCGCCCTTGCGATTTGAGACGGAAATTGATCCTATTGTTGAAGATGAAGAGTATGATAGTGATACTGGAGTGGAAGAAGACCCATCAGAGGAGCGTCTCATGCTTCAGCTCTTACTCGCTGATGTGGAAAGTGAGATATCTTTCTGGTCAACTGCGGTATTTTGCTATATGCTCAGAGCCAATCCGCCCAGTTCGGTGGTAACAGGTTTTGTCAAACGAGTATGGCCAAATAATCGAGTTGACAGGATTTCCTTCTTACCTAATGGGATATTCATGGTGCGGTTTAAAACAAAAGCACAGCAGCAGGCCATCCTTAATAATGGTCATCTGTTGTTTGATAATAAACCAGTAATAATTAAGGAGTGGAGTCCTGATGTTGCACTCATTAAACATGATGTCCAAAGGGTGCTAATATGGATGAAATTGTATGGACTGGAGGTTAAATTCTGGGGAAAAGACAGCTTGAGGAAGCTTAGTGGTGAGGTTGGGAGTTTTATCAAGTGTGATGACTCCACAGCTAATCGAAGCTTCTTTGGGTATACCCTGGTGCTTATTGAAGTGCAGATTGGGCAGTCTTATCCTAAGGAGATTATTTCAAATATGAATTGGGTGAGACACAGAAAGTTAAGGTTGAATATGACTGGTTACCCCTCTCTTGCATCAAATGTAAGGGGATGGGGCATCTCTAGGAGCATTGCAGGAAAGGGGAGACTGTTGGAATTACAAAGAAAGTGTGGAGACCAAAGCCACGACTACCTGCTGTACAACACCCTCAGCAGAAGTCTGGCCCTAAGCAGCGCACACCTGCACCTAAACAACCAGTACAACAATCTACTCCAGTGTAAGCTGTTCCTAATAGTACACCTGTATGTACTCCAACACAGACTGCCCCAGCACGGGTAGATTCTCATGTGGAGGAAGTTACTAAGGTGGGAGCAGGGCAATATTTTCCAAGGAGAATTCTCTCGAGGATGATGAGGCAAGAATTCCCTGATAGTAGGCAGTACACACCCAGAGGTATAACATTTATGGATGCCTTAAATCTTTCTATCTCAAGGAGTGTTAGTGCTGGAAATAGAGGATTAATGAAACTGCAGCTTGAATGGGTAGCCTAGGGTTTTGGAACATTAGGGATATGAATAGTTTAAATAAACAGAGTGAAATAAAATGGTTCCTTAATCAGAATAATGTTGGTTTGTTTGGCTTAATTGAGACTAAGATTATAAGTAGCAATTGGATAAAAGTTAAGAATAATGTTTGCCAACAATGGTATATTTGCACCAACAGTAGTAAACATAAAGGAAGAAGAATTTGGTTAATATGGTAGCCTAGTCAATTTGTAGTAGATGTGAGGTGTATCACTGCACATGTGATCCACTCCCTTGTCTATGACAAACCTAGGGACATTTCTTTCTGGTTCACCCCAGTTTATGGTTTTAATAAAGAGCAGGAGAGAGCTAGTTTGTGGCCTATGCTCACACAATTAAGTACTGGTATTAATATTGATTGGATGGTTTGTGGTGATTTTAACAACCTGATGAATCTAAATGAGAGAATTGGAGGAGCTCCAGTTTCTTGGAATGTGGTGCTGCCTATGAGACAAATGGTGGGAACTTGTAATCTAGCTGAGGTTAAATCTGTAGGGGCATTCTTCACATGGAACAACAAGCATGAGAGTGGCTCTAAGGTTTAAAGTAAGCTAGATAGGGTTTTTATTAATACTGATTGGTTGACCTCTTTCCCTGAATATTATGCAAACTTTTTACCAGAAGGGCTCTTTGACCATTGTCCCTGTCAGGTTAATTTAAAAAATGTTGAACCTAGGAAGAGGGCTCCCTTTAAGTATTTTAATATGTGGTCACTGGTAGATGATTTTGAAGATACAGTGAAACAGAGTTGGGTGCAGGATATCAGAGGCACACCAATGTATAAGGTGGTGACTAAATTGAAAAATTTGAAGAGAGGCCTTAGAGAGCTGAACAATAAAAATTTTAGCGATATTGAGAACATCACTAGAGTGACTGAAATATCTCTTAGGGAATTTCAAATTTTGTTGATTCAGGATCCTCTTACTAAGGAGTGGTGTGAGGCTGAAGCTGCTTGTGCTAAGGAATTACTCCTGTTGAAAAAAGCAAGGGAGCAATACCTACTTCAAAAATCTAAGGAAAATCAGATGGAAGATGGAGATGATAACACAGCCTACTATCATGCTAGTATCAAACATAGAAGACTGAGGAATAAGGTGTATCAAGTAAAGAATAAGAATGGCCTTCTGTGTACTCAACCACACGAGATACATGAGACATTTGAATCTTATTACAAAGACCTCTTTGGTAGTTCTAAAGCTGTTAGTTTTGTAAACAAAGGAATAGTCAGGATGGGAAAATGCATCACTGAGGCTCATAGGGATATCTTAACTGCTCCAGTAACTGATGAGGAGGTTAAAAAGTAGAGCTGATCATCTCCGGGCCAACCCGTCCAGCCCGGCCCGTCCAGCCCGCTATTGAAGCGGGCTTGGACTCGTAAAATATTTTAAAAAATGGTTAACGGACAAGTTCAAGTTGGCCCGCTATTTTAACGGACGGGTACGGACTAAACAAATTTGTCCATGGGCAGCCCGTCAAGCCCGCTTATACACTACATCAATATAATATAATTAACAACACTAAAAAAAAAGTCAAAACCCTTCAAGTATCCTTCATTCTTCATACGACTCAACCGCCTAATGTAGTAATGACCCAATACCTTCATTTTCTCTTAATCCCTAATTCCTTATTTACTAAACTGTCAAACCCTTCCTTTTCCAACTTTTGGTTCATCAATTCAATTCCCAATCTATCTTTCAATTAATTATCCCAATCTTTCTTTAGATATAGTATTGCATCTTGTCAAACTACACAGTTCGTCGGATCTATCAGGTATGTATTCTAAATTTCTAATTTCTATGCATCAAATTGATTTTTATTTTTAGATTTGTGATTCGATTTTACTGTGTGTTGTCTTAAATTCAATCAAAATTTGGAAATCAGATATAATTGTTGGCAAATACATGCGATGTGTATGAAATTTCTACTATTATATATAGTCTCATAATAATTAATAACAGAGGTAATAATTTGGGGTTAACAATCTTTGATTTACTTCACCATGTCTGCAAATGTTACGTGTGTTGTGTATATTTGTTTAGTTTTTGAAATATTGTTTTGTATTATAATATTATAATGTAATTCAATGTTGTTTATGTTTTCTTTTATCTGTTGTCTCTGTTTGTAGTATAATGGCGCCAGGGAACGTAAAATCACCAATAGTCGTGGTGGATGAGGAAGAGGAACTTCCTTGTAATGCTAAGGGGCCACCAGTGAATGATAAGGGAAGGAAATTGAAGTCAGAGGTGTGGCAACATATGGCGAGAAGAAGAACTACGATAAATCGGTAAAAGCCACTTCTTTATTATTGTTCTCTTGTTTTAATCGCTAATAAAAACAGTGGGACATCTCATCTTAAAAGGCATATCCGAACTTGTCCTAAACGATTTAATCAAGACATTAGGAACTATTGCTTAGCTGGTAATCTTGAAACCGGTAGTGGCACATTGTTGTCTATGAAAAATCCGTCTGTTAATTTAGAAGAGGTTCGTAGAGCTATATGCATATATGTTGTAGCTGGTGCGCATCCTTTTACTACTTGTGAGGAACCCGGGTTCAAATACATGATTAGGACAATGTGTCCTCAGTTTAATATAATAAGTAGGCATACTTTGAAAAGAGATGCTATGAAATATTTTAAGGACGAAAAACATGATGTAGCTGAACTACTTCAAAACACTTGTGGCAGAATTAGTTTTACCACAGATAATTGGAGAAGTGAGCACACTGATGATGAATATATGTGTATTACTGCCCATTGGATTGTGTAGTTGGGAATTGCGAGAAGAGAATAATTAAATTTGGAGCTTTGACACCACCATTTGATGGTCAATCTCTAGCTGATGAGATTGCCTTGTGTTTGGGACAATGGAAAATTGATAGTAAAGTCTTAGGCTTCACAGTAGATAATGCATCCTATAATGATACAATGATTGATTATCTCAAATCTGATCTATCAAGAAAGAAAGTTTTGTTCTTTGGTGGTGAATTTTTTCACATTCGATGTGCTTGTCATATAATTAATCTTGTTGTACAAGCTGGACTACGCTTGATTGATGATGTGGTGTTAAAAATTAGAAGTATAGTCAAGCATTTGAAACATTCAATCCCTAAGAAGAAACATTTTTTTGGTGTAGCCGAAACAATGTTTCGTTTTGAAAAAAAAAAAAAGTTGCGTGGGGATAATCTTATCGGTGGAATTCCACTTTCTTGATGCTTGATCGCTTTCTTTACTACAAAGAGGTAGTTGATCATGTAGTTGGTCGGGATAGGGATATTAAAGGCTTTGCTCTCACAGAGGAAGAGTGGAAACGAGTTTCAGAGCTCCATGATTTTTTAAAAATTTTCTATGACGTCACTAACATGTTTTCAGCCTCTAAGAGTCCGACTTCAAATCTTTATTTTAATGGGGTATGGAAGATTCACAAAAAATTGACTGAGGTTTCAAAAAACCCCTTAAATTCTTTGTATACTATGGTAGAGGAGATGGAAACGAAATTTGAGAAATATTGGTGGGATTACGTCTATTGCTTTCTTGTCTTTGCCGTCTTGGACCCTCGTTATAAATTGGACAAGGTTGAGTATTGTTATGAACAGTTGTTTGGCGATACATATGCTAAGGAAATTGCTCAGCATATTAAGGGGACTTTGATTGAATTGTTTGATTATTATAAAGGGCCATCTGATCACATTTCCACTTCTTACTTTACAACTAGTAGCACTAATACGCCACTACTAGTCTTTGGTATGGATCAAGACGAGATAGGTTTTATAGCCTTTATGAATAGGAAAAGGAAGTCTGATTACCAAAAGTCAGAACTAGAGTTGTACTTAGAGGAGAGGGTTGAAGATATTGATGTTTTGCCATATTGGAAAAATAATTCTATCCGATTTCCAAACCTCTCATGTATGGCTCGTGATATTTTGGCGATTCCGTCTCTCTCTTGTCCCTTCGAATCTGCATTTAGTATGGGTAAGAAATTGATCAACCCATGGAGAGCGTCTCTAGGAAAGTCCTCTATTGAAGCCCTTGCTTGTTATGAGGATTGGCTACGAGCTAAAAAATTGTCATCGGGTAAATTACTTTCTTATATTTGTTTTTCAACAAGCGCTAAATATAATACGATTTCTTATTCTACGTTGTTCATTATTTCTTTTTTCTTTGAAGGTCCTTCACTTTTGGTTGGATATGGTGATACATTTGGCTTAGATGACGATGAAGGCGAAGATATGGACGAGGAAGATGTTTCTGCCTTCATGTGACATTGAATCTTTTTATTTATAAAACTTGAGACATTATGTATGAGAAATAATTTAAGTTTATACTCTCAAATTGGCATACAGTGATAATTTGATGAAAGTTTACATTTTGGCCTATTTTATGTTTTTGTAACAGCCTTTTTTTTATGTATTATAGCAGCTTCGTTTATGTTTAAGACTTTCAGCTCTTTATGTTTTAAATTCCGTAAGCCCGCGGGCAAGCCCGCCAATTAGTAATGGGCGGATATGGACAACTATAATAGGCCCGCCATAGCGGGCACGGACATGAAAATTAAGCCCGCCGGACACATTTTTATAGGTTAGGCCCGGCCCGTGTCCTGCCCAAGCCCGCAAACGATCAGCTCTATTAAAAAGGCTATGTACGTTATCCCTGGCACCAAAGCTCCTGGCCCCGATAGGTATAGTAGCAAATTCTTTAAGGATGCGTGGGCTATTGTAGGAAAAGAGATGACTGATGCTGTGAGGAATGCCATTCATTCTGGAAAGTTGCTGAAGGTATGTAATATATACCACCACCATAACCTTGATCCCTAAAACTGATGCCCCAGATAGTGTCCTTCATTTCAGGCCTATAGCCTACTGCAACATAATCTATAAATGTGTTGCTAAGGTTATTTCTAATAGGCTCAGTACCATTATGCCTGACATTATTAGTCACTCTCAGAGTGCCTTTGTGAAAGGCAGGGACATTGTTGGAAATATCTTGCTCACTCAGGATCTGATCAAAATGTATAAGAGGAAGGCTTGCTCCCCTAGAATTTTGATGAAAGTGGATCTACAAAAAACTTATGATAGTGTTGAGTGGTCTTTCCTGCAAAAGATGCTAGAGGCTTTGGGGTTTCCTAATCACATGGTGGCACTCCTGATGCAATGTATGTCCACTGCCACCTACTCCATTTCTCTCAATGGAAACTTGTTTGGTTTTTTTCAGGGCAAAAGAGGTCTAAGGCAGGGTGACCCCTTCTCACCCTTACTTTTTACTATCTGTCTTGAATAACTGAGCAGAATTCTAGAATGGCTTCAGATCAAACCAGAGTTCAGATATCATCCCTTTTGCAAGAGGGTGCAGATAAGTCATTTATGTTTTGCGGATGACCTGATCATATTCTGCAGAAGGGACAAACAGTCTGTGCTGGTTTTGTTAAGAGCCTTTAAAACTCTCTCTCAAGCATCCGGGTTAAATATGAATCACAGTAAGTCTAATATGTATAGTAATGGAGTTGATGAGAACACCATGATAATGCTTGAAAGAGTTTCTGGGATGAGAAGGGGGAAGATTCCATTTAAGTATTTGGGAGTGAATATCACTCCTAAGAGACTTGGGGTGGAAGATTGTCAATGCCTCACTGAGAGAATTACTGCTAGAATACAAGGTTTGGGAGCAAAGAAACTTTCCTATGCTGAGAGAGTTGTCCTCATCAAATCAGTATTGAGTACCTTGCATAACTACTAGGCACGCATTTTTATATTACCAAAAACTATCATCAACTAAATTGAAGCCGCAGGAAATTTCTCTGCCATGGAACTGATAGTAAGGGGAGTCCAGCTCTGGTTGTCTGGGATCAGGTTTGTCAAACTTTAAAGAAGGGTGGACTAGGCCTGAAACACTTGTACTGGTGGAATGTTGCAGCAGTTGCCAAGTATGTATGGTGGCTTGCTGTTAAGACAGACCATCTATGGGTGCGTTGGATACATGCTGACATGCTGTGTAAATCAAGAATCAGGAGTGGCTTGATTATAAGAATGGGGTTGGAGCTAGTTGGGCTTGGAAAAAAATATGTTGGGTGAAGGATATCATTAAGCCTCATTTCCTCACTCAGGGGCTTGATAGTTACACCATTAAAATGGGTTACCAGTGGCTAGTTGAGCAGGGTCCTGACAAGGAGTGGCATCCCTGGGTTAGTAACTCCATGATTATACCACGACATAAGTTCACAATTTGGATGATTGCTCATAGGCGGTTACTAACAATGGATAGGTTATTGAGGATGGGCATAATCCAGCTCAATGAATGCTATCTATGTAGAGCTGCCGCTGAATCCGTTGATCATCTTTTCTTTCAATCTGATTTTAGCAGTAGATGTTTGGCTATGGTGCAGACATGGTTGATGATGATACAGGTGCCTAGTATAGGCGGGGGTTATTGATTGGTGGGTCAAGTACATAACTAAATCGCTACTGATAAAGCAAGTGATGGCATTGACAAGCTTATGTTATCAGATATGGGCCAGCAGAAACAAATGTCGAATTGATGGACTAGTACCACATACTAGAGTATTGGTTCACAAATGTAAAAAAGAGACTATAATGAGAATACGAGGTAGTAACAAACAATCACAAATAGGAAGAGTCAAAGATTGGATAGATATGATTTGTAGGGGATGATAACTTTGTATGGAAAGTGCAAAAAGCATTGAACAATTTTGTATGGGTGATTTATTAATATATACTACTTACACTTTTCCCAAAAAAAAAAAAAGAGTATTTTGGCAGAAAGATTATCAATATACACGTGTAGGAAAAGTTTGTGTGCAAACTATTGTAAACCATTTACTTGGTATTAAATTTACATAAATCACTTATCAAAATGCAGCTATAAAGAAGTTTACATAGTCAAATGGGTAGACCATGGGTGATTTTAGAATTACGTTTGTGCAAAACTTCTTTTTTTAAGTCCAACTGTAAATACAATGACAGAAGCATTATTAAAGAGTCCGTGCATTGTACGGGTCACGAAACTAGTGTATAGTAAAAAGGCATGATAAAGCATAACATTACACAATTTCTCTTTTGAGAGAATTTTAGCAAATCACGTCATTATGTATTTTTTTTTTTTTTTTAAAATGTTGAAATATTTGTAGCATTAAACACAATCATTAAAATTCGATTTTTCGTTCTAAATGTAACCTAAACAATCCTTAAGCATCAAAACAAACAGATAACTTTTGGGATTTAATTGTTAGAATTAATTTTATGAGAAAATCATCATTTATTTATTCAGTGTTTATAGTTCTCACTATATACTTTCAAAACAATGTTAATCATTCAATCTATCTTAAATTATTGTTCGTAAATAAAAATATAGAAATTTCTATTTTGAAAAATTTCTTTTCGATTGAATTAATTACGTAGTTCAACTGTTTTAAATGAAAGAAAAATTAAAGATAAACAAATGACCGCGACAGATGGAGTATAATAAAAAAAAAAATCAAAGACAGCAACAACAATAATAACAATAATCACCCAAGATGTGTGAGTCTAGTGGAATTCCAGGGTAACCTCAAAGCCTCCTAAGGAGGAATTGCGAGGTCCTGGGTTCGATTCCCTAGATGAACACTTTCCTGGGGACCTGACGCCCGGAGAGGGAATAATCCGCGCGGGAAAGAACTCACATGGTACAGGCGCCTAGCAGGGTGGGGTCCTGTATCCGGGGAGGATCCAACCTCCTCGTCATCAAAAAAAAAAAAAATAATAACAATAATCGTGTCAAAATATTAATAAACGTAGCAATATTCGTGGCAAAATACGAATAATCCTTGACAAAAGTTTAGTAAATTGTGGTCATATAGGTAACATAAATATACTTTGACAATATATTATGTCAATATACATATTGATTAATAAAAATATTTTTTTACGAGACACTTTTGTTCTCAGGACCCAATGCGATCACAAATCTGGACTTACATAACAACAATAACGTGACAAAATAGTTAGTTCCGTGAATTTCACGGGTAATAGAACTAATTTCATGATTCAATGCCAAAAAACAGTAAAGAAACATGCATGTGTCTTGAATGAACCCCAGTAATAAATTTCTACCATTGAAAAGAAAGTCCTAGTTTACATTGTCTTAGTTCACTTAAACGAATCCCGATATAAAACCACATTTCATGATTCAAAAGAGTTGGGATGAATGTTATATTCCGGCATTCTTGTAGTTTTTTGAGGAAGAAGCATCAAGATCCCCCTCGCTTTTTACGGGGAGGAGGAGCCAACGGAGGGAGATCAACATCAACTCTGTCAGGGGTAGCGGCTTCATCAGGGATAGTGGGAGGTGGAACAATTATCCGGATAGAAGGAAGAATTCAATAGTCTGACCAACAATGAACTCATTGTCTTGCAAGTATTCAAACCAACCCCTTTAAAGTAATAATCCCGAGAACCATCAGGCCGCTCAAACGAAATGGTATAAATGAGGTTGTACAACTTTCCCTCTACCAAATCAATGGACGGGAGGCTGAGACTCTCACGGGTTTTGGCATCGGACTCTTGTGCGGTTGGAGGAGGTACTAGAATTAGGAGGTGTTGAGACAGTGGAGGGATTGGGTGTGGGTGTGGGTGTGGAGGGACAGACTGCGGTACATGTACAAGTATAACAGTTAAATCGATAGAATTAAGATCAGGTGAAAACCAAGAAAATATTATTTTCTTAGGGCTTACCAAGATATAATCTTCCAATGTTCGCCGGAAAAAGTACATATTAAGTCGACTGGATTGTCTCTAGCGTTAAAAACCAAAATTCAGTGTATAGTGATTCCTTCTTCCTCGTATGCAACTCGTATATTAAGTTCGAGACCTTCCTTGAACGGCAGAATGTCATCATCAGGAGACACTCTAACTTGTAAAAAAATGCCAAAAGAAATTTTCTCATTTCTAAAACAAAAAACTAAACTTATAATCAAGCGTTTTCGACATCTCATTTCTCGTCTAAAGAACATCATTTGCCTCCAATTTAACCATAAAACAACACACATCAATTACCTTAAATTCAACTTGTTCCGTGTGAAGCTGTGTCCAAAATATGTTCACCATGGACATGTGGGCAAATAAAAGAAGAAAGTTAGACACGACTTTATAGTCGTCGGACAAGTTTTGACGTGTGTCCGACACAAAAAGACCAATTAGGAGGAGTGTCCGTGCTACCTAGTCTCTAAGACGAATAAAAAACTAATAGCCCATAAATCAAATTGTTAGACAAGACGGTCTCATAGTATAAAACCAGACCACTTCTTAAAAGACCCAAATCAAATACTTCGTACTTATTCTAAATCATAACGTCATCTTCTCAAATAAAAAACCAATAGTAACTATCCTATAAGATTATCCTACAGCATAGTACGTGCTCAATAAAAGAATTGGCCCAAAATAAAAGTAGGTTAATTAAAAGAATAAAACAACAGTAAACAATATTATTGAACACGAATTGTCGAATACTCTCTTCTCTTTAAAAAAACCCTAGCCTCCATCAATTATACACGGGGCTCCCATCGATTATCAATCGATCGATGGTAAGCCCCAAATTTGTTTCAATCAATGGTAGGGTGTTGGGCATTATGGGAACATCGGAATAAGGTTGTGTTCGAGGAGAAGGTGGCTGATCATTTAGGAGTGATTAAACGCGCGAGGGATGTCAGTGATGAGATTGAGGGGGGAGGCTGGATGACGAGGACAGAGGTAAGGGAGGGAGATGGGTCGGCTGGGGTAAGCCGGAGTGAAGGGTGGCAGAGGGCCAAGGAGGGGTTCGTGAAAGTCAATGTCGACGCAGGGGTGAAGGAGGGCGATGGAGTAGGGGTAGGGTGTGTGTGCCGTGATGAACATGGACAGGTGTTATGGGCGGTGTCGAGGGCTTAGAAGGAGGTGTGGGAACCACATGTGGCAGAAGCTGTTGCGGTGTTGGAAGGTCTTGTAGCGGCTCTACGGCATGGACACTCAAACATTATCATTGAAAGCGATTGTCTCCAAGTAATCGGTGCGTTGAAGAAGAGGAAAGAAGGTCGTTCTGAATTTTTTTTAGTTTTAAGTGATATTTTAAGTTTATCTTGCTCTTTTAATTCTGTTATTTGGTCGTATACCAACCGAGCTAATAACTCTGTAGCGCATGCTTTAGCTCATTTATTTCCTAGAGTAGTAGGTCGGTCTGAGTGGTCGGATGTGTTACCTCCGATTGTGAACATTGCTGTTATCGCTGATTCATTAATATATTAATTGTACCCTTGGGGTGCTTTCTCAAAAAAAAAAAAAAAAAAAACAACAGTAAACAATATTATTGAACACGAATTGTCGAATACTCTCTTCTCTTTAAAAAACCCTAGCCTCCATCAATTATACACGGGGCTCCCATCAATTATCAATCGATCGATGGTAAGCCCCAAATTTGTTTCAATCAATACTATGCATATCTATCTTCTATTCAATAAAAGTCTTCCTTTTCGTGAGAATCGTTTTTCCGTCCCTTATTTCAGGGTTTTTCTATTTATTCGTAGGGTTAGTTTCATCAGTAATATAGTCAAGAGTAGTTCGTTGATGGTTCGTAGCGTGTTCTTTCAAAGGGTACAAGTGATTTGTCAACGATCTTTGGAACCAACCAGAGGTATCTCATAAATCAAACGAATGATCACATTAAAAGTTACATGAAAATAGCGATAATAGGACAAGCCAAATTGTCAGATGCTGTTTTGAGATCCCTAATTTATAAGAAAAATATTTTTCTTTGGTTTCCATTAGAATTGTTTTCGATTATACATATTCTTTGGAATTGACATATGACATTCTATTAATAAATTATTCTTTTCTTTCAAAAAAAACAAAAAATAATAAAACAAAATAGCAATTACTTTTCAACAGCGCCAAATCTGAATTCTTTACAACACTTTTATTGCAAAATAAAATTGATAGCTTTTTGGATTATTTTTCTCAAATTTGTTTATAGAAAATAATATTTTATTATGTCATTACATTTATCAAAGAGGTGAGCCTTTTTAGTTAATACCCATATATTCATTTGTTTCCATGGTATAATAGATTAAGGGGTACGAAACATATATTAATGGTACGATAAAGTAGTCTCTCAAATGTTTTTGTGATAATAGATTAATAAGTAGTTTTTTAGTACATTATTTTTTATTTTAATAAACAACTTATTAATTTCACATTTCTCGTACTTGAATTTTGATTTAGGAAATAAGTTTAAAATAAGTTTAAAATCGAAAGACTAATCAAAAGAGTTGACTAATGTTACGAGATCTATATTTTGGTAAGTTTTTTATGCCACAAAACTAATCGTGAATATAATATCATTATTTTACTCCCTCTTATTCACTATAATCTTCCCTATTTTCTAAACGGATTATTCAAGTTTTTTTTTCTCTTTTCTATTCTTTGAAACTTGTACTCTTATTTTATTTATCTCCTTCGCTTATCACCAAACTCCATCCAACTCTTTTACCCCTATTTTATTCATTCCCTTAATATTTGTGACTCACAATTCCTTATTTAACTCCTAATTATCCATCCCTCTCTCCTATCACGAAACTCTACCAAACTATTTTACTCCCATTTTATTCTTTACCTTAATATACATGCTCACAAACCAGTATCGAGATATAACAGAATTGGAAGAAGAGACCAGACCTAAGTAGTATTACTAAAAAGGTCTCTTGTAAAGCGATTTTGAACTAAGATGATGTACAACCATGTTTGTTTACACAAATAGTCAAATAGCCCTAGAGCACAAAAGGAAAATACCTCAATCGGAGGGCTCGAGCCGTAGAACCACAATGTAAATATGTATATCTTTTTCCTAGGACAACAGAAGATATCCATTTATAATTATCTTGGTTGCTTGACAATGTATTTCATGACGAAATGAGATGTAATCACTACTGTGTAAATTTGTACTCCTAATAGTTCATGTATTAATGCAACCGACCAAATATTTAATGATCATTTTGGTTTTGTTCTTGGAAGAATTTTAGTTTTGTTGTAATTTACGGTCAGGAAATTATTAATTCTTTCTAAAAAAAATTTGTAAATTAAATTGAGCCTTCTATTTTTTCAATAGGTGTTTTGAGAGATCGTCTTTCGCTATTGAGAGACCGTCTCTCAAAAGTTTTTGTGTTTTTTTTTAAGTGGCAGTAAACTCTCAGCATTTTTAATAAACAGATATTAAAATCGAAATATAACTAATATAACAAACAGGCCGTCTTAGCTCAGTGGTAGAGCGCGTGGCTTTTAACCACGTGGTCGTGGGTTCGATCCCCACAGACGGCGTTTTTGTGTTATTTTTTAGCCTTTGGTCTCTTGTGTTCCACTTTTGACTTTTCCCATTTTTGATCTCACCTCTGATATCTTTTAAAAAACTTTGTAACACCAAAAAAGTATTCCATTTGTATTGTATGTAATCTCTGCGATACAAAAACTTGATCATCGCTAGTAGAACGCAAAAGGCCTTTTTATTGTCTTACGGCATATCGTTTGGTAGCTGATGTTTTAGACTCTCTATCTTATACTCTGTATTAATTATGTATCTGAAGCGAAAAAAGCAGACACAACAAAACCTGTTACTTACAATGTCGAATGTGAATTGTTTGTTAGAAAATGTTACAACTGCAAAAACGGTCTGAAATTTGGTAGTCATCTTCTGTTATACAATCGATTGCTCAAACCACCAAATAATTACTCGGTATTACTTATCACAAATTACAGTACGCATTCCGCTTCGCTTTACCAAAAAAAAAAAAAAAAAAAAATTACAGTACGCATTTATAAGTTTGTCTTATATATATATGATCAACAATAAGAAAGAGTGAAAAATGATAATAGGACGGCATCTTATTGATAAAACTACTCCAAGAGTTCGGGACGACGAAATCAAAGTCTAAGTTACAAAAGATTACAATTATACTTGGAAGAAAATAAATGGTACTATATGAAGATATATCACTAAACTTGTAACCTTTTTCGATACCTAGTACAATTGCTACAGAAGTTGGGCATACATGTTTTAATCCTTGGTTTGTTTCTTGGGGCTAGGAGTAGAAGATGATATACCTTGTTCAATGCACTAAAAAAAACCGTAAATTTTCAAGTTAGCAAAAACATCTCCTTTGTCCCGGATTCAATGTAATACTATATGAGAACTTGAATGAAATTAGTAAGTACCTGAAGAAGATACCCGTGCAGCCAATCCAACGTTTGGGGGAATGTTGTTGCGGAGATATTTACTACACTCAGACCCTGCCAGATGATAATAATAAATGCGTAAATGAAGCGCATGTTTTCTCAAACTATTTGTGGTATTAGTTTGTTTTCCTTCTAAGTGTCGTTCTAAACTCTAAAGGCAGAGCAGGTTTGGAACTTTTGAAACAAATCATCGATCAAATGGTGTTTCTGGTAATAACAAATTTATCATACAAGAGGAAAAAAGAGAAGGGGGAAGGAGAAATGATGAGTAATTTGACGGGTTCACTGGTTCAGTAACTCCAGACCTCCAGTTGGTGACATTGACCAAGTGCGCCATTTTCGCAAATCTGACAGGACCAAATGGGTGCTTATTTTGGTACTTTCCATGGTTTGGTACTTTGGTTTGGACTGACATACACTGATACACTTATATGTTCAATGGTAGCATTTGTGAGTTCATAATGGTCACAATCTATGTTACTCGGACTCGTTTAGATGTATCCGACACGGGTGCGTGTCCAAGTGTCGAACTCGGTGTTTTTTTTGAAAAATATGCATATTTTGGCCTAAAATGAGGTGTCCAAGTGTCATACCCATGTCGAGTGTCAAGTGTCGGACACGGGTACGCGAGGAAATTAGAAGAGTCGGAGTAACATAGGTCACAATGTACAAATTTCTAAACTAAAGGCGCCGATCCTCATCATAACAAAGGTGAATAAGTACACTAGCTTAGGTTGAATAAGTATACTTGTATTCATGACCTGAGTTCGGACCCGCCAACATCAAAACTGTTTTAGTGACTCAAATGAGCAAAGAAACAAACATAAGATGGAAGCAGACATATATGGACATAGCAAACCTGTGACTCAAATGAGCAAAGATAGTCCTGGATTGTCTTCAAATTCTTTATTAGCCTATCCTTATCCTGAAAAGTTGAAGCCAAGTTTTATAATAAGAATTTTTATTTTTTTTAATAAGATATCACCAAATATTTTCAGCTATACAGAAGAGCATCCATTCACTATATTGCATCTGAATTGTCACATTTGCTGATTTGCATACATCACTAAATCAAATCTGATTAAAATTTAAAAGTCCGACTGGAAACGCAATTCAAAGTCCAAAAAAGCAGAAGAAGAAGTTCGGCGAGCCAAAAATATGTACGGGAAGGTACTGAATGGAAGTTTTATCAGTCGTATGAACCAAAAACAGGGGTATCAGAACGGATAAATTTGACAGCCTAACTTAGTCAAAAGTGACACGTCAAGCAAAGCTAGTTTATCCAAAGTCCATCACACAGCAAAATAAAGGCATGTTTACCTTTAAGATGCTGTTATCGCTGAAGGTACGAGTAGGTATCCATTCTTCTAGTAACGCCTTTGCATGCCAAGTACAGGGAGATGGAAAGAAAATACAGAATTCATCAGCATCATATTGAAACAATGTTTAATACAAAGAAACAAATATCTCATAATAAATCCTGCTACCAGCATAGGTTATTATACATAACATTATCCCTTTCTTGCAATAGTTCATATATTTTAAATTTAAAAATGCACAAGCAACAGCTTATTACGTCGTAATTATAGCTGGAATCTAGATAGGTAAAGAATAAAGGTGTAAGTAGCACTATTACAACAGCTTGAAGAGTGGCAGAATTAGACAGGATGCTGATGCATAAAAGTTAAAACACATGAGAACAATAACCATTAAGAGTTTTTTTTCAAGCATCCTCTTATGGTAAATTCTACAGTTCAAATGAAAGGAATGAAAAGAAGAAAAAGAAAGCAAGGGAAATAACAAAACAATACCTCATGGTCAAATTCTGCCATTTTCAGAACTATCGGTACAATTATTGGTTCAGGTCCTAATCTCTCTTTCTTTGCCGGAGGATTTGTATCTGTCTTCTGTTCTTCACAAATTTCTACTATAAGACAACAAAAGCAGTAAAAAAAAATTCTCAAATTCTTGCTTGCCATACTGCAGTCAACTATGAGATATGTGTTAAGGAAAGTCTACTGAAGGTCAATATACGTATGAAACAACACAAGTGGCTAAAGAGTTGACCTTTCTCAACAGGAGCTTTATTTTCTATATTGACAGAAGCAACCGAGCACAAAACTTCGTGCAACTGGTCGCTAGATAGAACTTCCTTGGTGCTAGAATTTTCAGGACCTGGGCTTCTACTTTCAGAACCAAGTTGATCATCCACACAACTGGAAGAATTACCTGGTGCAGAATCAGAAGAAACCTTTGACTCCTCAACTTTTGGTTGCTGATTAGTGGAAGTTTTACTCTCATCATCCATTAAGTAGATACTAGGATCAAGATGTATTCCCTAACGAGCAAAAAAGAAAAATTGCAAGCACGTCAATTACAAAGAACTGTGCTAATGGCACTGCTAATTGTCCCAAGAAAGTCGTTTCAAAACTTGTGTCCTTGTTACTCTTTCCTAGACGAGCAATGTGGTGGTTCCACATGAAAATTGCTCAGTTGAAAGGAAAAATGCACTGCTAATACCAGAAAAGCCAAATATGGCGTGCAAGCCATGTCAATGACAACCTAACAAATGTAATCCAATATACTTTAGAGGCTATCACTGAGGAAGCAGACCATAAAGGAGCTAAAAAGTACCTCAATTATTATTGGTTTTCCATCCTTCATGGCTTTCTTCAAATCACCAGCCAAACCTGACCATCAGAGGACAAAAATTTTACACGGCATGCAAAAACAATGGTGCATATATGTGTACCATAATGAATAGAGAGCTCCATGATTGCAACTGACGAGAAAATATGATGTTCATTACAAAACTTGAAGGAGAAGATGAGCTGGAGAAGTGGTTTTCTAGACTATACAGAACATAAGAAGGTAGTAATTGCTCTGAGTCTCTGACTAGCACCAGCAAAACAGTATGCCAAAGATTACTTGAAAATTAACTTTAACAGAATACCCAACAGTGTTCTGATATGGCTTAAAATGGATTAGAAATCAAATATTCTGTAACAAATGCTTTTCAGGGTCAATCTTATCCCTCCTGCTATTTACATGTGAATGATACAGACAATATCAATTGGTTATGATTCCCTTTAATCCCATTCTTCTCGTTTCCTTGTAATACATAAGTCCAACAAGATCAGTGAATCACCTTTACGAACAATCCTGCATTCTCTACAGAATTCTGTGATGAACTCCTCAGAAGAACCAAACTCTCTTGCCCACACAGGAGTAGATGTCAATGGAGCACTGCATTAATTTGGACAATAATTGCCATTGACGTTAATTTAGAGTTAGTTTTTATCTAGTTTTAGCTTTTCTGCAGAAGCCAACAGGAGCAATTAATGTCTGTAGCTTATAAAGCTACATCACTACAGGAAATTCCGTCTTGAAGGCTCAAGCATCATATCGCCATATTGAAATCTAACCAGAAGCAGAAGCGACTAAAGATATAACTAGTGATATATAGGTTGGTCTGCTAAATAAATCCAGGCTGGATGTCCAAGAGCCGTAGAATTTGAAATACATAATGCAACGTGAAATAATTAACATCAATCACATTAACAATGAAAAAAGAGACTAAGTTATTACTCTGTAGATGTGCGGAGCAGTTCATAGACCATATCTGTCTGCAGTTTAAGAATGGCCATATGAAACAAATCAGTACATGAAGAAGAAGAAGAAGAAACGTTATAAACTTGCTCACTTGCTCAACAAACAATTGTAATTCATAAAGATAAACGTAAGAGGATTCACCTGCAAGACATTTGGCAAATTTAGTCTTTGTGCAAGTTGTGTGGCAATAGTAGACTTTCCCGTACAAGCAGTTCCACAAACAAGAATCACCAGTGGCACTCGCTGATGATGAAACCTGCAGCAAAAATGAAAGACGGAAAAGATTGACGATATAGAACAGCTTTTGCAGCAAGGATGACACCTTGAAGCACACAATTAAATAAATATATCATAAATCATGCAGGCCTACCTGGTCATCAGCTTATACCGGTTTATGTACTCTACGCCATATCCCCTACGTTCCATGAGCTGCAAATAGAACCTCAATGAGAAGTAATAAATGAAATCACGTTCAAAATTTCGAATCAGAGTCAATCTATATGTTAGCAGCGGTTGTACACAAAGACCGCAAGTAATAGAATTACTCTGTGAATCTCTGGTAAAAAAAAAAAAAGAGAGTATGCTACTCTGCTCTTCCACAGATCACTTTGTTCCACGTTCTTTTTCCTATTTCTAATATAAGATTAAGCACTATGAACCTCGACCATCCAAACCTGTCTTCAGTACTAGATTAACTTCCCCTGCACCTTGCAGATGATTTAACCACCCTACCTTATATAATCAATTTTGTTAACCAAAATTTCAATTCAATAATTTCTATAGGTGTTTGACAGTCTCTATAATCAATTTGTGCGCGCTCTGAATCTTTGATCTAGCTTTAACGTTGG
Source organism: Silene latifolia (assembly GCF_048544455.1). NCBI lineage: Eukaryota > Viridiplantae > Streptophyta > Magnoliopsida > Caryophyllales > Caryophyllaceae > Silene > Silene latifolia. The sequence goes on along the minus strand of NC_133535.1, from coordinate 157,870,071 downwards.
TGCTGTTGGTGTGCGCTTGTGATCTTAGTGCTTCTGACTTTTCAGAGTTCAAGTATTTAAGGCGCTGTCTGTGCTTGCAGGAACTTAGCTTTATGTATGGCTGAGCACAAGTCTGTATTTTTATGTTATATGTGATCTTACACCTAGCAACCTTCAAAAGTACAAAAATTTGCTAAATACGGAGCTGAGAAACAAAAATGTATTTCGGGAATTGCAGAAAAGCAATTTGACAAGTTACGAATTACGATGAAGAATATAATCAGACCTCAATGAGATACCATAACATATTGAAGACCAAACAAAATGCAATATACCTTGAACAGATTAGCCTCCAAGTCAGTTTGAGAGCTGCGTAACGACATGCAATATTAATTTATAGTTTGGTATACAGTATCCGGAAAAAACGGATTATAAAAAAGATATGACATACACATCAAGAAGACTGTTATCTATCAGCAGCTTTTTCAACTCCAGAGCAATCTTGATAGCTACATGATTAGGAATCTGTGACAGGTGCAAAAAGAAAACAAAATCACTGACTTAATGAAACACTCTGTCTTATGAAGAATGTCAAATGCTCCAATTAGATTAATCCCTAACCATAAAAGAAGGTTGTTCAGCCAATGGTAGAAACAATAAAGCTATCTAGCATTAAAACGACGAGAACTAGACATTTTCAACCAGGTATAAAATTGACGCTCTAAACGACGCTGTCTTCATAGTCTGATCAGCTTAGTTTCAAGTTTCAACCGATTACTACTACTAAGTTGCGATGTCATCAAAGCAAGGTTACCTAATTTGATACGAATAGACCACATTACATACGCGATACACTCTTACAAGAGTGTTCTATATATGGATTTTAAAATATGCTCGAACCGTTTCCCGTATCCGTAACTCAGCATAGAAGTATCACCAGATTACAAGTTTCTAGACAAACCCATTGCATGTGATCGATCGAATAAAAATCAATGACAACAACATAGCCCTATTTGGCTATATCAACAAAATCCTCACCTCATAGAAAATAATTCATTCACAATATATAATTGATGTGCATGCCTAAAATCTACATATGTGGCATTAACATGACGTCAATAGACACTTTCAGCCAGTTATAAAGTCGAGGCTCGTTAATGCCACTATCTTCAAACAAGCTTTCCATTAATATGACGATCAATAGACATTTTCAACCAGGCATAAAATCGACACAAGTTAATGTCATTGTCTTCAAACATATCTAGCATTTTTTTTTTTTTTTGATGACGAGGGGGTCTAATTCCCCCCAGACCCATGCATTCCCGCACCACCACATGGACCATGTAAGCCACCCATGCATTCCCGCACCACCACATGGACCATGTAAGCCACCCTTCGGAGGCTGCAGTGGTCAAGTTATCATCGCCCCAGCTCGTAGAGTCGAACTCAGGACCTCTCAACTCCCGCATTTCTGCAAGCTTCAAGGTTTAACCCGGCTACCACTGGACTAACATCACTTGGTTAACATATCTAGCATTAACATGATGATAAATAGACAACTTCTACGAGGTATAAACTCGACACTCGTTAATGCCACTGTCCTCATTGTTTGTTACACAATCACAGCTTGATTTCAACTACACAATACCAGTAAGTTATGATGCCATCAAACTATCATGGTATCACCAGATTAATTGTTTCTGACCAACGCACGTACATGCAATCAACCGAATAAAAATCGATTATCACGACATAGCGTTATGCAATTGAATCAACAAAATCCGCAACTCCGACAAACGATTTCATTTCACAATATAATCTATGCACATGCCTGAAATTGCAATCATTTGTCTACTGTAAAAAAAAATAACATTATGAAATCAGATAAAACAGTAATTTGATCATATATCTCAAATTAAATTAAAACAAGTAAATTGAGCTGAAATTTGTAATACCTTTGTAACAGTAAGCATTCTACTGAGTAAGAATCTCGACAAAACATAGTAATGATCAGCGTTATCACCAAGCCAAACTTTAACCTAAATTGACGAAATTAAAGTATTATAACAATGAATTGCAATAAAATGAAGATTAATTGAATCAAATTAAGCTGCGAAAATTAAGATTAATGATTACGAAATGCGAAAAAATTGAGAACCTTGACGAAATCGTATTTAGAAGAAGCGTTACGAGCGGAGAAGCGAAAGGGACGAAGCGAGGGATCGTCTGATTTTTCGCCGAGTTCGCCGACGCCGTCGCGCGATGTCGCAACCGTTAACACTTCTTTGTCTTTCTTCATTGTTTGATTGATCTCGCGGTTGTTGGTCCAACAGATTCAGTTATTTGCATAGACTAGGGAGTAGGGATGGTGTAATGAGCCGGCAATTATTGACTCGATCCGAAAACACGACACAAAGTAAGCGGCTAGGGTCAAGACTCAAGACATTCTGACAGATTTAAGTAATTGAGTTTGACACGACACGACATGAAAAAAATTAAATGGATTGTGTTGAGGTTGGGGTCTTTTAAGACGAACCCGACACGGGTAAAACTCATTTATTTAAAAGTGTCATAATTCAAAAATAAGCATTTTCATTCATATTTTTTGGGATAATACGACTATTAAAAGTAGATCATTTTATTAGTTTGTTGGTTTAAACGGTCAAATGGGTTAAAAATGACATGCTTAAAGATAAATGGGTTAAACATGTCGGGTTGGGTTATAGAAAAAATAAATGGGTCGGATTAGGGTTAAGACATAGGACCCGTTTATGTAATTGGGTCGGGTTAGGGTTGAGTTAGTAGTGATCAATTTAAAGTGAACTCGAATACGACATAACCTGGTTTGTTTGCCAAGTATAAGAGTATGGTTCCAGACCAGGTGTTGTGTCTCATTTAGGGTGAGATTATCAATAAGACTATCCCAAGTCTTAAGACTCTGTTATATCAGCTTTTCATTAATTTTTATTATTTCTTTATTGTTCAGACTCACCTCAAACTTTATACATTATCCGTCAGACTCACCTCAGACTCTACTTTTCCACTTTACTCCTTTTTTTGCACAAAAAAGAAATAGAAATGACACATGAGATTCACTAATTGATTAATTTTCCTTTAAGATGAGGTCAAGACTAACCAAAAGTCTTAAGTTGAGTCTTGGATTTCCAAGACTCAACTTAAGACTTTGCCAAGACTAGGGTAGATTATTAGTAGTCTTGAGTGAGTATTGTCTTAAGACTTACCAAAGTCTTGTCTCAAAACTACCAATAATCTTACCCTTAAGTATTTCATCTTGTGTTACATAGCTTCATTTAGGAAGGATGTGTTATGGATAATTATTAAAATAAGATATGATGATTTGAAAGATTAAAGGACGGGACACAAGATGAGAGTCGAAAATGTGAAGATAATCCATTTACGTTGTACAGATATGTGCTATGAGTATGTGTTAAAACGGTACTTACAAATAATATGTAAAATTAAGGTAGAGGAAAACGCATACTTCGTATATAACACTAAGGGTCTTTAGTCTCGGTATGTATTCCAAATGTCGCTAGTTTTATTACTTTTGTAAAACTTTTTTTGTTTGTAATTTTTTAACGGTTTACTTGTACTAAGTATTCAATTAGGAGGCTTGAGGCTAATCATCGGTAACTCTTTTCTTTGAAGAAAAGATCAATTCATTAATAAAACGCAAAACGACATTTATAAAAGATAGTTATAATCGAAAACATTTCTAATAGAAGTCAAAGGACAAATTCTTCTAGTAAAACTAAGGATTTCAAAACATGATATGACAATTCGGCTAGTCATTGTATCACTCTCTTCGTGTAGCTTTTAAGGCACATGCATGTTTATGTTGCAAATTTAACTACACCTAGAAGAACACTATTCATCCAAAAACCTAGATATACGAGACGAAAATCCCAGATATACTAGAAACCCCTGTAAAAGGGACTTTGAAACCAGCCCAATAAAACTTTTATCAACTAAGTTGAATAATATTATAATGTTTTGAATGACGGTTATTTATATTGGTTTTGAAAAACTATTTTGTTTTAATTTTTTTGTCTTGCATAGGCTGGTTTAAGGTAGGTGTTATTGATATAACGAGATTAACAAATAGAGTTGGCAAAATTAGGTATTAAATGCATTGTAACAATGACAACGTATCTAGATATTTTCTACTAAATCTAAAATCTTAACATCAATAACTGACCTATATAGTGTTAGATACGACGAATGAGAATCAATTCATAATCCATGATCATCTTTTATTATCTACCATATAAACCAATAAGAGGATGAGGAAAACACAAATCCCTATCCAAAACACGGCTTACATAAAAATTAGCATAAAATTAATTTGACACGAGCTGTCCAAAATGGCTTTATATAATTAACGGATTATGTGAGCAATTACGACACCAAACTCACTTCATTGCCATATAGAGTTTATAAGATACTTTTACATTCCGTATAATATTAACGTAAAATCGTCTTACGGAAACGGAACTGATCGTATAAAAGAGCCCTAAAATTTACTTGAGGGGGTTGAGTCACAACCTCACAAGCCCTAACTTCCCACCAACGGCCAAAAAAACCAAAAATCTCTCACAATCTCAAACCCTCATACTACTCTCTCTCTATCAATGATGTCAGTCGACGCGCCACCAATCGCCGCCCCAACAACCACCACCGAACCGCCGGCACCGCCGCAGACATCCTCTGTGAATGGCAACGGCGTGGTGGTTTCCACGGCGGCGCACCGGCTAAGTCTAAGCCCTAACACCGAGCACAAACCTGATAGTTATGATGACTTAATGTTAGGGTTTAATCCGCTGCTTTTTAGCTGTCTTGAGCGGTATTTACCGGCGTCGGTGTTATCGTCGTCTCGCGATGCGAAAGCGCAGTTTATGAGGGAGATTTTGCTTAAGTATGCTCCTGAAGGGGAGAGAATTAGGGTGAGAAATGATCAATTTTGTGGTTTTGTGTTGTTAATTTGTGTAATTGGCTCAAATTGTGATTTTTATGTGTTTTTTGATTTTGATTTTGATTTGTGTAGGCGCTGAAGTTTAAGGAGTATCGGCAAAAGATCATAGCAAATTATCAGGTATTGTGGTATAAAACGTCGTTAAAGACGGCTTTTTTAGGTGAATTGGTTCATTTAATGATAGATATAGTGGCTATGCTGTGAGATTTGGACGATTTTAAGCATGAGTAGTTTGTCATAGCAATGAAGTATGATCATACCGAATTTTCAAGTATTGTGTTTTTTTTGTTGTATAAAATGTCGTTTAAGACCGTACAAAGCTTAAGATGGCCTTCTTTTGGTGGTGTGGTTCATTTAGTGATAGAAATAGTGAATATGTTGTGAGATTATGACGGTTTTAAGCAAGTGTAGTTTGTCATATCAATGAAGTATGAATGTGTATGATCATAGCAAATTTTCAGGTATTGTGGTGGTTTTGGTTGTATGAAACGTCATTTAAGACTGTCTTAAGCTTTAGACGGCCTCTTCTTAGGCGCTGTTGTTCATTTAGTAATATATATGGTGATTGTGATGTAAGCTTAAGGCGGTTTTAAGTAAGAGTAGCTTGTCATAGCAATGAAGTATGATCATAGTGAATTTTCAGGTAGTGTGGTACTGTGGTGGTTCTTGTTGTATAGATTGTCTTTGAAGATTGTCTTAAGCTTTCCACAGCCTCTTTTTAGGCGGTGTGGTTCATTTAATTATACATAATAGCGATTATGTTGTAAGCTTAAGGGAGTAGCCCGTCAGAGCAATGAAGTATGATCATTGCAAATTTTCAGGTATTCTGGCGGTGGTGGTTGTATGAATGTCAATTAAGATCGTATTAAGCTTATGATAGCCTCTTTTTAGACAGTTTGATTCATTTAAACAGTGAAGTGTGGTAATAGCGGAGTAGCTCGTCATAGCAATGAATATGATCAGAGCGAATTTTCAGGTATTGTGGCGGTGGTGGTGGTTGTATGAAATGTCGTTTAAGATCATCTTGCGCTTAAGATGGCCTCTTTTCGGGTGATTTAATTAATTTAAGCAATGAAGTGTGATCATAGCAGAGTATCTGGTATTGTGTTTGTTTTATTGTTGGTGGTGATGTTATTGTTAGATACTTGGATGTTATGGAGAAAAGTGGAGGAAAATATGTTAGATTGTTTTTTATGAAGGGAAATATCAATTTAGTAAGGTTTGTCATAGCTATGAAGTATGAAGGTATTTACAATGATTACAAAATTGGTCTTTGGGGAAATAGGATGTTACCTGATTATCAGTTTACACTTTGAAGGTTATTTAATTGAGAAGAGTGGGAGAAAGTTAATTTGGTTGTTCTGTAGGAAGGAAATTGTCAATTTGGGATAAGGTTCATTATAGCTATGAAGGTATCTATGATGCTAGCAAAACCTGGTCTTTGTGGAAACAGAATGTGACCGAATTATGAAATTTTACACTTTGATTTGGATAGATAGAAGTCTAGAATTGGAGGAAAATAAAGGGGAAGGACGTGGAGGGTTCAAAGTACATTGCTTGGATTGACAGGAATGGAGGGAAATGAGGGTTCAAATTTTTGAATCCTTTGTCTCCGTTCCTTACCCTTTCCTTGCTTCTCTTTCCCGCCAATTTGCTCTCCTCTTTTTCCCTCCGAAATTTCTATCCATACAGTGTTATTTTTGTGGAGTGTAGAGAGGGTATGTTTCCGTTGACAGAATTTGTTGATGTGAAGGGATTAATAATGTGTGTGATGTATAGTCACACTATGCATGGTTTCTAGTGACTGGTCAGAAAGAACGTTGCAGGGTATGAACATGCACATTACTAAATAGGCATTAGAATGTGTGCAGCTGATGGATAAGTGGGAGATTTCTTAGCTAAATGAAAGAAAGGAAGAGCAAGCTGTATGCTCAAATTGCATTTTTGATAGGGAGCTTCTGTGTTTGTTTATTTTAGGGAAAGGATGTATGCAGTAATTAATTTCCCAAAGAGTGAGCAGAGCAGTAGTTAGGAGACTGTTTATTTTGGTAGGAGTTATCGTTTTTTCACAATTAGTTTTAGGGTGGAGAGAATTGCGTATGAGCCGGTCTTTGGCTTCAGATACCACCTCTCCCCTCCGGGTTGTACTTGTCAGGTAGCCTTTGGCTGAGAACTTTTTCAGTCTTGAGATAATTGATAATTGTACTTTACTAGACGTAAATTATGTTTTTGATTTCTTTCATTGGCCTACTTATGATGATGATGATGATGATGATGATGATGATGAAATTTGGCTCAACTGCCTTGGCCCTTATTTTTGCTCTGTTCCATTACCCATGGTGCTGGTTATGTTGTTTGAGCATATTTCTTGACATGGTTGAAGGGAAGCCAATGTAATTGATTGTTTAACTAGGAAATGCACGTCGTTTGTGGGTATCTATCTAGCGAAAAGTTTATCTGTACTGATGATTTTATTTTGCGCCTGTGAAGAGTGACTTCACATTTTTTTTTCTCCTTTAAATTTGGAAGTTGGGTTCCAACTTTTGTTCGTCTATCTGATGGTTTTGTTTGGCTGGATTGTTTCGAATTTTCGATGATAACACTTTGGTCCGACAATCTATTTGTACACTTCTCTTTCTGTGATGTCAGATTTTTAGTTATTAAGCAAACTTTTTGTTTGGAATAATAGTTATAAAGCTAACTGATCCTGTACAAGTTCTTATCTCTCTCACTATCTGCAGCCACTTCACAAAGAGCTTTATAGTATGCATGCTACAAACTTCTTTTCCTCCGCATTTCTTAAAGCAATACATGAAAATACAGAGGAAAGCTTTAGAAGCATTATGTCTGAGCCTGCTCCTGGAATTTTCACATTTGAAATGCTGCAGCCTCAATTCTGTGATTGGTTGATAAGCGAGGTATTGTGCGGGGTCTCATTTCTAGTCTTTGTTTTCTGTGTTGCTTTTTTAATTTATCTGGCTTTCCATTTTCTTCATTTGTTTGAAATATTATTTGCTTAGGTAGAAAATATTTACAAGTGGGTTGATGATACAAGATGCAAAATCATGAGGCCTAATACAATGAACCGTTTTGGTGCTGTTTTGGATGATTTTGGCTTTGAAACTATGCTTGATAAGCTGATGGAGGACTTTGTACGTCCCATATCAAAAGGTATTGCGTTTTTTCCTCTACTAAAGCTCTCGAGTTTAATTTAGGTCACGGGACATGGTAGTGTGTTTTAAGAATTCTCTCGCTTTAAAAAGGTTCTGTTTTGCAGTTTTCTTCCCTGAAGTTGGTGGATCCACGCTAGATTCTCATCATGGATTTGTTGTTGAATATGGACCTGACAAAGATGTTGACTTGGGTAAGCGTCTACCCAAATAGTCTTAGAATTCTTAGTTGTTTCAACTTTCAGCGCTGTTAAAATTATAGTTAGTGGCTTTTGGAGGGAATCAAGATAATGGAATAAAGTCGTGGACTCCTGGCTACCGTCTTTCTGTTATTCAGCCACTTGAAGGGCTTCTGAGAATTTCTTATTTCTTGTTCGTTTTGTTTGGCATTCAGTCAGTTTGGTACATTTGGGTGACATCTAGTAACTCTTCAAGTTCTTTGGTTCATAGGTTTCCATGTGGATGATGCTGAAGTTACTTTGAACATATGCTTGGGCAAGGAATTTTCTGGTGGAGAATTGTTCTTTCGAGGTGTTAGATGTGATAAACATGTTAATACCGAAACACAGCCCGAGGTACTTTCGTTTATGAATTTCGCCTCCTTTTCTTGTAGTCAGTTTTGTTGCCTAGATAATTTGTTGAATTATGTTTCTGTTTTGTTTTTTCAGTGGCTAAGTGTCTCTGTATGGTATATGGAATTGGCTGCTTCTCTTTGGCACCATTCTGCCTTATATGCATTGCAACTTCTGCTATATTTTAATTGTGATTCATACCTCAAGTACTGGTTTACAATCCTTATTCCCCTAAGCTTTTGATCAAACTTTGCCGTAATGTAATTGCTCTGGACTTCTGATCACTCATACATACTTCACACTTAATGTTGACAACTAGACACCCCTGGATTTTTTCGTGTGTGTGTATAATGAAGCTGCTGACTATGCTTCCGCCTTTTATTTTAATCTAGACGTTGAATCTTTCTGAAATTGATAAAAAGGGAGATACTATTTAAGAATAGAGGTAAAGGACACATGCAATTTTTGTTATTTTATTGGTCAGTGAGGATTCAATTCCAGTAATTTTTTTGCTCAGAAACCAGTTCTTAATTTGATGTTATGGCGTTTCTGCCCTTCCTTTCTTATCTTCATATTTTGCTCTTGTGTTTGAATGTGTGTTGGACCTTCTGCCGTGATATCATTTGGTAGGTAGGAAGTCACTACAATATTTTCAGTTACTCTGAGTATGTCTTTGTTCTTTGAGTGTAATTCTGAAGTGCTTGTGTTTGTAAACTATTAAACTGTGTTAGAATTTCTTATATGCAAATAGTGTTTTTCAATATGCACAATAGATGATCTTTGTATTTAAATTATTTCTCCTTGTCTATTCAGGAAAGTTTTGATTATTCCCATGTTCGTGGACGTGCTATTCTTCATCGTGGTCGTCATCGGCATGGTGCTAGAGCCACAACTGATGGGCGAAGGCTAAACATGATTTTATGGTGCAGAAGGTATTTTCAGAGCAATATATTTTGTAAATTATCTAGTTTTGTGTCATATTTATTTTTTTGCATTAAACAACACTCAATTTAAGCTTATCAAAGCTCTATTTTTTTTTCTAAACCCAGATCTTACCCCATTTCTTTCCAAATAATTGCTTATTCTCAATCTTGTGGTTGCTAACAATGAGTCAATGGCTATTACTTCATTAACATTGTTAGGATTGAGTTATTTTATAAGTCCTAGATAGTTTAGTTTGGTGTAGTTTTTGTATCTTGGCAGTCTACAGGACTCTACACTGAGCAATGAGTGCCCTATAATCATCAGTGGTCAGTGATACAAGCGGTTGCCCATGCACTTACCAATTACTACCTCAATTCCAAAATTATCGTCTCTATTTGACTTTGATGATTATCAACTTCGACCAATATTTTTTCTCCAAATATATGTAGAGCTACATTGTAAACTTAATCATGTTTGATCTCTCATATTATTCATAGTTTCATACTATTATTTTCAAGAAAAATTCACTACTGTACATACTTCACAGTAAGAAAATGTCGGTCAAAGTGCCATTTTCTGACCGTTCAAGTGAAATGGAGACAATATTAATGTGATGGAGGCAGGATCTTATGAGATGCAAAATCTCCTGAAATTCCCTAATTTAAAGCACAACTGAAGATAGTGTGATAAACCTAGGAAAGCTGCTTGATGATGCACTATTGAATGTGGGAAGAGGAACTTGAGAAAAGAAATAGTGCAAATCATCATTTTTAATGTTTCTTATTTAAAAGGGAGATATCCAGTGACTGGGGCCAGTTAGGAAAATAATTTCTCACTGTAATAGATTCCATGTCCATCAATTCTTATATGTTTCTGGTTTAAGTTGGTGAAATCATGAATTGTGGGTGTGAGGGTGTCCAACAGTTCATGCAACCAAGTAGTTAGCGAGCGCATAGTGACTGACGCATGGTATGAGTGTTCTAGAGTGGAGATGCCAGCTTTCAGTGAATTCACTCATCATTATTACCTTGGTAATTATGATAAAAACAAGCACTTTCATATGGTTATACTCCGTATATGACAATTTGCTGCTTTTGAAAAGTATGAAAACATTTGTACTCGAAAACAGCTGTTTCCTACAATCAGACAATGAATTGGTTTTCCGTTGGCTGGTGGACCGGGAGAAAAATCGAAAATGTGTTGACTGATTGGTATTTCGACCTTGCAATGATCAATTGAAGACTACTCTTTGAGTTGCAAGTGTAACGTTTTCAATGAATGTTGCTCTAGGCGTGGTATGAGCTGGTTTGAGACTTGATCTTGAAACCGATTCCCTCCCAATTTCGTTATTATGCTGTAAATATGGCCCATAATAATTCAAAATGCAGTCGTGGTAACCTTGATAAATCGGTTGCAATTTGATATAGCATCCCCTTGTAGTAATATTGACATAAATTACTCTTTATTTCTTTGTACGTGTGAAGAAGAAGCTTCTTATTGGCTTTTTTTGTATACATACAGTTCTGTCTTCCGAGAGCTGAAGAAGTACCAAAAGGATTTCTCGAACTGGTGTGGAGAGTGTCACCGAGAAAAGAAAGAGCGACAGCAGTTATCGATTTCTGCAACTAAAGAGGTATACACATACTCCATTGAAGTCATTAGTGTATTTGACAAAGCCTTTCTAAACTCTTGTATGAGACAATCTCACGTCACACGTAAGACCAGCCCAATTCCTTGCATATACCCATTTAATTCTAGGCTCACTAAAGTGGCTGCACTTCTGTCTTTTGTGAAGTAGCGGCCATTCGATGCAGTTCTCGACGCAATTTTCATCTTGGGTCATTCGGAAACAGCCTTTTTGTGTTGCTAACACAAGGGCAAGGCTGCGTACATCCGACCCCCCCCCCCCTACCCCGCAATTTGCGGGAGCCATTGAGGCACTGGGGTAATGTTGTTATTGTTGTTGAGGGGTTGGTCTCTCATGTAAGCTTGTCTCACTTAAGTCCACCCGTTTTCTTCTACTTTCGGCCTTTTTCTTATTCTGTTCCTACGAAAAACTTTTATATCCTCCTTTTGGCTTGAACGATACAAAACACAACTGAAAATACCCAACTGCATTCTTGCAGGAACTTTTGAGGGACGGGGAATCAGCCTCTTAAGCGAAGCGCCTTTGTATAATCCAATGGTGACCCTGTAAAATATCGGAAGGCCATATTAGTAGGAAAGACGGGTTTTTGTCAATATATTATTATAGCATCAACGAAAAAAAGGCCTTGCTGTTTAGTTATGGTATCCTTTGGCAGAATGTTGTAAATCTCGATCTCCTAATTATTGGTCATCTCATATATCTCTATTTTGTAGTCACACACTCACAAACTTGAGACAGACTGAACTGTGACAATTTCCGGTGTGATATTTACGCCCTTTGTAATACTGGGTGAGACATTTGTGCTTATTTTGCAGTGGTAATTTCTGTTTCTTATCTTAATTTGGATTTACACCAGATTTACCGCTACGAAACCTAGGACGCTACCTTATTTGATGTTGATTCTCAAGACGTGGTGGCAAATGCCAGTACAATTTTAACTACACAAAGGTAAGGCTTTACTCCATAACTTTGAAATTATTTTATCTATCGATCAAAATTTATGCTCGGGACTTAGGAGTAGGTTAATTTATATAGAGTATTCATTTTACCTTCATGAGTAAAACTTCTTAGTAATTTTACTAATTAGATAGATTAATTACCATCTGCATAACTGAATTGTATAGGAAGGGTCATCTTGGGAAGATAACCTCCTGCATTATACTTCTACACAAATTCGTACTTGTGACTTATGAGTATTGTTGTTAGGATCAGGATCCTACTTTGGATAAATCGTATCATCAAATTATGTTTAAATCTCGTTTTTTCCCTCAAAACACTACAATATTATCATGTGTCCATAATTTTCTATCTTAAAGTCATATATAAAGTTATGATAACCGAAAAAATGGAAATGTTATTTATGTAGGATTGAGTCGTATAATCGTAGGATCGTAGGATCGGGTTAGGATTCTAGTTTACAAAAATTTGAGACAAGGTGGATCGTAAGATTCTACAAAATTAAGACCCTACCTAGGATCGGGATGGGTCACCACTTCTTGGTAAGATCCTACTATCCGGATCGGGAGTTTAACAACTATTATGACTTATGAGGGTCATAAACTTGTGACGATTCACATCCGATTTAAATAATGTTAAAAATAAAAGGGGTTGTGACTTTGTCAGATGTTACAAGCTTATGAACTACTATCACAAATAAGATTTGCTGATATTTCTAAGTCTAGCAGACTTTTTTTTTTGACAATAAGTACAAGTTTATTTCATAACGGTTATTAGGGCATCCACAATAGATGAACCTCTAAAGAGGTTTGTCACTTGACACATCACTAAATTAACAAACCTCTCCAATAACAAATCTATACATAACAATAGACAAACCTTTGCAAGGTTCATATTATAGGACCCACTTCCAATTATCCATTTTTTTTCTCTCATATGTTGGGTACATTTTGGACCACCACTCGCTTACGCCATCCGACAAACCTGTATACAAATGTGTAACCATTCTCATCTATGAACCTCAAACCTCATTCCCAACAATAGAGAGGTTTGTCAACAAACCTCTAAAAAGTACACAAACCTTGGTTGACAAACCTCTATTGTTGATGCCCTTAATACAAGCTCTACGTAAAGTGATTTATAATAAATTATGTATATATTATTTTAATAGAGCTGCAAAATGGCAGTGTTACAAATCTAAAATACTGACATGCTTGATCTTACAAATCTGAAAAGTTATCACTAATAACACAATAATTAATCTAAGAAATAGTGGAGAAGTGTGTATTCCAAAAGCACAACTAAAATAAAAATTTGCTAAAACTCGTCTCTCAAAATCTGTGTACGAGTATAATAACAACAACAAAATACAAAACGTAAATCAAATTATTGTCTTTTTCTGAGTATATTTATGTGACAATTAGTGGAGGACTGGAGGTGGAGCTATGATTTCCTACTGACTTAAAATCAAAGCAACCTTTAATAGGAACACCAAATGATGGAAGAAGTTCTTAAGAGTTAATGATTGTGTAAAGGTCCTACCTTTAGCAAATAGAGTACTTCAAAATCATTTAATCCCACAAAGGCACACTTGGTTTATCCTAATTTGGTTTTCGGTGTACCTAGGTTAGTCCAGTTCGGTTCAGGACTAGATTAATGAATATTATTTAAGTGGTTTATAAAACATTAACAAGTTATCGAGTTGTATATATTCCTAATAAGTTTAAGTAGTCACTCTTTGTGATTCTTGTCCGTAGTGCATCCAAATTTAAGTAAATTTTTTAAATATATATACCTATAAATCAAACAAATACTTTAAAACAATAAAATTTCAATCATACTCGTCTGGATAATGATAATTTAAGTTATGAAAGATCATACAATGCTTCTACCTTGTGAGGTCAACATATTTAGGTATCACAAAAATTTGTGCTACGGAGTTTATTAACGTCATAACTATATGAGACGTACATAAAAATTAGATTGGTCTCACAAATAATACTGTCTCGTACAAAATTCATTCACTAAAATAGATCTTCTTATATGTTCATAAGTTCATTATCCAAAATTTGGATCAAGTCCTATTAAAATTTGTGATTATAAGGAAATTAGGAATACTAAACTACTAATATAATAATCAAGTGTAATCAAATGCACCCAAAAAACCACTAGATATATAATAAGGCTCCACAAAATGGGTTGCAAATAATTTGAAAGATAAAAAAAGTATAGAAATCAAGAAAAAATCACATGCTTGCATCAATTTGATTCAAGAAATGTCATAATTTTGTTCTCCACTTTGAGAATTACATTTTGCGGTGTGATAAAGGAAGAAGGTGACTGTGAAGTCAATGAGTTTTTTAGATAGCCTATGATATGAGATGAGGCATGCTTGTATTTATACAGTGTAACTTTTTAAACAGTCCGTCTTGCTTAAGACCGTCTTATTTCAGACTGCAATAAGACCTCTCACAAGTGAGAAGCACATGAGTGGTGGGACACCCCATGCGCTTTCCCACTCACACCCTAAATGGGTTTTTTGTGAGAGGAAATGGTATCCGTCTGACCGTTTCAGACGAATATGACGATTTAAAATAAGAATTTGTGCTTTTTAAAAACACTATATTTGGTCCCACCGAAAGTTATTATAGACATTATAGAGTACAAATTTTAACATTTTATATAGGTGTAGGACAAATTTTCTATTTTTTCTTTTAATAAATTTTTAGTGAATATTAAGTTTTGTATGTATTGATTTTGTCGCGTTTGTGACTAATTGTACATGGGATTTTGGCTTATTATTAGGGACTTTAGGTCTTTATTGGGTAACAGGTAGTTTCAATTTACATGATTCAGTCCGTCTTGCTTAAGACCGCCTTATTTCAGACCGCAATAAGACCTATCACAAGTGAGAAGCACATGGGTGGTGGGCCACCCCCATGTGCTTTCCCACTCACACCCTAAATGAGTTTTTTGTGAGAGGAAATGGTATCCGTTTGATCATTTCAGACGGATATGGCGGTTTGAAATAAGAATTTGTGTACATGATTAGTTTAACATAAAGAGTTTTTTATTTTTATTTTTATTTTCTTATTTTTATCGTATCTATCTATATAAAAAAAGTAATTTGTCTAAAGCCTCACTATAATTTTAGTCAATTGGTCTCCCTTGTGACGGGTTACCATTTGTGGCATATTTTGTGAGATAAAATGGTAATAAAATGGGTTAGTGGAGAAAGGGGACCACATGAATAGTATTGCAGAGAGAGAAAAAGTGGGTACATTGTGAGGTAAAGTGGTATCCGTCACAAGCTTGTGACGGATATGTCATGTCTTCAATGAGAATTTGTGAATTTTAGTAGCAAATTCATTACTTAAAACTGTTTTTTTTTTCATTATTATAAATGCAATACTTATTTAGTGCATCAGGTATTATAATTTTTCTGTTGCAGGCAACGAAATCTTTCGTTCTAATACCTTTTTTGGATTACGGTCGATAACTGTTTATACTTTGTTTTTGTTTTACCGACATTGTTATCATCTTATTTCAAAAGTGAAATATATATAAATGTATATTACACATAATTTTTATACACTTATCTACAAAATAAACATAGCACATACTCATATCATGCACAAATTCTTATTTAGTACATATTATCTTAAGTTAATTAAGATTTAAGATGATACTTATAATCGATTTAAATAATGTTAAATTGAAAAGATCGTTGTGACATGTCTTAACACAACACCGTCCTAAGCAAGACTACAGTCATGTCATGAGCTGCTTAATTTGTCTTAGGATGGAGATTTCAACTTGCTTAGTTGGTAAAATCATGAAGGATTATATTCATGCTGTGTACTAATGACATACATTATATGATAAAATTGACAAGATATTCTCACCAATTATACTAAAAATGAGTTTATACTTGAATATCTCATGACAAAATCTTATGATAATGTGTGCCCTAAAATACATGTTAGAGGAATCGTTTTACGAAAACAAATACTAAATTAACAGTTACTCGTACTTTTTTAAGTCCCAGTTTAATATATAATAAAAGGATTGCAAACATACTTAAAACTAAGGTACAAAAATAATAATCTTTTAATAATTTAATAAGACACATTATCTCACAAGTATTTGTAAATTTGTTTCACCTTATGCTTTGACTTAAGTTAAAAGGGGTTTTATGATGAATAATTACCACTTTTCCATCATTGGTGCCCTTAAAGACAAAATTAATCATTAGCTTAGATGAAGTATCTTCATGATTTATGCTTCAAGTTTAAGTAGCCGACTAATGTGATCATTATAAGCTTAATCACTGCCTATAACATTTAATTTTGTCATGATAATTACTTTGAGAAACATAGCACAATGAGATTCTATTATACAATGTGCTCTAGACTAAAGAGTTTAATTTAAATTTAATGGTTATTTAGGACCTGTTCTTTTTGCCTTAATTTTAGTTCAGTTTTATTCAAGTCAATTCATACGATTTTAGTTCCATTCAGTTCAGCTCAGTTCAATTCACCTCTACTAGTTAAAAGCAACAAAGTCTTAATTAATAAAGTGTGTCACAAAGGGAAAATTGACTATCACTGTGACTTTATGATTAAGAGAAATGTAATTTTTTATTTTCTGTAAAACTTTTTAAGGGTCTAAACTAGGAAAAAGAACGTAGTTTAATATTTTTCGGTTATTTTAGAGATAATGAAATATCGAAATTTCATTAGATTAGTCTATTAGTTAATAAAAGATAGGTTCGATAATCACATATTTTATTTTTTATTCTTTATTTTAGTATAATAAGAGTCACAAGGATGTATGTATATAACACTAACGGAGTTTAAACTCAAGCAATGAGTATCACGTCATTACTATCATCTCATTAATTTACCCGGTTAAATTAGAAAAAATCTTCATAACCACTTAATTTATGAAGATGAATATATTATAATTTTAAATTATTTGAAATTTTAAATTTTTTGTCAATCAATTGGCCATTTGGACATCCACATAGACTTAAATATACAACAAAATTTATTATTTTCAAAGGCATCATGATTAAATTCAAGACTATTAAGAATTTGTGTAAGAATTTAGAAATCTAAAAGAGAAAGAATTTTACTAGGAGCTATGATTAGTTAAAGGGCCTATCACCTCTACACACAACAAAAAAAAAAAGTCATGGCGATAAATGTGGGGCTCTCGAAAGAATTTTAGAAAAGAAATCAAATTGTCTCCTTCATACCTGTCACACCTAAGACAAAATCTCGTCTATAATTAAAGACGTGCAAAATACAATACCACATTCTTAATAGGACAAGCAACAAGTGGGGTGATGAAGGCAAAAATATCACCACTTTCAAACTATTTGACCTGTCTTTAGCTATAGACGGATATATCCGTCTATGGCAAGACTAGCTATTACATGTTAAAAGTATTATTTTGATTTAAATACTTTCCAAAGACAATTCTTTTTGGTCTAAAGGAAATCACTAGTATAGGCGGATTTTGATCTGACGGGATTTAAACTTAGGTTAGAAAAACCGTTCATAATAAACGTATTTGTAAATGTCTGATGACTTATTAGCTAAAGTCATAAAAGATTTTACTCATGACCTGAATTCAAATCCGTTAATATTAAAATCGCCCTTAAATTCTTTATACGCAAAAAAAAGCGTATATATCTTATCATTTGTACCGGTTATACGAATATTAATATTACTACCATTGTTAAATTAAATTAACCTTAATGCATCACATTTGAAACATAATTAATAATCTAAGTATAGCTTAATAATTAATATCTCTACTAGGGTCATAATCCCATCTCGTGAATTATATAGTGGCTTGTGGGGACAAATCTCCCACCTACTTCTTTTTCAAAATTGTCGCGCCATTCTATTCTAGTGAGACTATTTGTTGTGTAAATTTCTTTGATTATTATTATCTCGAGCCAACGACGTAGTCAGAATTTTACATTATAAAAGCGATAAATTTTAATGGGGATGAACTACTAATACATTAAGGTATAATAAAATAAGGTGAGTTAAAAGAAAAGTGAAAATTCAACTGAAAATTTCAAATTTTTTCGGGACAACACCTTTGCTAGCCCAAGCCTGGCTCCGTCACTGTTCCAACATGAATGATTAACACACACTGGACAGAGTTAGAAATCTTAGATTATTATAGGGTCAGTATGGTTAATGTTATATATAAGACGATTTTTACAATAATTGTGTCGAACAAATTCAAATAACGGGAAAATCACGTTGATATTAGTGTGAAGGTAATAATAAATTGACATAATTATGCAAAATATTCGTGTAAGACCGTTTTCAGAAGTATTTATGATCCTCTAATAGATAAGTAGACTAACAATTACTCAAATAAGTTCCATACTTTAATTTTTATATTAACGTTAAACCGTCTTACACAAAACTAAAATTTAAATGTTCCTTACAACAAAACCTTAAATTTTCATTCACTTTTTTCAGTCTCAAAGTATTAAAGACATAGCTCATCATATACAAGAAGACATGCCTAAATGCACAAGGCTAGACAATATTCACTTTTTCTCTTCATGGGTGTTGGCATGTTGAAGAAGCCTCAATAATGTTTCATCTCCAACGTACGTATTAGGCCTAGGGATAGCTCGTGGAAGAGATTCCAATTTCTACAAATAGTAATAATTCTCTAGATCCAATATAATATAAATAATCCCTTATACATGTCTCTAAAAATAGTAATAATTCCTAATTCAAATGGTATCATACTATCATTCCCTAATGTCTCTATTCTCATGTAATTACCATTTATATTTTGTGGTCCAAGTTATAAAAGAGTAAGTTTTGGACATGTATACAAAGTTTTAAAAGCGGTTTCTGAATCGAGAAATTAATGATTTATTTAAACCCTTGTTAGCTATTACTCCATTCTTATTATGTTTAAAAAAGTTTATTTTGAATAGAAATTTTTGTGTGAGGCTGGCTTACATAAGGGTTTGTGTAAAATAGGTTAATTGTAATTGTTTCTTTCACATTTTGTTTTTTCAGTTAAACTAAAACGGGTTAATTGTAATCGTTTCTTTCACATTTTGCTTTCAGTTAAGCTAAAACCGGTTAATTATTTATACCATGACTTATTAATGAATATAATTCTATTCATCAACTTCTATAACTACTTTTAGATCATAGTTTAGAGCATGAGAGTATGAGACAATAAAAAAAATTGTATAAAAATGATAACAAGTACTTAAAAGAGAAGCAAGAGAATATAAGGTGGGTACTTGAAATAAACTTTATTGGATCCTGCGTGACATAAGTGTCAATATTAACACATATCTATCAATTTGATAGCCAAAGATAAAGGAAACAAGGAATGATGAAAAAGTTGAATTTCAAAAGAAAAGAAAAGAGAAAGATATCCCCAACATCACCAAACATTTGTAGAAGCATCACAGATAAAGTTAAAATTTGCCTTCTAAAATTTTTTACCTATAAAGATGGTGAATTACAACCAAAAAGAAATTATTATAGATAATAACTTCACTTATTTCATACTTAATTTCATATATGTTGTACATTTGACATGTTCGATAATAGTCGATGAAAGTTAATAATCCATCAATAATATAGAGATATCTATAGTTGACAGCTAAGTTAACGGGGAATATAATAAGATATTCAAATAATAATGATGATAATATCTTCACTTTGAAAACCCTATCTGCATGCATTTGCTAGCTGAACTAAAATATTTAAAACTCGATGGAATAATATGTAAAGAAATATTAATAGATAAATTAAATGTTAATCAAGTTAGCCAGTAAGATTGTTCACTACTAGAACTAGTTAGATTACCTACTAAAAAGGCCGATCAGACAAAAATGGATCTGTAAAAAAAGTTAATTATCGGCTGGCTACAGTCGGTGCTTAGTATGACAATCGGTAAACTACCGATCGAAGTATAAGCAATCGGTTATGGTATCGTCAGTAATTTTGTAATTTACCGACCGATAAGTAATTTGAGATAAAATAAGGTGACATTTACTATAACTACCTTACCTTTGATATATTTTGGACACTATTAAGGATAAAATGAGGGGACAAATACTATAATTACCATGCCATCTTTTTCCAATCTTCTTTTTGTCAATCTATCTCATACATACCCTTCTCCAACCCCAAAGTCCCACTCAAACCAAAAAACCATCATGAAATCTCCTCAACATCAAGCACTCCAAAAAAGCATTTCTTCTACTCCTCCTATCACTCATCATAATAATCATCATACCCTTAACCATATTTCCCTTAAATTTACTTTCTTTCACACCATTTCTTTCATTTCCAAATTTTCATACAATTCACTATCAAAATCATGAATTTCCTCTTAATTTTCCTCTCAATTTCTCCATTATTTCTTCATCTAGCATCCACTAAAGAAATCCCAATTCAAGTTTTTTCCTTACTATCCCTAAAATCATCCCTCAATGACCCTCAAAACTCCTTAAAAAGTTGGGATCATACCCAAATTTCTAAGGACAACAATTCCCATGTTTGGTGTTCATGGTTTGGCATAAAATGTGCTCTCAACACTTCACAAATCATCTCCTTAGACCTCTCATCACTCAATATCTCTGGCGCAATTGCGCCAGAGATTCGACTTTTATCATCCTTAAACCACCTTAACTTGAGCCAAAATGCATTTGAAGGCAACTTTCCCTCCATAATTTTTCAGCTTTCCAACCTTAGAACACTTGATATAAGTCACAACAACTTCAACTCAACTTTCCCACATGGCATTTCCAACCTTAAGTTCCTTAGACACTTGAATTGTTATAGTAACAACTTTGTAGGCCCATTACCACTAGACCTAGTCGAAAACCGGTTTCTAGAGTACTTAAACCTCGGTGGAAGTTACTTTGAAGGCGGTATACCGGGGAGTTATGGATTTTTTCCTAGGCTAACTTTCATGCATTTAGCCGGGAACTCACTCAATGGTTCAATACCTTCGGAAATCGGGTTTTTAGACCAACTTCAACGTCTTGAAATGGGTTACAATGATTTTAATAGTACTATCCCAAGAGAATTGGGTATGTTGTCAAGTTTGAAATACTTAGACATATCAAGTTCCAACTTATTTGGCAACATACCCAAAGAACTTGGAAACTTATCAAACTTAACCACATTGTTACTATTCTTAAACAATCTCTCAGGAGACATCCCTTCAACCATTTCCAACATGAAAGCCATGACAATTCTCGACTTCTCGAACAACACGCTTTCGGGTTCAATCCCTAAGGGGATTTCATCACTAAAGGAGCTTACTTTCTTAAGTTTACTAAGAAATGAGCTAAGTGGTGAAATTCCTCAAGACGTCGCGAATCTCCCAAATCTTGAATTCCTTCTTCTATGGAGTAATAACCTAAATGGGTCATTGCCATCAAGGTTAGGAACCAATGGGAATCTTCTAAAACTCGACGTCTCGTCGAATAAGTTGAGTGGTCCTTTACCTAAGGACTTATGTGTTGGGAACAAGTTGGAAAAGCTCATATTGTTCAACAATGAATTCAATGGAGAATTGCCTAGCTCACTTGTGAATTGCACTTCTTTGGTAAGGGTAAGAATTGAGAATAACATGTTAAATGGAAGTATCCCAAATGGGTTGGGAATGTTGCCAAATCTTGTTTATTTTGATGCAAGTAACAATAATTTTAGTGGGATTATCCCTAATGATATTGGGATTGCACCAAAATTGGAAAATTTGAATATTTCAATGAATTTTTTTGATGGGGAATTGCCTAAATTGATTTGGGGTGGTCCAAATTTACAAATTTTGTCAGCATCATTTTGTAAAATTTCAGGGAAAATTCCTGATTTTTTAAAAGGGTGTTCAAATTTGTATCAAATTGAATTGGAAGGTAACAAATTAAATGGACCTATACCTTGGGATATAGGACATTGTGAAAAATTGGTGACTTTAAATTTAAGGGATAATTTTTTGGAAGGAATTATTCCTTGGGAAATTTCTACTTTGCCTTCAATTAATGTTGTTGATTTGGCTTATAATCATATAAGTGGTAGAATTCCATCAAATTTTGATAATTGTGGAACTTTAGAGACATTTAATGTGTCATATAACATGTTAAGTGGTCCTATCCCATCTTCAGGGTCCATTTTCCCAAGTTTACATCCTTCTTCATTTAGTGGTAATTTAGGATTATGTGGTGAATTACTCAGAAAACCGTGTGAGTCGGGTTCTCCGGTTCCAGAAGGAGGACGAGGAGGAGGAGATGTGGATCAAGAGGGGAATAGGAGGAAACCCGGCGCGATTGTGTGGATTATGGCAGCTGCATTTAGTGTAGGATTATTTGTTTTAATTGCCGGGATTAGGTGTTTTCATTCCAGTTACAGTCAGCGGATTAGTGAAAGTAACAGTAATAATAAAGAGGTTGGTCCATGGAAATTAACAGCCTTCCAAAGGCTGAATTTCACAGCAGATGATGTGTTGGAGTGTTTGGCAATGAGTGACAAGATAATTGGAATGGGGTCCGCCGGGACGGTTTACAGGGCCGAGATGCCGGGTGGCGAAACAATAGCTATTAAGAAGCTTTGGGGGAAACAAAAGGAGACGTCACGGCGAAGGCGGACAGGTGTCCTGGCTGAGGTGGATGTGTTAGGGAATGTTAGACATAGGAATATTGTGAGATTATTAGGTTGTTGTAGTAATAAAGATAGTACAATGTTGTTATATGAGTACATGCCTAATGGAAGTCTTGATGATTTACTACATGGTAAAAATAAAGGGGTTAATTTGTTGGCGGATTGGGTTACTCGGTATAAGATTGCTCTTGGGGTCGCTCAAGGTATCTGTTACCTTCACCATGATTGTGATCCTGTTATTGTTCACCGCGATTTGAAGCCTAGTAATATCCTTTTGGATATTGACATGGAGGCTAGGGTAGCGGATTTTGGGGTCGCTAAGCTTATTCAAACCGATGAGTCGATGTCCGTCATTGCTGGATCTTATGGTTATATTGCACCAGGTAAATTTCTTACCTCTTCACATTTTTAATTATAATTGCATTTAGTTATATAATGTGCATATATATCCACATTTGATCTATAGTTTTAAATACTTGATGTCGATAGTGTAAAAGCAATTGAGATCCTCTCCATTTCTTCCCCTCTTCATTTCCTTTCATTATCCTCACTGGCGTGGATTTTATCCCGAAATGATCTAACGGTTCATCGTTTGGTGAGGTGGAGAATGGATAATGATTTAATATTGTTGTATTAGAGAAGAAAAATGGAGAGAATCCATGCTCTTGTAAAAGAGCAACTACTTTTTAGTTTATTAAGGATGATTTTCTTCTACAACATTACAATTTTTTTATGTTTTTCACCTATAAGAAACAGAACAGTCTTTGTTTCCATAAAATATAATCATATAATCGGTGGTGGGGCAAGGGAATGGCTAGCAGGGCGCTCAACCCGTTGAAGGATGAAATTTCACAGTTTTTATTTAAAGTTTTCTAACATTTTTGGAGATAACCTTATGCCATTACCTGTTTACCTAATTGAGATTTTCAACCCTATTAAGTTCAAATTCTGGCTTCGCCAGTGCAGTGCATATACTATATCATAACTTTCAATATACGGAGTATAACAGTTGTGGTCCAAATGCATTTGTTCTTATCTATGAATTCAATCATAATGCATAAAACTGTGTACATCCATGTTCAAAAATTTGGAAGCATGCTTGTTTCACTCATTTTGGTGGGCACAAAAATTAAATCTACCCATGCAAATGGAATTATTTGCTAGCATCACAATCAACCTAGTGATGTTGATCAATCAAGTAAAACTCGGGGAAAAAAACCGATTATATAAAAAAAAATTACTTCATTCAAACCTTACCGAAACACGTTCTCACGTAACTGATATACATTTTTAATAAAAAGGCGTAATTTCAAATCCTAAGTACTTTTATATATAGTAATCCGACTCACTCCATCTGAAATCAAACCGAATAATGCAAATTTAATAACTTTATTTTTGTCATAGAACTAAATTTGACATATACTCCACACTAGCTCTTTAATTAATTAAAACTCAATTATCTTTAATTTTATTAGTGGCTTTCTAGTTGTTGTTCCTTTCAACTGTTTTCATGTTTCCTCATATTTCTGTAGCTCCACTACTTATTACGCGTGAATTGCTTTATTTAATTTTCTTTCTTTTTCTGTCTCTAAAATCATTTTAATTTGGACCCACCAATAAATTTGTCAAACCAAAAGCTTCTAACATTCTAACCTACTTTAGTCCTCCTGCGACGATTTTAACTTAAGACGAGAAAAATATCACCATTTTAATAAAAAGTAATAACTAAAATTATCACTTTTTAACAATAAATTGATAAAAACTTTTTATCTAGAAATGTTAACATTTTAAAGTGAAATGATAGTATTTTATCTGTCTGAAACGAGAATTAGCGTTCTTTAATTTGATGTAATACATTACATTGACTTAATAATATATAACCTTTCAATCTTTTTCCTTCTTTATTAAGTCCATATCAATTGTCACACTTGATTAAATGGGTGTTACTTATGTTTTGTAGAGTATGCCTATACCTTACAAGTCGACGAGAAAAGTGATAAAAAGTTATAACTAAAATTGCCGTTTTTAATAATAAACTGATAAGAGAATTTTAATCAGGAATTGTTAACATTTTATCGTGAAATGATAGTATTTTATCTGTCTGAAATAAGAATTTGCGTTCTTTGATGTAATACATTACATTGACTAATAACCTTTCAATACTTTTTCCTTCTTTATTAAGTCCATATCAATTGTCACACTTGATTAAATGGGTGTTACTTATGTTTTGTAGAGTATGCTTATACCTTACAAGTCGACGAGAAAAGTGATATCTACAGTTACGGAGTTGTACTACTCGAGATTTTAAGTGGGAAACGATCTGTAGAGTCAGAATTTGGTGATGGAAAGAGTATAGTCGATTGGGTCCGGTCCAAAATCAAATCGAAAAATGGAATCAACGACATTCTCGACACAAATGCCGGTGCATCGTGTTTATCAGTTAAAGAAGAAATGATGTTACTTCTTAGAGTCGCGGTGTTATGTACTAGTCGAAACCCGGTCGATAGGCCGTCTATGAGGGATGTTGTGTCAATGTTACAAGAAGCTAAGCCTAAGAGGAAGTCCCCTAGTCAAGTTATTGGAGGTAATAATAATAATAATAATAACAATGGTGATCATGTAATTGAAATTGGTAATTGTGGTGAAAACAAGTAGAGAGGATTGTGTTTATATAAATTAATTAATAATTTTTCATATTTTATTTTTTTATTAGTATTTCTTAAGTTTTTTTATTTTATTTTATTTTATTTTATTTAGATTTAAATTATGGGGTTGGTATAGAAGTGTTGTACTAGTATGTCACTAATTTTTAATGGAAAATTTCAAGCAATATCCTAAATCTTTTATAACGGATATCCTAATTTAGTGGAAGACGGTCTCTTAGGAGACCTAAATGGTCGAATGGATGATTTTCCACTTTTTCAGATATATATATTGTCATTTATCTACTTGGTTTTATTATCTTAATTTGTTATTTAAAAAAAAATACAAAAATAAATAGAAATAAGCGATGTAAATAAAAAAATATGAGTTGGTATTGTTTAAAACGGTTTTACACTAAAGTGCTTTAATTATGTTCGTTAAAGAAATATATACCCCTCACTAAAACATAGGTACGAGTAGTTGATAAAAAAAAAATTATTATAGGTTGGTGTTCAGGTACAATATAAGGTAGTTTTATACTAATTTAGTGTGAAACTGCGTCTTAATTACATGATAATTTTTTTTTGAAAGTTACTATAAATCCCACATTCTTGGAACTCAAGTTAGTTCACAAGCAAATTAGTAAATTTAGGAAAGTCCAGTTAAATAATATACTTAATTATTTTTTTAATGAATTCAAAACCCATTGAGACAAGGAATTTGGAATAAAAAATTAGTTTACATAATAATTACTATATCATATTTCAGATTACAAAAACTTTAGAGAGACGGTCTCTCAATAGCGTTATTTAATTTCTATTTTCGATTTCAGATATTTCAAATACGGAGTACTCCGTATATTTTACTTGCTTTCCAAGTTAATTTATGGTAAGAAGAACTCTTGTTTCCTGATCAACGTAAAATTACTATTACTACTTTATATATACAACTCGAAAAATCATCAATTTTTTCACGTCTAAATATTAATAATTCTTCAATCTCTAATTTTCTCTATTTATTTAATTCAAAAAATTTGTTTTTGTATTAGCAAATTTCCGTAATTAGCATAAACTCGATCATGGAACGAATGAACGAAAAAGAAGAAAGTGTAGATGATTTGTTGAGAGAAATAGATGATCTTCGACATTATTTATCGGAAGAGGAATTTAAAGGAACTTTTGTTAAGAAAAAGTTTAACTTGAGGCTTATAATAAGCATGCAATTTGAACAACTACGTAAAAAGAGGGAAGAATTAGTCCAAGAAGAAGTTCCTTCTAGTGCAACAAACTCGGATTTTGATGTTTCCGTCAACAATGATAGTGTCGAGGAGGAGGAAAAAGAGGAAAAAGACGATACCCTAGTGATCGAAAGTGAAAATACTCGTGTTTTAAGTAAAATAAAAGGGAAAGAAATAGTAATCGACGATGATTATGATTGTAATTACGAGAATGGTCGAAAAAAGAAGGCAAAAACCAAGAAGGGGTGTAAAATTATTTTTAAAAAAGAGGAGACTCAAGTCGAAGACGGTCTTCCAATACCGTACGTTGAGGGTATTAACAAGTTACATGGGTTGGAAAAGAAATTGATAGTACAAAAAAGGTTAACAGTAACAGACGTAAATCCAAATCATGGTAGACTTTTATTTCCAATAAAATGTCGCGTTGACTTTTTAAGAAGTCAAGAATTTGAATTAATTAATAAAAAAGATTGTAATAATAAAATTGATGTTAGATTGTTGGTGCCCTCAACGTTGGATGGAGTTAATGTGAAGTTTATAAAGCTTGGTAAGTGGCAAATGAGTGGGAATTGGTATTATACTCTTGTGAGTACTTGGAAAGAGGTCGTCGCGGTCGATAATTTTAAAGTGGGTGATGTAATCCAAGTGTGGACATTTCGGTATGAGGGTGATAAAGGGTCGGATCAACTTGGGATGGCTATTGTTAAGCTTGATGTTAGTCCCGGTATTAGTCCTGGTGGCAATGGTAGTGGCAACGGTGGTTGTGAGAGTAATGGTAGCGGTAATAGTGGTGATGGTGGTGTTTGTTCTAGCTAGCTAGTTAGTTCTTGATT
Organism: Silene latifolia; assembly: GCF_048544455.1. Taxonomy (NCBI): domain Eukaryota; kingdom Viridiplantae; phylum Streptophyta; class Magnoliopsida; order Caryophyllales; family Caryophyllaceae; genus Silene; species Silene latifolia. The sequence goes on along the minus strand of NC_133535.1, from coordinate 157,842,439 downwards.
TTTCATTTCATTTGTTTTTGTTTCATTGTTATTTGAATTTGATTTTATATATACCTGAGAGTAATGAGATCATCTTTTTGTTACCAATTTGATTTATATCTTAGTACCCTTTCATATCGGTCATTTGTTTACTTTTAATTTTGACAATACAATGAGGAGAAAATTCGCAACTGTCACCTTTAGTATGCACTTGGTAAACTCTCAAGTATATATACTTGATATCTTTCAAGTCCGCGAAAGTGGTAATTAGGCCCCTTAACTCTGTTCAATTGTGAAATTAGGCCCCATAAGTTTTATTTGGAGCAATCAAACCCCTTAAGTTTCACCAAAAGTGAAATTCAACCCCATTTTCATAATTTTCACCAAATTCTTATATTAATATTACTTTTAATACAATTTATCAAATATAAAATATATTTTTTATAATTTTAGAACTTTTATATTTATATTAAATATTGAGAATTATTTTATTTTGAATTTTATAATATATAGACAATTTATTATATATGTATGAATGTTATATAAATTATAAATAATTTACTAAATATGTATGTAAAAGTATTCTTCAATGATTAATAAATTATGTAAAAATTCGTAAAGTTGCAATTAGTAATTTTTAGTTATTTAATAAATTATTTAATACCAATATAAATTGTTTTTAATTAAAATTCTTGTGTAAATTTAAAAAATGGGGTTGAATTTCACTTTTGATGAAACTTACGTATACCAAAATTAACCACCTTTTTAAGGAGGTGATGGAATCGAAGTTTAAAAGGAACCACCCTAATTTTACCTCAACAAGATTGTTCTTGGTGCGACTTGAATGTAGAGCTCTAATTGAGTTTAATTAATGGAATGCTTTTTTATTATTTTTTATTCAAATTAAGGGTTGGTATAGAAGTGTTGTACTACTATGGCACTAATTTTTATTGATTAATTATTTTATGCAATATCCTAAATCTTTTTAACCGATCGATATCTTGCCTTTACTTTTGCTAATGGATGATTTTCCACTTTTTCAGATATATCATCTATCTACTTGGTTTTGTTATTTTTACAAATATACAAAACATACTTAAATAATCGATCGTTATTAAAAGAAAATTGAGTTGGTATTGTTTAAAACGATTTTATACTATAGTAATAAATCCATTCGTCAATATAAAGACATATATACCCTCATTAAAAAAACAGATCGTTAGTAAAAAAAAATATAGGATGGTGTTACGGTAAAATATAAAGTAATTTTACACTAATTTAGTGTGAAACCGCCATATTTACATGATAATTTATGTTTGGAACATGTCTAGCTAGAAATTTACCATAAATCCCACATACTTAGGAGGAAGCTCGCAACTGTCGCCTTTAGTATATATACTTGATATCTTTCAAGTATATATACTTGATATCCTGCAAACCATATACCAAGATTAACCACCATTTTAAAGAGGTGATAGACTCGAAGTTGAAAAGAAACAACCCTAATATTACCTCAATAAGAATACTCTTGGTGCGACTTGAATCTAGAGCTCTCTAATTAAGAAGTTATTGAGTTTAATTAATGGAATACTTTTTTAATATTTTAGATTCAAATTAAGGGTTAGTATAGAAGTGTTGTACTACTACTATACATCACTAATTTTTATTGATTAATTTAATGCAATATCCTAAATCTTTTAACGGATATCTTGCCTTTACTTTTGCTAATGGATGATTTTCCACTTAGATATTATATCATCTATCTACTTGGTTTTGTTATTTTTACAAAAATACAAAACATATACTAAAATAATCGCTATATATTAAAAGAAAATTGAGTTGGTATTATTGTTTAAAACGATTTTATATAGTAATAAATCCATTCGTCAATATAAAGACATATATACCCTCATTAAAAAAAAAAAGATCGTTAGTAAAAAAAAATATAGGATGGTGTTACGGTAAAATATAAGGTAATTTTACACTAATTCAGTGTGAAACCCCCATATTTACATGATAATTTGTGTTTGGAACATGTCTAGCTAGAAAGTTACCATAAATCCCACATACTTGGAACTCAAGTTAGTTTTTTCCACACAATAAAATTTAGGAAACCTAGTTAATCAATTTCTTTATTTTTTTAATAAATTCCAAAACCAATTGAAATAAGGAAATTAAATAAGATTAGGTTACATAATAATTACCATATTTCAGATATTTCAAACATATTTTACTTGCTTTCCAAGTTAATTTATGGTAAGAAGAACTCTTGTGTCCTGATCAACTTACAATTACTAATTACTAATCCTATACTACTCCGTACTTCTTCATATCTATATATATATACACACACAATTCGACAAATTAACAATTTCAATTTCAATTTCAATTTCAATTCAACTATAATATAATAATTTGTTTTTGTATTAGCAAATTTCCGTAATTAGGTCAAATAAAACAAATTTGATCGAATTAACGGAAAAAAACGAAGAATTAAGGATGGATTTTGCGGAAAAAGTAGATGATATTTTGGAAGAAATAGATCATCTTCGACATTACTTATCGAAAGAGGAATTTAAAGAAACTTTTTTTAAGAAAAAATTTAATTTGAGGCTTGTAATAAGCATGGAAGCTGAAAAATTATTACGTATAAAGAAGCAAGAATTAATCCAAGAAGCTCCGGTGAGTGCAACAAACTCGGATATTATTGAAGTTTCAGTCGAGAATGAGAGTGTCGAGGAGGAGAAATCAGAGGAAAAAGACGAAACCCTAATGGTCGAAAGTGAAAATACTCGTGTTTTGAGTAAACGAAAAGGGAAAGAAATAGTAATCGAGGATGATTATGATTATAATTACGATTATGGTCGAAAAAAGAAGGTAGAAACCAAGAAGGGGTGTAATGAAAATTACGATATTGGAGTTCCCGTCAACAATGAGAGTGTCGAGAAGGAGGGAAGAAAGGAAAAAGACGATATCCTTATGATTGAAAGTGAAAATACTCGTGTTTTAAATAAAAGAAAAGGGAAAGAAATAGTAATCGAGGATGATTATTATTATTATGATTATAATTATGAGAATGGTCGAAAAAAGATGGGAAAAACTAACAAGGGGTGTAAAGAAATTCCTTTCTTTACAACAAATTACGATATTGGAGTACCCGTCAACAATGAGATAAGTGTCGAGGAAGAGAAAAAAGCCCTAATAATGCTCGAAAACAAATTAACCCGTGTTACTAACAAAAGAAAAGCGAAAGGAATAGTAATCGATGATGATTATGATAATGATTTCGATATAGCTAAAGAAAAGAGGTCGAATACCAAGAAACGGTCTCCAAAAAAGTCGAAAGAAAAGTCGAAAGAAAACGCTCAAGGCGGTCCAATTGAAAAAAATATTCCAGAGCATTACAAGGAATTTATTGAAAAGTTATTACATGGGAAGAAATTAGAGTTGATGGCACAAAAGAAATTACGTTCAACAGACGTAAAACCGAATGAAAATCGACTAATATTTTCGATGGATGGTCTGCAAAACAATGATTTTTTGACAAGTATTGAAATCGAGTCGATTAATAATAATCGGACTTATAAAATTCAGTCTAGGTTGGTGGTACCATCAACTTTAGATAGGGTTGATAATAGAGAGTATATAAAATTTGGTAAGATGTATATGGGTGAAAATTCCTATTATGCCCTTGTGTCTCCGTGGCGAGAAGTCGTTGCGACCGAGAAATTTAAAGTCGGTGACGTGGTTCAAGTATGGACGTTTCGGTATGAGACTGATGGGTTTGATGAATTTGGGTTGGCTCGACTTGGAATTGCTATTGTTAAGCTTGATATTACTCCGGGTAGTAGTAGTGGTAGTGGTAGTGGTGGTAGCGGTGTTGGTGAGAGTAGCGGAAGTGGTAGCGGTAGTGGTAGTGGTAGCGGTAATAGCGGTGGTGGTAGTGGCAACAATGGTGGTGGGAGTGGTGTTTGTTCTAGCTAGTTAAGTTCTTCATTGTAGTGGTGTACTTAGTGTTGGAATTGATAGATAATGAATTAATGATGCATAAATTCATATCTCCGTCTCACTCATTTGTTTACTTTTGATTAAAATATTTATCGTAAAAGATATAAAAGGTAAATAAATGAATGAGACGTACCGAGTAATAGATAATTCATTGTTTGTTTTAGCTAGTTAAGTTCTTCATTGTAGTAGTGTACTTAGTGTTAAAATCCCGTCTCACTTATTTGTTTACCTTTGATTAAAATATTTTCACGAAGAATATAAAAGGTAAACAAATAAATGAGACAAAGTAATAGATATTTCATTGTTATTCTTATCCAATAAAGATCAAAGTTTGATTTTTTTATATGCTTCGAGATCATTTTATTTTTTTGTTGTTACGGATTTCATAAACTATGTCGAGTCTGTAGCTAGTTAAGTTCTTAGTGTACTTAGTGTTCAGAGTTGATAGGTAATAATGCAAAAATATGATCTATCCGTCTTACTCATTTGTTTACTTTTGATTAAAATATTCCTTCTAAAGGATATAAAAGGTTAACAAATAAATGAGACAGACCGGGTAATAGATATTTCATTGTTATTCTTATCAAATAAAGATCAAAGTTTGATAATTTTTTTATATGCTTCGAGACCATTTTATTTTTTGTTATTACGGATTTCATAAACTATATGTTTAGCTTTTATCTAATTATTCTACTTAATTCGAATTCAGATTAAAATTACTCCAATAAGGTAACGGATATGTTCGGAGCATTATCTAATATTTTAACATTGTCCAAAACCGTCACTCATTACACTAGTAGACCTCATTCAAGAACCAATATTAACTCGCGCGATTGTCAATTTTCAGTACAAATTACTCCTTTTGTCTCATTCATTTATTTATATTTTATTTTTTTTGTGAATAGTATTTTAGTTAAACGTAATCAAATGATTGGAACAGAAGGATCGAGTATATATTATTACCCGAATTCTGTTAATTAGTTAACGGTTTCTGTTGTGAACAAATAACGGTTTTTCTGTTACAAATATATTATAAATTAATTAATTAATCATCACATCAAAATTTTCACACATTTCAAGAAATTGAAAAACAATGTCAACAACAACATACTCATGCTCACACTGGTGGCATGCACCAATTTACTTAACACTATCAATCTTCCTCGCCGCCGTCGCAATCTCCACCTTCCAACCACCGTCAACCACCACAACAACCACCACAACCACCGTCTCCAACACCACAACACACTCACCCATCTCCACTACCGCAACAACAATCCTCCGAAACAACGGTTTCACCATAATGGCAACTCTGCTTCAATTCTCCCCTCAATTATTTCTCTTCCCCTCATCCTTGCCACCTTCTGCCACCGTCTTCGCTCTCCACGACACCGCCTTTTCTAACTTGTCGGTCTCTCCGTCTTCTGTGCAGTTGTTACTGCAATACCATACTCTCCCTGTTAGTCTTACTTTTCAAGAACTTTTTGGAAAACAGAATTATTCTTGTTTGCCTACTTTAATTCCTTCCAAAAATGTTTCTTTAACAAAATTCCGTGATTTCGGGTTGAATTATTCTGTTGTTTTGATCAATAATGTGACTGTTTCGCATCCCAATTTGTTTCTTGATGATTTTGTTTCAATTCATGGTGTTCTTTCTCCCTTCACTTCAATTAATCCGAAACACTGTAATAATTCCGTTAATTCGAGTAATCGGAGAGCAGTGGAATGGGTAAGGATGATCAGAACATTGAGTTCAACGGGTTTCGTCTCGTTTGCAATCGGGTTGAATTCAGTTCTTGATCAGGTTGTTAAAGAATACCCGGATTTGGATTCGGTTACTGTTTTAGCACCAATGGAATTCGGGTTTGTGGGTTCGTCGAATTGGATATTGGATCGGGTTGTTAGGTATCATGTTGTCGGTCGAAGGTATAGTTATATTGAGTTAACTGCATTACCTGTAAAGACTGTACTGTCAACTTTGTTACCAGGGAATGTTGTTCAGGTTACTGTGAATGCTAATGCTAATGCTAATGCTAATGTTTCTTATGGTTTGGCTGTTAATGGAGTGGAAATCGTCTCACCGGAGATTTACAGTAGTCGAATGTTTGTCGTTCATGGGATTTCTCGAGCTCTGGATTTTCTTCATCGTGTAGATACTCGAATTTAGGTTCTTCTGTTAAGATTTTGTTCTGTAATTAGTTCATGTTAATTGTACTTGCAGTACTGATTTTCTGTAATCAGTTGTTTATAGGAAATATTACATTTTTCGAGTAAATTTGCATGGCGAAACCAGTGTTCAATTGCATTTGTGACGGAAATTGGCATTTAAATCAGCTTATGATATTGCATCAATGGGAATTTTAAAAAAAAAAAATTCTTACAATTTTCAACCGATTCTAAAACCGTGTTGATGAAGTAATGTCAGGCATGTATTACAACAACATCAGAGCTTTAATCCCAAAATAATTTGGGGTCGGCTGACATGAATCATCCTTTAGAACCGTCAATGGATGAACGCACACCTCAAAAAAGCGAAAATCAGAAAAGAAAAAGTGAAAAACAAAAGGGGAGTGAAACATAATACGAAAGCCAAGTAAACTTATAGGTTTTAAAATCGAAATCCGGATTTTTTTTATAAAAACTTATAATTTAAATCGAGAATGTCAGGCATGTATTATGATCTTTAAATTATTACATCATGTTCAGTACAGGAACAAATCTCGCTGAACGTAGCAGTTGCGAGTTCCACTGTTTAAACAACAGAAAAGTTACATTGAACCATCTGGTATGAGCACAACCGATCCAGTGGTTTGCCTGGTTTCGAGGGCAGTGTGAGCTTCGGCTGCTTGAGATAGCGGATACTTGTGATTAACACGAACTTTTAGGATGCCTTTAGCGATATTTTCAAATAGTTCTCCTGCAGCTTCCAGAAGCTCATCCCGGGTTACTGTGTAATGCATTAGGGTCGGCCTTGTTAAGGTGAGAGATTTCACTGCCAGTGCTGATATTGGAACAGGATCAGGTGTCCCTGATGACTGACCGAACAAAACCAGGTGTCCTCTCAGTTTTAGGCAATCCAATGATCCCTGAAAATACAAATTCCTTCTTAAAATTAATGTACAGTAGTATAATGCACTTGTGTACCTTAAAATGCAAATAACGCAAGAGCTAGATGAGCTCCTGAAGAGCAATTCTCTTGGAAAACGGCCCTTATACATAGGACATATTTATTCCGACAACAAATTTAGCAAACAGTTGAAAAAAAAATTGTTTTAAGGTGTCTTAGGACCCATGAATCCACCAATGGCCAAACACGGATTCCCGAACGGGTTAGTATTATAATTTTAAGGTTACTGCAATTGTATTTGAGGCGGGTATCAGTTGCATTTATGGCATGAGTGCATGACGTAGCAGATCAGGTCGCAACGACCAATTCTGAGATCAGCGTCTCAAACCATAATTTTATACCATGATAATGAGATTTATTGTTCCTGAAGTAACGTAGACGTAGATATATGATTATAGGACAATATTTTGAATATTTGTATGAGAAGGTATCGAGTTCTTCCACGGTGAAGGATAGGTCAGGCAAATTACCTGAAAAGTGTCCTTGCCAACAGAATCATAAACAACTTCTACCCCTTGTCCCCCTGTAATTTCATTAACACGAGTCACAAAGTCCTCTTCCTTGTAGAGTATCACATGGTGGCATCCATCCTCTTTGGCCTGAATTGCTTTCTCTTTTGTCGAGACAGTACCGATGACAGTTGCACCAAGGGCATTCGCCCATTGGCATAATAGGGAACCTACTCCTCCAGCAGCGGCATGAACAAGGATAGTATGACCAGCTTGAACCTAGAATTTTGAAGGTCAGAAGATACAAAAGAACACTCGGCTAGTGCCCAGCAGAGTGAATATTTGCAAAGTACACACAAAATGTTGGTATCAAAACAATGTTACTCGAACTCGGTTACAAGTGGACATCTTGTTTGTGTCCAAGGATTAGACTTGGCTATTTTATGTAAAAAAATCCCATACTTTTGGTTTAATTGAAGTTTTCCTTGTCATAGTCATACCCATGCCAAAACAGACACGGGAGTTCCTATGTTACTCCGACTCTTCTAATTCCCTCATGTACCCGTGTCCGACACTCGATACTCAGACAAGTGTATGACACTTCGACACCTCGTTTAAAGCCAAAATATGCATATTTTTATTAAAATTGGCCGAGTCCGACACTTGGACACGCACCCGTGTCGGATCCTTCTAAACGAGTCTGAGCAACATAGCACGGGACACACGATGAAACATGCTCTCAAAGGATAGTGAGCTACCTCATACTCAATAACAAGCTTACATATAACAATCATTTGGAGGTGAGACTAAATTCATAAATGAGTGATACTATATCAGAGAACCTTGTATACGCATTTCGGTGCAAAATCCTAATAACGAATATGAATGAGTATATGAATGGCCTAGTGCATTGCTGGATTCAAAATGACAATTAGATAGGAGTGAGACATACTTGGAAGCTACGACGAATGAGATAATGAGCAGTCAAACCCTTCAGCATGACAGATGCTGCAGTAATAGGATCAATAGAAGATGGAACAGGCACGACTCTGTTGGCAGAAAGTATTTGCTCCTCAGCATATGAACCCATTGGACTACCAGCATAAGCAACAATGTCTCCCACCTGTCTTCCAGTTAAACCAGGACCAACAGCAACCACCTCCCCGGCTGCCTCCATTCCTGTCCCCATAATCATACCGTTCGTGCCAACTCAGTATTTTAATTCATGAAAGAGGATAATTAATCAAAACACATACGTATCAGATATATATTCAAAAACATATTCTGCAGTCTCATCAACGCAATTAAGCCCAAAGACTAATTAAATCGGCAAAAATTTTGAATGAGTGAGTCTCCCATATAGTTTTTGTGAGACTGCTTTATACACAGTTCATTTTATCTGTGTGATATAAGTAAACCTAATAGATAGATATGAGCATGTTTCACAGCTTGAATTGATACTTTTAAAACAGAACTGCACATAAGCTAGAAACGGAGCGAACCTGGTATGAAGGGTATTGTAGGAGCCTTATACTCTCCTTTACGGAAATAAACATCAATGAAATTGAGCCCGATTGCTTTGTTCCTCACACGAATCTCGCCCTCTTTTGGCTCCCCTACTTCTACATCTTCCCATTTCAGTACCTACAGCAATCATCATCACCATCACCATCACCATCATCATCATCATCATCATCATCATCATCATCATCATCATCATCATCATCATAAATATCATCAAATAAGAATACAAATTCCCAAATGGACAATTAAAAGATTGCATCTTTTCGGTTAAAATGCACTGAACCACAGCAGCACTACCCTAAAACCTCCAGAGTCATATACTCCCACATCGACACAACAGGGGTTCAGATGTACGCAATCTTACTACCGACATTTTAATCATCACTGGCCACATAAATAGTTATATTAGCAAAAGTGGAGGGAAAAGAAGGGGAGGGGGAAGGAGGTAAGGGAAGGGGAGGGGAAATGGAGTGTGGGTGTTTGTATACAATTTTCCTCCAAATCTTGCCCATTGTAGAGAGATTTTGATTAGCCTTGAAAATCTCTCCCCCCTTCATTTCCCTCTACCCTCATTTGCTATCCAAACAAAGGATTTTAAATCCCCTACTCTCTCTCCCTTTCTTTTCTCTCCAAATCCCTCAATCCAAACACACCTAAAGGATACCCAAAAGGCAAAAGCAGCAAACTTTTTAACAATAACTCATAACGAAAAACACCCATTTACACCAAATGAAAATTGACAATGATCATCAACATACACTAACAAAAACATTACCCAAGTGCCTCAATGGCTCCTGCAAATTGCTAGGTAAGGGGGTTGGATTTAGGCAGCTTTATCCTCGTGTTAGCAACACAAAGAGACTATTTTCGAATGATCATCAACAAAAAGGTTAAAAAAAAATCAGTGATCAATGATCACCCATCAACCCACATACAAAAACAATTAAAAAACCATAATTTATATATAACATTCATTTTTAATCATAATTTCAGTTGGGCATTTCAGCAAACAGTTGGTGTGCATAATAATACAAAGAGATGGAAAACAACCTCTGGTCCACCATGTTCATGAACCCTAATAGCTTTCACCATTGTTGATGATGAAGATGAAGATGGTGTATTAGTTGAAAATGAGTGAGCTTTAATGGTAAATTTGGGAGTATATTTGCTAGTAGATGAGTGATTAAGTGAAGAAGAAGATAGAGAAATGTTAGGGTTTGTGGAATTGTGATGATGAAGGAAATAATTAAAAAGGGTCAATTTTGATAATAATTGGGATTTTGGTTTCGTTTGAGTAAGAGGATATTGATGTAATGATGATGGATTATAATGGTGATTTACTATTAATCTTGCTCTTAAACAAGCCATATTAGGAGTGTGTTGTGTGATGCTTTGTTTTGTGGATCTTTTGTAAATTCCGTCAGCATATAAATTACTAACATATTAATTTGATTGAGACTTTACAATGTCACATACTTATATACATGGAATCGTAACTCTTGATAAGATTATCGACTTAGGCATTGTGTAGTTAAAATTGATGGAGTATTGAATTTTGACTTTAAAATAAAGATAAAGATTAGAATTTAACAATGGTAGATTATAACGGTACGTAAAATTGTAAGAATGTACTCTTGCCACTAAGAATACGTCTTGGAAAATTAAGTTATGAAAATAATGTTAGTATATATTGAGTGACAGAGTACATTTCAGTGTTGGCGTTATCATTTCTCTTGAAAAGTTGGATAAAGAATAATAAGGTCTAAATTATTAATATTCATAGTGATTTAGAGAAATAAAAGATGGTTACTGGTTAGTGTCTAAAATAACCGAATAAATTATCATTACTAATAAAACTACATTTTTAATTCATTTCAAAACACTCAATCAAGTCTCTTTTACATTCTTTCGTGTTTGATAATTATGTAATAATACATAAAATGGGTAGATTTTAATTCACATAACCAATTAAGTAGAAATATGTGAACCACCCTTAAAATATGACTCATTACATTAATATTGATTAATTAATGTGAATCAAATTGGAAGTAGACCTTCTTTTCCTTGCATAATTTTAGAATATGACTCATTACATTAATATTGATTAATTAATGACTAGTCTAATAGAAAAACATAATACCATAGATGATTCATGTTAAGAATCTTATGATGAGGTCTACACTTAGTTGTCTTATACATTACTATCTCAAGTTTATTTTAAAAAAAAAAAATCATGACCATGTTATGAAAATGATTTCACTTAATTAATAATAAGGTAAAATCTCAAACAAACCATGCATATCAGATCAACCAGAACTCCGATACAACTTGTTTCTAAAAACAGTCAAACTTCACAACATGAAAACTTAGCCATGTACTACTCTCCAACAAATTAGGTATTAGAAAAGTCCATTATTGTTTTTATAGGTTCTAATAACTCCAAGATAACACATGACATAATAATACAGTAGATAGCATTGGTCAAGAATGTCTGCTGCACAAATGCTTAAATCATCCACAATTAATCCACAACCTCTCACTCATTTGATCATACAAATACATCTAAACTTTTAATACTTCAAAGTTGTATAGTGTTATGGCAGGCATAGTCCTAAATCCAAGTAATAATGACAATTATAATGGTAAGGTCACTTGGTTTGTTATACTCTCTTGTATGATGGCTGCTATGGGTGGTGTCATCTTTGGTTATGACATCGGTATTTCAGGTATACATCCGACCTTCCTTTACCCCGCTTTATGTTAAAACCATTGAGGGAATCACTAGGGTAATGTAGTTTTTATATGTTACTATATTAGCAGAGTGCAGATGTCAGTTAGCTTAACTGGTTAATATTATTTGACAAATTTGCAGATGTCATCGATACTGAAAAGAAAAAAAGACACATTTAGGTAGGTTATATATAGTTTATATACTAGTAGGGTGCAGATGTCAGCTATCGTAACTGGTTAATATTACTCGACAATTTTGTAGATGTTAACTAGCTTAATTTAGCGATGCTAAAAAGAAAAAAGACACATTTAGGTAGGTTATATACTAGTAGGGTGCAGATGTCAGCTATCGTAACTGGTTAATATTATTCGACAATTTTGCAGATGTTAGCTAGCTTAATTTAGCGATGCTAAAAAGAAAAAAGACACATTTAGGTAGTTTATATACTAGCAGAGTGCAGATATCAACTAGCTTAACTAGTTGATGTAATTTGACAATTATGGATATTCATATTCCCGGCATGGCGGCATTGGGTTAATGTTGTTGTTGTTTGATTGAAGGTGGGGTGACATCAATGGAGCCTTTCCTCAAGAAATTCTTCCCTAGTGTATATGTGAAGATGATTGGAGACAAACAAGTTAGCAACTACTGCAAATTCGACAGCGAGTTGCTAACTTCATTCACATCATCACTTTATGTTGCTGGCTTCATTGCATCCTTCTTTGCTTCATCAGTAACTCGAGTTTTTGGTCGTAAGCCATCAATCTTAATTGGAGGTGCAGCATTTCTTGTTGGCTCAGCTATTGGTGGTGCTGCTCAAGATATTTATATGCTTATTCTCGGCCGCCTTCTGCTTGGTGTTGGAGTCGGTTTTGCTAATCAGGTACTTGCTTTCTCAGTAATGCTCTTTTCATTTCCTTCTGTTCCTCCTGTTTTTCAGAATATGCGAGGAAAATTTTGAAAAAGCGGGAAAAAAAACATGAAGATACGGAAATTTTGTAAAAAAAAACCGACTCAGAAGATTTGTTTGCATGGTCTATTATGCGAGGGAAATTTTGAAAAAACGGGAAAAAAAAACATGATATGGAAATTTTGTAAAAAACCGACTCAGATGATTTGTTTGCCAGGTCTATTATGCGAGGGAAATTTTGAAAAAACGGGAAAAAAAAAACATGAAGATACGGAAATTTTGTTAAAAAAAACCGACTCGGATGATTTGTTTGCCAGGTCTATTATGCGAGGGAAATTTTGAAAAAACGGGAAAAAAAACATGAAGATACGGAAATTTTGTAAAAAAAAAAATGACTCAGATGATTTGTTTGCCATGTTTGTTATGCGAGGGAAATTTTGAAAAAACGGGGAAAAAACATGAAGATACGGGAATTTTGTAAAAAAAAATCGACTCAGATGATTTGTTTGCCAGGTCTATTATGCGAGGGAAATTTTGAAAAAACGGGAAAAAAAACATGAAGATACGGAAATTTTGTAAAAAAAAAAAACGACTCGGATGATTTGTTTGCCAGGTCTTTTATGCGAGGGAAATTTTGAAAAAACGGGAAAAAAAACATGAATATACGGAAATTTTGTAAGAAAAACCGACTCAGATGATTTGTTTGCCAGGTCTATTATGCGAGGGAAATTTTGAAAAAACGGGAAAAAAAACATGAAGATACGGAAGTTTTGTAAAAAAACCGACTCAGATGATTTGTTTGCCAGGTCTATTATGCGAGGGAAATTTTGAAAAAACGGGAAAAAAAAAAAGTATGAAGAAACGGAAATTTTGTAAAAATCCGACCCAAATGACCCGTTTGCCAGGTCTATCCGACACTGACTTAACAAATTTCTTGCTGTTTGCAAACTGTAACATTGTATACAGTCTGTGCCACTGTATTTATCAGAAATGGCGCTACCGAAGTACAGAGGAGCATTCAACAACAGCTTTCAGTTCAGCATAGGAATCGGAGCATTAATGGCAAACTTAATTAATTTCGGTACACAGAAGATCAAAGGAGGATGGGGATGGAGAGTGTCCTTAGCCATGGCCGGGTTACCGGCTTTTATCCTAACAGCAGGTGCAATTGCTCTTCCTGATACACCCAACAGTCTAATCCAAAGAAGCACCAGTAAAAATAATTTACTGTCGAAAGCGAATTTACTGTTACAAAGAGTAAGAGGTACAACTGATGTTGAACTAGAAATCAATGATCTTATATATGCTAGTAGTACTACGACGAAAACCAACCAATTTAATCGAATCCTACATCGCGAATGTAGGCCTCAATTAGTCATGTCGATAGCCATACCGTTTTTCCAACAAGTAACCGGGATTAATGTTATTGCATTTTACGCACCATTACTTTTCCGAACCATAGGCCTAGGCGAAAGTGCATCGCTCTTGTCGTCAGTATTAACGGGGTTTGTCGGAATGGGGTCGACCTTCATATCAATGCTAATCGTCGACAAATTTGGTAGACGGGCACTGTTCATTTTCGGAGGTGGGTTAATGTTTTTATGTCAAGTCTGTATCGGTGTCATAATGCAAATTTTCTTACGAGACCATGGCGGAATCAGTAAAGGGTATGCATATATAGTTTTGGTGCTAATATGTGTATATGTTATCGGTTTCGGATTGTCTTGGGGACCTTTAGGATGGTTAGTACCAAGTGAAATATTTCAGTTAGAAATAAGATCAGTAGGACAAAGTATTACAGTTGCAGTAAGTTTTTTATTTACTTTTATTATTGCACAAACTTTTTTGGCAATGCTTTGTAATTTCAAAGCTGGGATTTTCTTCTTTTTTGGTGGGTGGGTTTTGATTATGACTGGGTTTGTGTATTGGTTCTTGCCTGAGACTAGAAATATTCCTCTTGAAAAGATGGATCAAATTTGGAAGGAACATTGGTTTTGGAGTCGGATCGTGAATTAGGGATAGGGAGATGATAACGTTACCCTGAAATATATTTGTGTTACTCGCTTTTATACATGAAAACAAATTAACTAATCCATAATTTTATGTTTTCATAAAACGAGTCGCACTGTATATTTCAGAATGACGTTGTCATTACCCTTAATTAGGGTTTGTATGTAATTGGAATACTGTTTGCTTTTATACAATAATCTGATGAAAGAAATGTAATACTGGTATATGTTTGTTATTATGCGTAAAGTTCTTCGATTACTGCTCTATTCAGTTCAGTTCAGCTCAGCTCCATTCAATTCAGTTCAGCTCCATTCTGCTCTAAAAAGCTAGAAAGAACAGGGCCTTAGTGTATCCGAAATGATAAATGTATACGATTTGCAGAGAGACTGGAATCAAACCTTGACTAATTTACGGACAATGTCTTACAATGACAAACTGCAGTTAAATCATATTTACAAATAACAAGTTCAGAGTAGCAGTTGCTTCTCGGTCAGGCTAGCCAGTGTCTGGTCACTAGGAAACTAGATAGCCAAACCGAGCATCCACGAGACCTTGTTGACACAGACGAAGGACAAAAAAGAGACACCAGGAACTAAATTGAGCCACAATGCACACGGAAGCAATCGTTAAGAATTATCTATCTCCAAATGGTCTCGTTAGCGTCAGTGAAAATAGCATTGTGATGGTCTATGAGGCACCTGATAACTTCCACTGCAGCAAAGTCAATTGGCAAGCCGTCGTCCAATGGAATGGGGGATGATGCATCTTCATCGTCACTGTCCTCTGTAAAATAATCATAATATGAGCAATGTCAGTTCATCGGGAAAAAAGAAAAAAAAAATACCAAGAATTCAAGAAACACGGCAACTTTGCAGACAAACATTTAAAGAAAACTGTAAACATGGACACAAAGAATAGTACAATGTTTCTGGGATAATTTAACATGAAAACAGTGACGCTGAAAACTAAATGAAAGGTGTGTAAAGGTTTCGATAACTTGAGTAATAGACTACTCACCAAGAATGTCCCATGAGCCATACTTGGGTGCTGAATTATTTGCTGTCTTTATCGAATCTTTAGCATCACGGTGCCAGAACTGTCTATAGGACTCAGGCCTCTGCTCATGCTGCCAAATAATAACAGGTGCCATTTCCTCGGACAAAGTTTGAGCGCCCATCTGCAGAGAAATGAAGATTTAAATACCTATCAAGCGCAAAAGATACATGCACAGACGCTGTTCAATACTCATGTATACAGACTCAATGAAGTTGAAACCGTCAATGGATAAGACTAAACCACTCTAAAAGTTGAAAATATAAACCATCATTTGACAATAAGACTTGCAAGAAAAAACTAGGACGCACACGAAGAGGATAACTGAGAGAAACAGCACCGAGAATAGATTCATCGGAAAAGAAGGAAGTAAAGATGAGCATGTCTTAAAATGGTTGGCTTGAAATGAGCAAGCAGAGGAACAATGGACAAAAACTATTGACAGTAATACGATTTACCTATCCAAAAAGAGAGATGCATCCCGGGTCACAAATGTCATATTTCTCACAAGAGTTGGAGAGAATAATTTGTAAGGAAAGCATGCAAATTAACAAGTAAAAGGATAGAGAAACGGAGAAACAGACCGCACCTTGTTGAGAACCGATTTCTGGCAGACATTAAGCAGGAGGGCAGTAACAAATTCCAGCGTCATGTAATTTACTGTTGGAAGTCTCTTCAGTACATTCTTTAAAACATTGATACTGGAACGAGCACTTTTGATCTCATCATAGAGTTCAAATGTAATCAGCGGTTCAGGGAGACTCGCAAGGTAGCACTTAATCAGAACAGCAATGTCAAGCGGGTTTGCGTTCTCTGGCGGTATAGCATTGGGCTCTGAGATTCAACGACAGCATTTAGGACCATAATTCAGTAAAATAATGGAATTTTTAAAGCAGCAAGATCAGGTTGAACCTTGATTGTACAAAGAAACGAGTTGTTGAATAGCCTTCTTGTCTCCTTCCACTTTAAACAAATAAGGTGTGCCAAGTCCTGAGGATAAGCATCGAAGACGAAAAAGAATAAGGAGAAAAAAAAATCAACTTAATCAATATAAAGCAAAATAAATTAATCCAAAAAGCTAACTAGTTAAATTGAAGAAATATCAGAGAATGACCTGATGCTATGAGGTGATCAGCACATCTGACCAGAATCTGGGGGATAGGCCTGCTTGATTGTTGCCGCTGCACAGTAACCTCTATAGCAATTCCAAATACTGGTGACAGATGATATGCGAGCAGATATTATTGATTGTTCCCCACTTAGATCCAAGAAACGTAAAATTTACAACTAGAGCAATTGATGGAGACGACTATGCGAGAGTACTAAGGCTACTAGCAACAGCCTACTAAGCTTTCTGAAAAGCAAAATAATTTCTCCATATAACACTAACAGCTCATCTAAAGGAAGCAAGAAAAACGTCGCCTATCCAACAAAAAAATGACAAAGATGTTATCCCAAAATGCTACCCCAACCTTAGACTATATCACATAGTACCACGATTGTCAATAATGACTCAATAGCATTTTAAAATGGGTAGCATATTCGTAATTGTCCACCTCAAAGCTGCCAACGACGTGAAACGTTAACACAAAGACAATGCCCTAATAAGGATATTTAGAGTGTTATGCAAGTCGAGTCTTTGGACTTTGTTGTACTGAACTACCCACTACCAACAATCGAAGAAAAAAATTCTTGAAAGCAAGGATGAAGAAGGGAGGACGAGTCCAATAATGAAACTAATCTCCCATGAGCTTCTAAAATGTAGTAAATCAACTGGTTTGACCCAACCTACTTTAACAATCTTTTCACAATTTTTTTGCATTCTCCAGTATGCAACGGTCTAAAGTCGAAAAATAATAAAGTGGATAAACTTTGACCTAAGAGTATAGATGTAACATAATACTTCTAAAATCCCAAAAGGTATAGAGAAGCATACCATCACTGCTAGCAACACCCTGAAAGGACAAAAGCAAATGGACGTCAAAACATGGAAGTTAACTGGGCAAATCCCATGAAAAACAACAAAAATGAAAAGGTTGAATACCTTTTGCCACCTTTCAATATCAGATATTATAGATTTACTCCTTAGCGCAGTTTTCTTTGCCACCTGAAGGAAATGCCATACACTAGCATCAATAATCTTTGAATGACCCCAACAATACCATTCTACGCTTTTGAAAGAAAAAATTTACTTAAAACAAGAATGAGGCCCTTCATCAGATTATCATGACAAGGATTTCCTTGGAGCTTCGTTAGGACTTGGGCCCTTTGTCAATGGAAAGTTATGTGACTAGAATGAGCCCCAATAAAAAATTTCCATCATTGAATATTGTCTTAGCAAATTAAAAAGAAACCACATTTCATGAGACCTGGGTTCACATATATAGCCCGACATCAGCTGTCAGATACTCATAACTCATACGATGATAAGATAGAGCCCCATAGTTGGCCGCAAGCCAAGGATCCTCTATTACTTTGTCCTATGACAAATACATTGTACATAACACCCACAAGGCCACAACCGTTGTGATTTATAATCGCCTAAAGCTGTTTTTATGCCATGATATAGAGCAAAATGAGATATTTATCCAAGTTCCAGAGGAGAATAGTCAACTAGGTAAGAGAGCTTTTCAGCAGAAAGTTCAAGATATAAGTTGCTATTATATCTAACAAGTTGCTTAAAGCAAGACTCGTAAAAAAAGGGAATGGAAAAAAAAAAAACTCAATCAAACATATACAGTACAATACCTCCTCAACTTTTGTCTTTCCTACAGCAACTTTTTCCTTGGTCTCTGAAAAACCTTTCCTTAGAAAAAAGCCGGTTGAAGCAGCAGCCGTAATTAGCCGCTCCTGTACAGCGTGTTTAGTAGCGGGTTGTCGAAAAAGTGACCATTTACTCTTAAAAACAGATCCAACTCGTCCGGCTACATCAGCTACATTCTCTTTTGCATCCTTGGCTACCTCTTCAACGAAAGTCCCGGCTGAATGTCCAGCCTCCTTAAGCTTCACTCCTGTATTGCACGTAGCAATGGTTAAGCATCATGACACTGAAACTGTGAAGAGAAATCAGAATTAAATGGAACAGAACAAACCTGAAGCAGAGAAGAATCCACCAGCCTTGTCCTGCCACTGAGGAGATATCACAGTGGGCATTGAGTTTACCCCGGAAAAGCTAAGAAGCAACCTAAAAGATAGACCTGCATAAGCAATAGAGGACACATTAACCAGCTGAAAGAGCTTCCAGTCAATATCTTAAGATCTCATTTGGGTAACAACAGCCCGAAATTTCAGATTTCATGGTCAAGTAACAAGCTTTGCACACAGGCGTTTACAGCTGATTTCATTTTACTGTCAGTGACAGTAGACTAAGAGAAACCAGCAGCGACAAAGCGAACCTCGCAAATAGCATGCACAAAAACCTCTATAATCAGTGGCAAACCCTAGTCGCTCAATTAATCTCTATTCCGTTCTCCCAACTGGAGGCGTTAAGCCAATAAAAACACCATTACACACTGCCTCAAAGGCTCCATAAAGGATATCATTCATTGGATGGCAACATTTTCCTTGAACTGAAAATATAAATTTCAAGTAACCAGATGATCCATACTGAAAATTGTGTTCAGATTTGCATCAATCAACAGCTAATTCATAATATAAGCAGCGGTTACAAAACTGTAACCTATGTTACTCAGACTCATGTACGGCCATTGGACAAAGGTGCAAATATTGAGACACGAGGACCTCACCCTAAAATGACGAAACGTTTACGAGGACGCTAGGGATGTCATTGGGACGGGAAGAGGGCAGATGTAGGCTCCCCCACACATGTACCCACCAAGTAAAACTCATAACCCTACCCACCCCATCACCCATGGCGGAGATTTCCAAAACCATACCGTCCCCAACAGGTGGAACCATGGAAGTCTAAAATCGTAGCCGCCCCATTTACCCACTAACCATCTATCCTATAATTTCGTGCCCGCCTCATTTTATACTCATATCTATAACTCTATAAGTGTCATGTCGTGTCGAACATGGGTATATAATTATATATATACAATCAATATCAAAATTCACAAATTCTCATTTGTGACTGCACTATTCCGTCACAAGCTTGTGACCTCTCACAATGAGGAGCAAGTGGGAGGGGGGCTGTGAGAGGTCACAAGCTTGTGACGGTCACAAGCAAGACGGTCTGATCAAAATTACCCAATTAGTTTTAATCAATGATCTTAATTTCTCTAATTGTCCCCTCAAAGTTGGCACTAATTACTCCATAAACCCAGAAAATTAAAACAGCAATAATTAAAAAGACATCAACTTTAAACAATTAAAAATTACCCAACATTTTATTTACATAAATTCCATCGAAACAACCTAAAAAACAACAAATTTGATTATAAAACAACAAATTTAATAAGAAAAATTAGAACTTGATCATACCAGTTTGTTGTAAAAGACGAGTGCAGTGATCAAAGGAAGAAAGATGATAAAATGGTAGAATTTATGGATTCCTTAGATGATTTTTAAGGTTATTGAGAAAGTAGAAAAAGGGATTTTACAGGAACATTATGATGATGTTGGGATTTTTTTATTCTTTTCAAGGTTGTTATTAGTGGCATTAATTATTATTATTAACTTTGTTGACTGTTTTAGTGGTTGTTGAATTTCAAGGTTAGGAGATAATCATGAGAGTTAATTTGTTATATGAATCTATTTTTTATGTTTTTCGGTTTTAACGAGTTAATTTGTTATATAAATCTATTTTTTTATGTTTTCAATTTTAACGAGGACATCTGCAGCCGTTATTTTTTTTTCTATCAGATGCACAATGGGAAAAATCTCTGGACATACATGACAATGTTCTTCGTAGAAGGTCGTATCATATGTGCTGAAGCTTTATACAATGATAGCAATGATTTATTGATTTGGGTTGTAAACTCCGTATTATTTACAACTCATAATTATAAACATTTTTCATAAATTCTAACTCATTTTTGATATGCTATTAATCACTTTCTGATTGTGGCTCTCGTTCCCAACTCACATCTAGTATCCATTATATATGTGCATTATAAATTTCACCTTCTAGACTTTTTTTATTATGTACGTGAATACTTGATTATCCTAATGATAAATGATATTTCAATCTCCGAGTAGTGATTTTATTATACATTTTGAATTCTAGATCCACCTGAATCATCACACAACAATACAACACCTCTAAGGCTCTGAAGCTCTAAATCACTATTTTTTCTATTACCATAACAAGTAAAGCCATCATCGTCCTCGTCTACCTTTTCACTAAATCGTTATCCTTTTCCATCTCTTATAGTCCCTGAAACTCTCACTCCAACATACACTATCAACTCCCACCCTCACATTAGGCTACATACACCATCAACTTCCACCATTAGAGCCACCTAGAGATTGCGAATTAGTCTATCACCATGCCAATCATTCGATTTATCATAGAAATGTCTCACGTCGATTATAATATATAAATTGAGATTTACGGGTTCATTGTCGGTAGGGGTCGAGCTCATAATCCAATTAGAGGATATCAAACATAATGTATCAAAAAATATTTTCAACTTAAAACTTAGCCCCTCACCCAGGGGCGGATCTGGGCCTAGGCTACTCGGGCTATAGCCCGAGTAACTTTCTTAGTTAAAAAAAATACTCCCTCCATTCAACTCCACTTTACAAGTTTCTCTTTTGCGCACTATTCACAAGCGAACATTCAACTTCAATTTTCTCTCGATACATAAGTGAAAATATATTCATGCGGGATCTTATTTGATTCGTCTTTAAAAGTATATTAAAAATATCTAACTTTTATAATTTTTGCAAATACGCAGCTAACGATATTTATCGTCTAAAAATTGCGTTGGCAAACGTGATAAATGAAAGTTGTAAAGTGGAGTTGAATGGAGGGAGTATATATGTAAGCGTGTATATAAATATCATTAACACTGTGTGAGTCTGGTGGTGAGACTTTTACTTTTCAGTGGAAAGATGAGTCCGTTTTTGAAATAATGCTCAAAAATAAAAGAATTGTCGTTTTGGGTCGGTTTTGAAAACAATTATCGAAATGGTGTCCACGTAGGCTCGTTTTTGACGAGCCTGTATGAGGCTTAAACACGCCATACGTATTGGCGTGTTTACTTCAATGAACACGCCATACGTAATGGCGTGTTTAGGCAGTTCAAAATTGGAACCAATTTCAGTAGCTGAATAAGGAAGGAAAGGAAACACGCCATTACGTATGGCGTGTCTTAAGAATAAAACACGCCATACGTAATGGCGTGTTTAAGCAGCCCAAATTTCTTACCTGAGTCCAGTAGCTATCATAATGGGAGAAAATAGAACACGCCATACGTAATGGCGTGTCTTAAGATAGAAACACGCCAATACGTATGGCGTGTTTAGGCAGATTCTTTTTTTTTTTTTTAGTATATCCGTCCCTTTCTACCAAATTAAACAAAACATTCATCATCTCCGCCTCACAAACACCAAGTGCGATAGAACAAACCTCAACAAACCTCACTCCCCTTCTTATTTCTTCACCTCACACTCATCTCCGGCGAATCTCCGGCGTATCTCCGGCATTATATTGGGTTTTTGCTTTTCAAATTACACATTCTACCTAATTAGCAAGGTAATTTAATTCTTTTAACTTATTTAATTTCATCTTTTGAATGTAGATTTTGCTTATTTTGTCTTCATTGTTGGTAATTATGTTGTTTTGTACCTAGATCTACAACTTATATGTGTTAATTTAAGGTTGTTTAAAAAAAGCCCCAAATTTTCGAACCCTAATTAGGTAGGATGAACGATTTCTGATTTTTAATTGTTGTTTAGGTATGTATTTTAGGGAAATTAGGTTATTGGTAGTTGATTTATACTAAATTTGTTCATTTTTTTTTATAGAATGGAAATTTGTGATTTTCCTCTTATTTGTTATTGGGATGGAGAAGTGAGCAAAATGGATGTGTAACCTATAGAGGAGGGAATCAATGTTTTATTCTAGCTAGTACAAAGATGACATATCTTGAATTAGTTGAAGAGATTTATAAGGGAATCGGTGTTCAAAGTTTGGGTACTCAATTGAAGGTAATGATGAAATTTCCGAGTCTTAGGGTGTTTCAAAATTGTTCCCCTTAATAATGAGGGAGCCTTTAAAGCGTTATGGGCAAGTATTCGTCATTCACATGCTCCTTCAATGGACATATTTGTAGAAGTTTCTACTAGTCAAATTGTCATTCCTACACCAAGTATTAGGCTAGATGATGTTGCTCAATTTGTTTCACTTGAAACTAATTACGTAAATGATGGGGAATTTTATGGTAACTTAGAAGGTGATGAGATTGATGAGGAATTGGCAATACTTGATGAGAATTTGTTGGCAAATGAAGAAGATGGTGATGATGATCTTGTCTTTGCTAGTGCTCCCATCGTTGAGTTTAATAAGATTGATCAATTAGATGAGGATGAATTGAATAGCTGGAAAACTTGGGAAAATATGGTAACTTATTTTGTTTTAGGCGCAAGGTTTCGTCAATGTCCATAATACATGTGATACGGAGCTTCGACAAATGCCTCTTGAGGTGCCTCCACATTTCCGGACAATGGTTTCACACCTACGGGACTACTCCTCTCAATCGCTTGAACATGTAGGCTATTCCCATCTCCTTCAACCAACCGTAGAACCAAGGCAAGAAAGTTCACCAATGGTTCAAGATTCCCTCAACTCAATGAATGTGGATGACGATGCACCATTGGTTCAATACACAAGGAGAGGTAGACGCTCTAACTCATCCATGCCGGCTAGACACTCTATGTCTTCCATGCCTTCCATGTCTTCAATGCCGGCCATGTCTTCAATGCCTTCCATGTCTTCAATGTCACCCGTCAATGAAGAAGGTACCCCGGAGCCTAAGAAAGGGTTTTGGAATCGCCTTCGACGAAAAAGCAAGAAGAAGACTTGAGGACTTGATGTAATAGTTAGAAGATTAATGGTTTGTTTGACATTTTAGATGGTTAATTTCTTTGACATTTTAGTTGTAAAACTTAGATTTTAATCCCCTTGTGCGAAACTTATGTGTTGTGTAAACTCGGTTTTTATTTATAATAGGCAATGGTTTGTGTTGTCCTTTGCATTGTTGAGCATTGTTGAGTTTGGTTTTCTGTTTTGGCAAAGGAAAGATACGAGAACGAAGGGAATTTGTGCAGCAATGAAAAAAAAAAAAATACAACTGGCTAAACACGCCATACGCTATGGCGTGTTTAAAGAGGAAGACACGCCATTACGTATGGCGTGTTTAGTTTTTGGCAATTTGATCAGTCACTGGAAAGGGGTTGGAAAATTGGGCTGCTAAAACACGCCATATGTAATGGCGTGTTTTCCTCTCAAGACACGCCATACGTAATGGCGTGTTCTATGTCTTTCCTTATGTTGCTACTGACTTTGGGCTAGTTTTTTGAACTGCCTAAACACGCCATTACGTATGGCGTGTTCATTGAAGTAAACACGCCAATACGTATGGCGTGTTTAAGCCTCATACAGGCTCGTCAAAAACGAGCCTACGTGGACACCATTTCGATAATTGTTTTCAAAACCGACCCAAAACGACAATTCTTTTATTTTTGATCATTATTTCAAAAACGGACTCTGGAAAGATGCGGTTCAATACTCCACTTTGATTACTTTTCCCTATTGCAAGGAATTCTGTACTTGTTTTTCATAGTAAGTCACTACTCCTATAATACTACTCTAGAGTGCCTAAGAAGTACTATGAAGTTGGGATTCATTATTTATCTATTTATGACCAAATCCTCAAGTGTTATGAATTATTATTTCTTAATAGAGTATGAAAAGAAATAGAGGGAATAGTTCTCCTATAAACGAATAAATGGATTATAAATTAAGTACTCCCTCCAATTCACAATAAACCTCCCATTTTATTTTGGCACAAAAATTAAGGAAACACACTACCTCGCCTTATAATTAAATTTGGACCACACAAATACACTACCCCACCATACAATTAAATTTGGACCACACAAACACTTACCAAAATAGGAAATAGGGAGGTTATTGTGAATAACCGAAAAAGGAAATAGCGAGGTTTATTGTGAATTGGAGGGAGTATTCTATAAGACGGTCTCACAATAGTATTTACGTAAGACCTCTCATGTGATAGGACATTTATCCATCTATTTTTGTTAGTTTTTAGGGTAATTAATGATATATTTCACAAGTAATTATAATGAGACGGCCTCTTAGGAGACTCACTCTTTGGAATTTAGTTTAATTTTAAATTTTACAAAGTTTTAGGTATCTTTTTCGCCCTATTTAATACGCATCATTTTAAATGAATTACATTTAACAAGTGAGATTTTGTTTGCGGAGTTTTGTTGGACAAGTTAGATTTTGTTAAAATTACATAACTCGGTATATAGGTAATACAAACAAAAATTACATAACTCGGTATATTGGTAATACAAACGAATTTCACAGAGCTTTTGTTAAAATGACACATAAATTAAAGTTGTGTAGTACTTGTAGAAAAAAAAAATGGGCTTGTCAACTTAGTTGTAATACAAATCTTAAAAAAAAAAAAACGTTAATAAACTTTTAGCCCTAGGTATTTACAATTTCTGGATCCGCCCCTGCCCTCACCTTCCTTCAAAATAAACAAAAAATACTCCTAGAAATATATATCATTACTTAATATAATTATATTAAAATTAATACATTAGTTTATATAATAACTAACTAATAATCAAAATTAAATAGAGATAAATACAATTAAAAAGAAAACTCAATTATTTGCAACAAGGAAAGTCAAACTAATTTCACCCCGATGCTAACAAACATTGACCCATGCTTGACTATTTCCCCCAAATTTAGCAATTCCACCCTGGTCAAATTCATCATCAATTCTTCAAATTTCAATACTTTTCTATGAATTAATTCACAATTTGGGTAAAATCCCCACTAATTTCTTAATAAAATCCACCCAAAAAAAAAAAAATTAAAAAATGGAAAGAGATGGAGATAATTTAATTGAAGAAAATTGTCTAACAAATGGACATTTTGAGGGTGAACCATTCTTATTTAGTTCTAAAGTATTCTTGGATAATGTTGGAGAGGTCATTCTTTGTTTTAGTTCAACTGGGTTATCTTGGAAATCTGCAGATTCTTTATGTGATGTGAGTTTTTGAAATTTTCATTGTTTATTTGTTGAAGAATTTGTTCATATTTTGAATAATTGATGCATAATTGATTAGTTTAATGGGTTTAATGAGGAAATTTATGATCTTTGTGATTTTGTTTTGAAGTTGTTTGTTTTTGTAAATGTATTGTTGGTTTTGATCATGTTTTTGCAATTGTTTTAATGATTTTGTGTGTTTGGAATAGTTTAAAGTGGTTGCCCTTCTTTCTATGATGAAGTATCAGTCTTTCATTGTAGTTCTCGACGCAATTTTCATCTTGGGTCATGCGAAAACAGCCTTTTGTGTTGCTAATACAAGGGTAAGGCTCCTTGCCTCGCAATTTGAGGGAGTCCTTCAGGATTTCAGGCATTGGAGTAATGTTGTTGGAATAGTTTAAGAAAATGGGTTGTTATTAGATTTCTCATTTAGTGTCTTAATTATTAGTAATAATTTCAAATTATGCAAAGATGATCATTTAAGCTGTTGGAGTTTGGCAGATTTTGGCTGTGTTAGCTTAAGGAGATGTAATCCATGCTGTATCGTTGTCAAAGCGTCTAGATAGGAGGTTGGAACATAATTATGTTTCACAATTTCGTGTTACGGAATGCTTAGTTAAGGGGATGTAGGTGGATGGCGGAGATGAATTTTTTTTTTTTTTGATAGCCTATGGCCCTATGCTACTAAAATTTCTCTCTTTTTAACAGTGACAAGTTTGAAGTTACTTAGTGCCTCTTAATAGGAAGTTAGAAAAGGGTTGTTAATTGACACATACAGTTATCGTATGATAAATTGCATGCATATACTTAGGATAATCCCTATGAGGCTTTGTTAGTTCGTTTGAAGTTAATGATGGATTTGATTAGCAGGAAAAATCACCATGTTTGGGCCGTGTATTTCGTTCTGAAAGTGCCGCTGAAATATATTTTTCGGACGTCTATGCTACTAAGTTGACTGGTTGGGGCGTGATTCAGCAGCCAGCTGGATGCTGCTTCTTGCATCAGGATTTAGAGGTTGATTGCTCGATCATTGTGCGGTTTTGTTTCATGATGTAAGCCAAGTTCATTTTTAATGCGTCTCTCCTTCTACAGATGCACCGTTTTGTTGTTCACGGTATGCAGAAATCAAAGGCCAATCCTTCCCTCTGGCAGTTGGTGGAATACACTTTTGGTCACAAGAACCAGCCTGTGTGCCAAATGCTAGTTGATCAAATAACTGCCCACCTTAACAAGGAAATGGGAAGACCAAAGAGTTTGCTGGTGAGATACTCTCTGTAATCTTATCCCATACAAGCTTAGTTTTAAAAGCACATCTACACGCAAGGCTCAGTGAGGTACTAAGCCACTAAGTGAAACACCTTGGGTTGCCTTAGTTATGACTTTTACATAAGTCGTACTGGAATAAGGGAAATATAGCAAATCACCCCCAGAAGTTTGATACTACGTGCAATTAAGCTCCTTAACTTATAAATGTAGCAAATCACCCCCCAAATGTTTTCTTTAGTTCTTTTATTAGTCCGTTCCCTTTGCCGACTACCTCTACTCCTTTAGCTGGCTAGTTTTACTTCTTTACATGTTAATCCTCTGTGAAATCTTAAAAGAGGTATTGTCACATGAAATTTATTCTGAAATAAGAAATTGTTTGCAAAAACATCGTGTGTACATAAGGCGCGTCCCAAAGCTTTGCACCTCATCCCCACGGACCCTCATTGTGCTTCACTCTATTAAAACCTAAGCTTACAAAGCACGTACGAAGACTACAAACGAGCTCTGAAAATCATTGTAATTTTGTCTCATAGGTCTTTGTCAATCCTAAGAGTGGTAAAGGAAATGGTCAAAAGATATGGGAAGGTGTAGCTCCAATATTCTCTCGTGCTAAAGTGAAAGCACAGGTATTTCCTACTTCCTATCATCTGTCTCATTTTTAGTTCACCTAACTAATCTCTAATGAACTCGCATATTATAGTTCTTCCTAGGTTATTGCATTTACGTAAGGTGATAATTTGCTATTATATTACATTCAAAATAGCACTGATTGCTGATATTGCATGGAGTACTATGTAGTTCAACCTCGAGATCAGCTTCTTTCGAATTAATTATATCTTGTTGATCCCTTTGCCTTGCTCTCTAGCTCTTGTTTTCCTTCTTTCACTCTCTTTGGGCTTACCCCCTCTCTTTCATTGATGCTTGTTCGTGTGTATATTATCCAAATGTTCTTCTCTCTGGTGGCCTCTAGGTTGTTGGAACTGTTCGTGATTAAAAATTATCCCTGGGATATAGTTCATGTTTTGTGAGTTTACATTCTTATTTTGACTGATTCACAATTCGGGGGACTCAAAGTCTTCTTACTGAAGTTAGTTGCCCTTAGATGTAGTCGAGGGCTTTCTTAACTATTATTTTCCCCTGTTTGTGTAACTGTGTTTGTATGGATGTTCATCGTTAGAATCTCTTACTGTAGGAAAGATGTCTTAACATTTTGCTTTATAGTTCTGATGCTTAATTTAGAGGTTCACATTGATTGGGTTCTTGCATCAATATTAACTGATACAAATGGTTTTGCACATCATTCATCAGGTAACAGTTACAGAGAGGGCTGGACATGCTTTTGATCAAGTGGCATCTATGACAAGCCGTGAGCTTAATACATATGATGGTATTGTTGCTGTTGTAAGTTTGTGATTTTTTAATCGCCATCTGCTCTTTTTTAGGTCGCTTTCTTGTCTTAAGTTGAGGTTCAATAGACCTAAGCACATCAGGTTGTTTGTCCGTTTGTTCCACTATATACTTATTAATTAGTTATAGCCTATAGGTATTACTTAGGGACCATTTCCTTATTTCGTTTGACACTTCACCAAAGTATTTTGCTTTTCGGAAAGGACATGATTGCCCATAGCAAAATAATGCCTAGTGAATTTCCATCTTTCTTTCGAGATATGATTTTGAATTTATGCCACTGTAATTTTCGACGGAGCGTTCACTTCTATTTTTTTTTTTCACAGTTGTACTTGATTGCTCATATGATTAAACATGAGAATGATGAAGTTATCATGTTTGTACCGGAATGGGTGCAACAAAGTTTTCACCAAACGTGGCATAGTTGTTTTAATTATTTGCCTTTCTTCGTGACTCTCGTCATTCATTTGGGCAGTTAATAGATCCTACAACCAGTTGTACCCATTTGTATGCTCTAGAATCCGAGCTATATAATAAAGTTTTCGAGTTTTGTTTTAAAGAAGTCGAGTTATACCATAAAATTTCTGAATTTACTCACTTAAACATAAAAAAAATTAACTTTAAGAAAGCTCAAAAAAATTACACATAAGCTCGATAAGATATAACTTGGTTGTATGATGTTATTGTATCACTGGAGGTATAATGTTATTTGTATTCATTTGGGTTCACTACATTTTCAGACATCCTCACATATTTTGAAAAATATGGTAAAACCAATTATACGAGGGAGCTCGATATAGGCGGATGTCTAATACATTCTACTGTTAAGGAGACTAGCTTCTTTTTTTATCTATTGATTTGATAAGAGTTAAGGAGTAAATTAGTTGGAAAATATGATGTCCACAATTGGCAGTTTTCTTTTTGATTTGGTATTTACTTTCTGTGTTCCTACTTCCAAGGCATCCGTCTTTTCTCCAAGTATCTATTTGGCAAAAAAATTGTGTTATTCACTTGCAGGGTGGTGATGGCTTATTCAATGAGATTCTCAATGGTCTTACGACTTCAAGGTTCAAAGGCAAGTGTCCCCCAGTTCCGCCAGATTTTTTGACTTCTACCGAAAAAGACCCAAGTGACTTGGTTTTTGATCCAAATGAAGCACCTGCAGGTATTTCTTACTTAAAACGAAAATCAGCCTTCTCCATGTCCAGCTTCGAGAAATTTTGAAGCTATGTCCTGAAGTTATCAATTATTACTAGGTGCTTCTTTGTGAATGGGTATATGTGAAAATTGCAGGAACTGAAGAAACTTCATGCAGCAGCGGTTAGTTTTTAGCTCTCCTCGTATGCTAGGTTTTACTGTGTTACGCCGTAGTCCGTACTACTTTGGGAACATCAGTGCTTTGGTTTTTTACTTTTCTTCTTCTTGTTTGTTTCAGGTGATGATGTTGGATTTTCCATACCTCATAAATGGTTCAGATTGGGGCTTATTCCGGGTGGTTCAACTGATGCCATTGTGATATGGTAAGTCATATCCGCTATGCAGTATTTATGTATGATAAACTGCTGCCATTGCCTTACATTATGGATTTCATTGATTTGTAGATGATGTATGAAGAGAATTACTTACTAGAATCTAGTGAAAAAGGCGTTATGCGAAAATATATTGAAATCATTACCACGAGAGAGTAAGTATGAGTGCAAGGACAAGTATTAGGGAAGAGTAGAAGACAAGCATTCCCGTAATGATAATTTGCGTCAAGTAGTTGCTCTTAGCACTTTTCTCCTTGCCAGTCACGATACTTTTGCATATAATGTCTGAAGATGATATCGTGTTGATTGATGAAATAAAAGATGGGATTGAAAGTAAGTTGATAACTTCGGAAGAGTGGAGACTTAACTATTTAATCTTGAGGTTTAGTTTGAGCGTAAGTAACCGAATATTTTGAGGTTTTAGGTTGGGGGAGGAGCAGTGATCATTTTAGATGAGAAGACTGACTGAGTTTTTGACTTTTGTTTTTTCTATCTAGTATAGTATATCTATTATCAATGATGGACATGTGGCTACCAAAGTTGGCTTGTGTCATCTCTTAAACAAATGGTCAGGGGTTCGATTCCTGACTCTTGCGAATGAAAAAGCCAAACTTGGGAGGGGTCAACCCATTAAATTGCCTTCAGTACCCGAAGGAGATTGCCCCAACTGTCGGTGACATGTGGCTCATGGAATTTTAAAACCGGTTCAAGTAGGAGAGTGCCACATTATTCCGATTGGATCCATAGATTAAAAAAAAAATCTACACTCTGACAATTACGCATGCGCCTCTGTATGGTACTGACTACTGAGTGTAGGACCATGGTCCATGAATTAGTGCCACATTCATAAAATGAATGAAGTATGAGATGATTATGCTTAAAACAACATGCTTCGTAGTGTTTCCATTGCGTCCTCTCATTTCCTGGATATATGAAGTTACGATTACTTAAGTGGACGTACATTATGTTTATAATTTATCACAGCTTCCTTCACTCTTATGTGCAGTACAACTGGTGTTAGAGATCCCACAACGTCAGCTTTGCACATTGTCCTCGGAAAAAGGATTGGTCTTGATATTGCTCAAGTTGTGAGGTGGAAAGCAACCAATACTTCGAAAGTTGAACCTCTTGTGCGCTACACGGCCTCTTTTGTTGGGTAATCTAATATTGCATATATCATATGAATAGCTCTTGTGAATTCATAGTCAGCAAGTCTAAATGCTCAAATTTTAAAATTATCGAAAATTCAAGCAGTTCTACCTTTTGCAATATAGGTAAAGTCCTAATGGTAGAAAAACTTGTTTTTGGATTGTAAAATTCAGTATCGACCATTATGCGTCCCGGTTTTTTATGTTCAATGTGTTGGTGATTATGCACTCCTTCCAATTTGAAATTGTGCACTTATTAATCTTCGGCACTTAAGATCGACAATTGCCTTTATCCTCTCTTTGAGCTGGATAATGCAAAGATTGCTTGAATCGAGCATTATTTTCCGTTTGCCATCTAGATATGTCTGATATGATGGAGGTTTCCAAAATCTAATGCATCTTAACTTGCAGTTATGGATTCTACGGAGATGTCATAACAGAGAGTGAAAAGTATCGTTGGATGGGTCCAAAACGCTATGACGTTGCTGGCACACAAGTGTTTCTTAGACACAAGTAAGTTATGTTGCATGTAGAACTGATAAATTGACTCAACCAGCATGACCCGACCCGAATATTTCATTAAGTTGCTTTTTGTTTAACTTTTTAGGTCATATGAGGCTGAAGTGTCATACTTGGACCTCAAGTATGAGGAAACGACTCAACATCTTGAGGAAGGTAACCTGAAGGTGGGGACACGGTCACTTAAAAACCACAATAAAAAGCGTGAACGAGAAATTTGTCGAACAAACTGTGAAATCTGCTGTATGCCTAGTCCAAGCACAAGTGAACCAAAATGGTTAAGTGCTAAAGGACGATATCTCAGTGTCGGAGCTGCTGTTATCTCCTGTCGCAATGAAAGAGCACCTGATGGTTTAGTGGCCGATGCACACCTTTCAGATGGTCTCTTGCATCTTATCTTAATTAAAACTTGCCCTCATCCATCATATTTGTGGTGAGTTAGCTTCTCTTTTCTAGTTAATCTTGAGGAGCACCTTGTTGCATTTAAGAGTTTCCCGTCATGATGGCATATGTTGATTGAGACTTGTATTCGGCTGTTATTTCATCCGACCCCTCCTTACCTCGCAATTTGCAGGAGCCATTGAGGCAGGGGGGTAATGTTGTGCTATTGTTACTCGGCTGTTTTCATGACCAAGAGGTAGTTGACATTAGTCTTCTTTACTTCTGCCAAAAAAAGTGAGAAACAAAGAAAGCGGACATTTGTCTGAAATAGAGTAAGTGGATTATACATTAGATGTAGTACATCAGATGGTATAGTTTTTGAGCATTGATATAAAGTTTTTGAGTTTTAATCTAAAATTTTTGAGTTTATTTACTTAAACTTTAATCTCAAAAAGTTATATTATAACTCCAAAAAATTACATATAAGCTCAAAAAAAATTGACTTTTTGACATCATAAAACTAAAATGTAATTTATAACCTCTATAGTACTCGAAAAAAATACACAAAAACTCAAAAAGTCATTAAGTATGATGTAGTACATCTGATGTACAATCCTTTCTCTCTCTGAAATACAAGTCTTATATATTGAACTCCGTATACCCAACAAGGGGATCATCCGTGTCAGATTAGTTTTGTCAGGTCTATCAGTAGTCTAAAGTGGTTATTAGTGGCGTTCACATAATTTGTTGAACAGTCCATTATGTTGTACTAATGGATACTGCTACTCACTGCAGGCACCTTACCCATCTAGCTCGAAAGGGTGGATCTCCCCTCGATTTCAAGTTTGTCGAACACCATAAGGTGATGGTGTCTCACTCTTCTCAATATAGTTTTTCATTTCTTTTTAGAATTTCAGATTCTCATAATAGAGTTGGGAATTTGCATGAATTCGTATTTTTCAGACGCCTGCATTTGTATTTACATCGGTTGGCAAGGAAGGTGTTTGGAATTTGGATGGGGAGATTCTTCATGCACATAAACTCTCAGCTCAGGTTTTTCGTGGCCTCGTCAACTTATTTGCAGCAGGACCTGAAAACTAACATTAAACTCCCCTTTGTGAAGATATAGATCTTACCGATCCTATTTTGCAAGATTTTGTATTCACACACCCGAAATTTGTCCATCTCATTTTCATTTTACAGATTAATTTCATTTTATTCTTGCTAAGATAATGCGGAGCAGTTATACTTTAGTATTTATCAAAACAAAACGAAAATAGTCCGTCTGACTTTGAATATACTACACAAGGATCGATTTTGTGAACCCGTCAACAGAGATTTTACTGGTTGTAAAGAACTGAGAATACTGAAAATGGCTGTTAGCTTTGAAGCCAATACTCTGCCAGGCCATCAAGAGTTTGGTTGTCGTTGAGATTCGAGCCTTAATCTTAATGGCTTTATAGAGAAAGTAGCTCTTTCTAAGTTCTTTCTAAGTCTTGTTTATCCGTCTTAGGCTTTATATGCAGGTAGTGGGATTCGAACCCAAGGCGCTAGGTTGGAAACCAAAGTCTTTTACCATTGAACCACAATGTCTATTGTACACTTAATGAGATAACATTTACTTATCAACTATTCAGCAATATTTGGGGTAGCAAAATTCCGTCTTCTAAACCAATTTTTTAAAGTTTGGGGTAGCGACCGCCACCCCTTGCTACTAGGTGGCTTCGCCCCTGAAACAAAGTCAATCTTAAAACAAAGCAAATACTACCACATACGGGTAATAAAGACAACTTTTTTCATTTCCTAGACAACTTGTCATATGATTTTGTATGTATTTTACCCGTCTTAAATGATAATTTGTGTTTTTCAATAAGGTAAGACAACTCGTCCTTGTTCCTATTTTGAAACAAGTTTGAATCCTTTCTATTTTCTCTCACCTATCTATCTTAATTGAATTTTTAGTATTCATTTTTCACCTCGTCGAACAATCATTTTTCAAGGTAAAACTAGGACTGTCGGATCATCCGAAAATATAATCCTAATACATTGAGAGAAAATTGAAAGAAATAGAGAGAATTCAAATGGGTTCGAAACTACACTTTACCGTAGCTTTAGTTGCCAAGAGGAAATATTCTAGTACTAGAACATAAATAAATACTGGTACGGAGTATTATTCTACTAGTTTTTAAGGATTACTAAGTCTCCCTTAAGATGTGAAAATATCAATATTTTATTAAAAAAAAGATCATTTAATGATAAAATGTTATAATTAAATTTGCCACCCTCTAAAAAAAATTGATGATAACATTTTATCACAAAATATTTACATTTTATTGTAAAACTATCATAATTTTATCAGTCTTAATTTCAGACAAAAAGAGTCATCTGAAATGAGAATTTGCCTTTTAGGACTCATTACTAAATTAGTAATACTAATTGAAAGACATTAATCGTAGAATTTTCAAGGTTTTGACTTTTCTTTTGACTTGGCTAATTATAAGGTATTTTATTTTCATTTATACTCAGAAAATTAAAGCATATAAGAAGTGAGGAAACTAGCATATTCCCATAATATAGTGGTTTTTTTGTTTGTTTGAGGATTTGTACTAATTTTATCATTCTTAGCATATTCCTATTTTGGGTGCTTTGCATATCATCAATTGCATGTAGTAGACTAATTAGCCAATTCTACGTGCTTGCACTAATTTTATACTTTCGTCAACTTTATTTGTAATTCTATTTCATTAAAACATAAACCAACCCTTTCATTTTGAAGCCCTTTTCTTATTAAAAAAAACGATTGTGTTAGGTAAATCGTACGTAGTTTGGAATTGACTTGAAAGTTTGAGCTCAAGCTCGGTTCAAAACTTGCAGAACTTATGATGGGTACTCGCGTGGATCAGAATTGGTGAATTCGTATTGGGATTAGGGTTTTATCGAGATTGGCTATTTTCATCATTTTCTTTTATATTTTTTTTCTAAACTTAACTCATAACGTTGCATATTTTTTAGAGAACATGATTATAAACTAACAAAAAAAATAACATGGGAGTAATAGAAAAACATGATCATCAAACAAGCTTTTTTCGGTCTCTTATACTTGGCTCAGGCTCGATGTAGAATGATAATTTGGAGAGCTTGTCGAACAGGCGTAGGCGCGTAGCATACATTACGTCATAAAATGAATTCGGTTTAATTTAAAATATCGATAAATTTATTTATCCTCCGCATATAATATATTTTTAAAAATTGTATTTTTTATTTTTATTTTGAGACTCTTGTAATAGCATGGAGACTATTGTGCCACAAGGATCACTTAACATAATTTGCCTTATTATAATTATACGTCCGCAATTCAGTTTAGAACTAATGACAAATTGACAACACAATTTAACGTGTAAAATGCTCTTGTTTCGCAACTCATTGTCATAAGAAAGTTGTGAAAATGTCAAAATGTATTAATGTTATTTTCAACACTTCAAATAGGAGTATAATATTGCTTTAAACATAATTTTACAAATAATTTAATTTGATGATGTTAGAAGTGTTGTTATTATTTGTTGTTGTATTATAAATGACGTGTAACTCAGCATCATACGGAATTTGGTATGTCCTAGAGACTAGAGAGCTCTTTATAATATGTACTCCCTCCGTTTCACAATTACTGTTTATTTTTCGTGTTGATATGAGATTTATTTTAGTATATATAACTAGAAATATTAACAGTTATGTTTTTGGAAATTTTTAGCTGTTAAAGGACAAAAATACTACCCGTATATTATTTCTTGAGACGTGAAAAAAAAATATCGTACTAATAATGAGTCTAATTTACATGGCTTCTAGGTAAACTATTACGGAGTATACAATATCGAATACAAAATGTAGATTGGAGTTTTTTTTTTCATGGTATTAGATATATTCTTTTAGGTTTTTCATTACATGTATGTTTCACTCGATAATGTAGTGAATATTACAAGATTGAAGTTTTTTTCTTTTAATTGTAGATCGACTAAATATTTACTTATACATTGTCCACACCCCGACCAAATGACCAATGAGGCATGCAATGATGTTATATATATACAGTATATGAAGTTATGAACATTTGGTATCCGTCACTCCAAAGTGACGGATACGTGCTGTCTTTAATGAGATTTTGTGTAAAAAAATTATGTACTAGGTGTCTAGTAGTGCTTTGTACTTTTGGTACCAGACTACTCCGTACGAGGTTATATGCAATGGTGGAACTAGGGGGTTACTAGGGGCCGCTTGTCTTTGTTGGCGCGGGAATTTCAAAGTTTTAAGTTATAATTTTCCAACTTTTATCGAGTTCTCCTTAGACTATTATCTAGCCCTTGCCTCCGTTGAAATTTTTCGCCTCTACTGGAGTGAATTCCTGACTCCGTCACTGAACTTATATGAATGTTTTTTAGCATGCATGTTGTTTGGAAAAACTCAGGTTAGATTATCGTGTTACACTCCAACCAAAATTAAAAGTAAATTATCAATTACCACCTTTTATATACTACTTTTTCAAACTTACTCTATTTTATACGGAGTAATTTTTTTTAAAACTTATTGTCTTAGAATGACATTCTTTAAAATTTGCTGCCAACATCCTTTTTCAGTAAAGAAAAATATGTTCAGTGATCGATTTGCCCTTAATCCCGACGAACTTTCTGTGTGAGTTCCGTAGAATTTTGTTTCGGGATCCTGGAATCCCGAAAAACCGTGTATTATACACTTCAATTTGAGCCGTTGGGAGGTCGTACCGGACCCAGTTTCTTTTTCTCCCGGTTTTTCTATCACGCGTCCGAGGTCATTTCAAGAGTTAACCTATTCGATTCAGCCTATAGTAACGAGCATTAATCCATTTTTCACGATTATCCGAGGTTCGACGAATGCTGGTTTATGGCATACCGGCACCCCCAAATATCTTCTGTTGCTACTCAAATTTTGCGTGGCCGCTTTATCTGACCCGAGAAACTTTCTATGTGATTTCCGGAGAATTTTGTTCCGGACCTTGGAATCCCGAAAAACCGTGTATTATACACTTCAATTTGAGCCGCTCGGGAGGTCGTACCGGACCGAGTTTCTTTTTCTACCAGTTTTTCTATCACGCGTTCGAGGCCATTTCAGGAGTTAACCTATTCGATTCAGCCTCTAATAACGAGCATTAAACGAGCATTAATCCATTTTTCACGATTATCCAAGGTTCGACGAATGCTGGTTTATGGCATACCGGCACCCCCAAATGTCTTCCGTTGCTACGCAAATTTTGCGTGACCGCTTTATCTGACCCGAGGAATTTTCTATGTGATTTCCGGAGAATTTTGTTCCGGGACCCTGGAATCCCGAAAAACCGTGTATTATACACTTCAATTTGAGCCGTTCAGGAGGTCATACCGGACCCAGTTTCTTTTTCTACCGGTTTTTCTATCACGCGTCCGAGGTCATTTCAGGAGTTAACCTATTCGATTTAGCCGCTAATAACGAGCATTAAACGAACATTAATCCATTTTTCACGATTATCCGAGGTTCGACGAATGCTAGTTTACGGCGTACCGGCACCCCCAAATGTCTTCCGTTGCAACTCAAATTTTGCATGGCCGCTTTATCTAACCCGATGAACTTTCTATGTGATTTCCGGAGAATTTTGTTCCGGGACCCTGGAATCCCCAAAAACCGTGTATTATATACACTTCAATTTGAGCCGTTCGGGAGGTCGTACCGGACCCAAGTTCTTTTTCACCCGGTTTTTCTATCACGCGTCCGAGGTCATTTCAGGAGTTAACCTATTCGATTCAGCCTCTAATAACGAGCATTAATCCATTTTTCACGATTATCCGAGATTCGACGAATGTTGGTTTATGGCATAACGACACCCCCAAATATCTTCCGTTGCTACACAAATTTTGCTTGGCCGCTTTATCTGCCCCGAGGAACTTTCTATGTGATTTCCGGAGAATTTTGTTCCGGGACCCTGGAATCTCGAAAAACCGTGTATTATACACTTCAATTTGAGCAGTTCTAGAGGTCGTACCGGACCCAGTTTCTTTTTTTCCCCGTTTTTCTATCACGGGTCCGAGGTCATTTCAGAAGTTCACCTATTCGATTAAGCCTCTAATAACGAGCATTAAACGAGCATTAATCCATTTTTCACGATTATTTGAGGTTCAACGAATGGTAGTTTACGGCATACCAGCACCCCCAAATGTCTTCCGTTGCAACTCAAATTTTGCGTGGCCGCTTTATCTGACCCGAGGAACTTTCTATGTAATTTCCGGAGAAATTTGTTCCGGGACCCTGGAATCCCGAAAATCCGTGTATTATATACACTTCAATTTGAGCCGTTCGGGAGGTCGTGCCGGACCCAGTTTCTTTTTTTCCCGGTTTGTCTATCACGCGTCCGAAGTAATTTGAGGAGTTAACCTATTCTATTCAGCCTCTAATAACGAGCATTAAACGAGCATTAAGCCATTTTTCACGATTATCCGAGGTTCGACGAATTCTGGTTTATGGCATACCGGAACCCCCAAATGTCTTCCGTTGCTACTCAAATTTTGCGTGGCCGCTTTATCTGACCCGAGGAACTTTCTATGTGATTTCTGGAGAATTTTGTTCCGGGACCCTGGAATCCCGAAAAACCGTGTATTATACACTTCAATTTGAGCCGTTCGGGGAGGTCGTACTGGGCCCAGTTTCATTTTCTCCCAGTTTTCTATCACGCGTTCGAGGTCATTTCAGGAGTTAACCTATTCGATTCAGCCTCTAATAACGAGCATTAAACGAGCATTAATCCATTTTTCACGATTATCCGAGGTTCGGCGAATACTGGTTTATGGCATACCGGCACCCACCAATGCCTTCCGTTGCTACACAAATTTTGTGTGGCCGCTTTATCTGACCCGAGTAATTTTCTATGTGATTTCCGGAGAATTTTGTTCCGGGACCCTGGAATCCCGAAAAACCGTGTATTATACACTTCAATTTGAGCCGTTCAGGAGGTCATACCGGACCCAGTTTCTTTTTCTACCGGTTTTTCTATCACGCGTCCGAGGTCATTTCAGGAGTTAACCTATTCGATTTAGCCGCTAATAACGAGCATTAAACGAGCATTAATAAATTTTTCACGATTAACCGAGGTTCGACGAATGCTAGTTTACGGCGTACCGGCACCCCCAAATGTCGTTCGTTGCAACTCAAATTTTGCGTGGCCGCTTTATCTAACCCGAGGAATTTCTATGTGATTTCCAGAGAATTTTGTTCCGGGACCTTGGAATCCCGAAAAACCGTGTATTATATATAATACACTTCAATTTGAGCCGTTCGGGAGGTCGTACCGGACCCAAGTTCTTTTTCTCCCGGTTTTTCTATCACGCGTCCGAGGTCATTTCAGGAGTTAACCTATTCGATTCAGCCTCTAATAACGAGCATTAATCCATTTTTCACGATTATCCGAGGTTCGACAAATGTTGGTTTATGGCATAACGGCACCCCCAAATATCTTCCGTTGCTACACAAATTTTGCTTGGCCACTTTATCTGCCCCGAGGAACTTTCTATGTGATTTCCGGAGAATTTTGTTCCGGGACCTTGGAATCCCGAAAAACCGTGTATTATACACTTTAATTTGAGCCGTTCGGGGAGGTCGTACCGGGCCCAGTTTCTTTTTCTCCCAGTTTTCTATCCCGCGTCCGAGGTCATTTCAGGAGTTAATCTATTCGATTCAGCCTCTAATAACGAGCATTAAACGAGCATTAATCCATTTTTCACGATTATCCGAGGTTCGGCGAATACTGGTTTATGGCATACCGGCACCCCCAAATGTCTTCCGTTGCTACGCAAATTTTGCGTGGCCGCTTTATCTGACCCGAGGAATTTTCTATGTGATTTCCGGAGAATTTTTTTCCGGGACCCTGGAATCCCGAAAAACCGTGTATTATACACTTCAATTTGAGCCGTTCAGGAGGTCATACCGGACCCAGTTTCTTTTTCTACCAGTTTTTCTATCACGCGTCCGAGGTCATTTCAGGAGTTAACCTATTCGATTTAGCCGCTAATAAAGAGCATTAAACGAGCATTAATCATTTTTCACGACTATCCGAGGTTCGAGGAATGCTAGTTTACGGCGTACCGGCACCCCCAAATGTCTTCCGTTGCAACTCAAATTTTGCGTGGCCGCTTTATCTAACACGAGGAACTTTCTATGTGATTTCCGGAGAATTTTGTTCCGGGACCCTGGAATACCGAAAAACTTTGTATTATACACTTCAATTTGAGCCGTTCGGGAGGTCGTACCGGACCCAAGTTCTTTTTCTCACGGTTTTTCTATCACGCGTCCGAGGTCATTTCAGGAGTTAACCTATTCGATTCAGCCTCTAATAATGAGCATTAATCCATTTTTCACGATTATCCGAGGTTCGACGAATGTTGGTTTATGGCATAACGGCACCCCCAAATATATTCCGTTGCTACACAAATTTTGCTTGGCCGCTTTATCTGCCCCAAGGAACTTTCTATGTGATTTCCGGACAATTTTGTTCCGGGACGCTGGAATCTCGAAAAACCGTGTATTATACACTTCAATTTGAGCTGTTCTGGAGGTCGTACCGGACCCAGTTTCTTTTTTCCCCTTTTTTCTATCACGGGTCTGAGGTCATTTCAGGAGTTCACCTATTCGATTAAGCCTCTAATAACGAGCATTAAACGAGCATTAATCCATTTTTCACGATTATCCGAGGTTCGACGAATGCTAGTTTACGGCATACCAGCACCCCCAAATGTCTTCCGTTGCAACTCAAATTTTGCGTGGCCGCTTTATCTGACCCGAGGAATTTTCTATGTAATTTCCGGAGAAATTTGTTCCGGGACCCTGGAATCCCGAAAATCCGTGTATTATACACTTTAATTTGAGCCGTTCGGGAGGTCGTGCCGGACCCAGTTTCTTTTTCTCCCGGTTTTTCTATCACGCGTCCGAAGTAATTTGAGGAGTTAACCTATTCTATTCAGCCTCTAATAACGAGCATTAAACGAGCATTAATCCATTTTTCACGATTATCCGAGGTTCGACGAATACTGGTTTATGGCATACCGGCACCCCCAAATGTCTTCCGTTGCTACTCAAATTTTGCGTGGCCGCTTTATCTGACCCGAGGAACTTTCTATGTGATTTCCGGAGAATTTTGTTCCGGGACCCTGGAATCCCGAAAAACCGTGTATTATACACTTAAATTTCAGCCGTTCGGGAGGTCGTACGGGCCCAGATTTCTTTTTCTCCCAGTTTTCTATCACGCGTCCGAGGTCATTTCAGGAGTTAACCTATTCGATTCAGCCCCTAATAACGAGCATTAAACGAGCATTAATCCATTTTTCACGATTATCCGAGGTTCGGCGAATACTGGTTTATGGCATACCGGCACCCACCAATGTCTTTCGTTGTTACTCAAATTTTGCGTGGCCGCTTTATCTGACCCGAGGAACTTTCTTTGTGATTTCCGGAGAAGTTTCTTCCGGGACCCTGGAATCCCGAAGAACCGTGTATTACACTTCAATTTGAGCCGTTCGGGATGCCGTACCGGACCCTGTTTCTTTTTCTCCCGGTTTTCCATCACGCGTCCGAGTTCATTTCAGGAGTTAACCTATTCGATTCAGCCTCTAATAAGGAGCATTAAACGAGCATTAATCCATTTTTCACGATTATCCGAGGTTCGACGAATGCTGGTTTATGGCATACCGGCACCCCCAAATGTCTTCCGTTGCTACGCAAATTTTGCGTGACCGCTTTATCTGACCCGAGGAATTTTCTATGTGATTTCCAGAGAATTTTGTTCCAGGACCCTGGAATCCCGAAAACCGTGTATTATACACTTCAATTTGAGCCGTTCAGGAGGTCATACCGGACCCAGTTTCTTTTTCTACCGGTTTTTTTATCACGCGTCCGAGGTCATTTCAGGAGTTAACCTATTCGATTTAGCCGCTAATAACGAGCATTAAACGAACATTAATCCATTTTTCACGATTATCCGAGGTTCGACGAATGCTAGTTCACGGCGTACCGGCACCCCCAAATGTCTTCCGTTGCAACTCAAATTTTGCGTGGCCGCTTTATCTAACCCGAGGAACTTTCTATGTGATTTCCGGAGAATTTTGTTCCGGGACCCTGGAATCCCGAAAAACCGTGTATTATACACTTTAATTTGAGCCGTTCGGGAGGTCGTAACGGACCCAAGTTCTTTTTCTCATGGTTTTTCTATCACGCGTCAGAGGTCATTTCAGGAGTTAACCTATTCGATTCAGCCTCTAATAACGAGCATTAATCCATTTTTCACGATTATCCGAGGTTCGGCGAATGTTGGTTTATGGCATAACGGCACCCCCAAATATCTTCCGTTGCTACACAAATTTTGCTTGGCCACTTTATCTGCCCCGAGGAACTTTCTATGTGATTTCCGGATAATTTTGTTCCGGGACCCTGGAATTCCGAAAAACCGTGTATTATACACTTTAATTTGAGCCGTTCGGGAGGTCGTAACGGGCCCAGTTTCTTTTTCTCCCAGTTTTCTATCACGCGTCCGAGGTCATTTCAGGAGTTAATCTATTCGATTCAGCCTCTAATAACGAGCATTAAACGAGCATTAATCCATTTTTCACGATTATCCGAGGTTCGGCGAATACTGGTTTATGGCATACCGGCACCCCCAAATGTCTTCCGTTGCTACGCAAATTTTGCGTGGCCGCTTTATCTGACCCGAGGAACTTTCTATGTGATTTCCGGAGAATTTTGTTCCGGGACCCTAGAATCCCGAAAAACCGTGTATTATACACTTCAATTTGAGCCGTTCAGGAGGTCATACCGGACCCAGTTTCTTTTTCTACCAGTTTTTCTATCACGCGTCCGAGGTCATTTCAGGAGTTAACCTATTCGATTCAGCCCCTAATAACGAGCATTAAACGAGCATTAATCCATTTTTCACGATTATCCGAGGTTCGACGAATACTGGTTTATGGCATACCGGCACCCACCAATGTCTTCCGTTGTTACTCAAATTTTGCGTGGCCGCTTTATCTGACCCGAGGAACTTTCTTTGTGATTTCCGGAGAAGTTTCTTCCGGGACCCTGAAATCCCGAAAAACCGTGTATTACACTTCAATTTGAGCCGTTCGGGATGTCGTACCGGACCCAGTTTCTTTTTCTCCGGGTTTTCCATCACGCGTCCGAGGTCATTTCAGGAGTTAAACTATTCGATTCAGCCGCTAATAACGGGCATTAAACGAGCATTAATCCATTTTTCACGATTATCCGAGGTTCGACGAATACTAGTTCACGGCGTACCGGCACCCCCAAATGTCTTCCGTTGCAACTCAAATTTTGCGTGGCCGCTTTATCTAACCCGAGGAACTTTCTATGTGATTTCCGGAGAATTTTGTTCCGGGACCCTGGAATCCCGAAAAACCGTGTATTATACACTTTAATTTGAGCCGTTCGGGAGGTCATACCGGACCCAAGTTCTTTTTCTCCAGGTTTTTCTATCACGCGTCCGAGGTCATTTCAGGAGTTAACCTATTCGATTCAGCCTCTAATAACGAGCATTAATCCATTTTTCACGATTATCCGAGGTTCGACGAATGTTGGTTTATGGCATAACGGCACCCCCAAATATCTTCCGTTGCTACACAAAT
Source organism: Silene latifolia (assembly GCF_048544455.1). NCBI lineage: Eukaryota > Viridiplantae > Streptophyta > Magnoliopsida > Caryophyllales > Caryophyllaceae > Silene > Silene latifolia. The sequence continues at coordinate 157,798,500 of NC_133535.1, read as the reverse complement.
TTTGCTTGGCCACTTTATCTGCCTCGAGGAACTTTCTATGTGATTTCCGGAGAATTTTTTTCCGGGACCCTGGAATCTCGAAAAACCGTGTATTATACACTTCAATTTGAGTACATTCGAGGTCATACTGGGACCTAGTTTTTTTTTCCCGTTTTTCTATCACGGGTCCGAGGTCATTTCAGGAGTTCACCTATTCGATTAAGCCTCTAATAACGAGCATTAAACGAGCATTAATCCATTTTTCACGTTTATCCGAGGTTCGACGAATGCTAGTTTACGGCATACCAGCACCCCCAAATGTCTTCCGTTGCAACTCAAATTTTGCTTGGCCGTTTTATCTGACCCGAGGAACTTTCTATGTAATTTCCGGAGAAATTTGTTCGGGACCCCGGAATCCGAAAATCCGTGTATTATACACTTCAATTTGAGCCGTTCGGGAGGTCGTGCCGGACCTAGTTTCTTTTTCTCCCGGTTTTCTATCACGCGTCCGAAGTAATTTGAGGAGTTAACCTATTCTATTCAGCCTCTAATAACGAGCATTATACGAGCATTAATCCATTTTTCACGATTATCCGAGGTTCGGCGAATACTGGTTTATGGCATACCGGCACCCACCAATGTCTTCCGTTGTTACTCAAATTTTGCGTGGCCGCTTTATCTGACCCGAGGAACTTTCTTTGGGATTTCCGGAGAATTTTCTTCCGGGACCCTGGAATCCCGAAAAACCGTGTAATACACTTCAATTTGAGTCGTTCGGGAGGTCGTACCGGACCCAGTTTCTTTTTCTCCCGGTTTTCTATCATGCGTCCGAGGTCATTTCAGGAGTTAACCTATTCGATTCAGCCTCTAATAACGAGCATTATACCATTTTTCACGATTATTCGAGGTTCGTATCACGCGTCCGAGGTCATTTCAGGAGTTAACCAATTCGATTCAGCCTCTAATAACGAGCATTAAACGAGCATTAATCAATTTTTCACGATTATCGGAGGTTCGACGAATACTGGTTTATGGCATACCGGCACCTACAAATGTCTTCCGTTGCTACTCAAATTTTGCGTGGCTGCTTTATCTGACCTGAGGAACTTTCTATGTAATTTCCGGAGAATTTTGTTCCGGGACGCTGGAATCCCGAAAATCCGTGTATTATACACTTCAATTTGAGCCGTTCGGGAGGTCGTGCCGTACCCAGTTTCTTTTTCTCCCAGTTTTTCTATCATGCGTCCGAAGTCATTTCAGGAGTTAACCTATTCGATTTAGCCTCTAATAACGAGCATCAAACGAGCATTAATCCATTTTTCAAGATTTACCGAGGTTCGACGAATGCTGGTTTATGGCATACCGGCACCCCCAAATGTCTTCAGTTGGTACTCAAATTTTGCGTGGCCGCTTAATCTGACCCGAGGAACTTTCTATGTGATTTCCGGAGAATTTTGTTCCGGGACCCTGGAATCCCGAAAAACCGTGTATTATACACTTCAATTTGAGCCGTTCGGGGAGGTCGTACCGGGCCCAGTTTCTTTTTCTCCCAATTTTCTATCACGCGTCCGAGGTCATTTTAGGAGTTAACCTATTCGATTCAGCCCCTAATAACGACCATTAAACGAGCATTAATCCATTTTTCACGATTATCCGAGGTTCGGCGAATACTGGTTTATGGCATACCGGCACCCACTAATGTCTTCCGTTGTTACTCAAATTTTGCGTGGCCGCTTTATCTAACCCGAGGAACTTTCTATGTGATTTCCGGAGAATTTTGTTCCGGGACCCTGGAATCCCGAAAAACTGTGTATCACTTCAATTTGAGCCGTTCGGGAGGTCGTACCGGACCCAAGTTCTTTTTCTCACGGTTTTTCTATCACGCGTCCGAGGTCATTTCAGGAGTTAAACTATTCGATTCAGCCTCTAATAATGAGCATTAATCCATTTTTCACGATTATCCGAGGTTCGACGAATGTTGGTTTATGGCATAACGGCACCCCCAAATATATTCCGTTGCTACACAAATTTTGCTTGGCCGCTTTATCTGCCCCAAGGAACTTTCGATGTGATTTCCGGAGAATTTTGTTCCGGGACGCTGGAATCTCGAAAAACCGTGTATTATACACTTCAATTGGAGCTGTTCTGGAGGTCGTACCGGACCCAGTTTCTTTTTTTCCCCTTTTTTCTATCACGGGTCTGAGGTCATTTCAGGAGTTCACCTATTCGATTAAGCCTCTAATAACGAGCATTAAACGAGCATTAATCCATTTTTCACGATTATCCGAGGTTCGACGAATGCTAGTTTACGGCATACCATCACCCCCAAATGTCTTCCGTTGCAACTCAAATTTTGCGTGGCCGCTTTATCTGACCCGAGGAACTTTCTATGTAATTTCCGGAGAAATTTGTTCCGGGACCCTGGAATCCCGAAAATCCGTGTATTATATACACTTTAATTTGAGCCGTTCGGGAGGTCGTGCCGGACCCAATTTCTTTTTCTCCCGGTTTTTCTATCACGCGTCCGAAGTAATTTGAGGAGTTAACCTATTCTATTCAGCCTCTAATAACGAGCATTAAACGAGCATTAATCCATTTTTCACGATTATCCGAGGTTCGACGAATACTGGTTTATGGCATACCGGCACCCCCAAATGTCATCCGTTGCTACTCAAATTTTGCGTGTCCGCTTTATCTGACCCGAGGAACTTTCTATGTGATTTCCGGAGAATTTTGTTCCGGGACCCTGGAATCCCGAAAAACCGTGTATTACACTTCAATTTGAGCCGTTCGGGGAGGTCGTACCGGGCCCAGTTTCTTTTTCTCCCAGTTTTCTATCACGCGTCCGAGGTCATTTCAGGAGTTAACCTATTCGATTCAGCCCCTAATAACGAGCATTAAACGAGCATTAATCCATTTTTCACGATTATCCGAGGTTCGGCGAATACTGGTTTATGGCATACCGGCACCCACCAATGTCTTCCGTTGTTACTCAAATTTTGCGTGGCCGCTTTATCTGACCCGAGGAACTTTCTTTGTGATTTCCGGAGAAGTTTCTTCCGGGACCCTGAAATCCCGAAAAACCGTGTATTACACTTCAAGTTGAGCCGTTCGGGATGTCGTACCGGACCCAGTTTCTTTTTCTCCCGATTTTCCATCACGCGTCCGAGGTCATTTCAGGAGTTAACCTATTCGATTCAGCCTCTAATAAGGAGCATTAAACGTGCATTAATCCATTTTTCACGATTATCCGAGGTTCGACGAATGCTGGTTTATGGCATACCGGCACCCCCAAATGTCTTCCGTTGCTACGCAAATTTTGCGTGATCGCTTTATCTGACCCGAGGAATTTTCTATGTGATTTCCGGAGAATTTTGTTCCGGGACCCTGGAATCCCGAAAAACCGTGTATTATACACTTCAATTTGAGCCGTTCAGGAGGTCATACCGGACCCAGTTTCTTTTTCTACCGGTTTTTCTATCACGCGTCCGAGGTCATTTCAGGAGTTAACCTATTCGATTTAGCCGCTAATAAGGAGCATTAAACGAGCATTAATCCATTTTTCACGATTATCCGAGGTTCGACGAATACTAGTTCACGGCGTACCGGCACCCCCAAATGTCTTCCATTGCAACTCAAATTTTGCGTGGCCGCTTTATCTAACCCGAGGAACTTTCTATGTGATTTCCGGAGAATTTTGTTCCGGGACCCTGGAATCCCGAAAAACCGTGTATTATAAAATTTAATTTGAGCCGTTCGGGAGGTCGTACCGGACCCAAGTTCTTTTTCTCCAGGTTTTTCTATCACGCGTCCGAGGTCATTTCAGGAGTTAACCTATTCGATTCAGCCTCTAATAACGAGCATTAATCCATTTTTCACGATTATCCGAGGTTCGACGAATGTTGGTTTATGGCATAACGGCACCCCCAAATATCTTCCGTTGCTACACAAATTTTGCTTGGCCACTTTATCTGCCCCGAGGAACTTTCTATGTGATTTCCGGAGAATTTTGTTCCGGGACCCTGGAATCTCGAAAAACCGTGTATTATACACTTCAATTTGAGCTGTTCTGGAGGTCATACCGGACCTAGTTTTTTTTTTCCCCGTTTTTCGATCACGGGTCCGAGGTCATTTCAGGAGTTCACCTATTCGATTAAGCCTCTAATAACGAGCATTAAACGAGCATTAATCCATTTTTCACGTTTATCCGAGGTTCGACGAATGCTAGTTTACGGCATACCAGCACCCCCAAATGTCTTCCGTTGCAACTCAAATTTTGCTTGGCCGTTTTATCTGACCCGAGGAACTTTCTATGTAATTTCCGGAGAAATTTGTTCCGGGACCCTGGAATCCCGAAAATCCGTGTATTATACACTTCAATTTGAGCCGTTCGGGAAGTCGTGCCGGACCCAGTTTCTTTTTCTCCCGGTTTTCTATCACGCGTCCGAAGTAATTTGAGGAGTTAACCTATTCTATTCAGCCTCTAATAACGAGCATTATACGAGCATTAATCCATTTTTCACGATTATCCGAGGTTCGGCGAATACTGGTTTATGGCATACCGGCACCCACCAATGTCTTCCGTTGTTACTCAAATTTTGCGTGGCCGCTTTATCTGACCCGAGGAACTTTCTTTGGGATTTCCGGAGAATTTTCTTCCGGGACCCTGGAATCCCGAAAAACCGTGTAATACACTTCAATTTGAGTCGTTCGGGAGGTCGTACCGGACCCAGTTTCTTTTTCTGCCGGGTTTCTATCATGCGTCCGAGGTCATTTCAGGAGTTAACCTATTCGATTCAGCCTCTAATAACGAGCATTAATCCATTTTTCACGATTATTCGAGGTTCGTATCACGCGTCCGAGGTCATTTCAGGAGTTAACCAATTCGATTCAGCCTCTAATAACGAGCATTAATCAATTTTTCACGATTATCGGAGGTTCGACGAATACTGGTTTATGGCATACCGGCACCTACAAATGTCTTCCGTTGCTACTCAAATTTTGCGTGGCTGCTTTATCTGACCGGAGGAACTTTCTATGTAATTTCCGGAGAATTTTGTTCCGGGACCCTGGAATCCCGAAAATCCGTGTATTATACACTTCAATTTGAGCCGTTCGGGAGGTCGTGCCGTACCCAGTTTCTTTTTCTCCCAGTTTTTCTATCATGCGTCCGAAGTCATTTCAGGAGTTAACCTATTCGATTTAGCCTCTAATAACGAGCATCAAACGAGCATTAATCCATTTTTCAAGATTTACCGAGGTTCGACGAATGCTGGTTTATGGCATACCGGCACCCCCAAATGTCTTCAATTGGTACTCAAATTTTGCGTGGCCGCTTTATCTGACCCGAGGAACTTTCTATGTGATTTCCGGAGAATTTTGTTCCGGGACCCTGGAATCCCGAAAAACCGTGTATTATACACTTCAATTTGAGCCGTTCGGGGAGGTCGTACCGGGCCCAGTTTCTTTTTCTCCCAATTTTCTATCACGCGTCCGAGGTCATTTTAGGAGTTAACCTATTCGATTCAGCCCCTAATAACGACCATTAAACGAGCATTAATCCATTTTTCACGATTATCCGAGGTTCGACGAATGCTGGTTTATGGCATACCGGCACCCCCAAATGTCTTCCGTTGCTACGCAAATTTGCGTGGCCGCTTTATCTGACCCCATGAATTTTCTATGTGATTTCCGGAGAATTTTGTTCCGGGACCCTGGAATCCCGAAAAACCGTGTATTATACACTTCAATTTGAGCCGTTCAGGAGGTCATACCGGACCCAGTTTCTTTTTCTACCGGTTTTTTTATCACTCATCCGAGGTCATTTCAGGAGTTAACCTATTCGATTTAGCCGCTAATAACGAGCATTAATCCATTTTTCACGGTTATCCGAGGTTCGACTAATGCTAGTTCACGGCGTACCGGCACCACCAAATGTCTTCCGTTGCAACTCAAATTTTGCGTGGCCGCTTTATCTAACCCGAGGAACTTTCTATGTGATTTCCGGAGAATTTTGTTCCGGGACCCTGGAATCCCGAAAAACCGTGTATTATACATTTTAATTTGAGCCGTTCGGGAGGTCGTACCGGACCCAAGTTCTTTTTCTCCCGGTTTTTCTATCATGCGTCCGAGGTCATTTCAGAAGTTAATCTATTCGATTCAGCCTCTAATAACGAGCATTAATCCATTTTTCACGATTATCCGAGTTTCGACGAATGTTGGTTTATGGCATAACGGCACCCCCAAATATCTTCCGTTGCTACACAAATTTTGCTTGGCCGCTTTATCTGCCCCGAGGAACTTTCTATGTGATTTCCGGAAAATTTTGTTCCGGGACCCTGGAATCTCGAAAAACCGTGTATTATACACTGCAATTTGAGATGTTCTGGAGGTCGTACCTGACCTAGTTTCTTTTTTTCCCCGTTTTTCTATCACGGGTCCGAGGACATTTCAGGAGTTCACCTATTCGATTAAGCCTCTAATAACGAGCATTAAACGAGCATTAATCCATTTTTCACGATTATCCGAGGTTCGACGAATGCTAGTTTACGGCATACCAGCACTCCCAAATGTCTTCCGTTGCAACTCAAATTTTACGTGGCCGCTTTATCTGACCCGAGGAACTTTCTATGTAATTTCCGGAGAAATTTGTTCCGGGACCCTGGAATCCCAAAAATCCGTGTATTATACACTTCAATTTGAGCCGTTCGGGAGGACGTGCCGGACCCAGTTTTTTTTTCTCCCGGTTTTTCTATCACGCGTCCGAAGTAATTTGAGGAGTTAACCTATTCTATTCAGCCTCTAATAACGAGCATTAAACGAGCATTAATCCATTTTTCACGATTATCCGAGGTTCGGCGAATACTGGTTTATGGCACACCGGCACCCACCAATGTCTTCCGTTGTTACTCAAATTTTGCGTGGCCGCTTTATCTGACCCGAGGAACTTTCTTTGTGATTTCCGGAGAATTTTCTTCCGGGACCCTGGAATCCCGAAAAACCGTGTATTACACTTCAATTTGAGCCGTTCTGGAGGTCGTACCGGACCCAGTTTCTTTTTCTCCCGGTTTTCTATCACGCGTCCGAGGTCATTTCAGGAGTTAACCTATTCGATTCAGCCTCTAATAACGAGCATTAATCCATTTTTCACGATTACTCGAGGTTCGACGAATGCTTGTTTATGGCATACCGGCACCCCCAAATGTCTTCCGTTGCTACTCAAATTTTGCGTGGCCGTTTTTTCTGACCCGAGGAACTTTCTATGTAATTTCCGGAAATTTTTTTTCCGGGACACTGGAATCCCGAAAATCCGTGTATTATACACTTCAATTTGAGCCGTTCGGGAGGTCGTGCCAGACCCAGTTTCTTTTTCTCCCGGTTTTTCTATCACGCGTCCGAAGTCATTTCAGGAGTTAACCTATTCGATTCAGCCTCTAATAACGAGCATTAAACGAGCATTAATCCATTTTTCACGATTATCCGAGGTTCGACGAATTCTGGTTTATGGCATACCGGCACCCCCAAATGTCTTCCGTTGCTACTCAAATTTTGCGTGGCGGCTTTATCTGACCCGAGAAACTTTCTATGTAATTTCCGGAGAATTTTGTTCCGGGACCCTGGAATCCCGAAAAAACGTGTATTATGCACTTCAATTTGAGCCGTTCAGAAGGTCGTACCAGACCCAGTTTCTTTTTCTCCCGGTTTTTCTATCACGCGTCCGAGGTCATTTTAGGAGTTAACCTATTCGATTTAGCCTCTAATAACGAGCATCAAACGAGCAGTAATCCATTTTTCACGATTATCTGAGATTCGACGAATGCTGGTTTATGGCATACCGGCACCCCCGAATGTCTTCCGTTGCTACTCACATTTTGCGTGGCCGCTTTATCTGACTCGAGGAACTTTCTATGAGATTTCCGGAGAATTTGTTCCGGGATTCCGGAATCCCGAAAAACCGTGTATTATACACTTCGATTTGAGCCGTTCGGGAGGTCGTACCGGACCCAGTTTCTTTTTATCCCGGTTTTCTATCACGCGTCCGAGGTCATTTCAGGAGTTAACCTATTCGATTCAGCCTCTAATAACGAGCATTAATCCATTTTTCACGATTATCCGAGGTTCGACGAATACTGGTTTATGGCATACCGGCACCTACAAATGTCTTCCGTTGCTACTCAAATTTTGCGTGGCTGCTTTATCTGACCCGAGCAACTTTCTATGTAATTTCCGGAGAATTTTGTTCCGGGACCCTGGAATCCCGAAAATCCGTGTATTATACACTTCAATTTGAGCCGTTCGGAAGGTCGTGCCGTACCCAGTTTCTTTTTCTCCCGGTTTTTCTATCATGCGTCCGAAGTCATTTCAGGAGTTAACCTATTCGATTTAGCCTCTAATAACGAGCATTAAACGAGCATTAATCCATTTTTCACGATTATCCGAGGTTCGACGAATGCTAGTTTACGGCATACCAGCACCCCCAAATGTCTTCCGTTGCAACACAAATTTTGCGTGGCCGCTTTATCTGACCCGAGGAACTTTCTATGTAGCTTCCGGAGAAATTTGTTCCAGGACCCTGGAATCCCGAAAATCCGTGTATTATATACACTTTAATTTGAGCCGTTCGGGAGGTCGTGCCGGACCCAGTTTCTTTTTCTCCCGGTTTTTCTATCACGCGTCCGAAGTAATTTGAGGAGTTAACCTATTCTATTCAGCCTCTAAAAACGAGCATTAAACGAGCATTAATCCATTTTTAACGATTATCCGAGGTTCGACGAATACTGGTTTATGGCATACCGGCACCCCCAAATGTCTTCCCTTGCTACTCAAATTTTGCGTGGCCGCTTTATCTGACCCGAGGAATTTTCTATGTGATTTCCGGAGAATTTTGTTCCGGGACCCTGGAATCCCGAAAAACCGTGTATTATACACTTCAATTTGAGCCGTTCGGGGAGGTCATACCGGGCTCAGTTTCTTTTTCTCCCAATTTTCTATCACGCGTCCGAGGTCATTTCAGGAGTTAACCTATTCGATTCAGCCCCTAATAACGAGCATTAAACGAGCATTAATCCATTTTTCACGATTATCCGAGGTTCGACGAATGCTGGTTTATGGCATACCGGCACCCCCAAATGTCTTCCGTTGCTACGCAAATTTGCGTGGCCGCTTTATCTGACCCCATGAATTTTCTATGTGATTTCCGGAGAATTTTGTTCCGGGACCCTGGAATCCCGAAAAACCGTGTATTATACACTTCAATTTGAGCCGTTCAGGAGGTCATACCGGACCCAGTTTCTTTTTCTACCGGTTTTTTTATCACTCATCCGAGGTCATTTCAGGAGTTAACCTATTCGATTTAGCCGCTAATAACGAGCATTAATCCATTTTTCACGGTTATCCGAGGTTCGACTAATGTTAGTTCACGGCGTACCGGCACCACCAAATGTCTTCCGTTGCAACTCAAATTTTGCGTGGCCGCTTTATCTAACCCGAGGAACTTTCTATGTGATTTCCGGAGAATTTTGTTCCGGGACCCTGGAATCCCGAAAAACCGTGTATTATACATTTTAATTTGAGCCGTTCAGGAGGTCGTACCGGACCCAAGTTCTTTTTCTCCCGGTTTTTCTATCATGCGTCCGAGGTCATTTCAGGAGTTAATCTATTCGATTCAGCCTCTAATAACGAGCATTAATCCATTTTTCACGATTATCCGAGTTTCGACGAATGTTGGTTTATGGCATAACGGCACCCCCAAATATCTTCCGTTGCTACACAAATTTTGCTTGGCCGCTTTATCTGCCCCGAGGAACTTTCTATGTGATTTTAGGAAAATTTTGTTAGGGACCCTGGAATCTCGAAAAACCGTGTATTATACATCGCAATTTGAGATGTTCGGAGGTCGACTCGACCTAGTTTTTTTTTCCCCGTTTTTCTATCACGGGTCCGAGGACATTTCAGGAGTTCACCTATTCGATTAAGCCTCTAATAACGAGCATTAAACGAGCATTAATCCATTTTTCACGATTATCCGAGGTTCGACGAATGCTAGTTTACGGCATACCAGCACCCCCAAATGTCTTCCGTTGCAACTCAAATTTTACGTGGCCGCTTTATCTGACCCGAGGAACTTTCTATGTAATTTCCGGAGAAATTTGTTCCAGGACCCTGGAATCCCAAAAATCCGTGTATTATACACTTCAATTTGAGCCGTTCGGGAGGACGTGCCGGACCCAGTTTTTTTTTCTCCCGGTTTTTCTATCACGCGTCCGAAGTAATTTGAGGAGTTAACCTATTCTATTCAGCCTCTAATAACGAGCATTAAACGAGCATTAATCCATTTTTCACGATTATCCGAGGTTCGGCGAATACTGGTTTATGGCACACCGGCACCCACCAATGTCTTCCGTTGTTACTCAAATTTTGCGTGGCCGCTTTATCTGACCCGAGGAACTTTCTTTGTGATTTCGGAGAATTTTCTTAGGGACCCTGGAATCCCGAAAAACCGTGTATTACACTTCAATTTGAGCCGTTCTGGAGGTCGTACCGGACCCAGTTTCTTTTTCTCCCGGTTTTCTATCACGCGTCCGAGGTCATTTCAGGAGTTAACCTATTTGATTCAGCCTCTAATAACGAGCATTAATCCATTTTTCACGATTACTCGAGGTTCGACGAATGCTTGTTTATGGCATACCGGCACCCCCAAATGTCTTCCGTTGCTACTCAAATTTTTGCGTGGCCGTTTTTTTCGACCCGAGGAACTTTCTATGTAATTTCCGGAAATTTTTTTTCCGGGACACTGGAATCCCGAAAATCCGTGTATTATACACTTCAATTTGAGCCGTTCGGGAGGTCGTGCCAGACCCAGTTTCTTTTTCTCCCGGTTTTTCTATCACGCGTCCGAAGTCATTTCAGGAGTTAACCTATTCGATTCAGCCTCTAATAACGAGCATTAAACGAGCATTAATCCATTTTTCACGATTATCCGAGGTTCGACGAATTCTGGTTTATGGCATACCGGCACCCCCAAATGTCTTCCGTTGCTACTCAAATTTTGCGTGGCGGCTTTATCTGACCCGAGAAACTTTCTATGTAATTTCCGGAGAATTTTGTTCCGGGACCCTGGAATCCCGAAAAAACGTGTATTATACACTTCAATTTGAGCCGTTCAGAGGTCGTACGGACCAGTTTCTTTTTCTCCCGGTTTTTCTATCACGCGTCCGAGGTCATTTCAGGAGTTAACCTATTCGATTTAGCCTCTAATAACGAGCATCAAACGAGCAGTAATCCATTTTTCACGATTATCTGAGATTCGACGAATGCTGGTTTATGGCATACCGGCACCCCCAAATGTCTTCCGTTGCTGCTCACATTTTGCGTGGCCGCTTTATCTGACTCGAGGAACTTTCTATGAGATTTCCGGAGAATTTGTTCCGGGATTCCGGAATCCCGAAAAACCGTGTATTATACACTTCGATTTGAGCCGTTCGGGAGGTCGTACCGGACCCAGTTTCTTTTTATCCCGGTTTTCTATCACGCGTCCGAGGTCATTTCAGGAGTTAACCTATTCGATTCAGCCTCTAATAACGAGCATTAATCCATTTTTCACGATTATCCGAGGTTCGACGAATCTTGGTTTATGGCATACCTAAGCACCTACAAATGTCTTCCGTTGCTACTCAAATTTTGCGTGGCTGCTTTATCTGACCCGAGCAACTTTCTATGTAATTTCCGGAGAATTTTGTTCCGGGACCCTGGAATCCCGAAAATCCGTGTATTATACACTTCAATTTGAGCCGTTCGGGAGGTCGTGCCGTACCCAGTTTCTTTTTCTCCCGGTTTTTCTATCATGCGTCCGAAGTCATTTCAGGAGTTAACCTATTCGATTTAGCCTCTAATAACGAGCATTAAACGAGCATTAATCCATTTTTCACGATTATCCGAGGTTCGACGAATGCTAGTTTACGGCATACCAAAGACCCCCAAATGTCTTCCGTTGCAACTCAAATTTTGCGTCCGCTTTATCGACCCGAGGAACTTTCTATGTAGCTTCCGGAGAAATTTGTTCCAGGACCCGGAATCCGAAAATCCGTGTATTATATACACTTTAATTTGAGCCGTTCGGGAGGTCGTGCCGGACCCAGTTTCTTTTTCTCCCGGTTTTTCTATCACGCGTCCGAAGTAATTTGAGGAGTTAACCTATTCTATTCAGCCTCTAAAAACGAGCATTAAACGAGCATTAATCCATTTTTAACGATTATCCGAGGTTCGACGAATACTGGTTTATGGCATACCGGCACCCCCAAATGTCTTCCCTTGCTACTCAAATTTTGCGTGACCGCTTTATCTGACCCGAGGAATTTTCTATGTGATTTTCGGAGAATTTTGTTCCGGGACCCTGGAATCCCGAAAAACCGTGTATTATACACTTCAATTTGAGCCGTTCGGGGAGGTCATACCGGGCTCAGTTTCTTTTTCTCCCAGTTTTCTATCACGCGTCCGAGGTCATTTCAGGAGTTAACCTATTCGATTCAGCCCCTAATAACGAGCATTAAACGAGCATTAATCCATTTTTCACGATTATCCGAGGTTCGGCGAATACTGGTTTATGGCATACCGGCACCCACCAATGTCTTCCGTTGTTACTCAAATTTTTTGTGGCCGCTTTATCTGACCCGAGGAACTTTCTTTGTGATTTCCGGAGAAGTTTCTTCCGGGACCCTAGAATCCCGAAAAACAGTGTATTACACTTCAATTTGAGCCGTTCGGGATGTCGTACCAGACCCAGTTTCTTTTTCTCCCGGTTTTCCATCACGCGTCCGAGGTCATTTCAGGAGTTAACCTATTCGATTCAGCCTCTAATAACGAGCATTAATCCATTTTTCACGATTATCCGAGGTTCGACGAATGCTGGTTTATGGCATACCGGCACCCCCAAATGTCTTCCGTTATTACGCAAATTTTGCGTGACCGCTTTATCTGACCCGAGGAATTTTCTATGTGATTTCCGGAGAATTTTGTTCCGGGACCCTGAAATCCCGAAAAACCGTGTATTATACACTTCAATTTGAGCCGTTCAGGAGGTCATACCGGACCCAGTTTCTTTTTCTACCGGTTTTTCTATCACGCGTCCGAGGTCATTTCAGGAGTTAACCTATTCGATTTAGCCGCTAATAACGAGCATTAAACGAGCATTAATCCATTTTTCACGATTATCCGAGGTTCGACGAATACTGGTTTATGGCATACCGGCACCCCCAAATGTCTTCCGTTGCTACTCAAATTTTGCGTGGCCGCTTTATCTGACCCGAGGAACTTTCTATGTGATTTCCGGAGAAATTTGTTCCGGGACCCTGGAATCCCGAAAATCCGTGTATTATACACTTCAATTTGAGCCGTTCGGGAGGTCGTGCCGGACCCAGTTTCTTTTTCTCCCGGTTTTCTATCACGCGTCCAAAGTAATTTGAGGAGTTAACCTATTCTATTCAGCCTCTAATAACGAGCATTAAACGAGCATTAATCCATTTTTCACGATTATCCGAGGTTCGGCGAATACTGGTTTATGGTATACCTGTTGGAGCTTGTGTCCTCCAGTTAGTGCGGATAACGTCATTGCACATACACTTGTACGGACAAGTGGGAGCTTGTTGGGGTTGGTGTCCTTAACAGTTAGTGCAAGGACTTATAAACCTCTAAAAGGATCAAAGGGCATACTTTTGGTATTATTATCAGTTGATCCACGTTTATCAATAACGGTTGGCTTGCTAGATAAGTTTGACGTTATTGTCATACTGATGGCGGTGATCAACTGGTCCCTAAAAGTCACACCTATAGGATACGTTTGAGTGATGTGACGGTATGAAAATACAGTCATGTAGATGCCAATTTTGACTAACCAGTTAGTCTGAGTTATTTGACTAATAATTAGTCAAAATATGATGTTGAGATCTTATATTTAATACGGATTAAATATCATGGGCTAAAGGCGAATTAACCAGTTAATTCGTAAAATTAAATATAAGTGTTTTATATTTAATTAAATGTATATTGAATATAATTATACAATACTGTTTTGTCGGACATGTATTAATAATTCAACTAACCCGTATTATTAGTTGATGCCTTAATTTCCGATAACCGATAACAGTTTATAATGAAACCGCGTCGTATACACTTTGTAAGCTATGGACCGGACCACGAGTTTAAGAGAAGAGGAAATGAAAAGCCCATTTCCCTCCTCTCACTCGGTTTGGCCGAGACTTGCATAGACAAAAGGGGAGTTTTCTCCTCTTGTCTAACCTAATTCATTTGGCTAAAAATTATTAGGGTTTTTGGGAATTGTGCCTCCTGAATTCCGGATCTCTCATCCAACACAAACTCACAAAACAATCCCCTCGATATTGCAAGGCAATTAGGGGATTCTCTCTAGCACAAGGGCATTACTCGGACATCTTGGGTGCAACGATTAGGAGGGGATCTAACTTGATCTCTCATTGCCTTTTGCACTAGGACCGAAGGTTATTTCTATATCTTTATCGTTTCTTTATGTTTTTCGTTTTATGACTATAAACTACATATAAATTTTACGTTATAATCCTTAATTCGAAGGGTAGTATACGGATATTAACCCACAAGTGGTATCAGAGCGAGGCCACGTAAATTTTTATATGTGTTTTTCATCAAACGATTGTTGAAACGATGATTTTTGGTTAAAAAAAATGTCACGGCTCACATTTTTTTTTACTCGGCAGAATTTTTTTTCTTGCTGCGTTTTTTTTTGTTGCTTTGTGCCTTGGGAACCGTGTCCATGTACACGGTTGTTGGTTGTTGTTTTGTTTTGTTTTCATTTCGATCTTTGCATATTGTCTATGTAATCGATATTCATCGCTATATGTTAAAGATCGGTCAAAATAATTGCATAAATTTTCGTGTGGCAATTTTTGTTTCGGCAAACCTGTTTTTTTTTTATGAAAACCGTGTGGCCTTCATGAACACGGCCTGTTTTCTATTTTTTTATTGCATTGATTTGCGTGCCACAAGTTTTTGTTAGATCGTTTGATCTCTTGTTTTCAATCGTTCTTCACATGTTGCAATTTTAACCGATAATTATTGCAATATGTTGAAGATTAACAATTGTAGTGTGATTTCTATACGGATTAGATTAAAATTACAATTGTGTTTTATCAAACCGTTTTGTTTTGATCTTTCATTGCTCACGTTTTGAGCCGTGTAAAAATTTTTTTTGGCCTTTAAAGGCTCTCGGCATTTCAGCCGTTTTTAAAAAAAAAAAAAAAATTTTTTTTTTGGCCACTGGTACTGTTCACGTACAGCAGTACAGAGAAAAAAAAAAAAAAAAATTTCTGTTTTTTTTCGGCCTTTTATGCATAAAGTGTTTTTATGCTCTCGCTTGATTAGTGAAACGGTTCACCCACGTAAAATAAAGTTACTTTAAAACGATTTATTGTAACGGATTATCTCGGATTAAAATTAACTTGACTAAAGCGGTTTTGTCATGTAATTTTAATTATCTTTGGTGGTTTGGATAAAAATTAAACATAATTACGGAATTATGTCACGAATAATTTTAATTTAGTTGATGCATTTTATTTATCGTTAATTTTGAATGTTTTGAATGCCTTTTATTACGTATTTATTTAATTTTGCAAACGGTTGTAACTTAGTGTGGCCTTAGTAGAACGTGTTACCGTAATGATGGAACACGGTCTTGGTTGTATTTTGAGATCTCGTATCTCCATTTTTATTTCTTTTAATTACAGTTTTTATTTAGAATGTAAATAGGTTTATATTTTGTAAATATTAATTGTAATTTTGAGAAGACTAAAGACGGAGACCGGATGCTCACTCCCGCTACTTGGATCAAGATGGAACATCAAGACAAGCTTCTCGGGTCCAACGGTGGATTCCAAAGTTGTTTTATGTTCTTTTTTTATTAGGATAGGCCACACTAGGAATTCTTATTTACGTATTGCATTCATTTATTTTTTTTTCGTAACGATAATATGCATCATATTCCGCCTAAAAACCAAACCACCTAATTACTGCATGAAAACTGACACATATAGAGGTCACGAGTTAGTTTTCATTGACATTCTCATGTCACACGATTTTAAGCCATCACCTAAATTGATTCATTCACGCAGACGCTAGTTATTCGTTCACTTAAAATGAATTATAATTAAGTTGATGGGATCTTCCTCGTATAAACAAAAATTGAGAACGGTCTTTATAGGTCAAACTCTAATGAGTCCCTTCTTCGTCGGTAGGCATAATATGACCCCTTCTACGTCGGGTAAGTTGGAACCGATTGACCTATTTTATCTCAACACTATGGTCACTCGTACGATCCTGTGACTATGGTGGACTATAGATAGGATTTACGGAAATCTATCGACCAAGAGTTCTTCCGGAAGAATTAGCTAAACAGTTAGCTTATCAATTTACAGAAATTGAGTCTTGGGATCACTTGTATTATTCTTGAGGGAGATCAATTATACAAGTGCAATGAGTCTACACGATTAAAATGTATTTTAATAGACTTAAATCACCTCGATGAGTTGCTTATTTCGTTTTTGTTTTCTTTCTTTTTCAGTGTAGATCACGAAATTTAAAACTGCTAATAACAAATGGCTGGTTCTACTGATAACCCAATGCCAAGTGCCACATTGGACCGTGAGTCCCGGCTTCGGATCTTCATGAATCGGATGAATCGTCTACTCGATGAAGAATGATGGATCCAACCGGAGGCGGGAGGCGGCATTACGGAATGCCGCCGCCGCGATGGGAAGCTCAAATATCTATTAGAGCCCCTCGGCAAACCCAGTCCCACGGCTAGAGCTGCTTTGAAATCACCAAGTTTAATGATTTCGTATGGAAGCGGGTGCGATTAAAAACGTACTCATTTTTGCAATGGAATCCAATTTGCAGAAACGCTTCATAGCCCATGGTGCGAACAAGATTTTCACCACGCTCACCAAGGAATTCTCGAAAGCACCGAGAATCGTGACCTATGAGCATACCACTCGCTTCTTTGATGCGAGACTCGAAAGGCCAACCGGTTAGCCCACACATTCTCAGCATGATTGAGAATGTCGAGAAGCTGGAGACCTTTGATTGTAACATCAGCGAGAACATTGTTATCGACCGCATGCTTCATTCACTCCACGATGGTTTTCGCAATTCGGAGCGAATTACTATATGAATGATTTGAAGAAGACTCCCCATGAATCGCACTCCCTTCTCGTACGGACCGAGAAGGACATGAAGTTCAGTGGGAGCTCGAACAGGATGTTCTCGTTGTATCCAACAAAGGGAAAGGTAAGGGCAAAGCTCAGGCAAACCTAACGAAGAGGTAAACCGAAGTTCAAGAAGTCGGGTTCAGGTAAGAGTGGTCCTGGTGAGTCGAGCAACTCATCAGGCATGACAAAGAGCAAGAATGAAAACATGGAATGCCATCATTGCCACAAGACTGGGCATTGGAGGCGTACATGTCCTGTTTATCATGAGGACTTAAAGGCGGGTCGTGTTAAACTTTGTTGGTATGTCTTCTCTCTCTTCTACTTTTATTCATATGATTGAGATTAACCACGCAAGTTACGGAACTTGGGTACTTGATCCTGGTTGTGGTTCTCATCTGTGTAATCATGTGCGGGGGCTCCGAAACATCGAACCCCTCGTAAAGGGTGAGGTGGACTGCGTGTCGGGAATGGAGCAAGAGTAGCTGCCATCTCAAAGGGGACATATGTGATCCAGCTTCCTAGCGGATTTGAGTTGTCATTATATGATTGCTATTATGTTCCTAGTCTTTCGAAAAACATTATTTCGGCCGCACTTGACAAACTTGGTTTTTCATTTGTAATAGAAAATAATGCTTGCATTTTCTCTTTACACGATATGATTTATGGCAAGGCAGTCTCCATGAACGGAATTTATGTTTTAGATCAGACCACGGAAATATTACACGTAATGAATAAAAAGTTAAAGGTTGGTGACAAAGATCAAACGTATCTATGGCACTGCCGTATGGGACACATTAATGAGAAACGCGTAAAACAGCTCATCAAAAATGGAGCTATCTCGGCCTTTGATTTTCAATCATTTGGCACGTGTGAATCATGTCTCATCGGCAAGATGACTCGTATTTCCTTCAAAGGTGTTGGAATGCGCGCTGCTGACCTATTAGGACTCATACACACGGATGTATGTGGACCTATGTCAATCACCGCACGAGAAGGCTATAGGTATTTCATCACTTTCACGGACGATTTAAGTAGATATGGCTATGTCTACTTAATGAAGCACAAAAGTGAATCCTTTGAGAAATTCAAAGAATACCAAAATAGGGTACAGAACCTATTGGGTAGAAAGATTAAAACACTACGTTCAGATCGTGGTGGCGAGTATCTTTCTCACGAGTTTGATCAACACCTAAAGGACTGTGGGATTGCCCTACAGTTAACTCCACCTGGAACACCTCAATTGAATGGTGTGTCCGAACGGAGAAATCGAACTTTACGTGATATGGTTCGATCCATGATGAGTCACACGGTTTTACCTGATTCATTATGGGGTTATGCTCTTTTGTCAGCCGCTCTAATACTTAACCGAAGTCCGTCTAAAGCTGTTGACAAGACTCCATATGAACTATGGAAGGGAACGGTCCCTAACTTGTCCTTTATACGGGTTTGGGGCTGCGAGGCTTATGTCAAGTGGAGACACGAGGATAAGCTCGGCCCGCGATCGGTCAAGACATTCTTTATAGGTTATCCTAAAGGAACCCTTGGTCATTACTTTTATTCGCCAACCGAACAACGTGTTTTTGTTGCGGCTAGTGCGACATTCTTAGAGAAGAAATTTCTCGAGAATGCAAAGAGTGATAGAACCTTCGACCTGTCGGAGATTCCAGAACCAAATACCGAGCAACTATTGGAGGAACCTATTCCTTCAATCCCTGCTGCGGTTAACATTCCTGAGGAACCTAGGAGGTCGGGAAGAGTCTCTATTCCTCCGGACAGATACATTGGTCTGGTCGAGGAACATGACATAGATGACATTCTACTCTTAACGAGTAGTGAACCCGCAACCTATAAAGGTGCCATGACCGATTCGACTCAAAGCTATGGCTTGAGGCCATGCAATC
The DNA here is from genome assembly GCF_048544455.1 of Silene latifolia. Lineage (NCBI taxonomy): Eukaryota > Viridiplantae > Streptophyta > Magnoliopsida > Caryophyllales > Caryophyllaceae > Silene > Silene latifolia. The sequence continues at coordinate 157,779,371 of NC_133535.1, read as the reverse complement.
CGAGATGGACTCCATGTATGAGAACAACGTGTGGGATCTTGTTGACTTACCTGCTAAGGTTCGTCCCCTTCAATGCAAATGGCTTTACAAGATAAAGCATTCTGTGGAAGGTCAACAAGATATCTACAAAGCACGACTAGTTGCTAAAGGTTTCACCCAAGTGCCAGGTTTGCACTACGATGAGATCTTTGCACCCGTAGTAATCTTTGCGTTCCATTCAGATTATCTTAGCGATTGCCGCTTTTCATGACTATGAAATTTGGCAAATGGACGTGAAAACCGCCTTCTTAAACGGCTTTTTGGAGGAAGAGTTGTACATGGTACAACCCGAAGGTTTCATCGATCCAGTACATCCTAAGAAAGTGTGCAAGCTTAAGCGTTCCATTTATGGACTTAAGCAAGCATCAAGGAGTTGGAATCATCGCTTCGACCAAGTGATAAAAGAAAATGGATTTACTCGATCGGTCGAGGAACCATGTCTATATATCAAGTCGAGTGGGAGCAAGATTGTCTTCCTAATATTGTATGTTGACGACATACTCCTGATTGGGAATGACATACCTCTCTTAACTTCGGTGAAAGTATGGTTGAAAAACCATTTCCAGATGAAAGATCTGGGTGAGGCACAAAGAATTCTAGGCATCCGTATCTATCGAGATAGATCACGACGGATGCTATCTCTCGATCAGAGTCTTACATAGACAAAGTCCTAGAGAGATTCAGCATGACTAACTCCAAGAAGGGGTTTCTTCCTATGGCTCCAGGGGTGCATTTGAGCAAGTCTCAGGCACCAGAGACACCGGAAGAGAAAGAGCGCATGGCACGGATCCCTTATGCTTCGGCTATAGGATCAATCATGTATGCCATGATATGCACACGTCCTGACGTGGCATATGCATTGAGTATGACAAGTCGATTCCAACAGCATCCAAGTGAATCACATTGGCTGGCTGTCAAGAACATTCTTAAGTACCTCCGGAGGACTAAAGATTGGGCATTGACTTATGGAGGCTCTCAAAAGCTATGCGCAACCGATTCTGCAGATGCTAGCTTCCAAACGGATCGAGATGACTCGAAATCTCGGTCTGGATTCGTTTTTACTCTTAATGGCGCTGCGATCGGTGGAAGAGTTCAAGCAAACGATTCAGATTCTACGATCGAGTCCGAGTACTATCTTTGCGTCGAAGCTACAAAGGAAGCAATATGGATGCGTCAATTCTTACATGGACTATCCGTAGTGCCTAGTTCGAATGACCCGATCACCATCTATTGCGACAATAGTGGTGCCATCTTCCAAGCTAAGGAGCCAAAGTCTAGCAACAAGTCTAGACATGTACAACGGAAAGCTCATCTAATCCGTGATTACGTGGAGCAAAAGGAAGTAGTAATAGAAAAGATTGCTACAGATGATAACATAGCAGATCCTCTCACTAAACCATTACGACAAGATAAGCATGAAGGGCACGTTAATTCCATGGGAATTAAACGTGTTCCTAAGTTGTAGTACTCTTTTATGGATCAGATTCATTCCCTTTTGTACTCTATACAACATCATCGTTTTGATATTTATATATTTTGTTTTTCATGTGGATTTGTACGACAAATTTTGAACACCACAAAGTGAATTGAACGAACATTATATTTTTCAGTCCTTAATTGCCCTCATGAGTGATAACTCGCAATTATTTTGTGACGTTGGTTGATGGTGGGTTCAACGAGCCATAAGTCAACAGGTTGGTGACCAATCACAGAGGCGATTTATACGGATATTTCGTAGGACACAATTGTGACATCGACGTGGAGTCCTAAATGTTTTATAACATTCGTTGCCGGGTCGTGGATAGGACTTCCATGGTGATCCTAAGAGTCGATTCTTTTAACTATCGATTGTCTCTTGAGACTAAGGCAGATTTTGGGTGACTTTGGTTTCTTTCTCACGGTCATCCGTAGGGGGCCAAGTAGATTTTTTCTGGGTCATTTCATGCTTGCTTAGATCGGAAGGAGTCGAGTTGAAGGAAATATTCAGCCTTTATCGGGTACTCGATATTTCTCAGGGCCACTCGAGGAGTCAGAATCGAAATGCATGGCCATGCTCGGATACGGATTCGTTTTATCGTTAAGTTACTCTTTAGTCGGGAAACCACTCTAGATACGGATCGATTGTAAAATACGACCTTTGTGGATCCAGATCTGCAAATTGTTTTACATTGAGTGGGAGAAATTTTAAATGAATATGAGAATCGGTTATCGCACATACACTTGTACGGACAAGTGGGAGTTTGTTGGAGCTTGTGTCCTCCAGTTAGTGCGGATAACGTCATTGCACATACACTTGTACGGACAAGTGGGAGCTTGTTGGGGTTGGTGTCCTTAACAGTTAGTGCAAGGACTTATAAACCTCTAAAAGGATCAAAGGGCATACTTTTGGTATTATTATCAGTTGATCCACGTTTATCAATAATGGTTGGCTTGCTAGATAAGTTTGACGTTATTGTCATACGATGGCGTGTGATCAACTGGTCCCTAAAAGTCACACCTATAGGATACGTTTGAGTGATGTGACGGTATGAAAATACAGTCATGTAGATGCCAATTTTGACTAACCAGTTAGTCTGAGTTATTTGACTAATAATTAGTCAAAATATGATGTTGAGATCTTATATTGAATACGGATTAAATATCATGGGCTAAAGGCGAATTAACCAGTTAATTCGTAAAATTAAATATAAGTGTTTTATATTTAATTAAATGTATATTGAATATAATTATACAATACTGTTTTGTCGGACATGTATTAATAATTCAACTAACCCGTATTATTAGTTGATGCCTTAATTTCCGATAACCGATAACAGTTTATAATGAAACCGCGTCGTATACACTTTGTAAGCTATGGACCGGACCACGAGTTTAAGAGAAGAGGAAATGAAAAGCCCATTTCCCTCCTCTCACTCGGTTTGGCCGAGACTTGCATAGACAAAAGGGGAGTTTTCTCCTCTTGTCTAACCTAATTCATTTGGCTAAAAATTATTAGGGTTTTTGGGAATTGTGCCTCCTGAATTCCGGATCTCTCATCCAACACAAACTCACAAAACAATCCCCTCGATATTGCAAGGCAATTAGGGGATTCTCTCTAGCACAAGGGCATTACTCGGACATCTTGGGTGCAACGATTAGGAGGGGATCTAACTTGATCTCTCATTGCCTTTTGCACTAGGACCGAAGGTTATTTCTATATCTTTATCGTTTCTTTATGTTTTTCGTTTTATGACTATAAACTACATATAAATTTTACGTTATAATCCTTAATTCGAAGGGTAGTATACGGATATTAACCCACAATACCGGCACCCACCAATGTCTTCCGTTGTTACTCAAATTTTGCGTGGCCACTTTATCTGACCCGAGGAACTTTCTTTGTGATTTCCGGAGAATTTTCTTCCAGGACCCTGGAATCCCGAAAAACCGTGTATTATACACTTCAATTTGAGCCGTTCGGGAGGTCGTACCGGACCCAGTTTCTTTTTCTCCCGGTTTTCTATCACGCGTCCGAGGTTATTTCAGGAGTTAACCTATTCGATTCAGCCTCTAATAACGAGCATTAATCAATTTTTCACGATTATCCGAAGTTCGACGAATACTGGTTTATGGCATACCGGCACCCCGAAATGTCTTCGGTTGCTACTCAAATTTTACGTGACCGTTTTATCTGACCCGAGGAACTTTCTATGTGATTTCCGGAGAATTTTGTTCCGGGACGCTGAAATCCCGAAAAACCGTGTATTATACACTTCAATTTGAGACGTTCGGGAGGTCGTACCGGACCCAGTTTATTTTACTCCCGGTTTTTCTATCATGCGTCCAAGGTAATTTCAAGAGTTAACCTATTCGATTCAGCCTCTAATAAATAGCATTAAACGAGCATTAATCCATTTTTCACGATTATCCGAGTTCGACAAATACTGGTTTATAGCATACCGGCACCCACAAATGTCTTCCGTTGCTACTCAAATTTTGCGTGGCCGCTTTATTTGACCCGAGGAACTTTCTATGTGATTTCCGGAGAATTTTGTTCCGGGACCCTGGAATCTCGAAAAACCGTGTATTATACACTTCAATTTGAGCCGTTCGGGAGGACGTACCGGACCCAGTTTCTTTTTCTCCCAGTTTTTCTATCACGCGTCCGAGGTCATTTCAGGAGTTAACCTATTCGATTCTGCCTCTAGTAATTAGCATTAATCCATTTTTCACGATTATCCGAGGTTCGACGAATGCTGGTTTATGGCATACCGGCACCCCCAAATGTCTTCCGTTGCTACTCAAATTTTGCGTAGCCGCTTTATCTAACCCGGGGAACTTTCTATGTGATTTCCGGAGAATTTTGTTCCAGGACCCTGGAATCCCGAAAAACCGTGTATTATACACTTCAATTTGTGTCGTCCGGGAGGTCGTACCGGACCCAGTTTATTTTCCTCCCGGTTTTTCTATCACGCGTCCGAGGTCATTTCAGGAGTTAACCTATTCGATTCAGCCTCTAATAATGAGCATTAATCCATTTTTCACGATTATATGAGGTTCGACGAATGCTGGTTTATGGCATACCGGCACCCCAAATGTCTTCCGTTGCTACTCAAATTTTGCGTGGCCGCTTTATCTGACCCCAGGAACTTTCTATGTGATTTATGGAGAATTTTGTTCCAGGAGCCTGGAATCCCGAAAAACCGTGTATTATACACTTCAATTTGAGCCGTTCGGGAGCTTGTACCGGACCCAGTTTCTTTTTCTCCCGGTTTTTCTATCATGCGTCCGAGGTCATTTTAAGAGTTAAACTATTCGATTCAGCCTCTAATAACGAGCATTAAACGAGCATTAATCCATTTTTCACGATTTTTGAGGTTCGACGAATACTGGTTTATGCATACCGGCACCCCCAAATGTCTTCCGTTGTTACTCAAATTTTGCGTGGCTGCTTTATCTAGCCCGAGGAACTTTCTATGTAATTTCCGGAGAATTTTGTTCCGGGACCCAGGAATCCCGAAAAACCGTGTATTATACACTTCAATTTGAGCCGTTCGGGAGGTCGTACCGGACCCAGTTTCTTTTTCTCCGGGTTTTTCTATCAAGCGTCCGAGGTCATTTCAAGAGTTAACCTATTCGATTCAGCCTCTAATAACGAGCATTAGACGAGCATTAATCAATTTTTCACGATTATCCGATGTTCGACGAATACTGGTTTATGGCATACCGGCACCCCGAAATGTCTTCGGTTGCTACTCAAATTTTACGTGACCGCTTTATCTGACCCGAGGAACTTTCTATGTGATTTTCGGAGAATTTTGTTCCGGGACCCTAGAATCCCGAAAAACCGTGTATTATACACTTCAATTTGAGCCGTTCGGGAGGTCGTGCCGTACCCAGTTTCTTTTTCTCCCGGTTTTTCTATCATGCGTCCGAAGTCATTTCAGGAGTTAACCTATTCGATTTAGCCTCTAATAACGAGCATTAAACGAGCATTAATCCATTTTTCACGATTATCCGAGGTTCGACGAATGCTAGTTTACGGCATACCAGCACCCCCAAATGTCTTCCGTTGCAACTCAAATTTTGCGTGGCCGCTTTATCTGACCCGAGGAACTTTCTATGTAATTTCCGGAGAAATTTGTTCCAGGACCCTGGAATCCCGAAAATCCGTGTATTATATACACTTTAATTTGAGCCGTTCGGGAGGTCGTGCCGGACCCAGTTTCTTTTTCTCCCGGTTTTTCTATCACGCGTCCGAAGTAATTTGAGGAGTTAACCTATTCTATTCAGCCTCTAAAAACGAGCATTAAACGAGCATTAATCCATTTTTCACGATTATCCGAGGTTCGACGAATACTGGTTTATGGCATACCGGCACCCCCAAATGTCTTCCCTTGCTACTCAAATTTTGCGTGGCCGCTTTATCTGACCCCAGGAACTTTCTATGTGATTTATGGAGAATTTTGTTCCAGGAGCCTGGAATCCCGAAAAACCGTGTATTATACACTTCAATTTGAGCCGTTCGGGAGCTTGTACCGGACCCAGTTTCTTTTTCTCCCGGTTTTTCTATCATGCGTCCGAGGTCATTTCAAGAGTTAAACTATTCGATTTAGCCTCTAATAACGAGCATTAAACGAGCATTAATCCATTTTACACGATTTTTGAGGTTCGACGAATACTGGTTTATGCATACCGGCACCCCCAAATGTCTTCCGTTGTTACTCAAATTTTGCATGGCTGCTTTATCTGGCCCGAGGAACTTTCTATGTAATTTCCGGAGAATTTTGTTCCGGGACCCAGGAATCCCGAAAAACCGTGTATTATACACTTCAATTTGAGCCGTTCGGGAGGTCCTACCGGACCCAGTTTATTTTACTCCCGGTTTTTCTATCATGCGTCCAAGGTAATTTCAAGAGTTAACCTATTCGATTCAGCCTCTAATAAGTAGCATTATACGAGCATTAATCCATTTTTCACGATTATCCGAGTTCGACAAATACTGGTTTATAGCATACCGGCACCCACAAAAGTCTTCCGTTGCTACTCAAATTTTGCGTGGCCGCTTTATTTGACCCGAGGAACTTTGTATGTAATTTCCGGAGAATTTTGTTCCGGGACCCAGGAATCCCGAAAAACCGTGTATTATACACTTCAATTTGAGCCGTTCGGGAGGTCGTAAATCGGACCAGTTTCTTTTTTTCCCGGTTTTTCTATCAAGCGTCCGAGGTCATTTCAAGAGTTAACCTATTCGATTCAGCCTCTAATAACGAGCATTAGACGAGCATTAATCAATTTTTCACGATTATCCGATGTTCGACGAATACTGGTTTATGGCATACCGGCACCCAGAAATGTCTTCGGTTGCTACTCAAATTTTACGTGACCGCTTTATCTGACCCGAGGAACTTTCTATGTGATTTTCGGAGAGTTTGGTTCCGGGACCCTAGAATCCCGAAAAACCGTGTATTATACACTTCAATTTGAGCCGTTCGGGAGGTAAATGCGGACCCAGTTTATTTTATTCCGGTTTTTCTATCATGCGTCCAAGGTAATTTCAAGAGTTAACCCATTCGATTCAGCCTCTAATAAATAGCATTATACGAGCATTAATCCATTTTTCACGATTATCCGAGTTCGACAAATACTGGTTTATAGCATACCGGCACCCACAAATGTCTTCCGTTGCTACTCAAATTTTGTGTGGCCGCTTTATTTGACCCGAGGAACTTTCTATGTGATTTCCGGAGAATTTTGTTCCGGGACCCTGGAATCTCGAAAAACCGTGTATTATACACTTCAATTTGAGCCGTTCGGGAGGACGTACCGGACCCAGTTTCTTTTTCTCCCAGTTTTTCTATCACGCGTCCGAGGTCATTTCAAGAGTTAACCTATTCGATTCTGCCTCTAGTAATTAGCATTAATCCATTTTTCACGATTATCCGAGGTTCGACGAATGCTGGTTTATGGCATACCGGCACCCCCAAATGTCTTCCGTTGCTACTCAAATTTTGCGTAGCCGCTTTATCTAACCCGGGGAACTTTCTATGTGATTTCCGGAGAATTTTGTTTCGGGACCCGGAATCCCGAAAAACCGTGTATTATACACTTCAATTTGTGTCGTCCGGGAGGTCGTACCGGACCCAGTTTATTTTCCTCCCGGTTTTTCTATCACGCGTCCGAGGTCATTTTAGGAGTTAACCTATTCGATTCAGCCTCTAATAATGAGCATTAATCCATTTTTCACGATTAGATAAGGTTCGACGAATGCTGGTTTATGGCATACCGGCACCCCAAATGTCTTCCGTTGCTACTCAAATTTTGCGTGGCCGCTTTATCTGACCCCAGGAACTTTCTATGTGATTTATGGAGAATTTTGTTCCAGGAGCCTGGAATCCCGAAAAACCGTGTATTATACACTTCAATTTGAGCCGTTCGGGAGCTTGTACCGGACCCAGTTTCTTTTTCTCCCGGTTTTTCTATCATGCGTCCGAGGTCATTTCAACAGTTAAACTATTCGATTCAGCCTCTAATAACGAGCATTAAACGAGCATTAATCCATTTTTCACGATTTTTGAGGTTCGACGAATACTGGTTTATGCATACCGGCACCCCCAAATGTCTTCCGTTGTTACTCAAATTTTGCGTGGCTGCTTTATCTGGCCCGAGGAACTTTCTATGTAATTTCCGGAGAATTTTGTTCCGGGACCCAGGAATCCCGAAAAACCGTGTATTATACACTTCAATTTGAGCCGTTCGGGAGGTCGTACCGGACCCAGTTTCTTTTTCTCCCGGTTTTTCTATCAAGCGTCCGAGGTCATTTCAAGAGTTAACCTATTCGATTCAGCCTCTAATAACGAGCATTAGACGAGCATTAATCAATTTTTCACGATTATCCGATGTTCGACGAATACTGGTTTATGGCATACCGGCACCCCGAAATGTCTTCGGTTGCTACTCAAATTTTACGTGACCGCTTTATCTGACCCGAGGAACTTTCTATGTGATTTTCGGAGAATTTTGTTCCGGGACCCTAGAATCCCGAAAAACCGTGTATTATACACTTCAATTTGAGCCGTTCGGGAGGTCGTACCGGACTCAGTTTATTTTACTCCCGGTTTTTCTATCATGCGTCCAAGGTAATTTCAAGAGTTAACCCATTCGATTCAGCCTCTAATAAATAGCATTATACGAGCATTAATCCATTTTTCACGATTATCCGAGTTCGACAAATACTGGTTTATAGCATACCGGCACCCACAAATGTCTTCCGTTGCTACTCAAATTTTGCGTGGCCGCTTTATTTGACCCGAGGAACTTTCTATGTGATTTTCGGAGAATTTTGTTCCGGGACCCTGGAATCTTGAAAAACCGTGTATTATACACTTCAATTTGAGCCGTTCGGGAGGACGTACCGGACCCAGTTTCTTTTTCTCCCAGTTTTTCTATCACGCGTCCGAGGTCATTTCAGGAGTTAACCTATTCGATTCTGCCTCTAATAATGAGCATTAATCCATTTTTCACGATTATATGAGGTTCGACGAATGCTGGTTTATGGCATACCGGCACCCCCTAATGTCTTCCGTTGCTACTCAAATTTTGCGTGGCCGCTTTATCTGACCCCAGGAACTTTCTATGTGATTTATGGAGAATTTTTTTCCAGGAGCCTAGAATCCCGAAAAACCGTGTATAATACACTTCAATTTGACTCGTTCGGGAGCTTGTACCGGACCCAGTTTCTTTTTCTCCCGGTTTTTCTATCATGCGTCCGAGGTCATTTCAAGAGTTAACCTATTCGATTCAGCCTCTAATAACGAGCATTAAACGAGCATTAATCCATTTTTCACGATTTTCGAGGTTCGACGAATACTGGTTTATGCATAGCGGCACCCCCAAATGTCTTCCGTTGCTACTCAAATTTTGCGTGTCTGCTTTATCTGGCCCGAGGAACTTTCTATGTAATTTCCGGAGAATTTTGTTCCGGGACCCAGGAATCCCGAAAAACCGTGTATTATACACTTCAATTTGAGCCGTTCGGGAGGTCGTACCGGACCCAGTTTATTTTACTCCCGGTTTTTCTATCATGCGTCCAAGGTAATTTCAAGAGTTAATCTATTCGATTCAGCCTCTAATAAATAGCATTATATGAGCATTAATCCATTTTTCACGATTATCCGAGTTCGACAAATACTGGTTTATAGCATACCGGCACCCACAAATGTCTTCCGTTGCTACTCAAATTTTGCGTGGCCGCTTTATTTGACCCGAGGAACTTTCTATGTGATTTCCGGAGAATTTTGTTCCGGGACCCTGGAATCTCGAAAAACCGTGTATTATACACTTCAATTTGAGCCGTTCGGGAGGACGTACCGGACCCAGTTTCTTTTTCTCCCAGTTTTTCTATCACGCGTCCGAGGTCATTTCAGGAGTTAACTTATTCGATTCTGCCTCTAGTAATTAGCATTAATCCATTTTTCACGATTATCCGAGGTTCGACGAATGCTGGTTTATGGCATACCGGCACCCCCAAATGTCTTCCGTTACTACTCAAATTTTGCGTAGCCGCTTTATATAACCCGGGGAACTTTCTATGTGACTTCCGGAGAATTTTGTTCCAGGACCCTGGAATCCCGAAAAACCGTGTATTATACACTTCAATTTGTGTCGTCGGGAGGTAAATCAGGACCAGATTTATTTTCTTCCCGTTTTTCTATCACGCGTCCGAGGTCATTTCAGGAGTTAACCTATTCGATTACGCCTCTAGTAATTAGCATTAATCCATTTTTCACGATTATCCGAGGTTCGACGAATCTTGGTTTATGGCATACCGGCACCCCAAATGTCTTCCGTTACTACTCAAATTTTGCGTAGCCGCTTTATATAACCCGGGGAACTTTCTATGTGACTTCCGGAGAATTTTGTTCCAGGACCCTGGAATCCCGAAAAACCGTGTATTATACACTTCAATTTGTGTCGTCCGGGAGGTCGTACCGGACCCAGTTTATTTTCCTCCCGGTTTTTCTATCACGCGTCCGAGGTCATTTCAGGAGTTAACCTATTCGATTCAGCCTCTAATAATGAGCATTAATCCATTTTTCACGATTATATGAGGTTCGACGAATGCTGGTTTATGGCATACCGGCACCCCCAAATGTCTTCCGTTGCTACTCAAATTTTGCGTGGCCGCTTTATCTGACCCCAGGAACTTTCTATGTGATTTATGGAGAATTTTTTTCCAGGAGCCTAGAATCCCGAAAAACCGTGTATTATACACTTCAATTTGACCCGTTCGGGAGCTTGTACCGGACCCAGTTTCTTTATCTCCCGGTTTTTCTATCATGCGTCCGAGGTCATTTCAAGAGTTAACCTATTCGATTCAGCCTCTAATAACAAGCATTAAACGAGCATTAATCCATTTTTCACGATTTTCGAGGTTCGACGAATACTGGTTTATGCATAGCGGCACCCCCAAATGTCTTCCGTTGCTACTCAAATTTTGCGTGGCTGCTTTATCTGGCCCGAGGAACTTTCTATGTAATTTCCGGAGAATTTTGTTCCGGGACCCAGGAATCCCGAAAAACCGTGTATTATACACTTCAATTTGAGCCGTTCGGGAGGTCGTACCTGACCCAGTTTCTTTTTCTCCCGGTTTTTCTATCAAGCGTCCGAGGTCATTTCAAGAGTTAACCTATTCGATTCAGCCTCTAATAACGAGCATTAGACGAACATTAATCAATTTTTCACGATTATCCGAAGTTCGGCGAATAATGGTTTATGGCATACCGGCACCCCGAAATGTCTTCGGTTGCTACTCAAATTTTACGTGACCGCTTTATCTGACCCGAGGAACTTTCTATGTGATTTCCGGAGAATTTTGTTCTGGGACCCTAGAATCCCGAAAAACCGTGTATTATAGACTTCAATTTGAGCCGTTCAGGAGGTCGTACCGGACCCAGTTTATTTTACTCTCGGTTTTTCTATCATGCGTCCAAGGTAATTTCAAGAGTTAACCTATTCGATTCAGCCTCTAATAAATAGCATTATACGAGCATTAATCCATTTTTCACGATTATCCGAGTTCGACAAATACTGGTTTATAGCATACCGGCACCCACAAATGTCTTCCGTTGCTACTCAAATTTTCCGTGGCCGCTTTATTTGACCCGAGGAACTTTGTATGTAATTTCCGGAGAATTTTGTTCCGGGACCCAGGAATCCCGAAAAACCGTGTATTATACACTTTAATTTGAGCCGTTCGGGAGGTCGTACCGGACCCAGTTTCTTTTTCTCCCGGTTTTTCTATCAAGCGTCCGAGGTCATTTCAAGAGTTAACCTATTCGATTCAGCCTCTAATAACGAGCATTAGACGAGCATTAATCAATTTTTCACGATTATCCAAGTTCGGCGAATCTTGGTTTATGGCATACCGGCACCGAAATGTCTTCGGTTGCTACTCAAATTTCACGTGACCGCTTTATCTGACCCGAGGAACTTTCTATGTGATTTCCGGAGAATTTTGTTCCGGGACCCTAGAATCCCGAAAAACCGTGTATTATACACTTCATTTTGAGCCGTTCGGGAGGTCGTACCGGACCCAGTTTATTTTACTCCCGGTTTTTCTATCATGCGTCCAAGGTAATTTCAAGAGTTAACCCATTCGATTCAGCCTCTAATAAATAGCATTATACGAGCATTAATCCATTTTTCACGATTATCCGAGTTCGACAAATACTGGTTTATAGCATACCGGCACCCACAAATGTCTTCCGTTGCTACTCAAATTTTGCGTGGCCGCTTTATTTGACCCGAGGAACTTTCTATGTGATTTCCGGAGAATTTTGTTCCGGGACCCTGGAATCTCGAAAAACCGTGTATTATACACTTCAATTTGAGCCGTTCGGGAGGACGTACCGGACTCAGTTTCTTTTTCTCCCAGTTTTTCTATCACGCGTCCGAGGTCATTTCAAGAGTTAACCTATTCGATTCTGCCTCTAGTAATTATCATTAATCCATTTTTCACGATTATCCGAGGTTCGACGAATGCTGGTTTATGGCATACCGGCACCCCCAAATGTCTTCCGTTGCTACTCAGATTTTGCGTAGCCGCTTTATATAACCCGGGGAGTTTTCTATGTGACTTCCGGAGAATTTTGTTCCAGGACCCTGGAATCCCGAAAAACCGTGTATTATACACTTCAATTTGTGTCGTCCGGGAGGTCGTACCGGACCCAATTTATTTTCCTCCCGGTTTTTCTATCACGCGTCCGAGGTCATTTCAGGAGTTAACCTATTCGATTCTGCCTCTAGTAATTAGCATTAATCCATTTTTCACGATTATCCGAGGTTCAACGAATGCTGGTTTATGGCATACCGGCACCCCCAAATGTCTTCCGTTACTACTCAAATTTTGCTTAGCCGCTTTATATAACCCGGGGAACTTTCTATGTGACTTCCGGAGAATTTTGTTCCAGGACCCGGAATCCCGAAAAAAACCGTGTATTATACACTTCAATTTGTGTCGTCCGGGAGGTCGTACCGGACCCAGTTTATTTTCCTCCCGGTTTTTCTATCACGCGTCCGAGGTCATTTCAGGAGTTAACCTATTCGATTCAGCCTCTAATAATGAGCATTAATCCATTTTTCACGATTATATGAGGTTCGACGAATGCTGGTTTATGGCATACCGGCACCCCCAAATGTCTTCCGTTGCTACTCAAATTTTGCGTGGCCGCTTTATCTGACCCCAGGAACTTTCTATGTGATTTATGGAGAATTTTTTTCCAGGAGCCTAGAATCCCGAAAAACCGTGTATTATACACTTCAATTTGACCCGTTCGGGAGCTTGTACCGGACCCAGTTTCTTTATCTCCCGGTTTTTCTATCATGCGTCCGAGGTCATTTCAAGAGTTAACCTATTCGATTCAACCTCTAATAACGAGCATTAAACGAGCATTAATCCATTTTCACGATTATTCGAGGTTCGACGAATCTTTTGGTTTATGCATAGCGGCACCCCCAAATGTCTTCCGTTGCTACTCAAATTTTGCGTGGTCGCTTTATCCGACCCGAGGAACTTTCTATGTGATTTCCGGAGAATTTTGTCAGGGACCGGGAATCCCGAAAAACCGTGTATTATACACTTCAATTTGAGCCGTTCGGAGAGGTACTCGACCCAGTTTCTTTTTCTCCCGGTTTTTCTATCAAGCGTCCGAGGTCATTTCAAGAGTTAACCTATTCGATTCAGCCTCTAATAACGAGCATTAGACGAGCATTAATCAATTTTTCACGATTATCCGAAGTTCGACGAATATTGGTTTATGGCATACCGGCACCCCGAAATGTCTTCGGTTGCTACTCAAATTTTACGTGACCGCTTTATCTGACCCGAGGAACTTTCTATGTGATTTCCGGAGAATTTTGTTCTGGGACCCTAGAATCCCGAAAAACCGTGTATTATAGACTTCAATTTGAGCCGTTCAGGAGGTCGTACCGGACCCAGTTTATTTTACTCCCGGTTTTTCTATCATGCGTCCAAGGTAATTTCAAGAGTTAACCTATTCGATTCAGCCTCTAATAAATAGCATTATACGAGCATTAATCCATTTTTCACGATTATCCGAGTTCGACAAATACTGGTTTATAGCATACCGGCACCCACAAATGTCTTCCGTTGCTACTCAAATTTTGCGTGGCCGCTTTATTTGACCCGAGGAACTTTGTATGTAATTTCCGGAGAATTTTGTTCCGGGACCCAGGAATCCCGAAAAACCGTGTATTATACACTTCAATTTGAGCCGTTCGGGAGGTAAATCAGGACCCAGTTTCTTTTTCTCCCGGTTTTTCTATCAAGCGTCCGAGGTCATTTCAAGAGTTAACCTATTCGATTCAGCCTCTAATAACGAGCATTAGACGAGCATTAATCAATTTTTCACGATTATCCGAAGTTCGGCGAATAATGGTTTATGGCATACCGGCACCCCGAAATGTCTTCGGTTGCTACTCAAATTTTACGTGACCGCTTTATCTGACCCGAGGAACTTTCTATGTGATTTCCGGAGAATTTTGTTCCGGGACCCTAGAATCCCGAAAAACCGTGTATTATACACTTCATTTTGAGCCGTTCGGGAGGTCGTACCGGACCCAGTTTATTTTACTCCCGGTTTTTCTATCATGCGTCCAAGGTAATTTCAAGAGTTAACCTATTTGATTCAGCCTCTAATAAATAGCATTATACGAGCATTAATCCATTTTTCACGATTATCCGAGTTCGACAAATACTGGTTTATAGCATACCGGCACATACAAATGTCTTCCGTTGCTACTCAAATTTTGCGTGGCCGCTTTATTTGACCCGAGGAACTTTCTATGTGATTTCCGGAGTATTTTGTTCCGGGACCCTGGAATCTCGAAAAACCGTGTATTATTATACACATCAATTTGAGCCGTTCAGGAGAACGTACCGGACCCAGTTTCTTTTTCTCCCAGTTTTTCTATCACGCGCCCGAGGTTATTTCAGGAGTTAACCTATTCGATTCTGCCTCTAGTAATAAGCATTAATCCATTTTTCACGATTATCCGAGGTTCGACGAATGCTGGTTTATGGCATACCGGCACCCCCAAATGTCTTCCGTTACTACTCAAATTTTGCATAGCCGCTTTATCTAACCCGGGGAACTTTCTATATGATTTCCGGAGAATTTTGTTCCAGGACCCTGGAATCCCGAAAAACCGTGTATTATACACTTCAATTTGTGTCGTCCGGGAGGTCGTACCGGACCCAGTTTATTTTCCTTCGGTTTTTCTATCACGCGTCCGAGGTCATTTCAGGAGTTAACCTATTCGATTCAGCCTCTAATAATGAGCATTAATCCATTTTTCACGATTATATGAGGTTCGACGAATGCTGGTTTATGGCATACCGGCACCCCCAAATGTCTTCCGTTGCTACTCAAATTTTGCGTGGCCGCTTTATCTGACCCCAGGAACTTTCTATGTGATTTATGGAGAATTTTGTTCCAGGAGCCTGGAATCCCGAAAAACCGTGTATTATACACTTCAATTTGAGCCGTCCGGGAGCTTGTACCGGACCCAGTTTCTTTTTCTCCCGGTTTTTCTATCATGCGTCCGAGGTCATTTCAAGAGTTAACCTATTCGATTCAGCCTCTAATAACGAGCATTAAACGAGCATTAATCCATTTTTCACGATTTTCGAGGTTCGACGAATACTGGTTTATGCATACCGGCATTTCCAAATGACTTCCGTTGCTACTCAATTTTTGCATGGCCGCTTTATCTGACCCGAGGAACTTTCAATGTGATTTCCGGAGAATTTTGTTCCGGGTCCCTGAAATCCCGAAAAACCGTGTATTATACACTTCAATTTGAGCCGTTCGGGAGCTTGTACCGGATCCAGTTTCTTTTTCTCCCGGTTTTTCTATCACGCGTCCGATGTCATTTCAGGAGTTAACCTATTCGATTCAGCCTCTAATAACGTACATTAAACGAGCATTAATCCATTTTTCACGATTATCCGAGGTTCGACGAATGCTGGTTTATGGCATACCGGCACCCCCAAATGTCTTCCGTTGCTAATTAAATTTTGCGTGGCCGGTTTATCTGACCTGAGGAACTTTTATGTGATTTCCGGATAATTTTGTTCCGGGACCCTGGAATTCCGAAAAACCGTGTATTATACACTTCAATTTGAGCCGTTCGGGAGGTCGTACCGGACCCAGTTTCTTTTTCTCCCGGTTTTTCTATCACGCGTCCGACGTCATTTCAGGAGTTAACCTATTCGATTCAGCCTCTAATAACGAGCATTAATCCATTTTTCACGATTATCCGAGGTTCGACGAATGCTGGTTTATGGCATACCGACACCCCCAAATGTCTTCCGTTGCTACTCAAATTTTGCGTGGCCGCTTTATCTAACCCGAGGAACTTTCAATGTGATTTCCGGAGAATTTTGTTCCGGGACCCTGGAATCCCGAAAAACCGTGTATTATACACTTCAATTTGAGCCGTTCGGGAGGTCGTACCGGATCCAGTTTCTTTTTCTCCCGGTTTTTCTATCACGCGTCCGATGCCATTTCAAGAGTTAACCTAGCCTCTAGTAACGAGCATTAATCCATTTTTCACGATTATCCGAGTTTCGACGTATGCTGTTTTATGGCATACCGACATCCCCAAATGTCTTCCGTTGCTACTCAAATTTTGCGTGGCCGCTTTATCTTACCCAATGAACTTTCTTTGTAATTTCCGGAGAATTTTTTTCCGGGACCTGGAATCCCGAAAAACCGTGTATTATACACTTCAATTTGTGTCGTTTGGGAGGTCGTACCGGACCCAGTTTCTTTTTCTCCCTGTTTTTCTATCACGCGTCCGAGGTCATTTCAAGAGTTAACCTATTCGATTCAGTCTCTAATAACGTACATTAAATGAGCATTAATCCAATTTTCACGATTATCCGAGGTTCGACGAATGCTGCTTTATGGCATACCGGCACCCCCAAATGTCTTCCGGTACTAATAAAATTTTGCGTGGCCGGTTTATCTAACCTGAGGAACTTTCTATGTGATTTCCGGATAATTTTGTTCCGGGACCCTGGAATCCCGAAAAACCGTGTATTATACACTTCAATTTGAGCCGTTCGGGAGGTCGTACCGGACCCAGTTTCTTTTTTTTCCCGGTTTTTCTATCACGCGTCCGAGGTCATTTCAGGAGTTAACCTATTCGATTCAGCCTCTAATAACGACCATTAATCCATTTTTCACGATTATCCGAGGTTCGACGAATGCTGGTTTATGGCATACCGTGTTGGGGTTGGTGTCCTTAACAGTTAGTGCAAGGACTTATAAACCTCTAAAAGGATCAAAGGGCATACTTTGGTATTATTATCAGTTGATCCACGTTTATCAATAACGGTTGGCTTGCTAGATAAGTTTGACGTTATTGTCATACAGATGGCGGTGATCAACTGGTCCCTAAAAGTCACACCTATAGGATACGTTCGAGAGATGTGACGGTATGAAAATACTGACATGTAGATGCCAAATCGACTAACGAGTTAGTCGAGTTATTTGACTAGTAATTAGTCAAAAATATGATGTTGAGATATTATATTTAATACGGATTAAATATCATGGGCTAAGGCGAATTAACCAGTTAATTCGTAAAATTAAATATAAACGATTTATATTTAATTAAATGTATATTGAATATAATTATACAATACTGTTTTTTTGTCGGACACGCATCAATAATTCAGCTAACCCGTATTATTAGCTGATGCCTTAATTTCCGATAACCGATAACAGTTTATAATCAGACCGTGTCATATGCATTTAGCCATTAGGATTCGGACCACGAGTTCAAGTGAAGAGGAAATCAAAAAGCCCACGGGCTCTCCTCATACTCGGTTTGGCCGAAACACACAAAAGGAGAGCTCCTCTCCTTTTGTGATCTAGACAATTCATTTTACAGAAAACTAGGGTTTTGGAGACAGTTTCTCTCTGAAACCTAGATCTCACATCTCGAAAACCTCACATCAGTTCTCCCAATATTGCAAGGCAATCGGAGAACACCATCTAGCCAAGGGCATATCTCGGACAAGTCTTGGGTGCAACAATTAGGAGGGAATCTCGTTTGATTTCTGTTCTTTACGCCGCACTATAAAGGACCCGAGGTTATTTCTTGTTCCTTATCGTTTCTATTGTATTTATGTTTTATGACAATAATCACATGATTAAATTTACGTTATAGTCCTAAATTTAAAGGGTAGTATACGGATATTAACCCACATACCGACACCCCCAAATGTCTTCCGTTGCTACTCAAATTTTGCGTGGCCGCCTTATCTAACCCGAGGAACTTTCAATGTGATTTCCGGAGAATTTTGTTCCGGGACCCTGGAATCCCGAAAAACCGTGTATTATACACTTCAATTTGAGCCGTTCGGGAGCTCGTACCGGACCCAGTTTCTTTTTCTCCCTGTTTTTCTATCACGCGTCCGAGGTCATTTCAGGAGTTAACCTATTCGATTCAGCCTCTAGTAACGAGCATTAATCCATTTTTCAAGATTATCTGAGGTTCGACGAATGCTGGTTTTTGGCATACCGGCACCCCCAAATGTCTTCCGTTGCTACTCAAATTTTGCGTGGCCGCTTTATCTAACCCGAGCAACTTTCTATGTGATTTCCGGAGAATTTTGTTCCGGGACCCTGGAATCCCGAAAAACCGTGTATTATACACTTCAATTTGAGCCGTTCGGGAGGTCGTACCGGACCCAGTTTCTTTTTCTCCCTGTTTCTCTATCACGCGTCCGAGGTCATTTCAGGAGTTAACCTATTCGATTCAGCCTCTCGTAACGAGCATTAATCCATTTTTCAAGATTATCCGAGGTTCGACGAATGCTGGTTTTTGGCATACCGGCACCCCCAAATGTCTTCCGTTGCTAATTAAAATTTTGCGGGCCGGTTTATCTGACCTGAGGAACTTTCTATGTGATTTCCGGATAATTTTGTTCCGGGACCCTGGAATTCCGAAAAACCGTGTATTATACACTTCAATTTGAGCCGTTCGGGAGGTCGTACCGGACCCAGTTTCTTTTTCTCCCGGTTTTTCTATCACGCGTCCGACGTCATTTCAGGAGTTAACCTATTCGATTCAGCCTCTAATAACGAGCATTAATCCATTTTTCACGATTATCCGAGGTTCGACGAATGCTGGTTTATGGCATACCGACACCCCCAAATGTCTTCCGTTGCTACTCAAATTTTGCGTGGCCGCTTTATCTAACCCGAGGAACTTTCAATGTGATTTCCGGAGAACTTTGTTCCGGGACCCCGGAATCCCAAAAAAACCGTGTATTATACACTTCAATTTCAGCCGTTCGGGAGGTAAATCGGACCAGCTTTTTTTTTCTCCCTGTTTTTCTATCACGCGTCCGAGGTCATTTCAGGAGTTAACCTATTCGATTGAGCCTCAAATAACGAGCATTAATCCATTTTTCACGATTATCCGAGGTTCGACCAATGCTGGTTTATTGCATACCGGCAACCCTAAATGTATTCCGTTGCTACTCAAATTTTGTGCGGCTGCTTTATCTGACCTTAGAAGCATTCTTTGTAATTTCCGCAGAATTTTATTCCGGGACCTGGAATCCCGAAAATCCGTGTATTATACACTTCAATTTGAGCCATTCGGGAGGTCGTACCGGACCCAGTTTATTTTCCTCTCGGTTTTTCTATCACGCATCCGAGGTCATTTCAGGAGTTAACCTATTCGATTCAGCCTCTAATAATAAGCATTAATTCATTTTCACGATTATATGAGGTTCAACAAATGCTGGTTTATGGCATACCGGCACCCCCAAATGTCTTCCGTTGCTACTTAAATTTTGCGTGGCCGCTTTATCTGACCCCAGGAACTTTATATGTGATTTCTGGAGAATTTTGTTCCAGGAGCCTGGAATCCCGAAAAACCGTGTATTATATACACTTCAATTTGAGCCGTTCGGGAGCTTGTACCGGACCCAATTTTTTTTTCTCCCGGTTTTTCTATCATGCGTCCGAGGTCATTTCAAGAGTTAACCTATTCGATTCAGCCTCTAATAACGAGCATTAAACGAGTATTGATCCATTTTTCACGATTTTCGAGGTTCGACGAATACTGGTTTATGCATACCGGCACCCCCAAATGTCTTCTGTTGCCACTCAAATTTTGCGTGGCTGCTTTATCTGGCCCGAGGAACTTTCTATGTAATTTCCGGAGAATTTTGTTCCGGGACCCTGGAATCCCGAAAAACCGTGTATTATACACTTCAATTTGAGCCGTTCGGGAGGTCGTACCGGACCCAGTTTCTTTTTCTCCCAGTTTTTCTATCACGCGTCCGAGGTCATTTAAGGAGTTAACCTATTCAATTCAGCCTCTAATAACGAGCATTAATCCATTTTTCACGATTATCCGAGGTTCGACGAATGCTGGTTTATGGCATACCGGCATCCCCAAATGACTTCCGTTGCTACTCAATTTTTGCATGGCCGCTGTATCTGACCCGAGGAACTTTCAATGTGATTTCCGGAGAATTTTCTTCCGGGTCCCTGAAATCCCGAAAAACCGTGTATTATACACTTCAATTTGAGCCGTTCGGGAGGTCGTACCGGATCCAGTTTCTTTTTCTCCCGGTTTTTCTATCACGCGTCCGATGCCATTTCAGGAGTTAACCTAGCCTCTAGTAACGAGCATTAATCCATTTTTCACGATTATCCGAGTTTCGACGTATGCTGTTTTATGGCATACCGACACCCCCAAATGTCTTCCGTTGCTACTCAAATTTTGCGTGGCCGCTTTATCTTACCCAATGAACTTTCTTTGTAATTTCCGGAGAATTTTGTTCCGGGACCTGGAATCCCGAAAAACCGTGTATTATACACTTCAATTTGTGTCGTTTGGGAGGTCGTACCGGACCCAGTTTCTTTTTCTCCCTGTTTTTCTATCACGCGTCCGAGGTCATTTCAAGAGTTAACCTATTCGATTCAGTCTCTAATAACGTACATTAAACGAGCATTAATCCAATTTTCACGATTATCCGAGGTTCGACGAATGCTGGTTTATGGCATACCGGCACCCCCAAATGTCTTCCGGTACTAATAAAATTTTGCGTGGCCGGTTTATCTAACCTGAGGAACTTTCTATGTGATTTCTGATGCGTATAGAGGGGGGGTAAAAATTCTAATAAATTTTAGCAGGAATCACGAATAAATTCAGTCCAAATAAACTGACGCGGATATGGACCCAATAGAAGAAGTTGTGATCGACTTAGAGCACCAAGCAAAGCCAAGCCCGAGTAATACATTTTTTATGCACGAAGATTGGATGGGCTCGCGTAAAAGAAAGGAAATATGTGCGATCGAAGCTCAAGGTCCGCAAAAGCCCTAATGCCGTATGGGAACAAGAGGAATACCGAATGGGGGCAAGGGAGAAGGCTGAAATGTGGCGGCACCAAGGGGGGAAGAATCCCATTTCATGTTTTTTTGCATTTTCTACCTAGTTTGAATAAAGTTGGAAAAAGGGGTCTAGGTTGTAAGTTCTATGTGACCAATCATCCTAGAACTTGAAAACTAGCATTAAATGCTTGCTTGGAGGCCAAGGCTTTTGTCCTATATAAGGACCTAGCCTCCTCATTTGTAAATCATCAAAGAATTAAGAAAACCCCTTTTGAGAGAGAAACTTGTTGTTTCAATCTTTTTCAGAGAATCGATGATTTCGAGTCTTGCCTTGAACTAAGGACGTGCTCCGCAGTTTAAGTTGAATTACTTGACGCGTTTTCGAGTAATTCCCCATTGTTATCGCTATAGGTCTAGTGATAGCAAATATCCCATTGGTTCGATCTCTTCACAAGAAATCAAAGCAAATATCATTTTATTCTTGCACAACATAAACACAAAAACCAAACAAAAAGACTTCCGCTTCGCCAATATCACGCCAAGTGACACGAACGGGTCGGGTTGCACCTAGTGCATTCGGATCTTTCGCCTCACTTGATTTCACAATTAAGTCTTCCGCTACGTATACGCTCCAATTTCCGGATAATTTTGATCCGGGACCCTGGAATCCCGAAAAACCGTGTACTATACACTTCAATTTGAGCCGTTCGGGAGGTCGTACCGGACCCAGTTTCTTTTTCTCCCGGTTTTTCTATCACGCGTCCGAGGTCATTTCAGGAGTTAACCTATTCGATTCAGCCTCTAATAACGAGCATTAATCCATTTTTCACGATTATCCAAGGTTCAACGAATACTGGTTTATGGCATACCGACACCCCCAAATGTCTTCCGTTGCTACTCAAATTTTGCGTGGCCGCATTATCTAACCCGAGGAACTGTCAATGTGATTTCCGGAGAATTTTGTTCCGGGACCCTGGAATCCCGAAAAACCGTGTATTATACACTTCAATTTGAGCCGTTCGGGAGGTCGTACTGGACCTAGATTATTTTTCTCCCGGTTTTTCTATCATGCGACCGAGGTATTTTCAGGAGTTAACCTATTTGATTCAGCCTCTAATAACGAGCATTAATCCATTTTTCCCGATTATCCAAGGTCATTTCAGGAGTTAACCTATTCGATTCAGCCTCTAATAACGAGCATTAATTCATTTTTCACGATTATCCAAGGTTCGACGAATGCTGGTTTATGGCATACCGGCACCCCCAAATGTCTTCTGTTGCTACTCAAATTTTGCGTGGTCGCTTTATCTGACCCGAGGAACATTCTATGTGATTTCCGGAGAATTTTGTTCCGGGACCCTGGGATCCCGAAAAACCGTGTATTATACACTTCAATTTGAGCCGTTCGGGAGGTCGTACCAGACCCAGTTTCTTTTTCTCCCGGTTTTTCTATCACGCGTCAGAGGTCATTTCAGGAGTTAACCTATTCGATTCAGCCTCTAATAACGAGCATTAAACGAGCATTAATCCATTTTTCACGATTATCCGAGGTTCGACGAATGCTGGTTTATGGCATACCGACACCCCCAAATGTCTTCCGTTGCTACTCAAATTTTGCGTGGCCGCTTTATCTTACGCAATGAACTTTCTATGTGATTTCCGGAAAATTTTGATTCCGGGACCCTGGAATCCAGAAAAACCGTGTATTATACACTTCAATTTGAGCCGTTTGGGAAGTCGTACCGGACCCAGTTTCTTTTTCTCCCGGTTTTTCAATCACGCGTCCGAGGTCATTTCAGGAGTTAACCTATTCGATTCAGCCTCTAATAACGTACATTAAACGAGCATTAATCCATTTTTCACGATTATCCGAGGTTCGACGAATGCTGGTTTATGGCATACCGGCACCCCCAAATGTCTTCCGTTGCTAATAAAATTTTGCGTGGCCGGTTTATCTAACCTTAGGAACTTTCTATATGATTTCCGGATTATTTTGTTCCGGAACCCTGGAATCCCGAAAACCGTGTATTATACACTTCAATTTGAGCCGTTTGGGAAGTCGTACCGGACCCAGTTTCTTTTTCTCCCGGTTTTTCAATTACGCGTCCGGGGTCATTTCAGGAGTTAACCTATTCGATTCAGCCTCTAATAACGTACATTAAACGAGCATTAATCCATTTTTCACGATTATCCGAGGTTCGACGAATGCTGGTTTATGGCATACCGGCACCGCCAAATGTCTTCCGTTGCTAATAAAATTTTGCGTGGCCGGTTTATCTAACCTGAGGAACTTTCTATGTGATTTCCGGATAATTTTGTTCCGGGACCCTGGAATCCCGAAAAACCGTGTATTATACACAGCAATTTGAGCCGTTCGGGAGGTCGTCCGGACCCAGTTTCTTTTTCTCCCGGTTTTTCTATCACGCGTCCGAGGTCATTTCAGGAGTTAACCTATTCGATTAAGCCTCTAATAACGAGCATTAATCCATTTTTCACGATTATCCGAGGTTCGACGAATGCTGGTTTATGGCATACCGGCACCCCCAAATGTCTTCCGTTGCTAATAAAATTTTGCGTGGCCGGTTTATCTAACCTTAGGAACTTTCTATGTGATTTCCGGATTATTTTGTTCCGGAACCCTGGAATCCCGAAAACCGTGTATTATACACTTCAATTTGAGCCGTTTGGGAAGTCGTACCGGACCCAGTTTCTTTTTCTCCCGGTTTTTCAATTACGCGTCCGGGGTCATTTCAGGAGTTAACCTATTCGATTCAGCCTCTAACAACGTACATTAAACGAGCATTAATCCATTTTTCACGATTATCCGAGGTTCGACGAATGCTGGTTTATGGCATACCGGCACCGCCAAATGTCTTCCGTTGCTAATAAAATTTTGCGTGGCCGGTTTATCTAACATGAGGAACTTTCTATGTGATTTCCGGAAAATTTTGTTCCGGGACCCTGGAATCCCGAAAAACCGTGTATTATACACTTCAATTTGAGCCGTTTGGGAAGTCGTACCGGACCCAGTTTCTTTTTCTCCCGGTTTTTCAATCACGCGTCCGAGGTCATTTCAGGAGTTAACCTATTCGATCCAGCCTCTAATAACGTACATTAAACGAGCATTAATCCATTTTTCACGATTATCCGAGGTTCGACGAATGCTGGTTTATGGCATACCGGCACCCCCAAATGTCTTCCGTTGCTAATAAAATTTTGCGTGGCCGGTTTATCTAACCTTAGGAACTTTCTATGTGATTTCCGGATTATTTTGTTCCGGAACCCTGGAATCCCGAAAACCGTGTATTATACACTTCAATTTGAGCCGTTTGGGAAGTCGGAGGACCCAGTTTCTTTTTCTCCGGTTTTTCAATTACGCGTCCGGGGTCATTTCAGGAGTTAACCTATTCGATTGACCTCTAATAACGTACATTAAACGAGCATTAATCCATTTTTCACGATTATCCGAGGTTCGACGAATCTTTGGTTTTATGGCATACCGGCACCGCCAAATGTCTTCCGTTGCTAATAAAATTTTGCGTGGCCGGTTTATCTAACCTGAGGAACTTTCTATGTGATTTCCGGATAATTTTGTTCCGGGACCCTGGAATCCCGAAAAATCGTGTATTATACACTGCAATTTGAGCCGTTCGGGAGGTCGTCCGGACCCAGTTTCTTTTTCTCCCGGTTTTTCTATCACGCGTCCGAGGTCATTTCAGGAGTTAACCTATTCGATTCTGCCTCTAGTAATAAGCATTAATCCATTTTTCACGATTATCCGAGGTTCGACGAATGCTGGTTTATGGCATACCGGCACCCCCAAATGTCTTCCGTTACTACTCAAATTTTGCGTAGCCGCTTTATCTAACCCGGGGAACTTTCTATGTGATTTCCGGAGAATTTTGTTCCAGGACCCTGGAATCCCGAAAAACCGTGTATTATACACTTCAATTTGTGTCGTCCGGGAGGTCGTACCGGACCCAGTTTATTTTCCTTCGGTTTTTCTATCACGCGTCCGAGGTCATTTCAGGAGTTAACCTATTCGATTCAGCCTCTAGTAACGAGCATTAAACGAGCATTAATCCATTTTTCACGATTAGCCGAGGTTCGACGAATGCTGGTTTATGGCATACCGGCACCCCCAAATGTCTTCCGTTGCTACTCAATTTTTGCGTGGCCGCTTTATCTGTCCCGAGCAACTTTCTATGTGATTTCCGGAGAATTTTGTTCCGGGACCCTGGAATCCCGAAAAACCGTGTATTATACACTTCAATTTGAGCCGTTCGGGAGGTCGTACTGGACCCAGATTATTTTTCTCCCGGTTTCTCTATCACGCGACCGAGGTCTTTTCAGGAGTTAACCTATTCGATTCAGCCTCTAATAACGAGCATTAATCCATTTTACACGATTATCCGAGGTTCGACGAATGCTGGTTTATGGCATACTGGTACCCCCAAATGTCTTCTGTTGCTACTCAAATTTTGCGTGGTCTCTTTATCCGACCCGAGGAACATTCTATGTGATTTCCGGAGAATTTTGTTCCGGGACCCTGGGATCCCGAAAAACCGTGTATTATACACTTCAATTTGAGCCGTTCGGGAGGTCTTACCAGACCTAGTTTCTTTTTCTCCCGGTTTTTCTATCACGCGTCCGAGGTCATTTCAGGAGTTAACCTATTCGATTCAGCTTCTAATAACGAGCATTAATCCATTTTTCACGATTATCCGAGGTTCGACGAATGCTGGTTTATGGCATACCGACACCCCCAAATGTCTTCCTTTGCTACTCAAATTTTGCGTGGCCGCTTTATCTTACCCAATGAACTTTCTATGTGATTTCCGGAGAATTTTGTTCCGGGACCCTGGAATCCCGAAAAACCGTGTATTTATACACTTCAATTTGAGCCGTTTGGGAAGTCGTACCGGACCCAGTTTCTTTTTCTCCCGGTTTTTCAATCACGCGTCCGAGGTCATTTCAGGAGTTAACTTATTCGATTCAGCCTCTAATAACGTACATTAAACGAGCATTAATCCATTTTTCACGATTATCCGAGGTTCGACGAATGCTGGTTTATGGCATACCGGCACCCCCAAATGTCTTCCGTTGCTAATAAAAATTTGCGTGGCCGGTTTATCTAACCTGAGGAACTTCAATGTGATTTCCGGATAATTTTGTTCCGGAACCCTGGAATCCCGAAAAACCATGTATTATACACTTCAATTTGAACCGTTTGGGAAGTCGTACCAGACCCAGATTCTTTTTCTCCCGGTTTTTCAATCACGCGTCCGAGGTCATTTCAGGAGTTAACCTATTCGATTAAGCCTCTAATAACGTACATTAAACGAGCATTAATCCATTTTTCACGATTATCCGAGGTTCGACGAATGCTGGTTTATGGCATACCGGCACCCCCAAATGTCTTCCGTTGCTAATAAAATTTTGCGTGGCTGGTTTATCTAACCTGAGAAACTTTCTATGTGATTTCCGGATAATTTTGTTCCGGGACCCTGGAATCCCGAAAAACCGTGTATTATACACTTCAATTTGAGCCGTTCGGGAGGTCGTACCGGAGCCAGTTTCTTTTTCTCCCGGTTTTTCTATCACGCGTCCGAGGTCATTTCAGGAGTTAACCTATTCGATTCAGCCTCTAATAACGAGCATTAATCCATTTTTCACGATTATCCGAGGTTCGACGAATGCTGGTTTATGGCATACCGGCACCCCCAAATATCTTCTGTTGCTACTCAAATTTTGCGTGGTCGCTTTATCTGACCCGAGGAACATTCTATGTGATTTCCGGAGAATTTTGTTCCGGGACCCTGGGATCCCGAAAAACCGTGTATTATACATTTCAATTTGAGCCATTCGGGAGGTCGTACCAGACCCAGTTTCTTTTTCTCCCGGTTTTTCTATCACGCGTCCGAGGTCATTTCAGGAGTTAACCTATTCGATTCAGCCTCTAATAACGAGCATTAAACGAGCATTAATCCATTTTTCACGATTATCCGAGGTTCGACGTGTAACACCCCCATACTCCGAGTGCCTTACCAGGACCACTCAGGTATGGAGACATCACCATCTCGGTCGCCCGAGGTATGATAATCAAATAGACAAAACGGAAACAACATTTATTATAATAGTTTAATGAATGAATACAATCCTTGAAACCAAAATGAAAGTACGATACATTATTCCAAACTAATCGTTTCTCAATGAAATATAAATAAATACTAAACTACAGCGGAAGACTCTATCGTCATGTCGTGGCCATCCCAGCTATCCCAATACTCATCTCAATACCGCTCAATATCTCGCTCACCATCCCGAATGGATCACCGCAGGTTTACAAAACAACACCGGGGTCAGTACTAATCACACAATCAATATAGATAACCACAATAAGACAAACAGACAGCTGAACTGCCACACACACACACACACATCCAACCAACCAACCGTCTCAATCACTGACTGTCCACTGGACCAGCCCTGCCAGTGGGGGACCGCAGCCGTTCCCACCTAAGCCCCGCTCATCGTACGAGCGATAACCCTGCTCATTAATGTGCACATCCCTTTTGTGGCGGGTTCCACAGAAGGCGAAACTAGGGCGTGAGATCACTCCCGCAAGTGACCCCACTCAGCCGAGAACGCATCTCGAGAGCCATCAACGAACACAACCACAATCACAATCACAAATACAATCATCATATCAATCAACTAATTACAGCACATCACCAATATCCCATTATGGGACTAATCGAGTAGGAAATCCTACCGGAAAGCACAACACGCAGACGGTATCTACAATTTGTCTCAAAACGCCTCTCCTACGAATTCTCCTCCTAACACATAACACATAAAGACTACCAATTACTTACTATTCATAAAACCCCCAAATCCCAAATTAGGGTTTCACCAAACTTAACAAAACATTATAAAACTTATGTTAAAAGCTTACCCTCAACGCAAGGAATCCAACGACACGAACTACGATGCAAACCGACCGTCTGAACTCCGGGAATTGTCAAGAACGCGATTAGGAAGAAGGACTGACTGCTTTCTCTCTTAAACAGGTTTTAGGTTTTGGTAAAAGTGTTTTAAAACAAAGACGAATATGTTTATATACCTTAATCGCGTAATTAACAAAACCCGAGAAAACTCCCCGATAAACCGACACTCGATCGAGTACCCAAGGTACTCGATCGAGTACCCCCTACTCGATCGAGTGCCCCAGCTACTCGATCGAGTGCCCAACAGTCGAAACTATTTTATTTCGCAACATACCCTTACTCGACAGAGTAAGGGCTACTCGATAGAGTACCCCCAAGACATATAAATACGGAGTATTACAGTCTTCCCTCCTTAAAAAGAACTTCGTCCCCGAAGTTCAAACCACTACAAAAACAAAGGTACTCCCCCAACATTCCCGACTCAACAATCAAACAAAACATGATACAAACCCAAGACAAACATCCCGACACAACATATAAAAGGTGTATAAAACTCTTAGAAACTCTCGCGATCATCTCCTACCCCCCTAAAAGAAACAAGGTTACGTCCCCGTAACCATACATACCTGATCAAAAAGGAAAGGGTAGCGCTCTTTCATGATATCATCGGCCTCCCATGTAGCTTCCTCGGTCTCGTGGTTAGACCACAGGATCTTAAGCAAAACTGTCTCCCCACTCCTAGTCTTTCTAACCTTTCGGTCAAGAATCTGCTTAGGTACCTCAAGATATGATAAGGACTCATCTAGCTCTAAGCTCTCTGCCTCCAACACATGTGACGGGTCACTCACATACCTCCGCAGCTGCGATACATGAAACACATTATGCACTCTCTCTAACGCAGCAGGTAAAGCCAGACGATAAGCAACCTCTCCAACTCGCTCTAAGATCTCATACGGCCCTATAAACTTCTGACTTAGCTTGCCTTTCTTCCCAAATCTCATAACCCCGCGCATAGGAGACACTTTCGGAAGAACCTTATCCCCAACACGAAACTCTATATCCGCGATGTAGATCCGCATAACTCTTTTGTCGATCCCGAGCCGCTGCTCTCATCCTTTCCCCGATCATCTTAATCTGTTCAACCATCTCATGCACCATCTCGGTCCTAAAACCTTTGCCTCAAAGACTATCGTCCCAACAGATTGGACTCCTACATCTCCTCCCATACAAAGCCTCAAACGGTGCCATACCAATACTAGTGTGATAACTGTTGTTGTAA